>NC_132916.1:88139980-88764980 GCF_047675955.1 Chlorocebus sabaeus
GATGGGAAAGGGGAAACCTGAGTAATGCCCCTAGTTGTAGGTAGAAAAGCTAGAATAGAAAGTGAAAATCCCTGTCTCCCCTCATCAGTATCATCAATATAGGAAGAGACTGCTTTGGTGTAGAAAGCAAGGAGGAGGTGGCCCTTTTAACTGATAAATGATGCAGAGCCCACTTTATTTATTTATTCATTTGTTTGTTTTTAGAGAGACAGACATGTGTCCATTCTCTATGGGAGGAACATACTCCCATCCTTTTATAATTTTCCAAAAGAAATATCAATCTTTGACCATTTGCATTAGCCATTCATTCACCAAAAGGGAGGAGCAGGGGGGACATTAGAGAAAGTGTCAGGAAGGGTTGATTCCAATACACTTATATTTGGGAAGATATTCCCCTCCCACAAATCACAGCTCAGTGAAATCTGGGGAGGCCAGCAGAGAACAGAAGGATACTTTTAAGGTTTCAATGCAACTGTAGATGCTGTGGGAGATGCCAAAGAAATAGAAAGAGTTCCTACCTTTGTAGATCAGGACACCAAACTTGCATAAGATTCAACAAGAAAAAAAAATAAAACCACAAAATAATAATAAAGTTCAAATTGTATGATATTATCCACTTCCATCAGGTGAACTTCCAAAGATGAAGGGGGAGAAATTGGGAGGAAAAGGGAGGTCACAGAACAGCAATTTTCCCTGCCAGAAAATTGCTCTCTGCCTGTCTTTAGGGAAGCTCCTGCAGTGCGAGGAGCCCAGTCTCAGCTCATGGACCAGCATCTGGGTACTCCTTGGGAGCACCCATTGAGCCCTAAGTTTCCTGAAGCAAAGTGGTGACAGATAATCAAGCAGTCACTAGTTGGGCTGTTCCTGAACTTTGGTTTTCTGTAATCCTGGTACCATTGGTGCCCTAGGCTGGCTTGTCAAACACTCCTGCCATCATTCCACCACTCTCATTTACTCTTTCCCTTCTAAAAACCTTTTCCAACCAAACAAATGCCTTTTTTGGCCTTGATCATCACCTGACATCTTTTTAACAACTTTGTTGAGGTATAGTTTGCATGCCATAAAATTCACCTGTTTTAAATGTAAAATGTACTGACTTTTAGTAAATTTACTGAGTTGTGTAACCATCACCATAATCCGTATTTAGAACATTTCTAGCTCCCCAATAAGATCCCTCATGCCTGCTTTCACCTAATATCTTAATGGTATTGTTTGGCGGATAGCTAAAGGTAAGGCTAAGACACAAAGGGAAGCGGAGGGAGTAGTGAGCCTTAGAAGGAGAAAGAACACCAGAGAGGTGCAGGTGGGAAACATAGAAGAGATCAAAGGCTTCACATGGCTCACAGGTCTACTGAAGCCTTCAATGATGGAATGTATGCCAGATGTGGCAATCCTTCATCTCCATTCCTCAATGAAAAGCCATGAGAGTGTATGGCCCCACTAAATGCAACATGACTGACAGCAAAGTGTAGACAACCTCTTTTTCAACATGCCCAATATCTAACAATGTCTTGTGTAGAGATGAAACTTAATGTTTGTTGAATTGAACTGAAATGAGTTGGAGACATGAAAAGCTGGAAGAGGAAAAATGTCTCCTTATGGACAATTGTCACCCAACATCCTTTCTCACTTCCCAATGCCCCTCCAGTTTCCTTTTTGATAATTACCTCTTTCCATCATGTGTGGTGTTAGAAGGATGATAATTTCTGGGGTATAGGATCAGATTTTCCTTCTTCCCATCTCAACACATCCAGGGACAAAAAGTGTCATTTTGACACTGTAAACCAATGATGCAAGGTCAGAAGGAATGATTAGACATCATCCATGGCCACAGTTGCCCTGGCCCCAGCCAGACTCAACCTGTGTGAAGCAGATGCTATGTCTCCTGCGTCCTGGCCTTCCAGAGGTGCCCTGTTCCCACCTATTCGCAAGCCCAACTGTCCATCCTCCTGCTGATGCTGTGTCCTCCCAGTAATTCCATTTTATTACCTAGAATTGGTTTCTGTTGTTTGCAACTGAGGAATCCCAACCCCTTCATGCCCTTTAAAGGCCATGGCATTGATGAGGTGAGAGGTAACAAGAGTCATGGTGTCACTTCCATAAGAGGCATTTCAGGGGCAAAAATGGGATGACTGAAGAAATTATTTCCTGGCAGGAAAGGAAGAGTAGTCAAAGCTGACCCTAAAGTTTTATATTTCAAATGTGTTTCTATCACACAGGGTTTTTGGTCATTCAAACTTTCACCCAGGTGAACTAAGAAAACTGGTTACACATTTCTCATAAATGGATCAACAGCACAGGCTATTTGAAGACCTAACGTGTGAGGATGAGTAATTTTCACATGCTTTTCACTTCACTGAGAGAACAACCAACATGGCTTGTCGAGCAGTTGGTCTCACTGCTCAACCTCACGCACGTGCCGCCCGGGCCGGTGATTCAGTCCCCCCAAAGCACTGCTTCCTTCTGAATTGGAGAGCCAAGGTTGTGAGTCAGCCCTGCTCAAAGCCAAGACACTTTGATTCAGTGTTATTTTTTGCCTTACCACACAAGGTTCAAAATGTCCAATCTCTTTTCTTTAATGCCAATGCCCCAATAGCTAGGAGTCAAAGTCCAGAGCTGCTTTATTAAAAATGTTCATTTTCAGAAATCATTGATCCTGAAATCATTGTACTCTTCCGAAATAAAAAATAAAAAAAAGAAAGAAAAATCAATCAACAAAATAGCAAAATGGTAAGCAGCACAATATGACATGTTAATGCTAAATGCCAGCTTCATGGTTCAATGCCCAATTTATTACGTTGAAAGCACTAGGCAGAAGACAGGCATCAAATGAAATGAGGACTGAATAAATGTGCTACTGCATAAAAACTATTTATGAATTTCCATGCTGTTTGTCATTGAATAAAAGCTATAATCATTTGATAGATATACATTCTGTCAGTGCTACTTTAAACTGATACTTCATCAAATTGCTACAACCCTTTCAGGTGTGAATCACACAGCTTCTTTGACGGAAATCGTGACTGAATGCATGGAAGCTGAAAGACCAGCAAAAATTACAGAGCAACAGCCCATTACTAAAGGGCCATGGTATGAGAGACACGTAATGCATTTCACTTGGAAGGGATTTCTGAGTTCACCCCTAAGACCAACCCCTCCACCCAGAGCTGAAGCCCGCCAGTTATAACACGCTCCAGATAACATACAATGGTGTCATATCACATACTAATGCTATGGTAATTCTCCTAGTATTTCAAAGACTGGGAATCTGAACCAAGAACAGGAAGAGATTAGTCAAGTTTATTCAGCTTATGCCTGCATCTTCTCATTGCCCTCTTTAGAATGGAAATATGTCATCATAGTTCAGTTTCCTGAGGTCACAAAGATAAGACAGTATCTACTTTGATTTCAAACAGAATCATTTATAGATAAAAGAATGCTCCTCTCTCAAATAAAACAGCTTTTCAAATAGCCTCTCACCACAGTTAGTAATAATTTATGCTTGGTGAACAGGAAAATGTGCTGAATTTATTCATTTTACTGTGTGTCGCCTGTCAAAAGGGCAAGCTGATAAAGAAAGAAGTAGGGGTGGGCAATTTATTGGTATTTGCACATCTGATATAAAAGGTTTCTGTAATTCCTCCTGATTTCAAAAGAAGAAGAAAATTAACTCTAAAGTGGCAAAACAGAAAATTCCTGTTACTGTCAAAGCCATGGTATCTGACATTTTACCACGTGGATAATTCTAGACACTGATTTTTCTTTTGTCCTCCAAAATAAATTTTTGCTCCATTTTTGAACCCTAATCAAAAAATTATGCCACAAGAGACAATCTCTACTTAAGAACCTAGAATCTGGCCCAGCTTCAAGGGCATAGTCCTACTGTGTCGCGTTTTCCTAAACACCTCTAACAGCTGGATGGCTGTTCATCCCCCTCCTCTGCCAATCCAGTCACTTGCTTTAACCAGGACACGTCTATTTTCAATCCTAATTATTTCTGAACTGAAACTTTATTTTCTTCAATGGTTTCAGGATGCGTTTTAGAGTGTTTTGGGTTTTGAAACTTCACTTTGAAATGGGATATGGTTTTTACGTCCTTTTCTTATGCTTTCTCTCCTGAGGAGTTGTTGAAACTTCTCACATTTAAATTCCTTAGGGGTCACCTGTAGTTTAGTGCCTCATGTAGCAGACAGGGTATCAGGTACAGCTGGAAATTTGGGGCATTAACTTGAATTGAAGCTCAGATAACCAGAAGTCTTAACTCACATGCCACTCTCTTCTTTCCATCATAGCAGATAATAAAGTCTTTATCATAAATTAAAAGTATAGCATGAAAATTGGGGCATTTTGAAGAGAAGAAAGTTGTCTGAAGTTCAGAATTTAGCAAGTTCATTTTACAGACTTCATGTATGGGTTTTGTTTTTTTTTTTTTAACAGCACATCACAAAATTCTAGCTGAAAGCCATGAGATAATATAGCTTAATGAAACTAAGGTTCATTTATAAAAATTATAATTTAATCATAAAAATACTACATTTTAGATACAAAAGCTTCTTTCTGAGCTCACATCTCCCATTTATGTCTGAAAGAGCACAGGCAATGCCACCCACTGAGCATTCTTGGTGGTAACTGGTTCTAAACCTCAAATTTCAAAATAATCACACTCAGACACACCACAACCACATCCTGGATCATCAGAAGCCAAGAAAATCCAGTGATGAAAGTTTTTCTTAATCCCACAGGCATCTATGGTGTGGGGAAGAGGACTGTGTTGCTATAGCTACTGATCCCCTGGTTTTTGGCTTCTTTAACCTTTCCTCCCCTTGGGCCGTATCTCCAAATACTGCTGCAGTAGTCTGTGGAGGCTGTGGGGAGAGCAGATCCACCTTTGAGTTCAAGAGAAAGACATTCTCCAGGAAGCACTCCTCTCCTCACATTTGGCGACAGTTACAAAGCAGAACTGTCTCCTCTTTAAGTGGCAGTTGTGAAGCCCAGAGGCAGTGTGGGATGCTGAACGAAATAACAGTTTCCAAAGTACCATCTGATCAAGCCTTCCCATATTCTCCTGAGATTCCTTTCACTACCGCTCAAAGGCTTGGGGGTCTGGAGTCTTGTTTTTGTGTGTTTGGTTATTTACCATTAGATGGTAACCTAGGGATGGGGCCTGGCTATATTTCCACTCCTTGTTCTTGCTCTTGCATAAGTCATGGAAATTCTCACCCTAAAAACTTATTTTGACCATAACCTTGACTTCATTGCGAGGGATTTAGAAAAAGGCGTGGCCTATCCAAGTAAAGGGTGGGTACTCAGCTTACCCACCAGCTACAACTTGTCACAAATTGACACTTAACCTGGCTCTCTATCCATCTCCATTGTTTTTTACACTCACTGAGGAAGCATCATGGTATACCAGAAAGTCTAGGCTTTGGATCAAACACATTTGGATGTCAATTCCAGCTCCTGGATCCAAACATATTTGGATTTGAATTCCTTGAGTAAATTACCCCCATCTTTAAATCTGTTTCCTCAATTAGAAAGGGCTGTTAGGAAGAGGCAATGCGAAATGAGCACTTAGTGTGCTGTGCCAGGCACATACTAAGCATGTAAAGGATGTTAGCTATTATTATTGTAATTTACTTCATAGGGATGCTGTGCGGTATTAAATGAGATGACATCTGTGGAAGGCCAGGCCCATTTGGAAGAGCTCAAAAAACACCAGTTCCTTTCCTCTTAATAACAATTAAGTTTTTCCAAATCTGCTTAGGTTTCAGGTGAAGACTTTGGATTTGAATCCATGGTGCTTGCCTGTAGCCACCTAATAATACACACCTCTCCCTGTGCCTGCAGCCCCATAGGGAGAGCATCCTAAACACCTTTATGACATATTTCCCCCTCCCCACCTTAAGTCCAGTTCTGTTGGGTCTTCTGCACCTCACTGTCTGGCCCTCTCTACGAATACTGAAATGTTTTCCCAATGTCTTCCCTCCTTCTGATTTCTAGGTTGGATCATAAACCTTGCCTTTAACCGCCCACTCCTCTTTCCTCCTCTACTGCTCTGTTCTCCCATCCATCCCTGAGGTGCTCATTACCCAAGCACCATTTACAATGACAAAGCAAAGGCACTGCGTTTACATTGATTTTTTCTTAGTCAAAGTGGGGTACATTTGTAATACAGAAAAGGATTGGTGTGTTTTATCATAAGGAATTAACGCTATTATCTCACAAATCTGATCGATGTGAGCAGCCAAAATAAATATGTTGAGTAATTTCTTCCCTCACTAACTAGTTCTTTTGCCTGACTCTTCCAGTTAATAGTTTTGTCTGGTAAATTCTCAAATGGCATATATTATATTCATCCCAGCACTTGCATTCTGTTTTGGATATGATTTCGAAAGAAGACATCTTAGAGAGTAAATTCTTGAGGAAAGGACATAAATAGATAAATACCAGATATAAACAGATAAACATGAATAAAAATCCATATTTCAGAAACATTATAAAAAACAGCAATAATAATAATAATATAATGACTGTAATATTTCAAACATCCTCGGACCACAAAGGTAATGCAGAGGGAAAATAGACGTATTTGTTTTCCTCTTGCCTTATGGCTGAAAGAGCAAAGCATGCATGATTTTTATGACCTGGCTAGTGATGTGTCCCTTCGGGGAGCTATTAACTCTATCCTTGTAGATGGTGCCTGATCCCTTTCAAAATTAGAAATTGCTTAAAACCAGAAAAAAAAAAAAAGCATTTCATTCCTAAATAGGCCATTAGTGATATTGGATAGTTTGTTATGCTGTAATGCAATATTGAAATTCCTAGAGGCAATGGATTTTCAGCAGTGAATTAAAAAGACCAAATCAAACCGAGTATTTGAGGAATGAGTGAAAAGAATCTTGGGTAGCTAACTCTTTTATAGGTTGTGTGTCAGCAAGTGACCTTTTGAAAATAAAATTATTAACTCTCCCCAGAGAACTAAATGCAAATTGAGCCCAGCTGGATTGTGTGGTAGGTATGAAAACATATCTATTTTGATGCAGGGGAGAAGAGGGTGGGCATATATGCAATGAAATGTCAGAATAATGACCACCGCCCTCAACAGAAAGTAAGTGGACTAAAAATAGCAACATACAGTTTTGGTTCTTAAAAATTATCAGCAAAGATGCAAAGGGTAATGACAGCAGATGTGTACAGCACGGTTTTAACCTGAATATGTGCCTGGACATGCTGTGCTGCCTCACTGCACAGCTAATACAACCTTTGACAACCTTTTCCCAGGAATGCAGAAGTCCAAGAATAATGCACATAAACTAAATGGCATCATTTCATAGCATAAGTTAAAGGGAAGCTAATTTACTGGCTGCATGTTACAACAAATAAAATGAATTTCATTGCCTCCATGCCTCTACCTATCATCAGGCTTAATGTAAATACCCCTTTGAAGGACTATAGCTATCAGATGTGATATCAGAGTGATTCACCGACAGCTCTAATTACCTAAGTACAAAACTATATTGTGCTTACAGGCTTGCAAATACTAATTTCTCATCATTTGTATCCAAAAACCCTGGTAAATTCCCTTTTCCTGAATATAGTATCTAAATTTTAAATGTGTAGGAAAAGTCACTATTCTACTAAGTGTATCTTTCAATAGACACTTAATTTCCTTTCTGAAGTTACTGTAATTATTTCAGGAACTGAGCCTTTTTGTCCTAGAATTTGTGTTCTCATCAGGACAGACAAGCTCTCCAAGGACATGCTGATATTTCTCCTGGCTAACCTCTGGGGATATTATCGATGCATGGTACAGTGAGTTAATATTTTACCAAATGTTAAAAAAAATAGAAGAATACAATTTGAGGAGGTGGGATTGTTAAGAATCATATTCAGGTTAAAATATTACATTCATAGGAATTTTAAAATGTTTTAATCAATATAGATGATTTCAACACAGTGCATAAATCAAAGCCCTCCTATTTATTCCCCGGCCTGATTGATAGGATTTTTCCATCAAAATTGCCTATTCCATCCCAAATATGGATAATATATAATTTAAAGTTGAAATCAGGTCCCTTGAGTTTCTTGAGATTGGATAAATGTCTCCAAACATCAACAAACAGGCCTTAAAGTAAGGCAGTAATCTATAAACCATCCTGATGACTTGTCAATAGGAGGAAGAAGACAGGATGAGACTGTAAACTCAGCAACCTTTTCCTGACCTTAACCCTCCCCCAACCTCTGAAAAGTAATGAGGACTGTTCCTTGGGCCTTTGTTTGAGGAAGCTGATAATAAGAATTGGGAGCTCCTGTGTTTCCACAGAGACTTAAAGTATCCACAACCCCTTCAGTTCAAAATTGCTTTATACTTGGTGACCTGAGGTTCAAGTAGGTAAGTTTTGCTACATTCAAGAATGCAGAAATAATTCACCCTATCACTGCACTAAGCAAGACAACCAACCAGGGCTGGTGTGGCCCACGAAAGGTCTAGGGAGACAGGGAACCAAGGATGTATTTCAAGGGGGCAGGTGGACTGGGGAACAGGAACTGTGTGAATAATTTTCGGAGACTCTGAGATTTTAGCTGCCACCAAAAGGAGAAAAAAGCACCAGATGTAGAGTTAGTAAACCAAGCTTCTAGTCAGCTCTGCCATGAATTTATTTTGTGATCTTGGACAAGTTTCTTAATTTCTCTGGGCCTCAGTTTTCCCATCTAAAGACTGGCTGAAACAATGTCTAAGTTACTGTCATCTCTCAAAAGTCTGCAGTTTTGCGACTGTTACTTATTCCTCAGAGATATAAGAAAACCGATGTCAACTATAATCATACAAGTGGAAGAAGAAAGAAGACAAATTCAGTTTTCTCAGCCTTGCTTATAACACTGCAGCACAGCACTCGAACCGGCAGTGAGAGGCAATGGAACGAATCAAGATCCTTAGACTAATTACATGTGGAAGACCTCTGTGTGTCACCATGGAGACCAAAGGGAAGGTGGCCCTGGTAAAGGTCAAAGACTTGAAAAGTAGACATGGCATTATGAGAGATTCCTATTCCTCAACCAGATTCATCCCCAGGGCAGTGAGACTCTAATTATTTTCTAAAACAGTGTCTCCAAGTAGGGTGCGTGCTTCAGAATCACCTGGTCAGTTACTCATACAGATTCCTCGAACTCACCCATGCCCAAACAGTATCAGAATTTCTGGGAAAAGGACTAGGAAATTTGCGTTTCTAAGAAATTCCCCTAGTGTTTGTACAATAGCACTTGAGAACTACTGGTCTAACAAATGGAGAGGAAGAAGTTGGAAGAAAAATAATGAAATGCCCAGCATGTGGGCTCACAGAATGCCTCTGGAAGTGAAGGAGTCACTGATAACAGTGGTTGCCTTCAAGGGAGTCTGAGGTACATAGAAGAAAAACTTGCTTTCACTATAAATGTGTTAATGCTGTTAACATTTTTACAATGAGCAAGAATTACATAAATATTTCTAATCCTAAAAAAGATTTTAAGTGAAAATTAAATGTGGGTACAACTTCTCAGATTTGAAAAAAAATGGGCACTCTTTTTAAAGGATAAAGTGACAACAGTTTAAAATTTTCTCCTTTTATTTTTAAATCAAATAACCTGACTTGGAAAGGGTAAGCAAAATGCAGCCTTAGTTTTGTATTTTATCAAATGAAAGTTGGCAAGGAAGAGTGTCAGGAAGGATACTTAACAAAGATATCTCCCCTCAATTCAGCTAATTTCTGGTTTATATCCTAGAATTAGTGCCTGTCACTCACTGTACTATTTTTTTGTTTCCTGGATGATTAGCAGTTCTTGCTATGCAGAGACCATAATGTATGTCACTTCTTGTTTCTCAAAGTCCCTTTCATGGTATACAGTACATGGTACTTGCTCAGTAAAATTCTTATGAAATATTTTCTTTTCTGTAACATCAAATTAAACATATTTTTAACTCCAAGGTAAGCTATAAGCTGTGATTTCCAATAATTGTAAAAGAGGATGATGCCTGAAGAGACCAAGGAGAGAGAGATCAGGATCAGAGGCCCAAATGAAACCACCTTTGCAAAAATTATAACTGAGACAATTATGATGGTGAAAGAGATCTGACCTAACCGACTCCATCTTGCTTTTAACCTCCAAACTGTTCTTGTTTATTCCTAGCCTCCCGAGTAACTGGGATCACAGGCACGCACCACCACGCCTGGTTAATGTTTGTATTTTTAGTAGAGACAGTGTTTCACCCTATTGGCCAGGCTGATCTTGAACTCCTGACCTCGTGATCCACCCGCCTCAGCCTCCCAAAGTGCTAGGATTATAGACGTGAGCCACTGCACCCGGCCATAACTTTGAAACAAAGATAACAGCCCTTTCTGAAATAAATCCCCTTCTAGCCAGGGAACTAGACTGCCTTTGCAGGACTAACAAATTAGCCACGAGATTAGAAATTATACTTTAGGAGTCAAGCAGCTGAAAGCTGCAAGATTATGAACCTCCCCAAATTGCTCCTGGGGATAACATCACTGTTGTAAAACCTAGGATCAGTGCTTGAGATATTTTGCAGACTCTGAACTTGATGGATCAGCTGCCACCACCCAGATCAATAAACTGGCTCATCCGGTCTTGTGGCCCCCACCCAGCAACTGACTCAGCACTAGAGGACGGCTTCGACTCCCTGTGATTTAACTTCCCACCCGACCAGTCAGCACCCCCCACTTTCGGATCCCCTTCCCACCAAATCATCCTTAAAAACCTCAACCCCCAAGTTTCAGGGGAGACTGATTTGAATAATAATAAAACTCCAGCCTCCCATAAAGCCAGTTCTGTGTGAATTAAACTCTTTCTCTATTGCAATTCACCTGTCTAAAGAAATTGGCTCTGTCTGGGCAGTGGGCAAGGAAAACCTGTTGGGCGGTTACACCAGGACCATTTTCACATCTGCTCAGGGGTAAGGCAGTTTGCTTAAGAAAACCCCAGGACCAAGAGGCCTATGGCTGAGAGCTATCAGTGGAGGAGACACAGAGGCCTTCTGCCAAGGCAATTGTTTTATATGAAGCACCACGAGCTTACCTGGAATTCACTGGAAAGTGTCCCACCTCACCATCTGAGACAAAGAGAACCAAAGACACAGCACGTGCTATGCCCGCTGTGGGAAGGGGTGGGATGAGCTATGCCTGGTGTGAGAGTGAGAACTGCACCATCAGGTCCACAACCAGGGCTCCCCACACTCTGCTGTTAAGTACCTATTGGAGAGGTCAGCTTGCCCTGCTCCTGCCTAAGACAGGCAGACACAGCTGGGAGTGATATGGGAGGAGAGGGCAGTTACCCAGCAAAGGCCCCACCCTCAAGCTTCGAAACCCACAGCCTTAAATGGGAACAGGCATTCCTATTTTTGTGCCCAAATGTTGCCTTTTGGCCCACCGTGCCCCCTCTATCTTGTACTCATATAAACCCCAACCTCATGCTCTACAAGCAGGAGAACAGAGTAACAGCGCAGTGTGGCAGAGAAGGAGAGAAGAGAAGGAGCATCTGAACATTAAGAGAAGTTTGGCTGGGAACGGTCGGAGAGGAGATAGGCCACGGGGTGGCCAAACTCCAGGGGAAGATCATCTTCCCACTCCATCCCCTTTCCAGCTTCACATCCATCCCACTGAGGGCCACCTCCATCCAGCAATAAAATCCCCTGCATTTACCATCCTTCAATTTGTCAGTGTGACCTGATTCTTCCTGGACACCAGACGAGAACCTGGGTAATGAGCAGGCACTGAACTGGTTAACACTTAAGCCATCTGTGGATGGCAGAGCTAAAAGAGTACTGTAACACACCCACTGGGGCTCTAGGAGTCACAGGCACCCACCCCTAGACACTACTAGACACAGACAGGGGGAGCCTGTCTGCATGCTCCCCCTCCCATAAAGGGTTGAGCACATGGCAGCTGAACAGATAAGCCACACCCTGTTAGGGAAGTTAGGTAACTCTCCCATTTCAGGAGCATGCTATGGGTACCTACCAATTATCTAATGGGAAGCAAAGGTTGCTTCAGTTAGTTCAACAGCACTGAGATGAGTCATGTGCAGTGAGCAGCAGGAAACCATTTGATGCAAGATGGGCATCTAGGCATGACAAATGATGAAAAAAAGTGGCAAAGCAAACTTGGTGGCTAACCAAACCCAAAATTCAGAATCCCTCCTTTATGGTACAGAGTTGTGAGTTGTCTCTGGCAACTGGGAAGCAGCTGCCCAATCAAGGACTGCTTTCCTAACCCTCCTGCATCTAGAGACAATATAATATGAACAGAAATGATGTGTGTTATTTCCAGTCAAAGGCTTTTAAGCAATTCTTGTACCATCACTCCCTCTTTCCCATCCACCGGTTGGATGCAGAAGATGCCAACCCCTAGCTGTTGACAGAGCCACAGGATGGGGAAAGCCTGAGCCAGAATCATTTCATAAAAGAGACATCCAACAAGGAACCTCTGCTTTGGACTGCTACCTTAGCAATAAATAAACTTCTGCTGCATTTGAGATGGTATACATTGTGGGATATATTAATATTTGTAACAACAGCTATCATTACTCTAACATATTTGGCTAGGCCAAAGGTAAGTGCTGTATTTCCTGGAACTCAGGAACTGTGTCTAAATAAGGCCCAGTCCAAGATCTAATTGGCAGGAGGCTAGAGCCACCCTACTCTGACTAGGTGTTTGCAATGGACAGAAGACTGTTGTATAAATTTGCGTGGCTTGAATGAAAAGTATTCCTTCTTGGATGTTCATCTCTCCAGGACACACTAAAGACAATGCCCAGAGGAGATATATGTTCTCTCCATTTCTTTCTCCATTATATGCCTCTTAGAGAGGGCCCTGCTTCCAAAGCCTGGAACACTACCTGATAGAAAATGGTTTAAGACCTGATGAGTTTCCTTTTGCAAAAAGCATCTCTACATCAGAATAAGTCCAGAGAATCCAGCCACAACCCAGAGCAGAGCCTACAGATTCCCCTGAGAATGCTGAGTGACTTGGTTTCATGCAATAAAAACAACTCTTGAGGATCTTAATAGAAAATTACAATTTATCAAGTACACACACACGTCCATGTGCACACACACACATGAAAATATTTGCCCTTTGAATTCCAGACTCAGGTTATATCTGTAAGAGACACAGTGGCTCATGTCTGTAATCCCAGCACTTTGGAAGGCCCAGTTAGGTGAATCACCTGAGGTCAGGAGTTCAAGACCAGCCTGGCCAACATGGTGAAACTCTGTCTCTTCTAATACAAAAATTAGCCAGGCATGATGACAGGCACCTGTAATCCCAGCCACTCAGGAGGCGGAGGCAGGAGAATCGCTTGAACCTGGGAGGTGGAGGTTGCAGTGAGCCGAGATCACGCCACTGCACTCTAGCCTGGCGACAGAGCAAGACTCCATTCCCCCTCCCCCCACCTAAAAAACAAGACAAAGTCTCACATTTGGGGCATTCAGGTGGTTCAAAAATAAATAAGACATGGTCCCCAATCATCAGGAATGCACAGAATATAACTCTTAGCGTTACAAAAGAGAAGGATGCAGAATGTGCTATAGGAGCAAGAGAGAGGGAAGGGATAATTCCACATGGGGCACCCAGGAAGTTTTCTGGCAGAGGTGGGGGTATAGAATGAATGCCATGTGTGTAGAAGGAGTACCGAGAACAGCAGGCAGAGGTAATAGCTCCAGCACAGGCCCTGGGACAGGAGAAGACAGAAAACTTACACTGCATCCTCTTGCTTGCAAAAGCATTTAGTGCCATAAACTCAAGGCAAGGGAGTAGTACACTCTTAGTAACAAAGTTTCTTAATTTTTTCCTTCCAAAAAGATAAAAATGCAGTTTTTAAGCAGTAAACCTGCCACTAAGCACTGTCTGGAACAATGGGTAGATGAAGGGAAGAGCACATTCTGAGGAAATAGAGAATCAGGATATAGGTGAGCCCAATCCACAGTTTGCCAAGATTATATGATGCTCAAGTTTCCAATGAAAGCTAAGAAGGTATTGAGTGAGGAGACAGAAATGAAGGTTGGGCTGAGTGTGGTGACTCATGCTTGTAATCCCAGCACTATGGGAGGCTGATGCAGGAGGACTGCTCGAGGCCAGGAATTTAAGACCAGCCTGGGCAACATAGCAAGATCCTGTCTCTAAAAAAAAATTTAAACATTTAACAATGAAGGCTGGAAAATTCAAATAGCTTTTGGGTAAGTGACCTATGAAACTGGGTGGGGCCATATCTCGGAGGTGCCAGACACCCAGTAGGCATTCAATAAATGTTTGTTGAATGAATGGCCCCTAAATACACATATACTTTGCCATGATAACCTGTGCCAGAAATACTCTTCAAAATTCATCGGTTGCCCTAATGCAGTGACTCATCTTCTATCCTTCCCACCCACATGCAATCAGAGCCAAGAAACTTCCTAGGGCTAAGCTAGAAAATATGTATAGATATAAAAAAATTAATATTTAAAAGACTATGCAAGCCTGGAGTCTCATGCATACCAAGCAATGCTCTCCATTCAAGCTCCAGCTCTGTCTGTCTTGCTTTCTCAGTCCCAGAAAAGAGTGGGAAGGCACAGCGATCTAGATAGCTATACACCTTTTCATAAGGACAATTTTAAAGTGCCTAACATAGTGAGAACTATAAAATCAGTCTCCAAGTGTACATCTTTAAAGGTCTATATGCATAAATTAGTTTTGCATAGCACTGCAGAGCTCTAATTATTTTTTAATTTATACAAATACATGCAATTAAAGTGCAATTACAATGCAATTAAAATGCCAGTATAATTTAAATGCAGAAAGAAGAAAATTTATAAATCTACTCATGAATCCCCTTGATTTCTTTTTTGAGCTCAATTAATGCCACTTATGATTTACAAATTGTGAAAAATCTTATTTCAGTTAGTAAGGCCGCCCCATCAATCCACGTACCTTAGGATGTGAAGTCTCATCTAGACCCACAGGGTGTATCTTTATCATGAATATTGGACCAGAATTGGACAAAACAGAGTTGCTTGACAAAGAGGTAGCCAAAAGAAGGAGGGTAATTTAGAGTCCATGCCTTACAGAAAAGTAAAGAATGTATGCAAAATTCAGGTCTTGCATGCAAAATTCAGGCCTTCTTAAATGTTGGCAGAATATATTTACATATTTTCCTAACAGGAGTTACAGCCCTCTTTACCCTAATTTCTCTGTAAATGAAGATACTCAGTAAATAGAGACTGATCTGAGGTGCCAGTAGTATATCACAGACTTTTGAAAACTGAAGATGATTTCTGCTACAGGGCCCCCCCTTGTTTTTTCAGCTTTTTGTAAATAAAAGCTTTCATTGGGAAGTGGCAGGGGAAGAAAAGCAGCACGCAATCCAGTAATACGCTGGAAACTCAAACCTAAAAGGCTGGCTCACATTAAATTATGTTTCGTACAACGAACATTTACTAAGCACTTCCAGGATCTTGGTAAAAAAAATAGCCTGAGGCTCTAGTCTTCTGGGAGGACATGGTTTGTAGGAAAAAACAGATATGTAAAAATGTTCATTGCTATACAATGGGATAAAAGCTACAGTGGCCACGTGCATTTTGGGGGCAAAAGGAAATGGCCAATAACAAAGAGTTCTTCAGGAAGGAGAACATGTCTGAATTGGGTGCAGATTGAACAATGGTTTTTATCCCCTAAGGGGCTTGTGATGGTTAATACCAAATGTCAACTTCATTGGCTTGAAGGATACAAAGTATTGATCCTGGGTATGTCTGTGAGGGTGTTGCCAAAGCAGATTAACACTGGAGTCAGGGGACTGGGGAAGGCCCTCCCACCCTTAATCTGGTGGGCACCATCTAGTCAGCTGCCAGCAAATATAAAGCAGGCAGAAAAACGTGAAAAGGTGAGACTGGTCTAGCCTCCCAGCCTATGTCTTTCTCCCAAGCTAGATGCTTCCTGCCGTCACACATCGGACCCCAAGTTCTTCAGTTTTGAGACTCAGACTGGCTCTCCTTGCTCCTCCAGCTTGCAGACAGCCTATTGTGGGACCTTGGGATCATTTAAGTTAATACTTAATAAACCCCTATATATACATTATATAACCCCATATATATATTATAATAAACCCCATATTATATATCTGTTATTTATATATTTATATTTTATATATATATCCTATTAGTTCTATCCCTCTGAGGAACCCTGACAAATACAGGACTTTTTCTGTTATCTCAGTGACTGGGGCACAACTGGCATTTAGTAGGCAGAGGTCAAGGAAGCTAATCATCCTTACCCAGGGTCAGGGCTCCACACAAAGAGTTGTCCTGTTTCCCACACGACTTTTAAATGTCAAGTATCATGCCAGGCATTTAGGAGGTAAGAAACCTGTTTATAATTACCTGAGCCTAGGGGCTAATTCGGTTTTACATATAAACCACAAAGAATATGTTATGTTTTCTTATGTTTTTGGCACAATTCTAATACCTAGGAATATTTTTGAATTTTCCAGGAATGCAACTACTTTGTAAAATAAGGGAAAATTGCCTTTTATTTTGTTCAGAACATTACATTATTTCATAAATATTTCAATGTATATTTATGCTTTGATTTTTCAATATAGGGCAAAAAAAATTTTTTTCCTCAGCGTGTGTCTTCTGATAGGAGTCATACAATGTATTTCTTACATAAATATCAAAATATGTCTACAATTTCCAGTTTCCACTTCTTGAAACTAGAGTGGGGCCAGAAAGACAATCTCGAATTAATATGAACCCTAAATGCCAAGTTTGTCCTCCGGGTTTTTAGAATGGTCTCTTTGTGCACACTGATGAGAGTTTCTTTAGGATACAAATGGCTGTTCATTGCACGGTTCCAAGATTTGTGCAATGCAGTGACCCAAGTAAGTATGTACAAGTGGAATTGCTGGATCATAGGGTCTGCACAAGTCCAAATAGTTCTTCAAAGTAGGCATGCTTTTTATGGTCCCACCAGCAATGTTCCTACAACCTCACTAACACTTGGAGTTATTCAACTTTTTAATTTTGATAATCTTTGTAGTAACAGAAAGGTATCTTGTTGTTGTTTTAACTTAAATTGATCAGATAATTAGGAAGGTTGGACATTTCTTAGGTGTTTATTGGTCAGTCAGGTTTCACTTGCTGTGAATGATGTGTTTATATTTTTTCTCCATGTTTCTCGTAGTTATTTTCTGTCTTTTACTTATTGAGTTAAATGAGGTCTTAATCTTTACGTGTATTGCAAATACATTCTCCTAGACAGTATGTTGACTTCTCTCTCTCTCTCTCTCTTTTTAGACATTTTGATGTAACTAATTTTAACTATCTTTTCTTTTTTGGCTTGTATGTTTTGTGGCTCATTCAAGAAACTCTTTTCTATGAATCTCCCTTTCTACATGTTTTTCTTAACATGTTTAATATTTGCTTTTCTCATTTCGGTCTTTAATCCATCTGTGTGTGCATTCATGTGTGTGCATAAGTATGTGTGCATGTATGTGGTATATAAAATTTTTTTTCATGTAGACATTCAGTTGTCTCAGCACCATTATTTCAAAAATTAATATTTTCTTATTTATTTGTAATGCTGCTGGTGTCAACTATGAAACCCCCATATATACTTGATTCTGTTTCTAGGTCGAATGGTCTAATTTGTCTGTCAGTACATCAATACCACTCCTTCCATTACTAGAGCTTTATAATAAATATTGCTAGCAGTAAGATCACTCCCCCTACTTATTCTTCTTCTTCAAAATTACCTTAACTGTCTTTGTCCATTTGCCCTCTGTGTAAGTTTCTGAGTCAGATTATCAAGTTCCCTGAAAAATCTTGCTTAAATTTTGACTTTATTCATATTGAATACAAATGTTAATTAGAGAATAATTTATACCAAATCTATTCATGCAGAAACATACGAACCGTTGTTTCTGGATGCAGAAACAACGGATCCCATGCAGAAACAAGGGATACCATCCATTTGTATCCCTTTTCTTTTAATGAAATTTATTATTTTCTTTCTAAAAGTTTTACACACAACTTTTGTTGGATTTATTCTTAGGTAACTTAGAAAGTTTCTTGCTATTATAAATAATATATTTTTGAAATTATATTTTCTAATTATTCCCTGCTGGGATTAAAGGGACGACTTTGGATGTTTTGATACTGTTGATAAAGCAAGCAGTATTGTTTGCCTTATTGATAAATTCTAATGGTTTGTCAAGTCTTGTATTTTCGGTTTAGACAGCCATAATTTGCTAATGATGACATATGCCAATCAATCTTTTCTCTTATTGCACTAAGACTTCTAATACAATGCTTAATATGAGCAAGAATAGAAAGTATTTTTGTCTTGTTCTTACCTAGAATTCTTCTCTGATAGGTATAATGTTCACTATATATTTTGGTTAAATACTTTTATCAGATTAAAGAAGTTTTATTCTATTCAAAAAATTGCTAAGAGACTTTACCAATTCAATTGAATTTGATTCAATTTGATTTGTTGTATACACCCAACATCATAAAAAGAGGGGTAAGCTCCCCAACTATTTTTTGAGATTAATAAAATTTTGATAGCAAAATTAGAGGGGTATGTGAATAAAACATATAGGTTATTCTCACTTTTGAATAGAGATGAGTATAAAATATATAACAATGATCAAATACGATTATCTCATGATATAGGAATATTTAATATATACAAATTACTACAACATTAAGGGAGAACAACCATTTAGTGCCTTGATATTTGCAAAAAAACTTCCTTTTTTTCCCTTTCCTAATTTCTGTCAAATTAGTTACTTGTTTTATTATTTGTATTGGTTTGAAAACTATACCATCTGTTGCTATTTTGAATGATTATATTTAAATTCCTTGACGTATATTGGACTTAACAAATTATAAAATTAATCAATATTCCTTAACTTCTCCCAAACATAGCAAGCAACTTGGAATTTTTTTTTATTTTTAATTTTTAAAATTTATTTATTTATTTATTTATTTACTTTGAGATGGAGTCTACCTGTTGCCCAGGCTGGAGTGCAAGTGGCGTGATCTCGGCTCACTGCAGCCTCCATCTCCCAGATTCAAGAGATTCCCCTGCCTCAGCCTCCTGAATAGTTGGGACTACAGGCATGCACAACCATGCCCAGCTAATTTTTGGTAGAGATGGGGTTTCACCATGTTGGCTGGGCTGGTGCCAGACTCCTGACCTCAAGTGATCCTCCCACCTCAGTCTCCCAAAGTGCTAGATTTTAGGTGTGAGCCACTGTGCCCAGTTTATTTATTTATTTATTTATTTATTTATTTATTTATTTATTTTAGACAGGATCTCACTTTCTCACCCAGGTTGGAGTGCAGTGGCAGAGTCATGGCTCACCACAGCCTCGACCTCCCAGGCTCAGGTGATCCTCCCACTTCAGCTTCCTGAGTAGCTGGGACTACAGGTGCATTTTTTTTGTAGAGATGGAGTTTTGCCAGGTTGCCCAGGCTGGTCTCAAACTCCTGGGCTCAAGTGATTTGCCTGTCTCAGCCTCCCAAAGTGATAGGATTACAGGCACGGGCCACTGCACCTGGCCTAACTTGAAACAGTTTAACTCTCATATCTTCTTCAGTCTTACATGTTTTTGTCCAGTATTTAAATTCTATCTTGCTATTTAAACTCCCTCCACAATTTATCTTCAACACCATTATTGTTTTATACTAAGTTTGTTTACGTTTATTCATATTTTAGTAATTTATTGGGTCACCAATTTTTTTTATTTCCTGCTTCTTCCTTCGAGTTGAGTTTCCCTCTTGCTGAAGTATAATTCTCTGTAAGTTCCTGTGGGGAAGCTCTGTGAATGCTAGACTAACCCCATCTTGTTTTTCTAAAAATGTCTGTGTCCTCACCCTTGAATGAAAATTTAGCCTTGTAATTCTAGATCACAAATATCTTCTTTCATGATTTCGTATATCATTCTACTGGCTTCAGGCTTCAGGTGTTTATATTGAAAAGTCTGCCATTCATTTGATGGTCTATTCCTTTTGTAAGCTGACTTTTCTCTTCAGTTGCTTATAAAATCTCCTGTTTTCTTTTTGTTTAGTTTCATTATAATGTGTCTGCTTGTGGATTTATTTCTATATTATTTATTCTGTCTTGTATTCATTGTGCTTCCAACTCATGTTCTTCATATAAGAAATAGGATAAATTGATATAAATTTTGGAAGATCCTCAGCCATTGTATCTTTAAGGATTGCCTCTTCATTACTCTCCCTCTTTTCTCTTTCTGGAACTCTTACTACATCTATCTTAGACCTTCTAATTTTATCTTCAATATTTCTAAATTTCTTATATATATATATATATATATATATATTTTTTTTTTTTTTTTTTTTGAGACAAAGTCTTGCTCTGTTGCCCAGACTGGAGTGCAGTGGTGCAGTCTCGGTTCACTGCAAGCTCCGCCTCCCAGGTTCCAGGTTCACGCCATTCTCCTGCCTCAGCCTCCCGAGCAGCTGGGACTACAGGCACCCGCCACCACGCCCGGCTAATTTTTGTAATTTTAGTAGAGACAGGGTTTCACCACGTTAGCCAGGATGGTCTCGACCTCCTGACTTCGTGATCCACCCACCTCGGCCTCCCAAAGTGCTGGGATTATAGGCGTGAGCCACCGCGCCCAGTCTCATTTATATTTTTTTTGAAATTTCTTGCCTCAGCACCATAGCTAACTTATGTAATTTAATTTAACTTCTTGGCCAGTGTCCTTTGAGAATGACAAGTAACTATGTGACACTTCATTCAGTGCTATAAACTTACAGTCAACTTTTAAAAGAAACTCTGTATGTTCCAAGGAAATGCTTCAACATTGCATTGTACCAGAATTCCTGAAGTCTCCATGTAAAACAGCTGGGGTTCTTTCTCAAAAACTTCTCCAAACAACAATACAACAGGATGAGATTTAGCACTTGGAACTTCAATCATTTTTCAAATTGCAGAGCTCGTTTGGACACAGCAGAGGTCAAACTCTCCACTGTCACTATCTCATTGCAGGCAAACCAATAGTCTTGGTTCTCTACTATGTCTTTATCAACTAAAGTCTTAGCATCACAAGGATGCATGGTACAACACATTGTGATACACACACGATGTGTATCAATGATACACAATGATACATGGTACAACCTGTGTGACCATAAATCTCTTCAGTTTTTCCAATGCTACCGCACTCCATGAGAGGGAAGTTATTTCTCTCTTCACAGCTAGCACACACCCTGTGATGTGTGGCTCCTAGCAGCTATGGAACTAAGCTTTTCAAACCTCAATAACATATTCTATTTGGAATAATCTCTACACCCATGTTGTAGTCAGTCATACCATATAAAGCACATAAAAATGGCAAAAGAAAGCAGAAGTTTCCTCTTAGGGGTTTAATAGCTGACACAGCTATAGATACCCAGGAACTCAATCATTGGTTTTGTTTCTGTTTTTTAACAATGATTATAGTGGCCATTTCTACTTGACTCATTTGCAAATGTCTGATCTTTTCATTGTACCTTACTTTTTACTATTTTAATTTTTTTTTTTTTTTTTTTAGATGGAGTCTCGCTCTGTCACCCAGGCTGGAGTGCAGTGATGCCATCTCAGCTCACTGCAACCTCCACCTCTGGGGTTCAACCCATTCTCCCTGCCTCAGCCTCCCAAACAGCTGGGATTACAAGTGTGCACCACTACACCCAGCTAATTTTTGTATTTTTTAGTGGAGATGGGGTTTCTCCATGTTGGCCAGGCTGGTCTTAAACTCCTGACCTCAGATGATTACAGGTGTGAGCCACTGCACCTGGCCATTTTAATGCTTTTTTATAGCACTTGTTATTGTTTTAAATGTATGTAGTTATTTTGTTATTTCCATTGTAGCTTTCTATTATCTGAAAGTTAGGGAAATTCTATTTATTTTGCTAGGTGGTTCTCAATTGTGATATGTTGTTTCCTCATTTGTATTGTAATCGTGGACTGTGAGCTCATCTTTAGCAAGTTTTATTCTGTTGAAATCCTCTGCTGCAGGGGTGAAGATACGGTCCTCCAAAGTGATTTTACATTTGCTTCTGTACAGTATCCTAGGGACCATCAGCTCACAATTTTTATTGAACTTCCTGGTTTAAGGGTGCCCAGACCATGTGGATATTATAATTTCAAACCTTGGGTTTCAGGTTCTCAGAAATTTTTCTTTTCTTTTTTCTTCACTTGCAGACGGATAAGCTTTCACATCATCTCCTGTGTGAGTGTGTGGATTGTTTTTTAGCCAACCTTTACACAGAAGGTGCTGTCTTTCAAAATCCAGGCATTATACAAGGGTTTTATTTCAAATCCACTGTCTATATAGGACCAGTCCTCCTTTCTTCTCCCTTGCAAGTATTAAAGTTCTCCTGCCCCAATCACCAGGGAAGGCTTAGCATCAGCTCAGATTCATACTTCTTTGATTTATAGTTTCCTCTTTATCCCCAGGAACTGGAGATTTCCATTTTCTCCTAAATAGTTATACATTTCTAAAAATTTTTATTGTTTTTCATCTGGTCTGTATAAAAGCTATAAGAAGGAGAATTTTCTGATTGTTTTGTGAGTTTGCTGGAACCAGAAATTCTCAGTTTTATCTCTTACATAATAGTCTCTTTTTGCAGAAATATTTTGGTGCTTTATATTTCCTTTAATTAAATTATGGAATTATAATAGGTTTAACAAAAATAAACAGATTTGGAAACACACACACACTCACACCCCTCATTCTTTTAAGCATATAACTCCAACTGATGTAAGCAGAAGTTTAGGGCATACTGGAGAGTGTCCTGCTAGCTGAGTATATTTTGCAGGCTGTAGACATCCATTAGTAAGTTTTACAGAAAGAATGGGAAATGTCTTAAATCCAGTAAGGGAGTTAAATGGAGATTAAGGAAGAGTGTCTCTTATAGCTTTTAGAAACTAGAGCATAAGAATTGATGAGAAATATGTTGGATCCGTGCTCTGAAAGCATATAAGTCATTCTGAGAAACTTGGTCTTAATCCCTAGGAAATGATGGGAGAGATCGTATCAAAGTACCTAGGCCTGTCAGTTTTGAATGAGAAAACATATAAAATCTTCTGTGTAAAGTTTTACACAAATGTAAGACATTTTTCCTATTATTGCAACATCTATAAAAGCTCCCCTTAAAAACTAGATGTCAGTGAAGCAGTCTAAGTGTTCACTAATGCTTATATGAATGTAAGTTCTTAAGCTGCCTCAAGGTCTTTGCAGATGCTCTTGCCTAAAACACTCAGCCTGCTCCCTCGGCTGTGGCACCTCAGTGACCTTCTCCACCGTCCAGCAGACCTCAATTATGTCCTCTCCAAAGAGGCCTCAGCTGTGGTGATAGTGGGGAAGGGAGTATCTTTCAAACTGTTCATTCCCTGTGTGCTCTACTCTACCTCAACCCTAGCAAGAGTGGCTGCTCCCTATATTGTTTTCTTATGAGTTCTTTTTAACCCTTCGTAGTGATGGCCCATTAGTAGTTAATAATCCTTTATATTAAACTTTCTAGGTTCTAATTACTGTGGTGATTCTGTCTCCAACTTGGACCCTGACTGATACACACACTGAAATTTGAGGACCATGAGCCTAGATCACAAAATTATCCAAGAGTTTCCAGTTATTTTCACCACAAGTAAATGAAGTGCTCCAATGGCTATAAATACCTGTTCCTCAAAGGTTGAGAATCATAAATACCAGAAACTTCTAGGTTCAAGTAACTATTTCCTCAAAGAAATTTTGATATACAGGCAAACATTGTGCACTTTTAGGGCAATATATGTAATCTGTACTTGTATGCTAGTGTTTTTCTGATTGTAAAGCCTATAAAACATTTACTTAATTTAATTGAAGAAAAAAAAATCCCAGGTCACCATGATCCAAAGCAAGATTAATCATCTGTGGAACTAAGAGATAATATTAATAATTATAGTTCAAAGTTGTTTGAAATGTGTTGTAATTATTCAGTTATGGAGTTCTATTTTAGCCATGGAATGAGTACAAAGGTCAGGAAAAGAAAAAATATTTTTAATGGGGCTTTGTAAGGAAATACCGTTTTTTGAAAGAAGCGCAAGATCTCACACATAACCTATTGCACCCCATTGTAGTAAGATAAACATTGCTCTTGGCAAGAATTCTCATCTTAATTTACTTATTGAATTAAAATAAAAACACCTATTCAATCAAAGTGACCTACCTGTCAGTGCTGCAGTTTCTACTGCTTCAGTGAGTACCTTTCTTGTAAAAGATCAGTAGAAGGTCCAGAAGAGAAAGTGGTAATTGCACATCAAAGCTATAGGTCACAGAGCTCCCAAACGTCAGCTTTTATTTTGAAGCTAACTTCAGCTATACAAACCTAGATTTTTATGAGACCTCCATTCCTTTCTCCCAAAAGTGAATAGATTGTAAAAGTCAATCATTCTCAAACCAGAATTTTGAAAGATTTTTATATTCTTTAAGGCACTTTTTCTTTTTTTTTTTTTTTTTTTTTTTGAAACAGGGCTTCATGCTGTCACCCAGGCTGGAGTGCAGTGGTGCAATCTCAGTTCATTGCAACCTGCATGTCCCAAGCCCAAGCAATTCTCTCCAGCCTTCTGAGTAGCTGGGACTAAAGGCACATGCCATCATGTCCGGCTAAATTTCTGTATTTTTGGTAAAGATGGGGGCTTCACTATGTTGCCCAGGCTGGTCTCGACCTCCTGATGTCAAACAATTCACCCACCTCAGACTCCCAAAGTGCTAGGGTTACAGGTGTGAGCCACCACATCCAGCCATTTTAAGGCATATTCTTAACAACAGATTCATCAAAACACAAAAATCACAAAGGCATTCCCATCTTTTAAGAAATTTTCTTGACAACACTGACATTTATGTGAATGTCTTTAGGTTTGACATTATTCTGTGTGAGAAAAATGACTTTTAAAAGGGAAGGTTGTCTTCTGGTGGCAACACAGCAACTTATTCAGTATCAGAACCTCAGTATCAGAACGAAACTCCAAACTCTTCCAGTCTTCCTGGTATGTAAATCTAGAGTAAGTTGTGGAAAGCACAGACTTTAAGATTCTGATGCTTGCTTCCAGTTTCTTTAGAATTTTAGTCACCTTGATTCTTTGTCATCTATGCAGAAATATAGCAAGATCTCAGCCTTAAACCCACTTGGAAAATCAACCCACGTGGAATCCACTTTTCTTGTCAATCCACTCAGTGTTTGACACTTTCAATCTTGTAGCATTCACCCTCCTACCTCCTTTATTTTGTAGTTGCCCTCAGCCTGGTGCCTACTTATTTTCCTTGCTTATTGACTCATATTTTAATTGGTTGATCTTGGCTTCTCAGCAGTTGATGACCCACATCTCAAACTTTACAAGTGTATCTGGAGCCAAAAAGATCATGTTTATTTGTTTTCAATCATTCCATTGATTTTAGTTGTTTAACCAAGAACATGTTCTTTTTCTTTTCAGAGAGAATCTGCCATGGTTTTTTAAAAACCACTTGGTAACCTCTGAAGGATTTTAGACACATGCATTTGATACATTTGAATCAGAAACAATAAATCTGGATATCCAATTCACATCCTCAAACTGCAAACCTAATTTCTGGTTATTTACTTGCACAGACGGCTTCAGAAACTTCTGATTGTGTTTATTTTGTCTTGAAAGGTGAGAATGGGGAAACATATATATTTGTGTTTCCTCAACAGGAAATCTAGTAAGGAAACAAAAGTTAATGAGCTGTTTTGGTCACTCCTGATGATCAGGATGTTCTAATTTCTCATATTACTGAACTTGGATCCTCTAAACCTATAGCTTGTCAAATATGAATGTGCAAGCTAATCCTCTGAGATCTTTTTGAAAGGCAGTTTCTGATTTAGGAGGTCTGAAGTAGATCTCAGAATTCCGCATTTCTAATAAGTTCCTAGGTAATGGTGATGCTTCTGCCTGGGGGCCCACTTTCAGTAGCAGGCCTCCAGACTACACAAAGCAGGGGTGTCCAGTCTAACAAATGGATCTTGAGAGGAAATAAGTTTGTAAGAAGAAAGCATTCTTTTATTCATAGAGCAACTTCCAGGATCCATATCTGGAAAATGGGAGTCAGAGGGAAGATCCTTAAAAGGTCGAGTCTGAGTCTCAAGAGAGAGTTACCACAATATGCATCTAAGTCTCCTATTCAGATAACACATGGAGACTAACTTGCACCCTTCACTATTCCCTTGAGCAAGCGGTGGAAAAATTTCCCATCATGTATATTACCACCTATACCCCTGAGGATCAAAGATCTTCAGGGAGTGAGTTCACGGTACCTTCATGTCATAGGTGGGAGATTAGAGAAATGGCAAAAATTAGTGTCAGTATTTTCTTCTTTTTTTGTTGTCCATTGCATCCTTGATAAATAGGCCCTTTTCAAGGGACTTGGTATTGTGTGTTTAATTCCTTTGGCCCAGATGGGCAGGGTAATACCTTATTAGGTATTAGATGTGAGGGAGATATAAATCTTGGGCCTTCTAGGGGGATTACACCAGGATTAGCCCCTCACCAGGAAAAGTGATCTGGAAAACCAACTTTCAATCTTCCCATTCTCCAGAAAAGTGCTGAGGTCATTAACCATTGCTTTCCTGGAAGCAGGCAGGCTGTGGCCCATCTTCTGGACAGCTGAGGCATGGTCAAAAGAGTACACACCATGTCATAAGAATTGCAACGGGAGCCTCAGAGGACTTGACGCCCTGAGGAATCCTCACCCCAGTTAGGTGGAACCATCTTCAATGGGGGCCTCTGTGGGGCGTGAGGGCCAGGGAAATTCGTCCTTCCAGTAGGGAAAAGGCTGCTATGTCTCCCACTTCATGCAGTAGCAGCTGACTGTGTTCCAAGTTGTATCCTTTTCCTGTATTAGTGGTGACCGTTATTTGTGGCTATCTTTGAGTCAACTGCCCAACCCTTTCTTTACGGCTAGCAAACCTACGTGGTATCCAGAGCCTCATTCAGTTAGTTAGCAGACATTTATAGATTTCCTTCCCTGTACAGGCACTGTATGGCCTTGTCTAGCTGACATCTTTACAGATATGCGTGCAGTGGTGGTAAAGAAGGGAGGGGATGAGAACATAGGCTTTGAGGCTGGGCAGACTCCACTGGACTCCCAAATCACCTACTGGCTGTGTGACTGCTTGTTTTGCCATCTATAAAATGAACACTTCACAGGACTGTTGAAGGAACTAAATGAAATAATGCACACAGCAGTGTGAACATGTGTCTGCTATGTCATAAGAGTTCAATAAATTATTGCTATTTTGTTATTGCTATAATTATTATATTTAAATATCCCTTCTGAACTCCTAGCCAATATTTTCAACTGCCTTTAGATATCTCTCCCTAGACAACCCTTATGAATACATCAAACTCAATATTTCCAATACTGAACACTTTAGCATTCTCAGGAAACGTATTACTCTGTCTCTTTCCTTATCTTAGTATCTCCACCTGCCATTATCTTTATGGAAAAATAAAATATCTGTTTCTTCTTCACTCCCCTATTATATATGTCACCTACTCTGTCCTTTTAAACTCATAAGTGCCTCCTTTTTTCTCCATTATAATTGGCAATGCCCTGGTTTACACTGTCATTCTCTCTTTCTTGCATAGCCCTGAGCTAGAGCTTCTGTAAATGTTTCTAAATGACCCCAATTCTAAATGCTCTGTTCTGTTGTGTCTGTAACCACATTAGTACTTGTTGAACTTGTTCTAATTTTTGATTCAAGATATACAGTGTCCCTACTGTCTGTGGCCTCTAGTCCTCTCTGTCCCCTCTAAATCATGTCACTCTGCCACCAGAGCAATCATTTTAAATAACAAATCTAACTCTATCGCTTCAAAACATAAATACTTTCAGTGGCTTCTTATTATGCCAACCTCCACTCAAAGTATAAAAAAGCATCCACTCTCAATTCCCAACCCTGCTTTTGAGCCCTATCTCTTGTCAGATGCTTATGTGCATTCTATATACACTCTAGCCAAACAGAGCCAGGTTTTTAAAAAAACATGGAGCCTTCTACTTGTCACTTCTACCTAGGATCCATTCTCCATCCTGAGCCTTCATTCTGCCTTTTCTCCAAATGCCAGCAATCCTTTCTCATTCTTCAAGTCACTTCCTCCATGAAGACTTCCAAAGGCTTTCTCTTGAGAACACTCACGCTTTTGGCTCTGGCCTCATCTGGTAAATACCCTACCATGGGCTTTTTACAAAACGGTTCTCTCCATATCTTACTCTTCCACTAGAGTTTGAGTGTCTCTCCCACTACACTTTGAGCTCTTCAGGGACAGGTCAACAGTTTACTTCTTTATGTTGACAACATGTAGTTGGTCTTTGATAAATGGTTGATGGAAGAATGAATGAATGAATGAATGAGCAGGTATGGAGGGGAGGAGCATGGGCTCAGTTTGGAAGGGAGATGAAGGACACTCACTGGTATTTTTCAGCAGGAAGGAAAGTAGCATCTCAATTAGTAGCAGAGTTTGCAAATCAAAGCACGTCTTTTTTTCGGCTATAATGAGAAGGGCACTCAGACTTACACAATCACCATTAGAAATTCAAGTAGCCAAAAGCCAGTGGGGTCAAATTGTATAAGAGAAAGTCCCCAATGAACACTATGTGCAGGCCCTTAGGAACACTTATGAGAGGAAGTGATGGCCAATGTCCAGGTCATTTACATAAGGTTTTGGACAACTGGTAGAACTATTCAGTCACTTGAAGACTCATAGCGCCATGTAGAAAAGAATGAGTGTGCATTCTATTAAGAGTAATAATTAAGAGGGATGTCATCCAGAGCTCAAGAGGTGCCTTTCTTTCCAGCCAGTCCTATTGTATCAGGGGTGTATTAGTTCGATAGCGCTCCCTTTGTGGTACCACAGACTGGGTAGCTTAAACAACAGAAATGTATTATCTCACAGTTCTAGAAGCTGAAAGCCCAAAATCAAGATGTCAGTAGGGTTGGTTCACTCTGAGGCTATAAGGAAGAACAGGTTCCACACCTGTCTCCTAGCTTCTGGATTTGCTGGCAGTCTCATTGGCTTCTGCTGCTGCACCCTAAGCTCTGCCTTCATTTTCACATGGCATTTTCTCTGGGTGTGTATGAGTCCAGATTTTTCCTTTTTATAAGGACACTAGTCATATTAGATTAAAGGCACATCCTACTGTGGTATGACCTCATCCTAATGTATCTAGTTATAATTGTAATGACCCTATTTCCAAATAAGGTCATATTCCGAGGTGTTGGGGGTTAGGGCTTTGACATATGAAGTTTTAATGGGATATGATTCAACCTACCAAGGGGTTAGGTGGTGTCCATTCCAGAAGATTCGGTTCTCCCAGCATCTTGGGACAATTTATGAAGAACCCATGAGGACAAGAGCTGTGATACTGATAGCTCAGGAAGAGAAGGGCTAGGAGATTCCTAGCAAGCACTATCAATGCACCACTAAGTCACTGTGACCCTGTGCAAGGGCCTTTAGAAAACAGACACTGGAAGGGACAAACTATAAAAGGAGGGGACGAAGGGTCTTTAGGACCAGACCCACCTCCTAATGGCTATTTCGGCAGGTTGTGGAAGACTAATACCAGCAAGCCCTGAAGGATAAAATTGCCACCAGAATTGAGGGTCCCCAGGATTGGGAAGGCATTTTGACAACTGGTTTACCAAAGTCCCAAGGTGTTGATGAATCACTAAAATTAAAGTCTTATCTAATTATTTGTATCCAAACTCTGGTTATGTTTTAAAAACACTTTTTTTTAGAGACAGAGAAAAGAATTTGACAAAATACTGTAGTCCCTCTGCCTTAATTTATAGAAGAAACTCAGAGGGGCCATATATGCTATGATTTAGAAAAAAGAACACCAGATGGAGAAGGAGGAGGACTCTGTTAAGTCCATGTTCTGATGCTAACTAAAGGACCTTAGGCAAACCACTTCATCTCTCTGGAACCATACTGTGCATATCTTAAAATACCATATGTCTTTCACATGATGGTCAATTGATTAAGGAGATAATGGATGTGAAAATATCACTCAACTCTAAGAAATCCTTCTGAAACCAGCCCAATTGTCCCAGAGAACTGATGTTTATGGTTTATTTGAATAAATGTACAAATTGGTCCTCCCAGTTTTAAAACTTGAGAAAGTTATATTTGTCTTATATGAGTTCCTTTCTTGGAAAACCAACCATCAGGACTCCCAGACAGTATAAGGAGCTGAAACTTACTAGATCACTGTATCTGGACAATGAGACACCATATTTCTCACCAATCATGATTGCCTAACTGACCACCTGCTTCCTGTTGACCAACTTCTCTTCCTTACCCCTCCCTAATTCCGTTTTCCCACACATTTCTCCCTGCTATATAAGCCCCTAATTTTAGTCAGTCAGGGAGATGGATTTGAGACTCATCTTCCATCTCCTCTGCTATAGCACCTGATTAAAGTCTTCTTCCCTAGCAATACTCATTGTCTCAGTGATTGACTTTCTGTGCAGTGAGCAGCAGGACCCAGACCAGACCCCTGGTGTTTTGGTAATAGTTCTATGAATTCTTAAGTGCAATGATCAGATGCTATTCCTTTTTAAATCTATAGTAACTAGCACATAGTAGATGTTCAGCAAATATTTGTGGTATGAATGAATGAATGGATTCAATCTAGTCCTTACTTGTATTCAGAACACAGTGTCCAGATCTCAACTCTGAATACCGACTTCCTGAGGCCTTGAAGATGTCCCAATTTACAGTCAGGCAATCCCAGAATCATAGGGACAATAGGTTTTCTGAAGGCAGCATCTCAATCATCCTAAAGAAACTATCTTGCTATGGTTGCTGCTTGTGTTCTAAGCAGCCTATTGGAAACACTACCTCCTCTGGCAAAATTCACCAGAGTTCTCTGGACATCAGTCTCTCAGGACTTGAGAAAGTCTCCCCTGGGTATTGACTGCACATCTGTTACACTCCTCAAAAGGGAAACAAGTAAACCCAGAAAACAAATTCGTTACAGCCAGCATAATCTCCAACAGTTATTCTTCTGGAGCCCTGTGGCCACGTGGGAGATCTTTGTGCACGTTATTATAACCGGTGTTATTACTGTATATTGCAAGCTCTGACCTGGGGATTTTTTCTCTGTCTGGTGACTCACTCTTTTTCTTAGTATCAACTACATTGCTTCTTGTAGATTGATCAAAATGTTCACATAATATTTCTTACTTTAGTACCTAACCAATAGTTGGGGGCTGGGAAAAGGAGAGTTAATTTCAAGGCAAACAGGAGAAACTGGCCTGATTGTAACACGTATCAAAATATCCAAATAGTACATTGTAAAGGGACATTTTTAAGGGAAATAGTGATAAAGTCGTACTCACCACTCTGCATGTGTGGCTTCAGTCATTAGAATGATTGGACTATGATGTTTTATCCTAACAAGCGATATTTAGGAGCTCATTAGATCCTGGAGGGATATACTTTACAGCATTTAAATAAACCTAAGTTATTGGACCCTAAAGAGCATAATTGATCATCATTTTTTATTTGATCAAAATGGTTTGCAATTATTCCTGCTGGGAGATTTAGCTATTTGCATCTTGCAGTCAGTTTTAGAATTTTATCCCTTTGATCTTGCCATAATATCATGATTAATTGATTGATTCAAGGGTTCAAGAGTCAATAAACCCAGTATTTGTTATTATTTATTATTAAACTCTCCCCAGTGTGCCAGTTGGCATTCAGAGGCTAAAGAAAATACAATTCAATTCTCACAGCTTCTTAAAGAATTGATTATGCAAGGGAAAAAAAGAAGAACTCTTTTTGTTCCATCGTGTGAATACCAATGGGGGAAAAATAATGAAAAAAAATGCATTCTGTATTTATATTAGCCATTATTTACATGTTCGGAAAATCTGGATTGTTGCTCACTTTTAATTTTTTGGTTTCTAACTACTTATATGCATCCATATCTCTATTTGAACCTGCATCGAAAATGAAAGTTCCCACTGTACTTATTCCTCACATTGTAAAAACAATTTTACTTGAGCACTATTTAAGAAACACACAGGCTTGGAAGAAAATGTACAATAAAATTGTCCTGAATTAAGAAGAATAAAAAATATGTAAGTCCAGGGATATTGATTGTGTCCTGGTGCCCTGTGTGCTTTACTTAGATTAGAACTAAAGCTTCCTTCACCTGAATAAACACTTCACACGATGGATTTAGCAGTAGCAAAGAATGGGTCACTTAACCCAAGAAAATATAACCATTTCTTGACACCCAGATCTGTTGTCAGACCCCTGGGCAAGTAAGAATAGGACCAAATTGGCCAAATGGGAGGTATCACAGTAAATAAATGTTACCAAATTTATGCTGTAACTCTCAAATTACACATTTGAAAATAAACTATCACTAAAACACAGAGCCTAAAAGGGGATGATTTACATATAAATAATATCATGCTTGGGTATTATAGCCTCCATCAATGATTAACACAATACCAGGATTATTATTTGGTGGCTATTTTACAATAAATAAAGATACAGAAAGCTTAGTGGATTCTTCCCAACACTGCTAAAATAAAGTCAGTATTAACACTGAGATGTAGATACCCTAACGGAAAATTTCCAGGAAAGTGTCTCTTCCTAGGCCACATTTCTATCCAAAAACTATACATTCTGTATAATTTGAAGTCAAATTATACAGAATGCTGTTACAAAAATATGCTACTCTCACTTGAAGCTCCAGGAGAGATGTTTGCATAATCCAAAAAAGGAATTCATCACCAAAAGCCCAATAAAAACCCAAAGGTGTAAGGATGCTACTGAGCTAAGATTGATGGTATGTCCTAAAAGCACCAGCTGTATAAAATATGAAACCATCCACTATGCTGACATCCCGAAGGAGCCTGATGAGAGGCACATGCAATACCACATGTCCTGCATGACAGGCGAGACAACAATGGTCGACCAGATGTTCTTCTCCTTCTCATTTGCATGGTTAGGACATATGGTAACTGGGAAGAATGAAGTCATCATTTAAGAAGTGATATGAATAGCTTGAAATATAATTGTTTCAAATCATAGACCCCACACCTGTCATGGACTAATGATGTTTGAACCTCTGAAAATAAACACGTTAAGTACAACCTAAACACCTTATGTCATACTGTGTTTTTTGTTTTTTGTTTTTCAATGCCTTACCACACATTTGCAATCCCTGAAATAAATCATACCTCTTTGGATAGTTTGAGATTGCTTAGTTTTATCTGGAGAAAAGGTTTGGTTTCCTTACACATGTTAAACTTGGGAGTATTTCAACACTTGCAATAGCAATATTTGGATGTCAGTAAGATCTAGATTTCAACACCAATGGATGATTTGGTATATAAAACATCTGGTGTGTTTGTGAGAGAGTATCAGATTTAAATTAGTGATAGCCACAGTCCTTCTGGTTAAATAAACCCTTTAGTAGTAAGTTTGGTTTCTGGTCTCTGTACCTAATGCCTAAAGTAAGACTAAGATATATTTGTAAAGGTTGCCTTAAGTAAAATAACAGGAAAGAAGCAAGCAAAATTGCTCGCCATTTTGAGAACATGAGCAGCCAGACAACCCAGCTCCAACTTATTGCAGCCGATCTCACACTCAGGAATATTGAGGACAAAATTTTGATAGTGATGGTGCAGCACAAATAAAACAAAAGCCTTGAAATTTGACATGCTGAGAATTCTCAAGGAATATGTAGAGTTGGGACTCTGTTTTCTTGGATCTCAAGAAGGCAAGAAAAAGTCATTTATTCTTTCCTCTTGCAATATAATTGGTTTCTATAATAGAAAAGGAAATTTTTGCCCCACCTATGGTCTTAATGCTTCTATTTTGATAGATCTCCTAAAAATCTAGTAATGTCAACATCCCCTGTGTATCTGAAGGAATACTACAAACAAGGTATATTAAAGGAGTCTACCCTGCTGAAAAACATGTTATAATTTATGAAGCATCCTTTGGTCATCACACAGCAGTATTTTGGAGTCAGTATATGAACCACATCAAAGAAGAGAAATAAGGTTTGAAGTTTCTTCTCATGTAAGATGTGGTTCCTAGTAAGTAGAACTTCTGAGTTGAAAACATATCTTTTGTCCAATGAGGATGAGATTTAGGAAAGACAGACCAAGAGAGACATTCAGGGAAAATATGCAACAGTGTCTGTAAAAGAAACCATAAAGGAGAAAGAACTTAACTGTATCAGACATATCGTAATTGAACACTGTCAGATCAATCTCTGCTGGTAGCAGTGTTACACATTGCATATGTGATCTTCACTGTCTTGAAGCTAACACAACAATACAGACAATACAGGCAGAATTCTTGGGCCAAATCAATCCTGAAAAGCCAGTTTGGACAGACCTACGAGACTGGACCTTCTATTTCATGGGTTTATTGACATAATTTTCCATGTCTGGGTATAGTTATGTCTAGACCAGAGGGCACCACCAGTATCACGACAATGCTATGTCCAGCTGGCTCCAGGCAAAATCGTGAATCGGTTGTGACTTTGAACAAACACAATCACCATTTCAAAGTTCTGCTTTCCATTTTCAGTGTCTCCTCCAGTAATGGTCAGTGGTTTTTCTACCCCTCACCTCACCCCTCACCCCCATGATGCCAGCTTGCTATGCCCCTGGCAAAACAGTGCTGCCCACCCAGCCACACCGTCCCATGCCGTAGCTTTTTTGTACATGTTCTTTAGTTGAAGAAGTTTCCCTCTATTACTAATTTGTTGAGAGTGTTTTTAAAAAATCAAGAATGGGTGTTGAATTTTGTCAAATGCTTTTTCCATGCTAACTGATATGATTATATGATTTTTCTTCTTGAGCTTATTTATGTGGTGAATTACGATGACTTTTGAAAGTTGGAGCAGCCCTTAATTGCATTTTAAACACAATAGAAAAACAAAAATCTATTCCATGAGTATAAGTAATAAAACCCACCTCAACATTTTCTGACATGAGATAAAGATTGAAAACATTTATTGATGTCATTGTTGTTTTAATGTGGAGAGGGCATAAAACCATTTGGATTTATAAAAGCATAAAATAATATTGCCACACATAAGGAATATTTTAATTCTTATGTGCAGTATGGAAGCTCTAAGATTCTTTAAATTCTCTCGTTTTATGGAGAAAACCTCTAACTTCCTAGGCTGGAATATCAAGAGTGTAAAGTGGTATTTTTACTTTAAAAACCCACAGAAAATGTTTTTTTATTTTCAGCAGGAAATGGCTCACTTTGATGGAGCTACATCACCAACTTGTGATTGAAGAATATTACTTCTAAGACTTTTAAATCTTGCATTTCCCAGCTAGATGCATAAAACAGGATCCTATTTGGTGTTTGTTCCACAAAACAGATAAAGTGGAGCCCGTATCTGGGTTGGTTCACAGGATTCAAGTCCCTTCTGTTGAACTAACACATGATGAAATATTAATAGGGGAATTCAAGGATATTAACACACCAGAGAATATTTTTATTTTGTTTTCTTATATTTAACACTCTCACATGAAAGTTAACCTCCAAGTCAGGTGTTCAGGCACTGGACAGAAAGCCTGGAGATTTTGGTCAGTAGGCTGCATTTGGGGTCCCTCCTCAATATACTATGTGGTTGATTGCCTCCTTCAACTACATATAATGCTTTTCAGAGCCTTGAGTAGCTGCTGTTGTTGTTGTTGTTGTTTAATTTCATCCTGAAGATTCAGTTGCAATCAGTGGAAGGGATGGGACATAGAGAGCTTATGCCACCATAGCAGAGCTGAAATTCTCAACAACTCACATCATGATGAGCTAACTGAGGCCCAGGGAGATGAACAATGATGGCAGCAATTCCTCGTATTTGTTGTAGACTTTATGGTTTACAAAGCATTTCCTCATATTACCCATTTCATGCTTACAATAATCTATTGTGAGGGTATAGTCTAATAATGCCATAGATTCTGGCAAGTTGCAATTTACGTTACAAAATTATGACTGTGCTTAACATTTCATTTTTATTTCTCTCTGCTGTTTTTCTGGATTTATACAAGTAATATAACCCAACAGACAATGTAGGAGGATGTGGATTTGCAGCATTAGAACATAAATCTGCAATTAAATAGAAAAAAATTTGAGAGGTCTCAAACTGAGACCAAAAAAAAGCACTAGACACAGATGATACTTTCCTTGAAGTGCCCAAGGGTGATGGAGGGATGAACCCAAAAGTCATGCTAAGATGAGCTGCACTGACGTGAAAGAAAAGGAATTCGAATCAAAACAAGTAGAAAGTTTTGAGCTGAACCCCCTCATCCATATGCTGCACACACCAACGTAGAGGAAGCCAGGATATCAGGGAGAAGGGGGCTCTTTGCCATTTGTAAAAAGATTCTGTTTTTTAGCTTTACTCATGATGCCTTCCATTTTCATCCCACCTTTGTTTTTTCCAGAGCATTTTCACATGCCCAGTCTTATTTCAGCCACATAGCAACATGAGATTGGCAAGACAGGCACTTGCTTTGCTGTATACAGATTTTTACTGCTGCCTTTACAAGTGAGAAACTGAAGCCCAGTGTGTTTGAGTGCCTTACTCAAGGTCACACAGCTGGTTTGGAAATGAGCAGGAGCTTGGACTCTCACAGAACATGAGCAGGCAAGGTCTTCAACATGCAGTAAAGCAGGTTAAGCACTCCAGATTGACGCATACATGACTGAGTCCTAAACTCCATCAACTGACAGGACAGGAATGTAGAAGATTTTAGCCCACAAGAGAAATGACCAGTTGAGGAGATGTTAGCAGAGCAGAGATTTCGACAAACATTTGAAAAATGGCAAAGGAATCGGAGTATGGTTTTGATTCAGCAAGGAGGAGAAACATCCAGGTTGCTATAAAAAAAAAAAGTGGGAGGGAATACTAAAAAGAAATGAGACCACTTGCCGCACAGAACCACAGTAAATCCATGACATAGTGGCGCAAGTTATCAGAAGAGGCAGGAGGGCATCTCAGGGCAGACAACCATGCATGGTGCCAAGCCCATACACAACCTGATTAGAATCTTCCATCATGTTCCCACTCCTTGCAACCACCCAACTACACCTTCCCTACACTACTCCCTACCTACCCTCTGCACACAAACCAGGGGATTCTTTTCTGGGGAAATTCATCCCAAGTCTCAGTGGTCACCACACTGTATGTTGGAGGAGGAAGGCAGACATGAGTACAAATGGGGAGATTAACTTGTGAAGGGTGGGACTCCCCAGTCTCTTCTTCCAACTCTGATTCCAGTAAACCACCCTCCAGGCTTAACTTCCCAGGCAAGAAATGCAATTATCCTTCTCTAGAGAAACTGAATAGCTGGAAACACATAACAAACCCAAAAAACAGCAACAGCAAAAGCAAATAAGAACAAAAAACTCCTCAGATATTGCTGGGGGGAATAATTAGGTCTCCAGCATCAAGCCTGACTTTCTGGTCACCAGAATCTACACAGGAAGGCCCAAGAGTCTGCAACCCCTGTCCTCCTCCACACACACAACCCAGTACACACCGAGCCCTCATCCGAATTTGACACTCTAAATCTGAATGGACAGCCTAGGGTAACTAGACTGTTTTTTTTGTTGTTGTTTTTTTTGAGACGGAGTCTCACTCTGTCGCCAGGCTGGAGTGCAGTGGCGTGACTGCAATCTCTGCCTCCCGGGTTCAAACAACTCCCCTGCCTCAGCCTCCCAAATAGCTGGGACCATAGGCACGCACCACCATGCCCAGCTAATTTTTTTTTGTATTTTAGTAGAGACAGGGTTTCACTATGTTGGCCAGGATGGTCTCAATCTCCTGACTTCGTGATCCACCCGCCTCGGCCTCCCAAAGTGCTGGGATTACAGGAGTGAGCCACCACACCCGGCCTAGGGTGACCAGACATTTGAGGAAGGTCTCCAAATAGGAGAGAGACCAAAATAGGCAAACAGAATATAGGAAAGCGTGATAATCCATAGAGAAACCACAAATAATAAATATCTTCAGAAAGACAGGCAAAGTTATGCAACCCTTGAAACAAGACCAGGAGGTTGCAAAGAGTTAAAGGGCGTATGTTGGGATGGGGCTGGGGAGGGGAATCAGAACAATATAAAGAGTTCTTAGAAACTGAAAACACGATAGCAAGAATGAATGAGTTGGGAAATGAAGTGAAGAAATTAGAGGGGAAAAAGAGCAAACTGATAACGAGATGAACAAATGGGGAGAAAGTTAAGAAAATTTAAAAAATCAATCCAAGGGCCCTAAATCTGACTAATAGGAGCTCTAGAAGAACAGAACAGAAAAAACAGTAGGGAGGAATTATGAATGACATAATTTTCTCATAACAAAATTTCCAGAACAAGAGAACACGAGTCCGTAAATTAAAAATGGTTGATCATAATAAAAATTAAAAGACCAATAACAAGGCACCATTGGAACTCCTGACACTATACCCCGAAGTACGGCACTTACTGAGTACTTTGAACTGAAGGAGGTGGGAAGGCCTCAGAAACAAGGTCGCTCTGCCCTCCTCCTGCCCTTCTGCCTTCCTCCCACCTTTCTCCCCTGAAACAAATCACAGAAGCCACAATTCCTCTTCCCCAAGGCAGGTCATAGAAACTAGACCTTCCCTCCCCCAAAGCAAGTCATAAAACCTAGAAAGCTCACTCTACCTCCCTCTTCTCCCTTGAAGACCCTCATTCCAGAGGGGTTCCAGCCCATACCAAGGAGGAAGGAATGCTACCCAGAGAATCAAGATGCATCTGAGCAGACAGGCTTTGCTGGACTTCCCCGCTCAGTCTGTTACCATTAGATCTTACACTTTTGCCCAATCCCATTTCTGCACAACTGTCTCTTCTTCATTGAACTTAAGCATAAAAACAGTTTTCCCTGGGTCTTTCGGTCTTCGTTTCTGAAAGTTCCTCTGTCACATAAAACTTTGATTAAATAAATTTGTTAGGCTTTTTCCTTGTTAATCCATCTTTTGTTATAAGAATGTTGGCCATAACTCCTATGATGGGTGACGACAGGGATCACACACTTCTGCCCGTGCAGCGCATTGTTGTGAAATTTGAAAATAACGAGAATAAAGAGAAAAATATTTTAAGCTTCCAGGGAGGAAAAACAGGACACACATAAGAAATCATGAATCAGAATAGCATCAGACTTCTCCACAGCAATTATGCAAAGAAAATGCAGCAATGACTTCATAATTCTGAGGAAAAATGATTTTCCAAATAAAATTCTATACTCAACCTATCAGTAAAGTTTGAGTGTACAACAAAGACATTTTCAGACGTTCAGATCTCAGAAATTTTACTTTCTTTATATTACTTTTTAGGAGGCTGCTGAAGAGTAAAGTATTCTAGCAAACCATGAAAAGAAGACACTGGAACCAAACCAAACAAAACAAAACAAAAAAAACACCACACACACAAAACAAGGGATCTATCCCCAAAGAGCTGCATGTGGGGTTCAAAAACAGAGCAATGCTTATGGATTATGGGGAAACAACAAAGGGCTCCAGGAGAAACATTTTTAAGGGGAAACGGCAGAGTTGATTTGTTTGCATATATGGAAAATATTAATACGTATGTGTGACAGAGACATTGGAGGCATTTGTGGGAAGATGGCAATAGTTACACAAAAATGAAACAAATGAAAACAAGAGAAAAGTATCAGCTCCAAAAATGTACAAGGTAAGAGCCATGGCTGTAGTGTATTACTGGACTCAGCAGCGGGCAATACTTCCACAGTCATAATATTCTAGCACTGATGATTCATCAAAATTTGTGGTGTTACTATTTGAGGAGTCTGAGGACTATGAAACGGGGATGTTTAGGCAAGAGTAGGTCTTCGTTTACTACAGTAATAAATTAACAGGTGATGTTCAAACCGACAAACCAAAACTGTGTGGTATAAACATAATAGTTAGAAATAGGACTATGTTAGCTGGGTGGGTTGGCGCATGTCCATAGTCTCAGCTACTCAGGAGGTTGAGGTAGGAGGATTGCTTGAGTCCAGGAGTTCAAGCTATGATTTTGCCACTGCACACCAGCCTAGGCAACAGAGTGAGACCTTGTGTCTTAAAACATTTTTAAAATTATTTTTAAAAAAGAAATGTAACTAGAAAGGCCAAAAGAAACAGCTAGATTCATGGTGGTTACCTCTGGGATTCGGATTTGGGATTGGGTCGGATGGAACAGAATAATGTAGATTTTCATTTAAAGCCTTAATGTATATATTTAGGCAAAATAAATACGGGTAAGGAGAGCCACTGCTTTCATCACACACTGACTATCCCTTAGAACTGTTCTCATCCCAGCCTCCCCACTGAACTCTTCCTTACAGGTTATGGAAGGGAAGGTACAAGCAAAAATCACAAGAGCGAATCCACTAAGAACTCTGTAGGGTGCTCAGACCAAAAACAGCCCTACCTTGGAATCCCTCTAACATTGTACGCTCTCAAGAGGGGAACTGCTTCCTTGTGTACTTACCCTTTCCCAGCGGCGCACCTCGAGGGCTCCAGCACATGAGGGCCCTGTCCAGAGGGAGACTAAATGCTGCAAGTGGACATGCCTCCAGAGACTGCGCAGAGCAGGGCATGAGTCTAAATGGATGCACTTATTGCCGGCTGAACTTGCTCAAAAGCACGGGCCAGGCATACCCTGCAGACTCCCAAATCGCTGCAAGGCACTTTGCAGCCATGCAGATGGGGTGACACAGGCAAGCTCAGTGTCTTTCTGTGTGTGTGACCCCGTTGCTCTCTTGCGCTAGGGATCTGGAAGACCAGACCTCGTTGAATGGGGTTCAAATGTGCCGGATCACGCACCTGGCTTGGGAAGAGAGGCTCACCTCAGAATTCTCTTGCTACAGGCAGCCTTTCCAGATCCAGTCAGGAAAAACAGAACGCCGAGCAACTGCCCAGGCCCCCCAGAAACTCCCACCTCACATTGTTCCATCAGGTCTGAGAAAGGGGCTGCGAGCAGCAGGCAAGGCCATGGCTGTCAGCTCCAGCAACGTGGTCTGAGCTTCACAGTTTAGGACGAACAAAGGATCCTGGGGAAATGAGTTCCGAGCTTTGGTGCCTGCTTTTCCCTATGGCCACATCATCCACCTTAGGCCTCTAGGGCAAAACCTCACCTTGAGCAGCCAAGGTGTGCTCTTGGTGCCTGGGTACCAAGGAAGAAGCTCCCATCTTCCTGGAGGGCAGAGCAGCATTTCTGTGCCTCCTCTTCTCCTCTGGCTGTTCTGTTGTCACAATGGACAAGGGGAATTTTCCCCGTAAAGGTCTTTTCAGTCTCTAAGACATCAGGGGGCCCTCATTTGTGCCACTGCCCTGACCTCTCCAGCCCAGATACTCCAAACCACATGTCCAGCATTTAATGACAGATTCTCTTCTAAGGAAGGTCTTTTATGTTTTTCCATAGGTTGGTCTTTTCCTCTTAGTTCAACACTCCAAAATGGCAAACCTTAAACATCTAAAGTCCCCAAAGAACCAGCCCTAGCCCAAGTACCCAGCTAGTACTCAATAAATATGACTTCACTAGCTATTTCAACCCAAAGGGCTAGCTTTATAAAGAAGCTGAAAATGTCATGTTGGAGGGGAGGAGGAAAACAAAGAAAAATCGGCAGGTACCTCAAAGTGCTTTTGAGATCCCTCCCTTCCTTTTCAACCCCTTTCTACCGCCATGCTTACTAAAAATACATAAATAAGATTCTCTTAGAAGCCAAACATTTAGAATAACATATTTTCAGGAGATTGTTTTTTTCCCAACAAAGCTTGGATGCCTGTGCAGGTTGTAAATTTACAGCTGATGATTCTCTGCCAGAAGTTCTTTTGGGTGTTTGCAGCTGTGAAATACAATCTTCAGGTGATACGCATTCCACTTCGTTCTCCCAGTCTGATTCCAGCAGTCTGTGTTCCTGACAACATAACTCATCACAACAATAATGAAATAACAAGAATATTTATTCGGATTTACACACCACCTTTCACCTAAGGATCCCTGAGCAACTTCAAACACAGCTGAAATAATTCCAAACTGTGTATCTCTCCAACTTTGATTTAGAAGCTAAAAAAGGATACAGTCTGCCGTGTGTAATTCCTTGGCAAAAATCATATACTTCTCCATAAATGGAAACAGTGAATCTGGCTCTTTTTCAAAAATCTTCTCTCTCTTTCTTAAACCTTTTTTGTTGGGAAATAAGCCATTGCCATAACCTAGACCCCACCCAAAATTTTATTATTCAGTGCTTTCAAGATTTTTTGCAAAAGATAAATATAATATACAAATTAAGTGCCTTTCTGCTTTGCAAGATTCAGTGAAACAACTTTTAATTGGGATAACTAATAAATGGGAAGTTCTAAATAATCTATAGTTTTAATCAAGTAGAAACTCTCCCTCCCCTATTCCTTTATTTTTTTTCAACACTTGCGCTTTTATTTTTCTATGAATTATAGCTATTTACTAACTTTCTTAACTTCCTAACTGGGAGTTTTTTGGGAAAAACAAGGCCTTGCATCTGTATCGCTTCTCTTTATATGCCAATATTTCTCAAAGTGACTTGTGCAGTGTGCAGATCTGTGATAAATTTTTGTTTCTGAGACAGGGTCTCACTCTGTCACCCAGGCTGGAGTGCAGTGGCACAATCTCCACTCACTGCAACCTCCACTTCCCAGGTTCAAGAGATTCTCATGCCTCAGCCTCCCGAGTAACTGGGATTACAGGTGGGTGCCACCACACCCAGCCAATTTTTTGTATTTTTAGTAGAGACAGAGTTTCGCCATGTTGGCCAGACTGGTCTCGAACTGCTGACCTTAAGTGATCCGCCCACCTCGGTCTCCCCAAGTACTGGGATTACAGGCCTGAATCACCGTGCCCAGTCTAAACTGATTTATTTCTGAATTGCATCCATGAGTTAAAATATTTCCAAAATGTTATGACCCCAATGTCTGCATTAGGGTACAAACGAAGGGAGAAAACAAGCAAATGTCCAAACCCTATCTTTCACTCCACTATCAATGGTGCTACCCACTCTTATCACTGGAAACCAGATTACTAGGCCTAAGTTCAAAGGCCTCAGAGCTCTTGCCGCAGTCCAGCACAGAACTAAAGGGAAATTCCTCTCAGATCTTGGATAATTTCAGCCCTATATCTGGGCAGAGAAAATGTTGACCTTTTTGGAAAACTTTGGCCTATAGTCATTTATTAAATCTAAATTATGAATCCATTATGCATCAGACATTGTGCTAGGGGCTGAGGGTATAAGAATGTAAAGGGCATTGTTCTGGCCCCAAGGGACTTGTAGTCCAGGGTAGGACATATTAGAGAAACAGATAAGAGAGACAAGATCAGGAAAACACTTTGTGTCATGACATAATCACCCATAAGACAGAGGTGGCTCCATCTGAACCCAGTCTGACCTCCCAACCACAAACTAGGCCACAGGCATACTTTAAAGACACCGGGTTCTGAACCCAGCTGCTCACTTCCGCCATGTTCAGTTCCCATCCTGTTGCATCACATGTGGGACTCTGCCTTGTGTCTTGGTGTCCTCAGAGTGGTGATTTTGTCGCCTTTTAGGAGCTTTCTGGTTTCTTCCTTGGATGCCACCTTTCTGCTCCTTCTTGAATCCACACTCTGTAGCCCACAGGTTTGCTCGCCTTCTCTTCTTACTGTAATACTATGGCTAGATAGTATTTTAAGATATTAGCCTTTTTTCCTCCCTGTATTATTTCCTTCCCCCAGTTCAAGCTGGTGGCAGTCTTTTTTTTTTTTTTTTAATATACTTTAAGTTCTAGGGTACATGTGCACAATGTGCAGGTTTGTTACATACATATACTTGTGCCATGTTGGTGTGCTGCACCCATCAACTCGTCACCACCCATCCACTCGTCATTTACATCAGGTATAACTCCCAATGCCATCACTCCCCCCTCCCCCCTTCCCATAATAGGCCCCAGTGTGTGATGTTCCCCTTCCAGATTCCAAGTGATCTCATTGTTCAGTTCCCACCTATGAGTGAGAACATGCGGTGTTTGGTTTTCTGTTCTTGCGATAGTTTGCTGAGAATGATGGTTTCCAGCTGCATCCATGTCCCTACAAAGGACACAAACTCATCCTTTTTTATGGCTGCATAGTATTCCATGGTATATATGTGCCACATTTTCTTAATCCAGTCTGTCACTGATGGACATTTGGGTTGATTCCAAGTCTTTTCTATTGTGAATAGTGCCGCAATAAACATACGTGTGTATGTGTCCTAATAGCAGCATGATTTATAATCCTTTGGGTATATACTCAGTAATGGGATAGCTGGGTCATATGGTATTTCTAGTTCTAGATCCTTGAGGAATCGCCATACTGCTTTCCACAATGGTTGAACCAGTTTACAATCCCACCAACAGTATAAAAGTGTTTCTATTTCTCCACATCCTCTCCAGCACCTGTTGTTTCCTAACTTTTTAATGATTGCCATTCTAACTGGTGTGAGATGGTATCTCATTGTGATTTTGATTTGCATTTCTCTGATGGCCAGTGATGATGAGCATTTTCTCATGTGTCTGTTGGCTGTATGCATGTCTTCTTTTGAGAAATGTCTGTTCATATCCTTTGCCCACTTTTTGATGGGGTTGTTTATTTTTTTTCTTGTAAATTTGTTTGAGTTCTTTGTAGGTTCTGGATATTAGCCCTTTGTCAGATAAGTAGATTGCAAAAATTTTCTCCTATTCTATAGGTTGCCTGTTCACTCTGATGGTAGTTTCTTTTGCTGTGCAGAAGCTCTTTAGTTTAATTAGATCCCATTTGTCAATTTTGGCTTTTGTGGCCGTTGCTTTTGGTGTTTTAGACATGAAGTCCTTGCCTATGCCTATGTCCTGAATGGTATTACCTAGGTTTTCTTCTCGGGTTTTTATGGTTTTAGGTCTAACATTTAAGTCTCTAATCCATCTTGAATTAATTTTCGTATAAGGAGTAAGGAAAGGATCCAATTTCAGCTTTCTACTTACGGCTAGCCAATTTTCCCAGCACCATTTGTTAAATAGGGAATCCTTTCCCCATTTCTTGTTTTTCTCAGGTTTGTCAAAGATCAGATAGCTGTAGATGTGTGGTATTATTTCTGAGGGCTCTGCTCTGTTTTGGTACCAGTACCATGCTGTTTTGGTTACTGTAGCCTTGTAGTACAGTTTGAAGTCAGGTAGCGTGATGCCTCCAGCTTTGTTCTTTTGACTTAGGATTGTCTTGGCAACGCGGGCTCTTTTTTGGTTCCATATGAACTTTAAAGCAGTTTTTTCCAATTCTGTGAAGAAACTCATTGGTAGCTTGATGGGAATGGCATTGAATCTATAAATTACCTTGGGCAGTATGATCATTTTCGCGATATTGATTCTTCCTATCCATGAGCATGGTATGTTCTTCCATTTGTTTGTGTCCTCTTTTATTTTACTGAGCAGTGGTTTGTAGTTCTCCTTGAAGAGGTCCTTTACATCCCTTGTAAGTTGGATTCCTAGATATTTTATTCTCTTTGAAGCTATTGTGAATGGAAGTTCATTCATGATTTGGCTCTCTGTCTGTTACTGGTGTATAAGAATACTTGTGATTTTTGCACATTGATTTTGTATCCTGAGACTCTGCTGAAGTTGCTTATCAGCTTAAGGAGATTTTGGGCTGAGATGATGGGGTTTTCTAAATATACAATCATGTCATCTGCAAACAGGGACAATTTGACTTCTTCTTTTCCTAACCGAATACCCTTTATTTCTTTCTCTTGCCGGATTGCCCTAGCCAGAACTTCCAACACTATGTTGAAAAGGAGTGGTGAGAGAGGGCATCCCTGTCTTGTGTCAGTTTTCAAAGGGAATGCTTCCAGTTTTTGCCCATTTAGTATGATATTGGCTGTGGGTTTGTCATAAATAGCTCTTATTATTTTGAGATACATTCCATCAACACCAAATTTATTGAGAGTTTTTAGCATGAAGGGCTGTTGAATTTTGTCAAAGGCCTTTTCTGCATCTATTGAGATAATCATGTGTTTTTTGCCTTTGGTTCTGTTTATATGCTGGATTACGTTTATTGATTTGCATATGTTGAACCAGCCTTGCATCCCAGGGATGAAGCCCACATGATCATGATGGATAAGCTTTTCGATGTGCTGCTGGATTCGGTGTGCCAGTATTTTATTGAGGATTTCTGCATCGATGTTCATCAGGGATATTGGTCTAAAATTCTCTTTTTTTGTTGTGTCTCTGCCAGGCTTTGGTATCAGGATGATGTTGGCCTCGTAAAATGAGTTAGGGAGGATTCCCTCTTTTTCTATTGATTGGAATAGTTTCAGAAGGAATGGTACCAGCTCCTCCTTGTACCTCTGGTAGAATTCGGCTGTGAGTCCATCTGGTCCTGGACTTTTTTTGGTTGGTAGGCTATTAATTATTGCTTCAATTTCAGAGCCTGCTATTGGTCTGTTCAGGTATTCAACTTCTTCCTGGTTTAGTCCTGGGAGAGTGTAAGTGTCCAGGAAATTATCCATTTCTTCTAGGTTTTCTAGTTTATTTGCGTAGAGGTGTTTATAATATTCTCTGATGGTAGTTTGTATTTCTGTGGGGTCGGTGGTGACATCCCCTTTATCATTTTTTATTGCATCTATTTGATTCTTCTCTCTTTTCTTCATTAGTCTTGCTAGCAGTCTATCAATTTTGTTGATCTTTTCAAAAAACCAGCTCCTGGATTCACTGATTTTTTGGAGGGTTTTTTTGTGTCTCTATCTCCTTCAGTTCTGCTCTGATCTTAGTTATTTCTTGCCTTCTGCTATCTTTTGAATGTGTTTGCTCTCGCTTCTCTAGTTCTTTTAATTGTGAAGTTAGGGTATCAATTTTAGATCTTTCCCGCTTTCTCTTGTGGGGATTTAGTGCTATAAATTTCCCTCTACACACTGCTTTAAATGTGTCCCAGAGATTCTGGTATGTTGTATCTTTGTTCTCATTGGTTTCAAAGAACATCTTTATTTCTGCCTCCATTTCGTTATGTACCCAGTAGTCATTCAGGAGCAGGTTATTCAGTTTCCATGTAGTTGAGCAGTTTTGATTGATTTTCTTAGTCCTGAGTTCTAGTTTGATTGTACTGTGGTCTGAGAGACAGTTTGTTATAATTTCTGTCCTTGTACATTTGCTGAGGAGTGCTTTACTTCCAACTATGTGGTCAATTTTCCAAATAAGTGCGATGTAGTGCTGAGAAGAATGTATATTCTGTTGATTTGGGGTGGAGAGTTCTGTAGATGTCAATTAGGTCCGCTTGGTGCAGAGTTGAGTTCAATTCCTGGATATCCTTGTTAACTTTCTGTCTTGTTGATCTGTCTAATGTTGACAGTGGGGTGTTGAAGTCTCCCATTATTATTGTATGGGAGTCTAAGTCTCTTTGTAAGTCTCTAAGGACTTGCTTTATCAATCTGGGTGCTCCCGTATTGGGCGCATATATATTTAGGATAGTTAGCTCTTCCTGTTGAATTGATCCCTTTACCATTATGTAATGGCCTTCTTTGTCTCTTTTGATCTTTGATGGTTTAAAGTCTGTTTTATCAGAGACTAGGATTGCAACCTCTGCTTTTTTTTTGTTCTCCATTTGCTTGGTAGATCTTCCTCCATCCCTTCATTTTGAGCCTATGTGTGTCTCCACATGTGAGATGGGTCTCCTGAATACAGCAAACTGATGGGTCTTGACTGTTTACCCAATTTGCCAGTCTGTGTCTTTTAATTGGACCATTTAGTCCGTTTACATTTAAGGTTAATATTGTTATGTGTGAACCTGATCCTGTCATTGTGACATTAGCTGGTTATTTTGTTCGTTAGTTGATGCAGTTTCTTCCTAGCATCAATGGTCTTTACATTTTGGCATGTTTTTGCAATGGCTGGTACCGGTTGTTCCTTTCCATGTTTAGTGCTTCCTTCAGGATCTCTTGTAGGGCAGGCCTGGTGGTGACAAAATCTCTAGCATTTGCTTGTCTCTAAAGGATTTTATTTCTCCTTCACTGATGAAGCTTAGTTTGGCTGGATATGAAATTCTGGGTTGAAAATTCCTGGGCGACAGAGCGAGACTCCGTCTCAAAAAAAAAATAAAAATAAAAATTAAAAAAAAAAAGAAAATTCTTTTCTTTAAGAATGTTGAATATTGGCCCCCACTCTCTTCTGGCTTGGAGAGTTTCTGCCTAGATCTGCTGTTAGTCTGATGGGCTTCCCTTTGTGGGTTACCCGACCTTTCTCTCTGGCTGCCCTTAACATTTTTTCCTTCATTTCAACTTTGGTGAATCTGACAATTATGTGTCTTGGAGTTGCTCTTCTCGAGGAGTATCTTTGTGGCATTCTCTGTATTTCCTGAATTTGAATGTTGGCCTGCCTTACTAGGTTGGGGAAGTTCTCCTGGATGATATCTTGAAGAGTGTTTTCCAACTTGGTTCCATTTTCCCCCTCACTTTCAGGCACACCAGTCAGATGTAGATTTGGTCTTTTCACATAATCCCATACTTCTTGGAGACTTTGTTCATTTCTTTTTCCTTTTTTTTCTCTAGACTTCTCTTCTCGCTTCATTTCATTCATTTGATCTTCAATCATTGATACTCTTTCTTCCAGTTGATCGAGTCGGTTACTGAAGCTTGTGCATTTGTCACGTCTTTCTCGTGTCTTGGTTTTTATCTCTGTCTGTTCGTTTATGGCCTTCTCTGCATTGATTATTCTAGTTATCCATTCTTCCTTTCTTTTTTCAAGATTTTTAGTTTCTTTGCGCTGGGTACGCAGTTCCTCCTTTAGCTCTGAGAAGTTTGATGGACTGAAGCCTTCTTCTCTCAACTCGTCAAAGTCATTCTCCATCCAGCTTTGATCCGTTGCTGGCGATGAGCTGCGTTCCTTTGGAGGAGGAGATGCACTCTGATTTTTTGAATTTCCAGCTTTTCTGCCCTGCTTTTTCCCCATCTTTGTGGTTTTATCTGCCTTTGGTCTTTGATGCTGGTGACGTACTGATGGGGTTTTGGTGTGATGTACTGATGGGGTTTTGGTGTGGGTGTCCTTTCTGTTTGTTAGTTTTCCTTCTAACAGTCAGGACCCTCAGCTATAGGTCTGTTGGAGATTGCTTGAGGTCCACTCCAGACCCTGTTTGCCTGGGTATCAGCAGCGGAGGCTGCAGAAGATAGAATATTGCTGAACAGCAAGTGCTGCTGTCTGATTCTTGCTCTGGAAGCTTCGTCTCAGGGGTGTACCCCACCATGTGAGGTGTGAGGTGTCGGTCTGCACCTAGTGGGGGATGTCCCCCAGTTAGGCTACTCAGGGGTCAGAGACCCACTTGAGCAGGCAGTCTGTCTGTTCTCAGATCTCAACCTCCGTGCTGGGGGATCCACTGCTCTCTTCAAAGCTGTCAGACAGGGTCATTAACATCTGCAGAGGTTTCTGCTGCTTTTTGTTTAGCTGTGCTCTGTCCCCAGAGGTGGAGTCTACAGAGACAGGCAGGCCTCCTTGAGCTGCGGTGAGCTCCACCCAGTTCGAGTTTCCCAGAGGTTCTGTTTACCTACTTAAGTCTCAGCAATGGCAGGTGCCCCTCCCCCAGCCTCGCTGCTGCCTTGCAGTTAGATCTCAGACTGCTGTGCTAGCAATGAGGGAGGCTCTGTGGGCGTGGGACCCTCCCGGCCAGGTGTGGTATATAATCTCCTGGTGTGCCATTTGCTAAGACCCTTGGTAAAGCGCAGTATTAGGGTGGGAGTTACTTGATTTTAAAGGTGTTGTGTGTCTCAGTTTCTAAAGGGATTCCCTTCCCCCTTGCGCTTCCCAGGTGAGGTGATGCCTCGCCCTGCTTCAGCTGTCACTGGTTGGGCTGCACCAGCTGACCAGCACCAATTGTCCGGCACTCCCTAGTGAGATGAACCCAGTACCTCAGTTGAAAATGCAGAAATCATCCGTCTTCTGTGTCACTCGCACTGGGAGCTGGAGGCTGGAGCTGTTCCTATTCGGCCATCTTGCTCCAGATGGATGTTGGTGTCAGTCTTGAAACTCCATAACCTCAGGAAAGCATCCATCAGGGTCAAAACCAGCAATAGCCAGCAAGTCCATCTGGCTTTTATTTCCCTGAAAAACAATGTTTAGCCCTTAAGAAGACTTGGTGGTCTGGGGAGAAAATGGGAGCTAATATGAGAAGTAATACAGTGGGGGCTTCATCCTTTCTTCCCTCTCTCCCTTTTCCAGATTAACAAGAGATGTCCCTGGGCAAGAAGAGGGAGGAAGGGAAAGAGACATGCCAAAGGGTTGCAGAGAAGCCCATGCTCCTTTTTAGTCTACAGTGTTGACAGCAAAACCCCAAGTGGAAAGGCTGGGTGGAGTGCATGCCAGGCAGACAAAACCACAGGCAGCCTTACATGGCATAGCTATGGCAGGGAAGAAGGAATCCAGGAGGATGGTGGCAGCTTTAGCAGTGACCTCCACAGACGGATGACCAAAGACCAGACCACCAATCTGCATTCTGAAGACTCCACACCGCATAAGAGGAGGATAAACTCAAATCAGTGAAATTAAGTTTTCCTCAGACTAAAAAAAGGGGGATTTTAGTGAAGTTGACTTATAAGCCATAAAGACATGTGACATGTTGGAAACACACCTGAGTTGTGTGGGTGACTTATTCTGGCACCACACTCTTCCTGGAGGCATCCATCCATGCCCAGGTCTTTATACATTATTTAGTGCCAGACCTAAATCTCAGGTTTTGTTCTCTTTCTCTGTTAAGAAAGAGACTAATATTTTAAGCTGCTTTCTAAATATCTCATTTCAAACTTAGCATGTCCTTAAAGTGACTTTATCTTTTTGACTCTCCCTGCCCTACCCCACCAACTCATTTCTCTCCCCACTCTTCTCTTCCCAGGTGATAGCACTAGAGTCCACCCAAATTAGAAACCACACAGATATCTTTAGTTCCTGTGTCTCTCTTTCCACCCAACCCAGTCTATTCTACCTCAGAAATCTCACTCAAATACGGCCTTGTCCTTTCTATTACCTCAATTATGCCCATTTTCCAGACCTCACTACCTGTCTGCCATGTTCATGCAACAGCTTCCTGTGTTTTCAGACTATCTTCTACACTACCCAAAGGATCCATGGTCCTACATTACTTAGGCTTCCTAATAGAGAAAATCCATATTCCTCAGCAGAGAATGCAGGACTCTGTCTAAATATGGCCTATGACTACTTCACTCCCATCAACTCTTACATGTGTACACACTCATGCACACACACGAGGATTATCACCCTCCCATGACTCAAGAGGTAACTATTGCTAAGCAATGGATCAGGTAGCAGAAAAGGAAGCTGTTGTTGGGTCTGGATGCTAAGCTGGTAGAGCATAAGTAAACAGGAGGGAAATAAGAGCAAGGAAGGGAAAGTCTTGTGATTTGCTTCTAGAATTTTCTTATGATGCAAAAAGAAACACCCAGGAAAGCCTGTCATGTAGGATAACGATCAAGTTGAATAACAATTAATCTCCTGAAATCTGTGAGGCTGCTCTGGCCAGCCTTCCAGGAGTCCTTGTGATGGGACACGGACTCCTTTTTTTAGAGGCCTGTGGACCCAAACCATGGAAATCAAGAAAAATCCCGAATTCCTTCGAAACATACACTGGCTACTTAGCTAGTCCCAAAAGTAAATAAGTAACTTGTTAAACAAAAAGGGAATAGTAGCGTAAAACAACAGCAAAAAAATTCAGAGTCCCAGAGATACTTGCTTTCCCTATATAACCCAAAGATAACATTTTAGCATATATCCCTGAGTTGTCTTTCAGAAACTCAGACCTCCACCGGGGACTCCCACCAAAGGATCCCCTGGCACACAGACCTCAGATACGGGGGAAAGAAATACTAAACTTTAACCATCATCCTTTATTCTAAGTTTCTTCCTGAGGGTCTTGGAAAAGGTCACTCCCTGTAACCAGTCAACATTCTTTCATTGACTTCAAATTTTAAAACAAAGCTTTTCTTCCCCAACCAATCACAAATCAGAATGTCTGAATCTACCTATGACCTGTATATCCTGCCCTTTCAGGTCTAAACCAATATGTAACCTCTACGTATTGATTAATAATTTCGCCTGTACCATCTGCTTTCTTGTAATTTACTCCTCCCTTTAAAATCCTTGCCTGCGGTCGGCCAGGCGCAGTGGCTCACGCCTGTAATCCCAGCACTTTGGGAGGCCAAGGCAGGTGGATCACCTGAGGTCGGGAGTTCAAGTCCAGCCTGACCAACATGGAGAAACCCTATCTCTACTAAAATTACAAAATTAGCTGGGGTGGTGGTGCATGCCTGTCATCCCAGCTACTTGGGAGGCTGAGGCAGGAGAATCGCTTGACCTGGGAGGCAGAGGTTGCTGTAAGCCGAGATCGTGCCATTGTATTCCAGCCTGGGCAAAAAGGGCAAAACTCCATTTCAAAAAAATAAAAATAAAAAAAATAAAAATCCTTGCCTGCAAGCCATCAGGGAGGTCTGGATTTGAGCATTCAGCGGCCTATATCTCCTTGCTTGGCACCCTGCCATAAAAGCCTTTCTTTTTATTGCTGCAAACCTTGGTGTAGGTGTCTGGTTTTACATTGCTGGATGAGGGACACTGGTCACTTTTGTGGTGCTTGTAATACGGCCATTCTCATGGGATTTTTGTAAGTACAAAAATGATAGTCAGAGGGGGAGTTTTCTGCAAACTTTACAGTGCTGTATAAAATAAATAAATATTCATTCACCTTTATCTTTTACAACTCAACATTTCTTAGAAAAATACAACTCATAGAGGATCTGCCTTATGCAAAAAAGAAATGCCAAATACCCGTGATGGTCCAAATAATTGTTTTAATGAAAGAATGTTGGGAAATGGTAGGGTATCTTTTACTGAGAACATGGGAATCCATATGAATTCAAAAACGTTACACCACAGTTGTTATCATCAGGGTAGCCCTGGTGTGTCTTGGCTGAATTTTTAACATTCTGTCTTTTTAATCTTGCATGACTCTCCTTAGTAAAGTGGCTCCAAAAGGAACAGACACTTAATAAACATTTGAGGCTGGAGACTAGCTATTTGTAAAACGCTGTCCATTAAGTAATTGTAGGTTAGGCTGAATAAGATGTTTTATGGAGGCTAAAATAGCTACAGTGAGGCCTCATTAAATATGTTACTGTTTTTATGGCCCCTTCAGCATAGAAAACAAATAACTTGTCCTTATACTCCAGAGACTGTCCTGTCCCCAAACCTGCTTTGCACTTGCCTTGCCCATAAATTAGATGTCAAGGGCTGGGTTTACAAGGTAAAAGGGTGGAACTAGTTCTTTGTTGCTTACCAATGCTCTGATTACACATGATGAGGAATGATGTTTTATACCAGTATTCTCCAAACTGTGTTCTGTGAGATGGTAACATATATTCTGAGGGAAAAAAAAAAAAAAAAAAAAGAAGGAGGCAGCCATGACAGGAAGCTCTTCCATGAGCAAATAGATTTGAAAAACAATCAGTTAAACAAAGGTAAGAAGTTTTCTTTCCTGCAGAATATTCAGTCTTTCATGGGCCAAAGTGCTTTGTGAATCTCCAAGAGGGGAATATCATACACAGAATGCCACCAACAATATTCGAGCATAGAACTTTTTTGTGTAGAACACAGTGCAAAAGACACTAATGTTCCACAGAACACAATTTAAAAGAGTCTGCTTTATTTAATAAAGCCAAGTAACCAATGACAACCAGTCCAATCGTTTCCAGAACATCATATTTCTCACTGAAGGTCCTACAACAAGGGAACTCCCCCGCAAGCAATATCATTACAAGAAGCATGAGACAGAATCATCTGCAAATGAAGTTTTGAGTAAAACACATTAAGATTTCACTACAGCCTGAGGATCCATAATTCAATATTCGAAGTCATTGTTCATCTCATTGAGACTAGGAAACAAAATTGACAAAGGAGGCTGCCATGTTTTCTACACTTTGCTGCAGGATGACAATCCTTACGAAATGCAGGAAGAAAAATATGACAAAGAAAAAAGCCAAGTATACATGCTGTCCATATTTTCCCTTGCAATTATAAAAAGAATCATAATAACAGTAAGCTTACTAAGTAAATTACTACAGCAAGAGCAGTCGGAGGGACCGAGAACAGAAGCCACACTGTGAAAAGCCTCCCACATGACTCCATGTTGTCATAATGCAATGAATACTGATGGTGCCCCTCGTAGATCCCCTCTACCTGGCTGGTGCACCCATCCCCCGGCTGCCATGAGTGTGAGTTGCTAGTGGCTCCAGAGGCTTCCTCCCAGGGAAGCTGCCCTGTGTAGGATAGGGATGGCCTCCTCCATGAGGTTACATCACCCATCCACCCCAGGGCAGCTTGTCAACAGTGACTGACATGTGATACAAAAGTCTGATTGACTTTCCTCAAGGACTATGTGGTGGAATTCATGCTCCAGTGCTCTCCATGGAATCAGGCTAAAGCCAGCCTCCAACTGAGACCACAGCCTTGCTTAGCTCCTTGTCTTGCCCTCGCCCACTTCCCTTACTCCCTTTCTCCTAAGACCCCTCCAATAAATCACATACAATTTGTTGCCTGTCTTAGGCTCTGCTCCTAGGGAACCCAGTCTAGGACATACAGTTATAACATTAGATCTAAAGACACATATTTTCTCTTAATTATGATATGAACAGAGTTTGCCATGACCAGTCATCTTACCTGCTTCAGCAACTGTTCCTCGTGGTAGAATAAGAAGCCCTGGGTCTGTATTTCATACAATGTGCTTCTGTAGAATGCACATCACAGGTATTGGAATGCTTGCTAAAAAAAAATACAGATCACCAAAAACAAAAATAGATCTCAGTCCTACTAAATCAGGATCTCCAGAAGTGGAACCCAAGAATTATATTCTAAGACAAGATCTCCAGGTACCTCTGATGCACACTAAAGTTTGAGAATGACTAGCAAGGGGCCATGGGTTAGCCAACACGTTCCTCTCCTGCACTGTAGTAACTGAGAGATACTCTCAAGGCAAACTAACTTGTCTTCTTATTTTCTGCCTACTGACAAAGTCCTCTGAGAGAAAATAAAGTATGAATGTCCAAGTGAAAACTTCCAATATGGTCCATAAAGGAAAAAACAAAACAAAAAAGAAACCCAACCAGATTTGTCTTCGCTAATGACAAATTATTTCAAAATGTGAATTTCATTTTATTTCTTTAAAATTGGAAAATGTGTTTTGAGATGACACTCTATATGAGTTGGAGAAGCTATGTGTAATCATGGAAAATCAATTATGTCCAAGTATTGTAGGAGTTACGGAAAGAAAGAAAATCTGAAAACAATTTTTCAAAGCATCGTGCAGAAAAGATTTACAGTAGCTCATAAATGTCTAAATTACCACATTTATTCATCTCACAAAAGTTGACTGTTGCTTGAGTTTTTACTTAAAAAGTCCCAGATCTCTGGATACACACTGATAAATATCACCGAATACTGTGTTTTTCCATACCTCTAACAAGCATGCGACAGCCACAGCTGAACAAAAGTACCAGCAGGACAATTAAAATTAACCACAGGTATAAGTTAGTGACAGAAGATCAAACAGAGCTCCATAGTAAACCTGCTGTCCACTGTGGAACAAGACAGGTCAAGAGAATCAGAGGGTGGGCAGAGACGGCCTCCAGGGAATGATGTTTATTGAGCAGCAGTTGGTTCAAGTCTAGATTGCTTGGCAGGCAGACTCCTCTCTTCATTGTTGTTGTTTTGTTGAAGGTTGCAGGGAGTGTTTCATTTGTTTGTTTGGCTCAAGAGAAATAAAGTTGTCTTGATTCATGTCAAGCAGAGCAGGTGCCCAGCTCTTCACTGGCTGACACTTCTTAATGACCGTCTGGGCAGGGATCCCAAAATGAATCAGCCACCCATGAAAGGCTCACCCACCCCTAGAAGATTCCTAATAATTATCTGGTGCTTGGTTAATACAGAATAACAGAACACACTTCTAATCAAAGTGAAGCACCTTTCAAATCCCAGATGTCCAAAAAATTACCTGGTAGAAGGGGATTGTGTTGTTCAATGTGATTTTCTCCTGAATGTTAAAACCAAGCACATGTGATAGAAAATCTAAGTACCCAACTCAAAGATAAATCTAAATCTGCAAGTTTTAAAAATATATTAGGACCAATATTCTTAAGAAAAGATATACCAACTAAAAAGCATAGCAAATAACATACTTCTTAAGGAAACTCTGCAGATAGTTTCCAGAACATGTAGTTTCTAAAGTTCACAGTGGTTCTAACGCATCATTTTTAAATAAACTCTAAGTTCCCTGAACAATGTATTATTAGAGTGGCTCCTTTTTGGGAGAAATTATAATATATCATTCCATAAGATTACCAAACAGACATCTGGGGACACCTTCCAAAAGTCAGCATCCTTACCTTGAATTTCATAATCAATTCCACTGGTGGACCACAGTGAACTGACTAGCATCAAGAGGATGTTGGCCATCTGAAAAGCTTGGCATTTTTAAACAGACACAACTAAAAGGAGAAAGGATTGTCTGAGATACAGAAACTTGGAAATGGTGATGTTAAAGCAACTAATGTTCCAGCCTCCTGCCAGTATAGAGTCCCACTGCCCTGACAGTTTCAGGGAAAGGAGGAAGACACATGAGACTGACAATTATAACTCATCCTTTAACATTAATTCCTGTGGAGACACAAGGTCAAATCATCAAACTGTCTATTTGACACGACTCAGAGAAGCACCAGGTTCAAATAACCTTGCATGGATCCATGAAGAACCAGCCTGGGAGGTAGTTCTTCTACTACAGGGTTGATCTACATGTTATGTAGATAAGGGAGGCAGAATTAGAGCTAATTTCCTCGAGAGATTCAAGTGTAATCTACATGATATTCTCATTAATTACTTATCAAAATATGGTTTAACACCTGAATGGTCAAAGGCCAGACCGAAGCATAATTATCAGTGGCTCAGTGTCAGTCGAAGCACCATAGAGTATCATTAAAATGAAGGCTTGAATTACAAGCACAGCTTAGTCCTTCAGATAACACAAAGTGGGGTGGAGCTGTTTAGAAGTCATGGTATCCTAATTAAAAGCACCTGTAATTTTAAAAATAGGAAAACATGCTCAACTTCGTCATCAAGGAAGTACAAATTAAAGCACATGTGATACAATTACATACCACTAGAATGGCTAAAATGAAAAAGACTGACAATACAAAATGCTGGTGAAGATGAGGGTTTAAATTGGCACAACCAGTTTGGAAAACTGTTTGGCAATATCTAGTAAAGCTGAGCATACACATACCTGATGACTCCACAATCCCATTTCTAGGTCTATACCCAACAGAATTGGGTAAGCATGTTCACCAAATCACTTCCACTTTTAGGCTATTGTAAAGAGTGCTGCTATAAATATTCTTCACAGAACATTCAAAAGTTCAAAAACAGGCAAAATCAATAGATGGTGTCAAGAAGTCAGAAATAGTGATACTGTTGGGGCAGGCAAGGAAGGCTGCTGGTAATATTCTGTTTCTTGATCTGGACGTTGGTTACACAGGTCTGTTAACTTTGCAAAAAAAAAAAAAATTTTTTTTTTGAGATGGAGTCTCACTCTGTCACCCAGGCTGGAGTGCAGTGGTGCAATCTCGGCTCACTGCAAGCTCCACCTCCCAGGTTCATGCCATTCTCCTGCCTCAGCCTCCTGAGTAGCTGGGACTACAGATGCCCACCACCATGCCCGGCTAATTTTTTTGTATTTTTAGTAGAGACAGGGTTTCACCGTGTTAGCCAGAATGGTCTCAATCTCCTGACCTCATGATCCGCCCACCTCGGCCTCCCAAAGTACTGGGATTACAGGCGTGAGCCACCGCACCCGGCCCACTTTGCAAAAATTTATTGAACTGTCTACTTATAATCTGTATACTTATAATAGTATTGTATTCTATACGATATGGCTGAATTTTGTCCCCACAAAATTATATGTTGAAGCCCTAATCCCCATTATGATGGTATTTGGAGCCAGGACCTTTGGGAGATAAATGGCTTTAGATGAGGTCATAAGAATGGGGCTCTCATGATATGATTAGTATTCTTATAATAAGAGACACCCGGGAACTTGGTCTCTGTCTTTCTGCCATGTGAGGACATAGCAAAAAGGTGACTGTCTGCAGCCTAGGAAGAAGGTGCTCATTGGAACCAAATATGCCAGCAGCTTGCTTTTGGACTTCCCAGCCTCCAGAGCTATGAGAAACAAATGTCTGTTGTTTAAGCCACATAGTCTAGGGTATTTTGTAAGAGCCTGGCAAAACGAGGAAGCTAGGGATGTGTGAGACCAACTTCATCATTTTTTTTTCCTATAATCAAACTGGACACAGGAAACTATTTCCTTACAAAAAGAGAATTGAAAGAGGTAATAAGTTCCCCAAAGTCATTTCTCCATGATTATTTGGTTCTGTCAAGTGAAGTGCTTATAGTTTTAATGGCCAGACAGTGCTTACAACTTTAGCTGTGTTTTGCTTGTGTAAAGACAAGTTTGGTATTCAATGCTAAGACTAACAAAGTTATAGAAAAATGCATTAAGTGCAATTTTAACTGTACTAGAGATGCAAAACTTTGGGAACATGGATATGTGTTTTTATCTATTTTAAGTGTGAAAATGGAATGTGATTAAGAACAACCACTCTGTTAGATAATATGCATCTTTAGAAATGGACCTGTGATAAGCTTTTAGTGGTAATTTAGTAACTGGCTATAAATATTCACCATAAAACTTAGCAGAGCATCTCAGAATGTTTTTATTTATTAATAATGAAAGTTTATAGAGCTCTTTCTGGAATGGTTGTTTGGGCCCAGAATCTAACTTCACACCACTCTTTGGTCTGTGCCTGCCTGAGGCAGTGATTCATCTTAGACATCCTCTGGAGACCCCTCCAACTTCTGTGGTTCTGCAATAAAGAGATAACCTACAAGAAAGAAATCAGCATGCAAAGAAAACATCTCCATTGGAATACTTGTTCTGGTCTGGATTCTCCAAATTATCTTTTCCTAGGAATTCGAGACTACTGTTCCTTCTTAAATCAGGAAAAAAGAATATTTAGGTATAAATCTCCTACCCTTCCTGATCTCCACAAGAGAAAAAAAAAATCAAACAATTTATCACTCTGATACTGAATCAAGAGTGGTTAAAAGTAGTAAATTAGTAGAGAATCTTATGGCTGTACAGAGCCACAGTAAAATAATCAGCAAGATAAAAGAGAAAGAAAAAGAGCAACAGAAAGAGAATCAAGGAGATTCCAGGTAAATAATTCTCATTTTTTAGGATCTTGGCCTGAGGCATTTTTGTGAATTTTAGATAAAGATATTCAGCCTCCACAGAAACCTTTAATGAAACACCCAACCCAACAATAATGTGTTTCCCTGCTGTGGCAGAAGCCTGCACTTCCATTTTCCAATGGTCATGATCTATATTTCCGTACAAGAAAGAGGGCCAAGCAAACAGGATTTTTCCATAAGGCAATTAAGGTAGAACATGGATTAGGATGAAAATAAAATGACTCTTTATCCTCTTTTATGTAAATATTTTTCCTAATATACCACCTGCTGGAAGCCCGTGGCAGAATATGATTGCAAGAATACAACTGTGAAGCAATTTTCTGAATTCCTGAGTAATTCAGTCAAAAGTGGGACAGCCCTTGAGTTATCCAAGATGTGATCTCAAACTACTGCTCTGCCCTACTTTTACAGACATGCCCCAGAAATTTCTATGTATCCATTTTCCTATTCAGTGAGATAAATTCCTTTTGTTTTCTCATTGAGTCTGAAATCTAATCAGTTAACAAATAACCTTTCCACTGCCAAGTCTAAGTCCTCTTGGATCTCCTCACCCTCTCACCTTCATGCTGACCAGCCCCATCAATCCTGCTGCACACACGACACTCTAAAATATGCCTTTGAATAGGTGTCTCTCCCTGTGGGCAATGCCCTTTTTCCTCCTCTGTACCCACTCAAATTCTAGGCCTTCAAGACAGAACTTAAACACACCTTCTCCAGGTAACTATGCTAGATGAAACCCGCTTCTCTCTCTCTCTCTGTCTCTGTCTCTCTCTCTCTCTGTCTCTCTCTCTCTCTTTGAGACAGGGTGTCACTCTGTTGCCCAGGCTGGAGTGCAGTGGCACAATCATGACTCACTGTGGCCTCGACCTCCCTGGGCTCAAGTGATCCTCCCACCTTAGCCTTCCGAGTAGCTGGGACTACAGTCACACACCACCAAGACTGGCTAATTTTTGTATTTTTTGTAGAGATGGTATTTCACCATGATTCCCAGGCTGGTCTTAAACTCCTGGGCTCAAGTAGTCTGCCCTCCTTGGCTTCCCAAAGTGCTGGAATTACAGGTATGAGCCACTGTGCCCAGCCTTCACTCCACTCTCTTAACACATAAAAATCAAGGTCAAATCCTGTGAAAATAAATTCCAGGTATTTGACTGTGCTAGACTTTGGTTCTTTTTAACTTTGCTTGAAACAATGCAACTTTTATGTGAGCATTTGGTTCTTGGGTCTCCAACCCCAGCCCGTATTTCCACTGCTACCTACCCCCCAACCCGACGCCCCACACACACACTCAAACACACACATACACACAACAGGTTGATCCAGAGCAGGAGTCGCTTTGATTATTTTGCACCATTTGTTCCTTGCATTTCCCTCTATCCTTCCTAGGTAAGCAAGAATACTGGTTTTTTGCACTATAGTTATTGAACAAATAACTATAAATAAATGACAAATTTATTTACAGTTAATTTGCTATTTATTTATAGTTAAATAAATAAATTGGAAAATAAATGTTTGCCACTTTTTTTGATAGCTAGAGATAAAAGGACATGGAAACCAAACTGCCCAAATAAATACTTGATCCAGTAGGCACCTAAAATGTCAACATCAATGGTTTCCTTGAGGGTGACTATCTTTGGAGGTGGAAGCTGGAGTGGGAAGGATTTTAATTAATCTACATATGGAGTTACATAGCATTCTCATAAATCCCTGCTTGATTTTCCCCATGGATCAAAGACCAGGGAACTCTGAGGATCCCAGTTCTCTGACCTGTCAGCCTGGAGATGTGTCCTTTGGTTAGGCTGCCCCTTCATCCTCTAGCAGAGTTTGGTGGTGGTTGTTGTTTTGTTGTTTTAATCTGGTCGCATACCAACCCGGCCAGAGTTTCTTGTCTGTGAACACCACAGAAATAACTGCTGGAATGTTTTCGTGTGCTCCTATCACAGCATTTACCCACTGTCCTGTGATGATTTATTCATATGCCAGTCTCCCATGATTAGAGTTGCCAGAATTAGCAAATTAAATACAAGATACCAGTTTAATTTATATTTCAGATCAATAATGAATAACTTATTAGTATAAGTATAACCTGAATATTGCATGAGACATACTTACACTTTTTAAAAATATTCATTGTTTATCTGAAATTCAAATTTTATCCTGTATTTTATCAGTTGTCCTGTATTTTAGCTGGCAACCCTATCCACAATAGACCAGAATCATTCCTTTACCTGCCACCCCTACCTTATGCCATGTCTTATGAGCACCTCAGAAATGATTATCTTGGATGTATGTAAATAACTTTCTTTTTTTTTTTTCTTTTTTGTTTTTTTTTGTTTTGAGACTGAGTTTCACTCCTGTCACCCAGGCTAGAGTGCAATGACGCGATATTGGCTCAATGCAACCTCCACCTCCCCGGGTTCAAGTGATTCTCCTGCCTCAGCCTCCCAAGTAGCAGAGATTACAGACACGTGCCAGCACGCCCAGCTAATCATTGTATTTTTTAGTAGAGATGGGGTTTCACCATGTTGGCCAGACTGGTCTCGATCTCCTGACCTCAGGTGATCCACCCGCCTCAGCCTCCCAAAATGCTGGGATTACAGGCATGAGCCACCGTGCCCAGCCTATAAATAACTTTCATTCAGAGTTTAAATGGCATCGAGTTGCACTGAAAGTTAATTTTTCACAATAGAGAGCACAAAAATATTAAATGTTCATTTAGCCTGACTTTTAGCATGAGTAGATCCAGCTAAAAAGAAGGATGATATTGCTTACAAAGAGTAAATGAGGGGCCAGGCATGGCGGCTCATGCCTGTAATCTCAGCACTCTGGGAGGCCAAGGTGGGTGGGTCACTTGATGTCAGGAGTTCTAGACCATCCTGGGCAACATGGTGAAACCCCATCTGTACAAAAAATACAAAAATTAGCCAGGTGCAATGGCACGCTCCTGTAATCCCAGCTACTTGGGAGGCTGAGGCAGGAGAATCACTTGAACCCAGGAGGCAGAGGCTGCAGTGAGCCAAGATCATGCCACTGCACTCCAGCCTGGCAACAGATACTCTGTCTCAAAAAAAAAAAAAAAAAAAAGAGTAAATGAGAACATTTGCCCATTTTGAACAGCAGCATTCATCAACTGATTCCTTCCACTCACATTATAAGGATATGTAGAACCAATGGTCCAGGTCAGAGGGCAAGCCACTGTCAGGCATGCAACAACCGACACTTGTAGCTTTCCAAACAGACAAAGCTTCATGGCCTCATTTCCCTCAAGGCTATCCTATCTTCCTTCCTCCTATCCCAAAATGTTGTTCGTTGGTACAAGTCATATTTCTCAAAAAAAAAAAAAAAAAAAGGAAGATAAGAAACAGGAAAATCTACCACCATAGAGTTGGAACAAGATAAGAGAAATAAGCTGTCTGGATTCTGGTTTAGCAACGGAGAAAGGAATTAAGAACCTGATAGATTTCACAAGTGGAAAGATGAATACAGAGGATAAAGAATATAGAAAAGTTTCTTTAAAGCTGAAATACACACTAAAAAGAGTACATAATACAAAGCAAAATATTCAAGGCTGCAGAGATCAGCAAACACCTCTTCATTGTGAAAACACATTTTTTTAGAATTGTGGATCAAAAGTTTCTTCATGAGGACTTTACTAATTTTTCAGATACCTGAGCCTTCTTGTTAGTAAATCTGTTGTCCTAACAATCCATCTTTTGTATTGTTACTGAGCAAAAGCTACTCTTAAAATTCAAATGTTTTATATAAGTTGGCTGGGCATAGTGGCTCACACCCGTATTCCCAGCACTTTGGGAGGCTGGGGAAGACAGATTGCTTGAGCCCAGGAGTTCAGGACCAGCCTGGGCAAGATGATGAAGTCCCATCTCTATAAAAAATACAAAAATTGGCCGGGCTCATTGGTGTATGCTTGTAGTCCCAGCTACTCAAGAGGCTGAGGTGGGAGGATCACTGGAGCCCAGGAGGCTGAGGTTGCAGTGAACCAAGATGGCACCACTGCACTTCAGCCTGGGTGACAGAGTGAAACTCTGTCTCAAAAAGAAAAAAAAAAAATTGTTGGAAAAAGATGGTCTTCAGAAAGCAGAAAGAATGAACCTATATAACTCACTCTTTAGAACCCATTAAAACATTGCTCACTTCCCTTATTAAAAATTAGTATGTATATCTAGGAAAGGAACATCAACTGGCACCTGGAGGAGCATGGATTACACACCAGCCCTTCTCCTAGTAGCTGCAAATCCTTGAACAAGTTTTTTCACTTCTATGGCATTGTCTTTAAAATGGAGATATGATACTCATCCATTTGGGGCGAACATCAGTTAACATCCATGGAACACCCAGCATGATTCCCACAATGTATCTATTTCCTTATTCATTCATATTGAGTGCCTCACTATCATGATCATGATCATCATCATCTTTATCAATTTCAGTTACTGATTGCCTGCTATGTGCAAATCGCTTTTCACACATAATCAAGCATGGCTGATCGATCATTCTAGTCCCTATTTTGTTGATTCTACAGGCCCTGCCCTGTTTACAATACTATATTGCCTCTAAGAATAAAAGTTCTTTGATGTAAATCCCTTCACTTCAGCATTATACTCTCTGTATTTTGGAGAGTCAGAGATTTATTGACATTTAATAGCAGCAAAGCCAAGGCCTTCAGAGGTGTGACAATAAACCACACTCTCTCCTGGAAATCAAGTGGGAAATTTTTAGTCTTCTGAATTTCATTGAGCAAGAACCTCCCCAAGAACAAGGAAGAGCATTGCTCAAATCTAGGCCCTGCTGATGGAGACAATTCTGGGAGTAGGGAGGACAGCTCAAAGAGGAATGGCATCATTGTGAATGACTAGGGCCCAGGAGAAGAAATGGATTGGTAGCCTTGACAGTTTACCTCCAGTTGCTATGGAAAGTGTTTGCTTTCTTCTCCTGGGCCCTAGTCATTTCCAGCGCAGTGGCTCACGCCTGTAATCCTAGCACTTTGGGTGGCTGAGGCAGTGGATCACCTGAGGTCAAAAGTTCGAGACCAGCCTGGCCAACATAGTGAAACCCCGCCTCTACTAAAAATACAAAAATTAGCCAGGCGTGGTGGCGGGCGCCTATAATCCTAACCACTCAGGAGGCTGAGGCAGGAGAACCGCTCAAACCCAAGAGGCGGAGGTTGCAGTGAGCCGAGATCATGCCATTGCACTCCAGCCTGGGAAACAGTGAAAATTCCATCTCAAATAAATAAATAAATAAATAAATAAATAAATAAATAAATAAAACAAACAGTGTTTGGGCTGGGCACAGTGGCTCGCACTTGTAATGCCAACACTTTGGGAGGCTGAGGTGGGTGGATGACTTGAGGTCGAGAGTTCCAGACCAGCCTGGACAGCATGGAGAAACCCCGTCTCTACTAAAAATAAAAATTAAAATTAAAAAATTAGCTAGACGTGGTGATGAGCACCTGTAATCTCAGCTACTCAGGAGGCTGAGGCAGGAGAATCGCTTGAACCCAGGAGGCAGAGGTTGCAGTGAGCTGAGATCACACCACTGCACTCCAGCCCGGGCAACAGAGTGCAAGACTCTGTCTCAGATAAATAAACAAACAAATAAATAAAACAATGTTTACAAAAATTTAAAAAATAACTCTGCAGTTCGAATCTTTTAAAAAATCAATGTATTTTGTTTCTTATTTGAAACCACCTGTTTCAGAATCTCAAAAATGGTGCCCCCAAACTTATTCCTCAGACGGACTCACACAGGTGCACAAAAATGTTTAGACAAGGACATTTTTTTTTTCTAAGAGGAAAAGATTAGAAAAAACCCAAATGTGCACCAATAAGAAACTAGCTAACATATTGCTTGTCCACTACAATAAAATATTCTGCAATGATGAAAAAAGAGCGGAATAGGTCTCCATATGCTGATATGGACATGTTTCAGAGCCTAAGATGGTACCTTTGTGCAAACTGAGAAAAGGTGCCCTCTTCCAGGCAGGCCCAGGTCCTGCCAGAGAACACAGTTTACTGAATTTCAGCTTCCATTCTCCCCTCAACCAAGTGCCTGTGCACAACTATATATGACAACTCTGCCAAGACCTATTAAAGGGGAAGAAGGGAGGTGGGTATAATTTGATACCACGTGTGTGTTTCTAGACAATACACAAAAATATTAAATATATACTTTTATCTTTAAAATATTTCTGGAAGAACACTCAAGAAGCTGGTAACAATAGTTGTCTCTGGGGAGAGAAAATGAGGGTTGTGGGTGGGAGATGACTTTTCACTGTATTCTCTTTTGTACATTTTTTACCATATGCATATAACTTTCTCAATTGAAAAAAAAAAGAAAGTCCTTTTATTTTCTAATGGCATACCCAGAGACTGTTGAGGCCAAGGGCCATGGCTACTGCTGCTATGCAACCTGTCCTCCCACACACCTGGACCTCTCACCAGCCAACATGCGGTGTCCTGGCCCAGTTCAGCCCACGTGGCTTCCATTTATCTATGTGAAGTACAGATTTTCTAAAGCATATTTTTTCGATGGAACATACGTTGCTTTTATACATTTTTCAACAATGGCAACACATCTCCAAATTATTTTCACTAGGCACTTTTCATTTTAGCCCAGTACCCACCCTGATGCAAACCAGCCATGAATTCTTGTTTTACTTCTGCCAACCACAGTGGGAAAATAACACACCTACACCAATGTGTGCAGTAGTCGCTGAAAATTGCTACAATGGCAGGTTCCTAGCTAACATTTGTAGACTGTGTTTCTAGCATCTTGCTTCTGTGCACAGGATAAACCACTCTGAAAAGTGTTAATCAATAAAAGTCAAAGGTTCCCAGATCCCCAATTAAGAACTGCCCTTGATATGGTCCATTTGCTAGCAGCATCACCCTAGGCAAGTTCCATGCACACTCTATGTCTCATAGAAAATTGGTAATACTACAATAATCATACTTCCTTCAGAGGATTAGTGTGATGGTTTAATGAGACAATGCATGTACCTCACGTAGTAACCACCCAATAAATGGTTTGTTCTTGCGGTTTTTGTGGCAAGGTGTTGTTACATGATTGCAGAGATGAGACTGAAACAATTACATGGTAAGTAACAATACCTATTATCATCTGAACAATCTACACTTATCAAATGTGATCTCATATGGTACATTATCTTTAGTAAGTACAACAATATTTGTTCTTTGAGCTTTAAAGTAAGGTACTTTGAAATACAAGCCCATCTCCTTTATGTTGGTGCTTCATTATGGTTTTTGCCTAATTATAAAAGTTACCCATATTAAAGTTTGGTGGAAGGTAAAAAGTACACAAAAAGAAAAGATCATCATTCCCAGAAATCCCACTCCAGAAATCCACTATTAACATTTTAGCATATTTCCTTCTAGTCTTTTTTCCATGCATTTTAATAATTGAGATCATATGAAATATATACTTTTCTATCCTTTTTCCTGTTTAGCATTTTATCCTGAATATTTCTCCATATTATTAAAAACTCCATCGATATTATCATTTTAATAGGTGGTTAGCATTCCATTACATTTATTTATTTAACAAATATTTGTTGAAAACCTATTATGTGCTAGACACTCTCTTTGATGCTAGAGCTACTACAGTGAATAAAACAGACAAGCTCTCTCTTCCCACGAAGTTTCTGTGTAGTGTTAATGGTTGTGGTACAAGTTAGAGTAAATTAAGGAGAAAATAGGAGGTAGAAAAGTGGAGGCAGTGCTTATGGACAATGTTTTCAAGAAGGTTAGCTGTAAAGTAACCGTAGCTGGAGGAAAAGGAGTGGTCAATGTTGTACCTAATTTTACTCAATTATTGCACTGAGGAAATACAAATGTGTATTTTAGATGATCTCTTGGGCATTTTGGTAACATTTAAAATCGAGTTTTTAATAAAAGTTGCTAGTGTCCTTCCTAAGCTGGTTTTGGTACGTCTATTGTGATCTGTATGTAGTAGCTGCAATAATGTTATGGTCTTTTACACCACATAAGCAGAGAATTAAGCTTAAGGGCCATAGCCACTGATACTAAGTCCTAATGCAGGATTCTCCTTTGGCTACCATGTTATCACCTCACAATAACCACTCATCTCACCATGGTGAAGTATTTGATAGAAACCCTCTGTACCCTGGATCTTATCCAACTATTTTTGGTGTGTTTGTGTGTTTTTGAAGGCAGGGGAGAGGGAGTATTGTTACTACAGATTTTTGTACTAGAAATGTTTTCTGGTTCCTTCTCATACCCTCTTCCATGAGAAACAACCTGCTCACAGCCCTGTTAAGGAATGGTGGCCATGTTTTTAGCACATGACCCTACCATTCCCCAACCCCAAAACACACATACACCCACTGACCACACTTGACTGAACCTAGTGTAGACGATGACACAACAGCAGTAATCGAGGACCTATGAACCTGAATGGATTGACTTGAAAATTCGATTCCTCTCTTAATTGGAGTTGGAGTGACAGGGGCAAATGGCAGTGAAAGCAGAAACTGAAGGAGAGTCAGAATCAAAGAGGCCTTAGTCATGGAAAGCCACAGTAAGCTGGAATTCTGGAAGGCTGGGAACTTTGACTAAACAGAATCAGCTGACCTAGTAGAGAACGAGCACAAAAAGATGTTTATATTGAAGTAGAGATACTGGAAAATTAATACTCAAGCTTCCAAACTCCCCAAATGAGGCAACTAAAATGTTAGCTAATATTTTTAAAAATGATTTAAATGTATCAATGAGCTGGCATGAAATAAAGGCTTCTATAGTTGCCAAAATATAATCATATCAGGAACCCTGGCTGGTAAGTGAACACCAAAGCTGGCTTCCATCCTGAAAGTGTCCACCAATCCCTGGAGGATCTGAGCTTCTGCTCTGAGGGGTTGCACAGAGATACAGGGACCCACCCAAGATGGGTAATCTAAATGACGACCTCCCACATAATATTGGAACCCAGAGGTCTACACCTCTAGTGCTTAAGTGAATGAGAAAGAGACCCTGATCTACAGAAGGTAGCAGCAAGGAATTACGTCCCTCTTGATCTCAGTGCTGAGCGAAGGGTTAAACCACCTCCTGTGTGTGTTCAGAACCACAAGCTAGTCCTTACATGGCTTGCAATCCAAATGCTGTCTGTGTAGTCTGAAATACCTTAAGCACAGAATATAATTCCTAGAGTGCCTGGGTTGGTAGTCTCAACGTCAACCTAGGTCTCAAAGGATTCCACAGATAAAGTTCCAAAAGAATAAGCAGCTCTCAGGCAAAAATCACACACACACACACACACACAAACACACACACACACACACACACACCCACAAAGAGACACCATGAGAGAAAAAAAACCCATGTAAAGCTTGAAAAAGAATCTTCTTCACCCTGCAGTCCCTGTCCTTGGACAGCCATGAGATCCATTTTAATGACGTAATAAAGCCTTCCCTTATATGATAAATTTTACAGAAATGTTGTTCTTAAAAAAAAAATCACAACTCCCTTGTTATCAACTTTTGTTTCTAAACAGTGGCTGAGAGCATGGATCTTAACAGCAGCAGTAGCAGAGCTCTGCTGCCCTGACTTACCTTTATCTTTACTGTTACTGCATTGGTTTCTGAGCCTCATGCTGCAACCTCACTCCTTTGTCATCATCAAGTGCCAATGATCTTATGCATCTCTCTTTAGTATCTATTTGAATGACACACTGGATGAACAAGAGGAGCTTACTGTGTCCTACTGGGACTTGATTGCAGAAGAAATGTATTAGGAGACTCTTGTGGGAAATCTAGCTTATGCTAATCAAATCCAATTTGGATGATTGTAAATGCCTGGGAATTAAGGAGAGTAAAATCAAAGAGGCAAAGGAATGGCCACCTCATTCCTCAAAAGAGTTGAACATAAGAAATAACTAGTCTTATCATTTTTAGACACAATGGGAAATACTCCATAGCCGAAAGTCTGGTCTATGCAGATAAATCGTTCACATAAAGGTAAATAAAGCAACCGTTAACCAGCTTTAAAAGACATTATATGGCACTATTACTAAAGACGGCATTTTGTAAACCTGTGGTCCCCTTCTGGGAATGATCACACTGCCTCAAATCCCTAGGCCTACAGACGGGGATAAAAATGTCTTTGATTCTCCAGAGAACTCTATGTTGGCTAGCCGCCAACTGATGCAAAGACTGGTTTTTCTTGAAAGTTTCACCAGCACTTCTGTTTGTTTTCTTGTTAAACAAGCAAACCACCTGGTTGTTGACAAGACTCTGATGGTAAGACTTCCAGGTGAGTGGCAGGAAGACAGAAGGAACCAGAACTCCTGACCTTGGTCTCAGGCTACATTAACACTTTTTGGTTAATACAGTTAATCACAGAGAAAGAAGATGCAATTGGGAGCTAAAGCCTATGCCTTCTTAGCCTTTTCTTTTTACTCTGTGAGGAACTATTTTGAGCTTAATTGGACTTTTATCTGGAATGTTCAGTTGTATGACCCTTTCCTTGCTCTGCAATGAACCTGCCACGGTACAATTATTTCCTGTGAAGGTCAGGTATACACTGATATTTGAAAACAATTCATCATTAGGCATTAAGGAAATAAGAAGAGCATTTCAATGCCTCCTTTCCTTGTTTGGAAAATCATTTTCAATTTCAGATTAAGTGAAAATTTAAGGTCTAGTAGTGGTGATTTAAGGTGTAGTAGTAGTCAAAACAGTAAGTCAGGTATGCATCCACTGCAGATGAGCTTGGTGAAAATTAATCCAATCTGAACTCTACAAAATCATTTTAGAACTGGGGCGTTGAGGCTATCCAGGAGTTATTTAATATCTCAATTGATATTTCAGCAAAAGACCTTTTCTTCTACCTTCTCAACTTGCTTCATTTGAAAAGGTATTTTTTAAATGCTACTGGGAGTTTAGCCTTAATAACTTCTGATTGAGCCAATTACAGTAGTTGACTAATTTAAATCACCAAGTATTTATTGAACATCTACATGTTCAAGGCATTATGCTGTGACAATTAAGCCAAATTTCAAGCAAAAGGAGGCATCTAAAATCAGTTGAATTTCACAAACTTCATCACTGAGGGTCTCAAACAAAACATGATAATATTTTTAATTTTGTGAATTCTGACTTAGCTTAACTGAAGGCTTCTTATCTAATCTTTATCAGATAATATACTTAACATCTTTATTCATTACAAGAAATTTATTTTACTGTAAAACAAAATGCCATCTTTGTCCTCATTATCATCAACAACAATCAACTTTTACAAGGTGCCCACTGCCTATAGGGCACTGTGCTAGAGAAATACAATATGATAAAGCTGCTACTTTCACAATGTTATTTAGGTTGGTGCAAAAGCAACTGTGGCTTTTGCAATTTAAAAGTAATGGCAAAAACCACAATTACTTTTGAACCAACCTACTACGATCTAGTGGAGGAGCCAAAATATACAAGAGGGTATTGGGAGAATCTGGATACAGAGTGGAAACACAAGGGGTTCTTTAGTGTGTTGAACCATATTCTGTACCCTGTCAGTCACAGTGGTTACAAGAACCTATATATGTATGTGCAAAAACTCATAGAACTGTAACCAATAAAAGTCAACTTTACTGCATATTAAAAAAATTTAATTTTCAGTGCATAAGAGGAAAGCAGAAGCAGATTTCCCATAAAGCTAATGAAGCTAAAGCTTCAGGGCTCTCACAAGCACATCTCCTTTCAAAGCCTGGTACCTGTTTTATACTCTTTGTCATAAAGAGAGACTTTATGAAAATGTGGAGTGTTTATGCCACATTCCAAAATGTTTAAGTCTCAGGACCTATAAAACTTGGATTCACCCCTTGGATATATGACTCTAAAGTAATTAAATTTATTTCCATTGTTGAATACAGAGAAAGGTAAATAACAGGATGAGGCAGCAAATGCTGAATGCTGGGAATTCAGAAGAAAGAATGATGACCGAGGACCAGGAAAGTCAGTGGAATTTGGATTGGGTCTCAATGATAAGTAGTCTGACTCTATTGTTAATGTTTGACTGCTGAGAGCTTTTGGCCCCACTATATCTATACGCCTCCTGCCAGTAAGAAACTTGGCTGGTCCAGAGAAACCCTTCCTTTGCTGTTGGCAGTAAATTCAAACCACACAAGCCCCAGCCTATGTGGGAACCTTAAACCGAACCCCACTCCCTAATCACAATAAAATCCAAGCCAGTCTACTTTCCCTGCTCTCTCAATGCATTTTTGGACTAGCTTGGGAGCCTTGCTTGCTTTTCATGCAAAGCCTCATTATGTGAGTAATGAACCTTTTCTATCCTCTTGGTAAGTATGTGGTATCATCAATGTTGACATTCAAACCAAATTTTGGATGGGAACCAAATATCGGGTAATGGATCCAGCCAGTTCTGTTTTTATAACAGCCTTGAAAATTGATATAATTTAGATGCAAAAAAAAAAAGGACATTTTAGAGAGTGAAATTGCTTATGCAAAGACATGAAGGAAAAATATGAAAACTGTGTTTACAGGGTAGGTTAACTGAAGCTACCAGTTTGCTAGAAGAGTCAGAGGGATGGTGATAAGACCAAAGTGGTAGGTAGGGGTCACTGAACAGGATGAGAAATATGGATTTTAACATTTGGACAGTATGAAATACCAAAGATTTTTTATGAAAGGGGAAATAACAGGGTCAATTAGGTATTCTAAGATTGTCTATCTAGCTATGAAATATAGAATGGCTTGGAGGTAGGGAGGTCAAAATAGAAGAAAACCAGTTAGAAAACTGTCTTAATATTTGAGCATAGGATGTCAAGGGTCTGGTTGTTGTGATGCAAATGGAATGGAAAAGGAGGGGTTAATATAAAATATAGCAAAAGATATTTCACTATAGATGTATATCTACAGTATAGATGTTGGATCAGGTCTGTTTTCCTGATTTTGAATTGGAAATATCATTACAAGCTCCTAATTTTATCTCTCTCAGATCTGATCTCTTTCTGTCTTCCTTTTTTTTTTTTCTAGAGATGGGTTCTTGCTATGTTGCCCAGGGTGGAGTGCAGTGGCTTTTCACAGGCGCAATCCTACTACTGACAGCACCAGAGTTTTGACCTGCTACGTTTCCAGCCTGGGCCGATTCACCCCTCCTTAAGCAAGCTGGCGGTCCCTGCTCCCAGGAGGTCACCATATTAATGCCATATTTAGCATGGACCCCCAATTGGCATAGCGCATTACAGCCCAGAAATCCTGGGCTCAAGGAACCTGACTGCCTCAGCCTCCTGAATAGCTGAGACTACAGGCACGTGCCACCACGCCCAGCTTTCTTTCTATATTTCCTAGCTCTGCCCACTGAAAATGCCCAAAATAATGATGACTTCAGTAGCAATGAGTATCCTAACACCATATTTTTATCTCCAAATATAATTTTACACTAAAGTGAACCAGGGCTCTTTGGATAAATGTTTGATTCCAGATCTGGGATAAGAATGATAGAAATTGGTCCTGAAACATCTTGTCAGCACAGATAGTAAGAATGTTACCAAAGACTACTGGAGCGTCAAAAGGACCCAGGAATATACCTGAAGAGGCTCCCACTGGCCAAAGAAGGGAAAATTTGAGTATCAATGAGGATAATAATGGCAACATATTGAAACATTAAAAATTCTTAAATCCATGAGTTTACTAACATACTGTGGGGGAAAAAAAAGAGAAGAAAACAGATTGCCACTATTGGAGGGTGCTAGGGAACCAAATTTTATTTAGAGAATTGGTCAATAAAGGGAAAAAAATCAAGCATGCATCCCCTTTTCTATATGAGTTGTATCGATGGGTAACCAAAAGTCGATGAGGATGAATCTCTCTTTATGAAAGTATTCTAGCTACCAATCAAACAAACAAACAAAATATTCTAGCTAACAAACAAAAATGACAGAATTAGCATATCAGCATTCTCCAATCCCTAACGAATTAATGGATCTAGACATTTTATACCAACAAATAATAATGCCACAAAGAGACACAGCAGATATTATAGGACTCCTAACACAATGCCACCTACAAACGTGCCTTGCCCAAATAGCTGAAGATGATTGTGTCAAATCTCCTGATTTAACTACTAACTAACAGGATGTACAGGGGACAGATGAGCATGGTAAATAACATGCTTGGCATGCAATCAGCAAAATCCAGGCTGAAAACTGTACAGGACAAAAAACCTGGTTTCTTTTTTTTTCTTTGAGATAGAGTCTCACTCTGTTGTTGAGGCTGGAGTGCAGTGGTGCAATCTCGACTCACTGCAAGCTCCGACTCCCAGGTTCACGCCATTCTCCCGCCTCAGCCTCCTGAGTAGCTGGGACTACTAGCTCCCACCACCACAGCCGGCTAATTTCGTTTTTGTATTTTTGGTAGAGACAGGGTTTCACCCTGTTAGTCAGGATGATCTCAATCTCCTGACCTTGATATCCGCCCACCTCAGCCTCCCAAAGTGCTGGGATTACAGGCGTGAGCCACCACGCCCAGCCAAAAACCTGGATTCTTTAACAAATAAATTATAAAGAAAAAAAGGAAAGCTGGAGGGGAAACCTACAGCTTAAAAAAAAAAAAAAAAATTGAGAGAGATTTCAGCCAATAATAATAATATATGTACTTATGTGGATCCGAATCCAAAAAGAAAAAGACGATTAGAAGTACGAACCCTGATGGGTATTGACAATGTGAAGGCTCCAGTGACTCCTGTGTACATTGGGTATATTTCTCGCCAGTGATTCCAAATGTTGATTAATTTAATAAGTACTCAGCAAGTTCAGTAAGACAAAAATTCAAAAAAATTCTTTAACTGTTATTGCCGATATCTACATTTTTTATAATTTTTTTTTCTGTTTTCAGTTTTGTTTTTAATTAACAAGTTTTATTTTTATTTGTTAACAAAATTGCAAGGGTATAGTGTTAGTAAATTTTATTTTAGTTCTGCAATATAGATAATTTAAAATTAATTAGTTTTAATTCACTTTTGAAAAGAAAATAATATTTAAAAACCAGGTATGTAGAAAAACTAAATGAGTAGATATATGATGGAAAGAGTCAGTATTGAAAAGATAATTATCCTCCAAATTAATCTACAAACATAATTCAAGTCCAATCAAAATCCCAGCAAGATTTTTCATGTGACAAGGTAAATCTTAAATTTATATAGAAAAATGGACGTCTAAGAAAAGCCAAGATAATTCTGAGGAAAGAGCTCTTCCCTGCCAGGTAACAAGATTTATTATAAAGCTATAGTAACTAAGACAGTGGAATATTGGCACAAAGATGGATAAATGGGTTAAGAAAACGGAATAGAAAGTACAGAAAGAGACCTATGTATATATGGGAACTTAGTACAAGTGGTCAAATTACTGGAGGAAAGGATTAGCTAGTCAATAGTTGTGTTATATTCCTAAAATTATAACAGTAATATAAGTTATTTTGAAAAACACAGTTCTTTACAAATACATCCATTCGCAATAAGCAAAAGTATAAAACATTGATTGGATACCCATAAAATATATATAACTCATGGCTTCTGGGGGACAGAAAAGAATATATGTCCTAAACCTTATAAGTAATTTTTTTCAAATCTTTAAATATAAATTGTATAAGATGTTACAGCTTTTAGTATTGGAGAGTAAGTAAAATTATATTTGCTATATTATCTTTTGTTCTTTACAAGTTGACATCAGTGTATGTTATAATTCAACATATAATAACAGCACAAATCATTGGAAATAAGAAAGATTTATTCCATAAATGGTTTAGGGCAATTGGTTACTATAATGGGAACAGAGTTAGATTGACAACTTGTCTCATGTACCAAAATAAATTCCAGAGATAAATGTAATAATTTAGATCATTAAAACAAAATTCTATACCTTTTTAAGGCAAAACTTTCTAAGGATAAAACAATAGAAGAAATCACAAAGGGAAATATTAATAGATTAGACTAAGTAAAAATATTAAATTTCTACATGTCCTAAAGTGCCACCAAAAAAACTTCAAGGCGAATAATAAACTATGAAATATCTTGAGACTAATATGACAACATGTTGATATCCTTGATTTATAAATTAACAAGGAAGATATTAAAACCTTGGACAAATAATGGACAAAGGACACAAGCAAGCTATATTTAGATAAAGAAATACAAACAATAACCATAGGTATAAATACTCAACATAACTATTAAAAAATACAAATTAAAATAAGATGCTCTTCTTATGTATTATATTAGCAGTTATTTCAATAATTTTCATTGTTGGTGAATCTGGGTTAAATTGGCATTGACATACCTCTAGTGGGTATATAAATACATTTTCCCCCATTATTCCTGCAAATAACATCACTTTCATAGTCTTTTCAGGTTTTTGTATTTCTCATGACTGAATGGCTCCACCCAGACCCGTCAACCAGTCCTGTGGCCCCTACACAGGAACCGACACAGCACAAGTGGACAGCTTTGACTCCCTATGATTTCACCTCCAACACAATCAGCACTCCCCAATCCCTGGCCCCCTACCTGCTAAACTGTCCTGAAAAACCCGAGGCTTCCAGATTTTTGGAGACTGATTTGAGTAATAATAAGCATCTCCCATTAAAGCAACAACAACAAGACTTTCAGGCAAGCTTTTTATCAATAGACATTGAAACTAAGATTAGGACCCTTTGATTTGTAAATTTATTGTGTACCTTCTATGAATCATTTAAAGGAAATAATCAGAAACTTAAATAAAGGATATAAGGAGTGCTGAGGCAGGTGGATCACCTGAGGTCAGGAGTTCAAGACCAGCCTGGTCAACACGGTGAAACCCTGTCTCTACTAAAAATACAATAATTATCTGGGTGTGGTGGTGCATGCCTATAATCCCAGCTACTCAGGAGGCTGAGACAGGAGAATTGCTTGAACCCCAGAGGTGGAGGCTGCAGTGAGTCAAGATTGTGCCATTGCACTCCAGCCTGGGCAACAAGAGTGAGACTCCATCTCAAAAAAAAAAAAAAAAAAAGACCTGTTGAGTAATAAACATAAATAACTAGTATTTTTCTAAGTTCTCTATCACTGGAATGTTCTGTGTGAGTCATCATAGTAAAGACTAGAAGCAACTAAAATGTTCAAACATTGGAGAAAAAGTATGATATATTACTTCTAGTTTCAAGATAGACATTAAGTGCTCCCTTTTCATAACCACCAAAAGAACATAAAACTGAAACATAAATCCCATCTTGAATAAAACTAGATGGGGATTTGTATTCATTTCTTAGGGCTCTATAACAAATTACCAAAACTAAGTGGCTTAAAAAAGAAATGGGGCTGAGTACAGTGGCTCACGCCAGTAATTCCAGCACTTTGGGAGGCCAAGGTGGGCAGATCACTTCAGGCCAGGAGTTCAAGACCAGCCTAGCCAACATGGGGAAACCTTGTCTCTACTAAAAACACAAAAATTAGCCAGGCATGGTGGCTCATGCTTGTAATCCCAGCTACTCAGGAGGCTGACGTGGGAGAATTGCTTGAACCCAGGAGGCGGAGGTTGCAGTGAGCCAAGATCACGCCACAGCACTCCAGCCTCGCAACAGAGCTAGACTCCATCTCAGAGAAAAAAAAAAAAAAAGTATTCTGTCACAACTCTGGAAGTCAGAAGTCCAAAACAAGGATGTTGGCAGGGCTGCCCTCCATCTGTAGACTCTAGGAGAGAACCACTCTTTGCCTCTCCTAGTATCTAGTGGCTTCAGCCCTACCTTGGCTTGTGGTTGCATCATTCCAATGTCTACCTCTGTGGACACATTGCCTCCTTCTCTTCCTATCTGTCTTCTACTCTGTGTCCCTCTCATATGAGGATACTTGTGGTGGCATTTAGGGTCCACCTAGATAATCCAAGGTAATCTCCTAATCTCGAAATCATTAATTTACTCACATCTGCAAAGACTTCTTTCCCTAAAAAGATAATATTCACATATTCTAGGATTTTGACCTAGATATCTTTTGGTGGATCATTTTTCTGACTACCACAACAACTAGATCTCAGCCCCTTATATATGAAGATTAAAAACAGGGGCATGATAAATGAACGTGCAGGGAGAAAAGAAGGTCAAACCAAAAAATCCACACAGTGTATGGCAATAAATTACAACAGCAATACTATATAATAATAACTAACATTCATTGAATAGTGATTTGGTACACAGAACCTTGGAAGAGCTCAGAAAATAGGAGAACTAGAGACCTTTGAGGACAGGTGTGAACCAATGAGCTGAAGATGAGGATTCGTTGATAAATACATATAAAGAAAAATTAAGCCACTCCTAAATTAGGTTCTCATTTTTATTCTGTATGGTCAGGTAGCTACCCCTTCTTTACCTTATAGTATCTGGAGAAATCAAACCAGAAAGTCTTCAGGCTTAAGAAACCAGGCAAAAGGAGGATACAGACACAGTACTATGCTGAGAACAGACGGACCAAGTGAAAATCTGCATCCTGGATTTTTCACTGTCAGTTCTAGAGCACGAGCAGCCAATCTTACATCCCAGGCAGGAGATGGTTAGTATCCTCCTCTGAAGACACCAATATATGCTAACATATAAGGACTTCAATTCAAAAGCTCTCTACTCATCACTTGTTCCACAGCAACCAGCCCCCCACATGCACACACAGCTTCCAATCAGCTTTTTAGTGCTCCATTCCTAACTACAAATAGATACACTCTCTTGCACCAGAAATTTGAGGAAAGCCTCCAACATGAGAGAAAAAAATAAACAATGGGGGGATGAGGGGTGCAGTACATAGGACAGTGAAACAATGCTCAGGGCAGAAGAAAATTTCAAACATACTACCATTCATAGCTTCAGAGAAGAAATGATGATAGCAAAAAGGACAGACTCAATTGGGGGACTGGGAAATAAGGCCTAGGAAAGGACAAAGAATTCCACAACAACAAAAAAGCAAACAAGACAAACAAATACATAAAGAGATTGGCATTTAAAAAAAGCTAATTAGAAAATAAATTCAAAGGTCTAAATTAATAGGAGAGAGGGTAGAAAACAATAGAAGGAAATTATCAAAGAAATCGTATACTTTCTAGGACTACTAGTCATGAGTCTTCAGATTAAAAAGCCAATTAATGAAAGAAAGGACTGCGTCACTACAAAAGTTCAAAACACTAAAAATAGAAAAGACTTTGAAAAGGTCTAGGGGATGGATGCGAGAGAGAACAGGTTATACTATGAATCACAACTTAAAATGGCACAAGATTTCTCTCAGCAACACAGAAACTTAGAAGGCAATGAAGCAATGTCTCAAAACTTCTGCATAAAAATTATTTCAGTCTCAAACTCTCTACCCAATCAAATTATTCATGCAACATGAAGATAAAATTAATAGATAATATTTTTTAGAGCACTATTAGGTTTATAGAAAAATTGAACAGAAATTAAGGAGCACCCATACATTCCTTTCCCTACCCTTTTCCCCCACCTTAGGCCACAGTTTCTTCTGTTATTGACATCTCACATGGATATGATACATTAGTTACAACTGATGAATGAATATTGATACATTATTATTATTTACTAAAGTCCATAATTTATATTAGGGTTCACTTTGTGTTGTATACATCTATGGGTTTTGACAAATGTATAATCAAATGGATCCACTATCATAGTATCATACAGAGTAGTTTCACTGCCTAAAAATCCCATGTTCCACGTCTTCAGCCCTCTCTCCCTTCCTCTTGAACCCCTGACAATCACTGATCCTTTTACTGTCTCTATAGTTTTGCCTTTTCCAGAATATCATATAGATGGAAGCACACAGTATATTTTCTTTTCAGACTAGCTTTTTTCACTTAGCAATATGCAACTACATTTTCCATGGCTTTTCTTGGCTTGATAGCTTACCTCTTTTTATTGCTAAATAATATTTTATCCATACTATGGATGTTCCATAGTATGTTTATTCATTCAGCTATTGAAGAGCATCTTGGTTGCTTCCAAGTTTTGGAAATTATTAATAAAGCTGCTATAAATATTCATATGCAGTTTTTTTGTTGGATATAAATCTTCAACTCATTTGAGTAAATAATAATGAGCATGACTGCTGAATTGTATAGTAATACTATATTTACTTTTGTAAGAAATTCTCCAAAGTGGCTGTACTGTTTTGCATTCCAACTAGCAATGAATCAGAGTTCCTGTTGCTCCACTTGGTTAACAACATTTGGTGGTGTCAGTGTTTCAAATTTTCAGGTTCTAATAGTTGTGTAGTGATATCTCATTATAGTTTTTTGTTTTTCTTGTTTTTGTTTTTGTTTGAGACAGAATCTCGCTCTGTCACCCAGGCTGGAGTGCAGTGGCACAATGTAAGCTCACTGCAGCCTCTGCCTCCCAGGCTCAAGTGATCCTCCCACCTCAGCCTCCCAAGTAGCTGGGACTACAGGGGCACACCACCATGCCTGGCTAAATTCTTTTGTGTTTTGTAATGACAGGGTTTTGTCATGTTGCCCAGGCTGGCCTCAAACTCCTGGGCTCAAGTGATCTGCCTGCCTCAGCCTCTCAAATTACAGGTGTGAGTCACTGCGTCCAGCTTCATTCTTGTTTTAATTTGCAATTCCCCAAGGACATGCAATGTCAAGCTTCATATGCTTATTTGACATCTGTATACAATATCTTCTTTGGTGAGATATCTGTTCAGATATTTTGTCCATTTTTAAATTGGGTTGTTTGGGTTTTTTATTGTCGAGTTTTAAGAGTTTTTGTATAATCTGAATACAAGTCCTTTATCAGATATGTATGTTGTAAATTATTTTCTCCCAGTCTGTTACTTTTATTTTTTATTCTTCTAAGAAATAAAGGTGTTTTAGACAAGCAATACCTCAGAAACTTGCATCCCTTAAACTTTATCTTAGGAAGCTACTAGAGGATGTGCTCCATCAAAATGAGGGTGAGAACGAAGAAGGAAACATTAAATCCAAGAAATAATACAAAAAATAGACTAAAGTAATTTCTAGATTGATGGCAAAGGAAAATCCCAAGACAATCATTGTAAGCCTAGAGCACTGGTCTCCCACCCCAGTGAGTGAAAGACAACCACTAGGGCACAAGAAGGATATAATATCTTTTAAAATGTATTTTTATGTTAGCCTTTAAAAATTTCTAATTTTGTTCATGTTTCACAATGTGCATTCTACTTTACTACAGAAAAAGGATATATTTTATAAACATTAATAATACAAATATTGGAAGCATGTGCTTTTTAAAATAATTGATAACAGCCTATTATTTAAAAATCTAACCAGGCGCGGTGGCTCATGCCTGTAATCTCAGCACTTTGGGAGGCCAAGGTGGGTGGATCACCTGAAGTCAGCAGTTTAAGACCAGCCTGGCCAACATGGCGAAACCCCATCTCTACCAAAAATACAAAAAATTAGCTGGGCATGGTGGTGCACGCCTGTAATCCCAGCTACTCGGGAGGCTGAGGCAGGAGAATCACTTGAACCCAGGGGGCAGAGGTTTGCAGTGAGCCAAGATCACACCATTGCACTGCAGCCTAGATGACAGAGCAAGACTCTGTCTCAAAATAATAATAATAACAACAACAATAATAATAATAATAATAAAGTAAAATATAAATCTAGAGACACCTGGCCTAGGGAGAACAAATCCAGAAGGGAGCAGGAGGTCAGAGGGCTTCAGAAGGAATTTTACACAATAAAATAGAACTGATAAATTAAATGACAGATTTGACTGTGAAAAAAATGATATAGAGCCATTTTACAGAGCTGTTAGAAAGTAGGGAGACATTGTGTGTCAAAGAAATTTAAGCAAGCAAAAATGACAATTATTAACTCCAAGAAAAAATTAAAAATGCACAAGAAAATATAATCACAGTATATCACTTAGAGATTTACAGTGAACAATATTCACAAAGTAATAATCATGGACATACTGAATATATACTTAGATAAAAATTAAAATATAATTACATCAGGAAGATTCGAGAAAGAAAAGAGGGTAAAAATGAGTAGAAGTCCTCACTATATGTACTAAACTTGGTAAATGAAGAAATAATAGGATATTAATCATGTCTTTAAATATGGAGGCAAATTTCAAAATAAGCTACTAGTGAAAACTGAAAGTATCTCCTCTTAACAAGGACAAAGCAGGTGAGGGTGAGTGGAGAAAGCATCGTTCATTCTGTTCTTAAGCTAGTTAGCACTATTTCACGTGTAGAATATTTTCATAGTATACCTTAATAAAAATTACTTTAAAAATTAGAGTAACCCATATGGAATATGCATATTAAATAGTATTTTCAATAATAGTTAATAATATAGGAAAACATTCAAAATAGGGGGTTAAGTGAAACAGGGAGAATAAAAATGGGTAAAATTTATACAGCAAATATAGGTATTTAGATAAATTTAGCAAATTCCAAATATGCATCTCACTTGTTAGTTTAAAATCTAACCAGTGGCAGGGCATGGTGGCTCATACCTGTAATCCCAGCACTTTGGGAGACCAAAGCAGGCAGATTACCTGAGGTCAGGAATTCAAAACCAGTTTGGCCAAGATAGTGAGACCCTGTCTCTACTAAAAATACAAAAAAAATTAGCCGGGCATGGTGGTGCATGCCTGTGATCCCAGCTACTTGGGAGGCTGAGAAATGAGAATCGCTTGAACCCCAGAGGCAGAGGTTGCAGTGAGCTGAGATGACGCCACTGCACTCCAGCCTGGGTGACAGAGCAAGGCTCCATCTCAAAAAAAAAAAAAAATATCTAACTGGGCATGGTGTCTTTCACCTGTAATCCCAACACTTTAGGAGGCTGAGACAGGCCGATCACTTGAGGCTGGGAGTTCGAGACCAGTCTGGCTAACACAGCAAAACCCTGTCTCTACTACAAATACCAAAATTAGTCAGACGTGGTGGCATGTGCCTGTAGTCCCTGCTATTCAGGAGGCTTAGGTAGGAGAATCATTTGAACCAGGAAGGCAGAGGTTGCATTGAGCAGAGGTCTCATCATTGCATTCCAGCCTGGGCAACAGAGCAAGACTCTTTCTCAAAAAACAAAACAAAACAAAACAAAAAAAATCTAGATGGAAATACATCAAAATACCTTTTAAAAATATATCTAAAGTAAATATCATTATATAATAAACAAATGGCTATTTTAATCTAATTTTTTATGTTTTTCTATTTTTTTTTTTAACTACCCACCATAAGATATATTATTTTCTTAGGCAAGAAGTGAACTTTTTAAGAACTTTTCAGACCTTCAATTACAATGGAAATTGCCAAATTGAAGTCAGGATTCTGATGTGCCCCAGACCACAGCAACCTGAAGGATACAAATTGGGTAGCATTAGGTCGTAACCTTCCTTATGCTGATTTTCACCCTGCCTGCTATAGTAGGACTCCTCTTCTGCAGAGAAGCCCCATCCACCCAAACTTTCTGGGTGTTCTGAGAGGCTGCCTCCAATGTCCTCATGAACAATCCTCTCTGGAGGGTCTGCCAGGGACCTCTGCCACCCACCAGAAGCCTTGGGGACCTGGAGGTGACGGTATTGACCTGTGGCCTTGGAGCTGTCGGTCCTCCAAAATCTCGGCCCTACACACATCCTGGGCTACAATCTATCCAGGGGCTATAAAAGCAATTCTGCTGAGACCTTGGGGTCTTAGAGCTATTTAGGTGAAATATCTCTCTCTCACACACACACACACACACACACACACACACACACACACAAACCCCACGGCAGGAATCAGGACACAGAATTGGGCCAAAGTGACAGATGCTGCGTCTTGCCTCTGCTTCTTCCCTGGGGCTTCAGGGTAGAGCCAGACATGCCAGCCAGACTCCGTCTTCCTTAAGTTTAGCTCAACTTCTTTCCTTGGGGGTTCCTTGGTGTGTCCATGAAACTAATTTGACTGGGCTCCCCTACAGAACTGTGGAAATGCCCAGTCATGTCTGATTTCCACAGAACATAGATAGGTGCTATTATGTACCCACATTTTATAGATGAAGACACTGTGGCACAGAGAAGTTGAATAAGTTGCTCAAGGTCACACAGCTGGTGAAGTAGCAGCCTGGATTCAGGACAAGTGTTCTCACCCACTATACTGCACTGACTTGGCAGCATAGAGTGGAGGCTCTAACTCTGTTCCAGGCACCGTGTGACTACAGAGAGACCACTGCCCTCAGAAATTTCACCATCTACTGATAACAATAACCACAGCTACCGATATTTGATGGGAAATTGTAAGAAAAATCTTATGCCTCCTTTAAGTCCCAATTAAATTAGCACCTCTTCCGTGTTAAGTGTCAGCCCTTCCATGCAAGTGTCATCCCAGCAATGAACCTTCCTGGAGTCCCCCAGGCAGGATTGAATCTTATCCTCTTTCCGAAATACCCCCACAGCATTTTAACTGTAGAAAACATAACACTGTCCAAGTCATTAATTTTACCTTGTCTCATTGGAACATAAGTCTGTAAAGACAGGATCTCATCTAGCTGACCTTAATGTTTGCTGCAGTACTCACCGAAGCACCTTACAGAGAGTCAATAATATATCCTTGTTGAGTTGCATTGACATTGTGCTGAGCGCTTAGTGGGCAGGCAATGATTGTTGATTGATTACAAAGTGGTGAACAATGCCTGTAAAAGACCTCTTCACAGAAGGCCCTGTAGCATAAAGTATTAGGTTGAACTCTGTAAAATGGCCATTTTTATAATCCAAATTGTTCAAATATTGACAATTTCACATGAGCCAATTCAACATAAGAAAAATAACCTGATGGGGCATGGTGGCTCTTGCCTGTAATCGCAGCACTTTGGGAGGCCGAGGCGGGAAGATCACCTGAGGTCAGGAGTTCGAGACCAGCCTGACCAACATGGAGAAACTCCGTCTCTACTAAAAATACAAAAAGTAGTCAGGTGTGGTGGTGGACACCCGTAATCCCAGCTACTCAGTAGTCTGAGGCAACAGAATCACTTGAACTTCTTGGAGATTGAATCACTTGAACTTCTTGGGAGAATCACTTGGGAGGCAGAGGTTGCAGTGAGCCAAGATCATGCCACTGCACTCCAGCCTAGGTGACAGAACAAGACTCTGTCTCAACAAAAAAAGAAGAAGAAGAAGAAGAAAAGATAACCTAACTGGAATAGCCAATAAACCCTGGAAAGTGTTCCCTCGGAAGGTTTTGAAATCTCCCTTCTTGGATATCTTTTATAATCTACCTACAGCTCTTAACATTAGGTTGGTTTAAAGTAATGGCAAAACCCGCAATTACTTTTGCACCAACCCAATATTATTTTTTTGAAATACCCAAAAAGTTCAAATTTTAAGCTATAAACCCTCAAATATCCCAAAGCACAAATAACAGAGATGAAACTTGATTCTGACAACTTTGTTGAGCCATGAGACCCTAGGGTCACGAGAACAGAGCCAATTGCCAACAGGCCACCAGAAGAGAAAGTGGTTTACCTAGCTGAGTATCTCCCATTCTTGGCCAAAAAGCAGGCTGAGACACTCTGGGGCCTGAAAAATTGGAATTTCTATGTGCAGTAAATCCTTCTGTTCCCTGGCACCGTTTAGCAGATTGATCTGCCGGTCTATTGATGTTTCGGGTGCCACCCTGACCTTCGGAAAGGATGTCAATAGTTGGGGGTTAGTCCAATAGATGAGAGTGTTCTGGAACTGGCAGCTTTCTTTTGTGTGACTGGAGCCTCTGGAACTGGAGGCAGCAGAGGTAGTTGACAATGTAATTTATCTACATTTCACCTGGAAACAGTATCATGTCTTTGAGCTCCCTGGAGACCCTAGTCTGGAAAAAGGCCCAAGACACCTGTCAGACCAAACAATGCCTATCATATTTTATTACATGGCATGAAACGTAAGACTTTATGCTCCATTAGCAGAAGGTTTCGTTTTTACTCCAGGAAGGTAGTTCAACATCACAACATCTTATCTTGTTCTTTCTTGTGTTTTTAATATAAACGGCCTTAAAATTTCCCACTTCATCCCCTACGCCCACTGCCCCAGGCATCTAGGAGCTATATTATCAGATTTTACAGTCTGAGATAATGTGTCATTGTGAGATTCCCGATATATATGTGGTGTGTATTTTTTTAAAAAAAATAAAACTACAGCCTGATAAAAAGAAGAAGTTTGCTCTCTAGTGGCTGACTTATAAAAGGCTCTGAAAACCACACAATAGGTTATCTTAGAAAAGGAGGACATCTAACAGCGGTATCTATGTAACAAGGTCTGAGTAATCATTTTGTTTTTATTGATTTTTTTAATTTTCCTTACACTGAAAAACTACATGATAGCAACTATTTGTGGATAGCTTTTCCTATTAAAAAATTTTGTATCATTAAGCTAATTTCAATTCTAAATTCTGAGAGTAGTAATTAGGTTTCTGGTGTTATATTAGCCTATTGTACCTTTAGAAGACTCTATGGATTGGTTTAATACTGCATCATTAATGTCTGTTACAGACACATTGCTCAATAATATAATATCATTAGAGCTCTTTAAGCCATTTTGAGTTCTTTGCAGAAAGATTATATAAATTCAGAGAGAAACAGTATAATTATGAATATGATGCTAATTAATATTATTTTATTATTCCTTTTTCTACAGCAACTAAATGTATAAAATTTTACTATAGTATGAATTATAAAGCAAGGAAAAGATTTATCCTGGGTGCTTCTCTTTTTAGCTCCCCCTGCCCCACTCTGTTTTACTTTCCCATTTTATTCTCCCACAAATCCTTTTCTTTCTCCTCAAGTCTATACTATTTTTTTCACTCTCTTCAGTATCCTTCATCAGATTATAGAAAACCAGACAACATCACAGGTCCCTGAAGTTCCAGTCTTTGTTTCAAATAAAAAGAAGAGGTTACGTAGGAAGTTTTCTACCTCCTGCACAGTAATAAATACTTTAAAGAATTTTCAGATCCATAAATATTTTTATTCTTATTTCATCTGTGGGAAAGAAACCAGACAGCATAAAAGGCTTGAGCTTTTCAGGAGGTCAATACTACAGTGGAAATAATGCACTAAAGAATGCAAAGAAGAGGGTTTTACGGGCTGGGGGAGCAGACATGGGGCAGTGTGTAAGGTTATTAAGAAAGGGAGCGATGCAATCTGATTTACGTTTTTGAAAATTATTCTGGCTGCTGTGTGGAGAAAGTACCATAATAAACACAAGAGTAGAAACAGGGAAACTTCTTTGGAAATGACTGCAGTCTTACAGGCAATAAAATACAGTTGCATGGACAAGGGTGAAAACAGTAGTATTGTAAAACGGGAATGGGGCCAGGTGCGGTGGCTCAAGCTGGTAGTCTCAGCACTTTGGGAGGCTGAAGCAGACGGATCACTTGAGCCCAGGAGTTCAAGACCAGCCTGGGCAACAGAGCGAATGAAACCCCATCTCGACAAAACACAAAAAAATGATCCAGGCATGGCGGTGGGCCCCTGTAGTCCCAGATACTCAGGAGGGTGAGGCAGGAGGATTGCTTGAGCCCAGAAGGCAGTGGTTGCAGGGAGCCAAGATCTCGCCACTGCACTCCAGCCTAGGTGATGGGAGTGAAACTCTGTCTCAAAAATAAATAAGTAAATAAAGGAATGAATTTCCAGTTTATTTTAGAAGTATAAATGGTAACAGATTAGAGGTGGGGGTGGAGTGTGACTTTTGACTGAGCTACTAAGTGGATGGCAATACCACTTACCAGAATTAGAAAGGCTGTGCGGAAGGCATGCTGGGAGCGGGTGGCAGTGAGAATAATTTCTGTTTGTGTTGCTCATAGCTCAGTTTGCTATGTCCATTCAGGAGGAGATGTCTGCACAAACAAGATCTCTTCTTGTTAGAAATCTGGAGATTAGGGGAGAGGTTAGGGCTATTGATTTATACTTAGAAGTCTTCAAGGCCAGGTGCAGTGAATGAGGCCTATAATCTCAGCACTTTGGGAGGCCAAAGTGGGAAGATCACCTGAGCCCTGGAGTTTGAGGCTGCAGTGAGCTGTGATCGCGTCACTGCACTCTAGCCTGGGTGACAGAGCAAGACCCTGTCTCAAAAGAAGAGGGGGAGGAGGAGGAGGAGGAAGGAGGAGGAGGATGGAGGAGGAGGAGAAGGGCGAGAAGAAGGAGGAAGAAGGAGGAGGAGGAAGAGGAGGAGAAGGGGGAGGAAAAGGAGGAAGGAGGAGGAGGAGAAGGGGGGAGGAGAAGGAGGAAGGAGGAGGAGGAGAAGGGGGAGGAGAAGGAGGAAGAGGAGGAGAAGGAGGGGAAGAAGGAAGAAGGAGGAGGAAGAGGAGGAGAAGGAACAGGAGGGAGAGAAGGTGGAGGAGGAGGAGGAGGAAGAAGAGGAGGAGGAGGAAGAAGAAGAAAAAGAAAAACAAGAAGGAGAAGAAGGAGGAGGAAGAGGAGAAGAAAAAGAGGAAGTCTTCAAGATACAAGTGATATTTAAAGATGAGATCCTCAAGGAGAGAATTTGAATAAAGAGAAGAGGCCTGGTTCTGACCCTAGGGCACAGGCATTTGAAACTGGGAAGGGAGGAAGGGTGAGCCAGGAAGCAGAAGTGGCCAGGAGCAGAAAGGAGAGCAGAAGACAAGTGAGGCAACCCTGGAGAGAGGTTGGCAAGAGGAGGACACAGAAGACATCAAAGCTGGCAATGCAGAAGTCACAGGTAACCTTGACAATAGCCTCTTCAATGGAGTAATGGGGTCAGAGCCCATCTTATTCTGGCACTAACCCAGTACATAGGCCAATAGAATTCTTTCTCTGTGCAAATACGCAAGACAGTAAAGAACTAGTAATTGATGCAAAGTATCTGGGAGACTTTTCTTTTGATAGTTAAATTGACTCAACTGTTTATCTGAAATCATCCTCTTTGAACCCTTTTAAAGTCAAAATGGGCAGGGAAAGGGATTCATGATGTCAGAAATCAAGTTATATACCATTGCACAAAGTAAATCATCTTCCCCACAGAAGAGATAATGAAGTAGAAGGAAACTGAGATACAGGATAAAATAAGTAGGGAAGGGGAATTCAACCTAGCAAATATAAAAAGACACAAGGAAGAGAGAAGGAGAGGGAAAAAAAGAGGAAGAAAGAAGATATAAATATGAAAGGAAAGAAGTAGAGGCAGACTTTTTATCCTTTAGGCATACCTCAAAATGAAATCTGAACTGTCAATCTCAGAGGAAACAGTACCAGACAGAATAAATATGAAAACATTTCCACTTCAGACCACAGGCCAAGGACTGGGGAACAAGGGAAAGGAGGAGCACATTAAAGGTGAGGCAGGCAGTTAGTGAGGAAACAGGGCGTGATTACTTGCTCTTTCACACTCCTGTAATGGGGTCTTTGTTCAATTCACACTGCAGTTTATGCAATGTAATGTCCAGTAATTATATGATGTTGAAGACTACTGGGCTTCACTGTCAATGCTTGTTTGTGCTAACTCCATGGACCTTAGAGGCTCTCGAAGATACCACCAGTAAATGATGGTCAAGTGGGGGTGATGCCAGAACCCTCCAGCCAGTCTTATGATCACACTTCTCATTTCTACCCTGGCCTCTACCACCAGGCAACACCATCCTTCACAACCCCAGTCTCCTCTCACCAGGGGCCCCAGCTGTGGGTACGCCTGAGACCCAAAATTGGAAGCCTCTCTTTAGTTGGTTTCCATCTGGTGTTGAGCTGCTGTTTCACCTGACCATTTCTCTACTCCAACTTGTTTCTCTTTTTTTTGCTTTATGGCCACTAATTGTTTCACTGTTATTAAAAATTTCAGCCACCATAATCCCAGCGCTTTGGAAGGCCGTGGCAGGATTGCTTGAGCCCAGGAGTTTGAGACCAGCCTGAGAACCATGCCGAAATCCTGTCTCTAGAAAAAATGTAAAACTTAGCCAGGCATGGTTGTGCCTGTCTCAGCTACTCAAGAGGCTGAGGTGGGAGGACCACTTGAACCTAGGAGGCTGCAGTGGGCTGTGTTCATGTCACTGCACTCCAGCCTAGATGACAGAGAGAGACACTATCTCAACAAAACAAAACAACAAGCAAAAATTCAGAGCACTCTATAGGAGTGTGAAAGCAAGTTGCACGTCTCAGTTCCCTGGACCAAACAAGCACATGCACAGTCAACGGAGGTCAGGTGTGTTTTCCTTCTCCAGCAGAGAAGCATGGGATGGTGACAGGAAGCTTCCTCCTCCAGAAGGAAGGAGGTGATGTGCAGTTCATTAGTAATGATGTCTTAAAAGAAAATAATGGTTAAGGAAATGCCATTAAAATTGTTTCGCAGGCCAGGTGCGGTGGCTCACGCCTATAATCCCAGCACTTTGGGAGGCCAAGACATGCGGATCATTTGAGGTCAGGAGTTTGAGAACAGCCTGGCCAATGTGGTGAAACCCCGTCTCTACTAAAAAAAAAAAAAAAAAAAAAAAAAAAAAAAAAAAAAATTGTTTCATGACTTCTGTCTCTTATGCAGTTTAAAAGGGAAAAATTAAGAAAAGGATCAGGATCAATATTATTTGGTGGATAACTGCCCAGAATATACCAGCAATATTGCTTTTCTCAGTCTACTGTGCTTCTATTCCTGAAGCAATCAGGCAGGAGAGACTATCCCTAGAATCTTCAATCAGAATGTTCAAACTTCAACCAAAATGTTCTTGGGAACTCTTCTGGTTTCTTACTAAATTAATTTGAAGGGCAAGCTTAGGCAATGCCAAGTCATACCAGAACATTATGTTATTGGATTTTTTTTTTTTTTTAAGACTGTCACCCAGGCTGGAGTGCAATGGCGTGATCTGAGCTCACTGCAACATCCACCTCCCAGGTTCAAGCAAATTCTCCTTCCTCAGCCTCCCAAGTAGCTGGGATTACAGGCGTACAACACCATGCCCAGCTAATTTTTGTATTTTTAGTAGAGACAGGGTTTCACCATGTTGGCCTGGCTGGCCTCAAACTCTCGACCTCAAGTGATTGACCCGCCTGGGCCTCCCAAAGTGCTGGGATTACAGGCGCGAGCCACCTCACCCAGCCTATATTGGATCTTTATAGACTTGGCAAACTAATTCTAGCAAGTTGTGGTAAGTCTCCTCTCCATCCCAGAAAAATAAAAAATTTAAGTAATTATCTCATATTACAAAAGCTTGGCTTGAAAAAGAGATCAAAGGGGGCAGCCAGGGGCTAGCAATTACTTTACAGAATGACAGTAAGACTCACATTCTCTCCCAGTCCTTATGGCTCCAAGTAAACATCTGATTTCCCTCAGCATTTACACACTGTGGTTTCTATGGTTCTGGATGTTTGTATTTCACAATGACATTAAGAAGGAACAGGCACAACAGTATGGAAGTCCAGGAAAGGTAAAGGAAAACAACCTTTACAGGACATTCAGATTTCTGAACAGTTCCAAGGAAGAAATAAGCCAGGTAAAAACACGTGCTTTAATACAGAACCCAAACAGCAGTGAAGGCCCCACTATGTGATGCACATATGTAGAATTCCAGCTCACCCTCCAAATTACAATAGATTCTTCAGAGAGGCTGGTCCAAAGGTAGTGAGTTATCTCAATTGGCTGTTCACAATCAGTTATAGATCAAACTCCTTGTTCTACTCTTTCCTCCCATCTCACTACTGCATGTGACTAGTCTTAAAAAAAGAAAACAAGAGAGTGCATGATTCTGTACTGTCTTACAATATAGAAGAAAAGACGAAGTACAGGCTAGGGACTAAATTTTGGAGTAATGAAAATAGGGGAAAATCCACATTCTGTGATATATTTTGTTTACTGCAACCATTGCTAAGGAAACCACTTGCTATCCATACACTGCATATATTTCCCCTATTTGTTATTCTCACAAAGTGCACAGTACCACATTTAAAACATAAGAACAAGAGCCTGGTAACAAACACTGAGGGACACTCAAAGCTCTTAAATAATAAAGATTAATGAGGTTGTCCCAAGGGTCAGGGACCAAGGTACATGTAGCAGAGAGAAAAATCTACTCTCTATTTTTAGTATTTATAGTCCAATCCAAGCTAGGGAGCGATACACTTTCATGAATGCCTTTGAATATCAGTGAAGAGGCATCTATTTCCATGGCTCTCTCTCCATCAGGCAAGGATGGTGGAACTCATTCTTCATACAGTCATGCAGAACATGAGAGCTGGAAGAGCACCAACCTAATCTACACTCCTCGTTTTACAGGGAGAAAGCACAGACTTGCCAAGGTGACAAGGCCATTTCATGGCTAAACTGGGACTTGAAGTCATTTTCTGACTCCTAACACAGGAAACAGAATTCAGGGAGTGCTATCTGACGGCTGGAATCTAAAGACTCATCGAATCTCAGAGTGAGGTAACTTCTTCAGGTCTTTCAAGTTCAGCTTGCCCTGAATTGCCGAAGTTTCATTTTTATTCACACTATGAATTCAAACAATTGTGACTCCTTGCTTAATCCACTAAAAAATATCTATGCAGAGCTCACTGTGTCTGAGGAGACAACAGAGGTTAAGTGTAGTTCAGATCTCACTGTAACAGACATAATCACAAAACTTGTTCAGCTCTCAAGAGTACATTAAGGCTGGCAGCAACATGCTCCCAAAGCTTTTCTCAAGGCTCTAGAAACTGTTTAGCTCACTCTTTCTCTCTTCCTCTTCTCTCTCCAGTTTCCTCTCACTGTGACTTTGTGACATCCAAACAGATGTCCTCTAAAGGAGAGAAAAAATAAGGGAAGGAACTGGAAACAGCCAAGAGACAACCTAGAGAAGAACCTGACCCTTGATGTGATAACACAGTTGATGATGATGATGATAATGATGATGATGGTGGTGGTGGTGAAGAAGAATTTTGTACCAATTTGTCTTTCCATTGCTGAAACTCAGTATTGGTTTGCTGAAACTCAGTATTGGTTTGTTTTTGCTTTTGTTTTTGTTTGAGATGGAGTCTCGCTCTGTCACCCAGGCTGGAGTGCAATCTCCTGACCTCTGCCTCCCAGGTTCAAGCGATTCTCCTGCCTCAGCCTCCCAAGTAGCTGGGATTACAGGCATGTACCACCACGCCCAGCTAATTTTTGTATTTTTAGTAGAGACGGGGTTTCACCATGTTAGTCAGGCTGGTCTCGAACTCCTGACCTCAAGGGATTCACCCACCTTGGCCGCCCAAACTGCTGGGATTACAGGCTTGAGCACCACACCCGACTTCAATGTTATTTTACACAGCTATGACAAACTGTAGTTATCTAATTATTTTTTTCCCTAAGAAATCCCTCAGACTTCTTGAAGTTAATTAGAAGTTCCTAAGCATTAAATATATACTTCTTTTATTTGCTGGAATTACTGCATTTTCCTTTTCACAAATGCTTGGATTGAATGTATTTTAGTGCAGTGATATTTACCAATCTGTCAAATGTCCATCAGCCCTGGGAAAGCAGTCCTGTTCATATGTTGTCTGAAATTCATGAGTCTCTGTACTCTCTGTCACCCACCCACTCCACCATTAAATGCACACAAACACCACAGAATACCATTCTGCCTCAACCTTCTGGAATTTTTTTTAAAACCAAGAATTATGTTGCATGACATACTAAAACACTCATGCACTTATAATTCAAATTTCTCTACACTGGATATTTTTCCTTTATGGCCCCATCTCTGAATTTGGGCCAATAAACCTGCTTCCCTTTATCAGCACGCTTGGCCTTGGGCTAAAGCAGGGGGACACACTAGATGATAAGACAAAAGCGAGAGAAACCTTAGAAACCAAGCTGACTTTGAACTATTTTGTTTTTCTATACCTGTGCTGTTTTTTTCAGATGGAGTCTCACTCTGTTGCCCAGGTTGGAGTGTAGTGGCATGATCTTGGCTCACTGCAACCTCTACCTCCTGGGTTCAAGCGATTCTCCTGCCTCAACCTCCTGAGGAGCTGGGACTACAGGCACGCGCCACCACGCCCGGCTAATTTTTGTATTTTTAGTAGAGAAGGGGTTTCACCATGTTGGTCATGCTGGTCTTGAACTCCTGACCTCAGGTGATCAGCCCGCCTCAGCCTCCCAAGGTGCTGGGATTACAGGCATGAGCCACCACACCCGGCCACACCTGTGCTTTTGAGATGATGTACCACTGGTAATACCATCAGCTGTTTGTTCCAAGCGTATTTCTTATCATATGTTCAAAAACTTAATGTTGGTTCTTAGAAGCCAACTGAGAAACTAGTATCTCTGTTGCAAATGCAGTCAGAATGACTGTAGTTTCACTTAATTAATCACTGAAAGATGTGTGATATAAAACATCATAAAATGTATAAAACTTTTCCTCAATAGCGGTTATCCATAAAACAGTATCTTTTATTTGTATAAAGATTTGTACTTTTGGGCCTGGCGCGGTGCTCGTGCCTGTAATCCCAGCAATTTGGGAGACCGAGGTGGTGGTGGGGAATCACCTGAGGTCAGGAGTTCAAGACCAGACCTACATGGAGAAACCCCGTCTCTACTAAAAATACAAAATTAGCTGGGCGTGGTGGCACATGCCTATAATCCCAGCTACTAGGGAGGCTGAGGCAGGAGAATCGCTTGAACCTGGGAGGCGGAGGTTGTAGTGAGCCGAGATGGCGCCACTGCACTCCAGCCTGGGCAACAAGAGCAAAACTCTGTTTCAAAAAAAAAAAAAAAAAAGATTTATACTTTTGAAAATATTTTCTTGGCCTAGGCACAGTGGCTCATGCCTGTAATCCTAGCACTTTGAGAGGCTGAGGTGGGCAGATCACCTGAGGTCAGGAGTTTGAGACCAGCCTGACAACATGGAGAAACCCCGTCTCTACTAAAAATACAAAATTAGCCGGGTGTGGTAATCCATGCCTATAATTCCAGCTACTTGGAGGCTGAGGCAGGAGAATCGCTTGAACCCGGGAGGTGGAGGTTGCAGTGAGCCAAGATTGCACCATTGCACTCCAGCCTGGGCAACAAGAGAGAAACTCTGTCTCAAAAAAAAAAAAGAAAATATTTTCTCATAACAAATACTTAACATTTATTGAATACTTACTATCTCTCAAACATTGTTTTAAATGTCTTACACAACACATTTAATTAGCTTGTCCACATTTTAAAGAAGAGAAAACCAAGACATTATTATCTATGTAAACTTTAGTTGCCCTCCTATAAATTAAGAATTATCTCGCTTGAGTCTTCATCAATTCAATATAGAAATCAATATAGAAAAGATAAGATCTATAGTTTTTGGTCTCATGCTATTATACTTCATCTGAAACCATAAGAAACCCCAAATCAGCTTATTTTTTCTTGGGGAGATATTATATATTCAGTTTATTGGAGTATGAAAATATAGAGAAAGTCCCCAGTTTTCATATATAAAGGCCAAATGCCAATTACTATCTGTAAAAGAAAAGAACAGTTTGCAAGTTAAAGCCTTATGCTTCTATTAGTGCTATCTGACTTCAGGCAAATTGTTACTGTAAATAAAATCTCTGCCTTGAACAGAACAGAAAGAGGATTTGTTTAACATAGATCTTGAGCAACCTACAAAACTTTTGGAATCCTCTGACTGAGCAAATCAGTGGACTTCTCTTAAAGAACTGGCCTTCAAGATAGTAGTCTAAAAAAAACAAAACACATGTATTTCATCTATTTTTCCTCTTCTCACTGCAAATGTTCTGGATATGACCTTTAGCACTAGCTTGTGTGTGTCTGTGTTTATGTCTGTGTGTGCAGAAAGATAGAGAAACAGATGGACGTAAGAATACCAAGCCCTGGGAGAGATAATCTAGCCATTTGCAGCTAGAAGTCAGACAATTTATTTTAAAAATTTGGGGAAATATTTAGGGTCATTCTAAATTCATATTATTAATTTTAACTTGAGATATGTTTAAAAAAAAAAAAAAGGCCTCCCTAATACTAGAGAAGTTAGTGCTGCTGACTTACTTCATCGAAGTAAAGTTGTTTAATACCTTAATTTAGTCAGGTCCTCAGTTCACAGAAGCGCAGGGTGTATCTTATTTATCCTTTTATCTCTTGTAATGAATAGTATCACAGCATGACTTGAGGAAAGCACAAAGAAAATTAAACAGCTGAGTTCCAGTTTTTGGTTGTACAGCTTATGAGCTGATCCATGGAGACCCTACTATAACACAAACTATGACATTCTCAAAGCCAAGCACATCATCTTGACATATAAAGAGGATGCAGTACTTATTTATATTAATAAGTGAATGAGGAAATCTATAATTCTGGTAGGTAATCACAAATATTTCTCTGAATTGGAGTCGGGGTGATATACCATTTATATTCTAATACAGTCAAGATGAAAATTGCCCTAGGCCTTCAGAATGTGTTCAGTAATTTTTGGAGAGAACTTAACTGGTCATTTGCAGATAAATGTCCCTATTTATAAATAGGGATGAAAATTAACATTTCTCATTAAACTCCTCCTCTTTCCTACCTTCAAGCCTGCAGGAAGATTTATAGCCTCCGTTTTACTAAATAAGAAATTTGGCCAAGCACGGTAGCTCACGCCTGTAATCCCAGCACTTTGGGAGGCCAAGGCGGGCAGATCACTTAAAGTCAGGAGTTCAAGACCAGCCTGGCTAATATGGCAAAACCCCGTCTCTACTAAAAATACAAAAATTAGCCGGGCATGGTGGCTTGTGTCTGTAGTCCCAGCTACTTGGGAGGCTGAGGCAGGAGAATCGCTTGAATCCGGGAGGTGGAGGTTGCAGTGAGCCAAGATTGAGCCACTGCACTCCAGCCTGGGTGACACAGCAAGACTCTGTCTCAAAAAAAGAAAAAGAAAGAAATAAAAAGAAAAATAAACTAAAAATCAGAGAAGTTCAGTAATTTGCTCAAGTTCACATTAGCTAGCAAATGGGTGAACCAGAATTGAATTCAAGACTGACAGATTCCACAAACACCAATTTCTTTCTACTATATCTTGCCACTTCAACATGTGTACTAAGGGAATACAGCTGCTGGGGGGATAGGAAATGAGTTCTGTCCATCATTATGTAACTAGGGCTAACACAGTGATGAATAAAAATCTATTGAATGAAGTTACTCATTCAATTGATCAGCAACACCCAGCCCACCTTAGAAATGTGCCCTGGACAACGTTCAGTCCTCAGGGCAGCTGGATAGAGCTCTATCCATTAGTAACCTCATCTGTTACCCAAGTTTGTCTACAAATTTTATCATTTTCTCGGCATTCCACACTGTAGGAAAGATTGGGAAGGCTTGCACAACTTGTCAATGTCAGTGAGGCAAGTTACGTGCTCATAGCAGTAACAGTGATTTTCAGGGCCGCAAGCAGTGGCTCGTGCCTCTAACCCCAGCACTTCGAGAGGCCGAGGCTGGTGGATGGCTTAAGCCCAGGAGTTCAAGCAGCCTGGGTTACACCACATGAAACCCTATCTCTACAAAAAAATACAAAAATTAGCTGTGCATGGTAGCATTCGCCTGTAATCCCAACTATTCAGGAGGCTGAAGTGGGAGGTTCCCTTGAGCCTGGCAGGCGGAGATTGCAGTAAGCCACGATCCCTCTGCTGTACTCCAGCCTGGGTGACAGTGAGACCCTGTCTCAAAGAAAAAGAAAAAGAAAAAATAGAGTGGCCAGGAAGAGAGGATTTCTTCACTTTTTGAGTTCTAAACGTTAGGCCTATCCACAGTGAAATGGAAACCAAGAAAACTAATGGAGGCCATGATAATGGATTGCCTGAATCAGGAATGGAGAAAGGGTTCCTTGGCAAGGGTGAGAAGGAAGAAACCCCTTACCCAAAGCAAAGAAGTCGGCAATGGGAGAAATTCATTCATCAGAACTATGGATGGGATTGGGAGACAGGAAGAGGGGCAGCAACGTGAGCTCTCTAGGACTAGGGCTCAAATTGGTTTTGCCTAAGTAATACGGAAAAGTATGATGTATCTTAACAGAAGATCCAAGCCCCTTGCATTATTCTTCACAATGACAGTAGTTGCCATTAGTTATGTATACAGTGTATCATGTACCAGGCATCTTTACATACACATATAATCTCATTTTTAAAATCTCACACAACTCTCTAAAGTGCGTAAGTACACACTTACACATCAGGAATCCGCATCTCAGAGAGGCTGAGTAACTTGCCCAGTGTTAAATCCCCATTGAGGAGCAGCCAGGACTCCATCCCAGGCTGTCCGACTGGGAAACCTATAGCTTGCCACCTCACCCACGAAAGCTGTTTCTGAGAGGCAGATATTCCCCCTTCATCTATCTTAACAAACACCTTCAAATGAGAAAAAGTGGGGCAAAAGCATATCTAATTCCCAAAGCCCTGTTATAACTTAATCAATTAATGATGGTGGAGTGCTTTGAAAATGCCAGTGCTGCACTCTGACTGCCTGGGCTTTGTTGGGGCTTTGAGGCCTCCTCTTCCCCAACTTCATTCTCAAACGTTGGCCTTCTTTGCTTATTCTAAACTCTCCCTAGGCAAGGTTCCTTTTCCCTATCCATCTTACCGAACATGCCATACTAGATGTCCCACAAGCATTTTAACTTAACGCTTCCCAAGCCAAACATATTTTCTTCCTCCTCACAGCCTCCCATCTTAACTCATGGAATGAAAGGCTCCACAGAGCTTCTGTTTCCCACAGTGGCCTCTAATAAGGATATCAAGAGAAGCAGGGAGCCCCATTCTTGGGAGGAGCCTTCAGAACCCTTGGTTGATGGGGTAGTTGGAAAGCACTTCACATTAGCACTGTCTCCTGCAAAGTTCCTGGTTAATAAAGGGAGGGAGATGGACCTTAAGCTAACAAAAGTGTCTCAATAATTTTTATAAAACACGCTGAGCAGAAAAATGGGTAAGAGAAAGCCTGTTTCTTTCAAAGAATCATGAATTGCCTTGGAAGGATTTGAGTGGCATAAATTGAGTCTCTGATAGAAGACTAGAAAAAAAGAAACAAAATTTCCCAAATAAATACTGATGAATAATTAAAAGTACCTACCACCACCGAGGCTACTGAGCCACCAGCTTCTTACCAAGTTAAAATTTGACCACAAACTTCAAAAAGCCTTCTAGAAAAAAAGATTGCTTGAAACAGAAGCCTTTTGTCTTTTTCTTTCTTTCTTTCTTTTTTAGTATCTCTGAGACAAACCCAAATGGGCCCATCTGAAAAGACAGATTGATTGAACAATATACAGTTCATTATGTGTGCTGGAGGAAGAGAGGGTACTGATACTAGAAGGTGGAGGAGGGAGAAGCCTGGAGACACACACACAGTTACAGGAATTGCTCTGCAGTGCTGCAGTCAATTTTAATTTTGCTTCCATGTTTATATCAGAGCATAGTTCATGATGGCATGTTTTCCCAAGTTCCATCTCTCATCTTCTGTACTCTTCCCCTACTTCATCATCTTACCAGCCCAAAGTTGTGTATTAGTTAGCTTTCAGTATGTAATCACCACTCCAAATCCTAGTGGCTTAAAACAACAGCCATTTATTTAGTTCATAGTTCTGTGGATTGGTCAGCAATTTGGGTTGGACTCCACTGGGTTCCAGTCATGCTGCTTCCTAGCTAAGTGGCTCTATTTCTGAGGCTCAGGTGGTCAACAGAGGCTACAGGGATATCTGACCCATCATCATCCTGCAGGCTAGCCTAGATTTGTTCCTGGATGCCTCGCATGGTTCCAAGAGGAAGAGCAGTAGTACATAAGGCTTCTTGAAGACTAAGCTCAAAAGTGGCTTAGTTCACTTCCCTAGCATTCTATTGGCCAAAGCATGTCACAGGTTCAGCCAATTCAGGGGTCAAGGAAATAGACATCATCTTCACATGGGAGTAGCTGCAGCTACATTGCAAAGGGTTATGGATTTAGAGAGGGAAATAATTATGGCCCTTTTTGCAAAAAAATTATAAATAAATAAAAACTATGCATCAGGGGTTTGGGGAAAGGGCCACCATTCCTGTTCCTTTCCTTACACCTTACTCTGCTTTTCTCGCCCCTGTATACTCAGCAGCTCACCCAAATCTCTACAAGTTTTTGCTTCTCAACTCTGCAAAACTCTTCTGAAATGATCTGGTCAACAAGATTTTAGACAGCTATCTCTCTCTGCTTAGCATTTTTCTGAATGTCAAATATCTTGCTGAGACAAGACAAATAACATTAGGAAAATAACAGACTTCCAGAGCCTTAGGAATCCAGCGTGGGTTTATTTTTTTCTAAATTAACAATACAGTTTTCATAAAGTCCAAACCCAAACCACTCTGATATTCTTGGCACACTATTTGTTCTCAATAGCTTCAAGCTTACTTTTAAATCCTTTGTAATCCTACTGGAAATCATTAAACAGTGAGTCATAGAAACTCTCTGATGGCCTCCAATAATTATTTTACCATCCACACCAGAAAATTTTTAAGTTCCATTTTACCAATTTAATCCATTGCTGAGATTATTTGTTGGGAGGGTCTCAATTTTTTCCTTACTATGTCTCCATGAGGAGCCTCAGGGTCAGTGAGTCCCTGGCACTCAAAGCCCTTTGAGGGCCAGTTGCTATGGTCTGATAAACCAAGATGCCTCCTGAAAAACACTCATTGCTGTTGCTTCTGCCCTTTTGTACATACTGGAATTTGTTCTGAGATGTCCCTCGCTTCTCCTTTTATAAATATCCTGCTTGCAGAGCTTCAAGACAGAAGATCATCCTTAGCTCAAAGCTGGAGCTTGTGCTGGGGAATTGAGCTGCTTAAACCTAGGTCTCCATGTATATCTGAGTGCCTAATAAACACTGAAAATGCATAGCACCAAGCTCCACAATTCAAATCATGTAGAAATTACTTGAAAAGACTTGTTGAATTTGTTTGCAAGTTTTTAACGTATCTTTATCTCCTTTACCAGTTGTTATCTTCCTTCCTGTCCCAAAGAGGCAGCCCTACTCCTCTCAATGACCCATCCCACTGTGTCTTTATATCACCCCATCCACACCACAAATATCACACCAATAGTTTCCATTCTCTTCTCTGAACTTTAATCTCTCCTACCTTAGATCTATGCCATCTGCCTACAGACATGATCAAGAGTTTCTGTGTCCAAAATAAGCTTTCTTTCAGCTGACCTGCTGCCATATTTTGGCTGCCTCTCTACCCTTCACACCCCTACTTCACCTCGTATCCACAACTAAGCACACCATAATTTGTCTTCAGTTCCCCACCACTCCACTGAGTAAACAATAGACAAATCAAATGACCTTTTCTCAGTCTCCCACTTGTCCTCTTAACAGCACGTCATTCTTTACAACAGTATCAGGCCGGCATGGTGGCTCACAACTATAATCCCAGCACTTTGGGAGGCCGAGGTGGGTGGATCACCTGAGGTCAGGAGTTTGAGACCAGCCTGACCAACACTGTGAAACCCCATCTCTATTAAAAATACAAAACTAGCAAGGCATTGTAGCACATGCCTGTAAACCCCAGCTACTCAGGAGGCTGAGGCAGGAGAATCGTTTGAACGCAGGAGGTAGAGGTTGCGGTGAGCCAAGATTCCACCATTGTACTCCAGCCTGGTCAACAAGAGTGAAACTCTGTCTCAAAAAAATAAACTAATTAATTAATTAATAACAGTCTACTTCATTAAGCTTCATTAAGAAGTCAAGAGACTTCTGAGACACCGCCTTCTCCAAAATCTCCTCCAACTTTTCTGTCTGCTCTCTCCTGGTTTCTTCCAGAGACTCCTCTTCCTCCACTTCAGTCTCAAACATTGGCCTTCTTTGCTTATTCTAAACTCTCCCTAGGCAAGATTCCTTTTCCCTAACCATCTTACTGAACACGTCATAGTAGATGTCCCACAAGCATTTTAACTTAACGCTTCTCAAGCCAAACTTATTTTCTTCCTCCTCACAGCCTCCCAATTTAACTCATTCCTCTTCTTGCATTCCTCATCTTAGTTAACAGAAACACCACTGATTGTCTCCCCAGTATTCATTCTCTCTTTCTGTAGTATAAAAGTTTTATCTGGGTACACAGCTATCTAGCTAAAGACCACATTTCCCACAATCCCTAGCAACTAGGTGTGATCATGTGACTAGGTTATGGCAAATGGGATGTGAACATAAGTAGTGCAACTTCCAGGTCATGCTTATTAGCCAATGTGTATTCTGTTGCCTACAACTAAGAATCTTGAACAATACAGTAATTGGTACTAAAAGTAAGTTTATGAGTTTGGGGTTCTCAGTCATCAGCTCATCCCAATTGTCCACATTCCAATCCTAAGGGTCCTACTCTTCCCTATCAGTGACCTTATCTTTACTTGAGAGACCTGGCAAGACTGAATTCAACCTATATCGTAATTCAGCAACTCTCTGGATATGATTTTCAGCTACATAAATCCTTCACTATAAAATATTTTTAAAATTCTTCTAGAATAATATTAGAAGTTTCTTGGTATTGTTGTCGTCTACCGAGCTGAGAATTTAAAGTTGAGCCTGTTACTTTCTTTCCTTACATTCTACACGACACTTTGAAGAAGTAAGCCAAACCCACAGGTCTTATATTCATCATGTTCCCTCCATAATTATTTCTTGCAATAAATAGCCACTTACGCATAAAGATTTACACAGGTGATAATTTAAGCAACTCTTTTACCACAGGTAAGAAGAACTATCAAGATCTCATATTTTAATAATAACTGACGAGGCAGGCAGATCACCTGAGGTCAGGGGTTCAAGACCAGCCTGACTAACATGGTGAAACCCCATCTCTACTAAAAATGCAAAAATTAGCCAGGTGTGGTGGCGGGCACCTGTAATCCCAGCTACTCAGGAAGCTGAGGCAGGAAAATCACTTGAACCTGGGAGGTGGAGATTGCAGTGAGCCAAGATTGTGCCATTGCACTTCAACCTGAGCAAAAAGAGCAAAACTCTGTCTCAAAAAATAATAGTAACAGTAATAACAATTGTTATTGCCCTCAAAATCTAACCTAGTATGTATTCAATTCTAAATTTCTCATTTCCTTGTAGGTTTGTCTAGAGTGAGTGTGTAGGAAAAATGAGTGTCTGGGTATCAAAGGATCAGACTATAGTAAAGAATGCTAGTTCCCTATCCCTGCATACATTTTTCCCCTCCCTCCTTAGTATTATTTTTGGGAGGCAAAATAGACAGCTAAAAGCCACATTCCCAGGACCTCTAGCTGCTGAGTATGGTCACATGTCTAAGTTCTGCCCAATGAAACACAGTGGAAGAATAATTTGGGACTTCTGGGAATCCTGCTTTGTGGGAATTGTCTCAGTAGGGTAGAATCCTTCTTTGCCGTTCCGTCTTTCCTCTTGTTTCTGGCCTGCATCACAGATGTAATGCCCAGTCCCCCAGCAGCCATCTTAGATTCTAAGGTGATCTTAAGAATGAAAATCATGGACTAGAAGAGTGGGATAGAAAGATAGAAGACGCCTATGTTCCAGATGCCTGTGGAACCTCAATGCCTACTCTGATACTTCACTTACATTTCAGAGAAATTAAATCCTGTCTTATTTAATCTTCTGTCACTTGGGGGTTTTATGTCATATGCAGGCTCACTTAATCCTTGTTGATATATTGAATAAATGTTTTAAGGACAAGAAGATAAAGGAAACAGCATCTTAGTAATAAAAGAATGCTGGACTAACAGCAAAGCTGCTCCAACCCAAGAATGTCCCTCACCTAAAGAATGACTTTTGTTTGACCTTTTAAAATTAATCTTGTAAAATGACTCCATTATATTATCCTCATCTTTCAGTTGAGATAATCCAGGCAATAAGGGTTTATAGGAATACTTCCAGAATTATGCAACTATGTGGCAGAAACATAACCAAAATGCAGAGTATATTTGCCTATATATGTAGTCCCCATAGTTACCCAATGTAAGTATCAAAAATATAAGAAGAAAGCCATAACAAAAACAGCTACTCCCCTCCTACATGACTAGGACCAGTTAAGATGATTTACCTCCTGGCACCTGTTCGATAGGCTATTTTCTATGAAGACTTATCAGGCAAGTGCCTCTACGGTCATAAAAGGAAATGAGTGGATGACCCTGAAGTCATTTTAGTCTTCCTTCCACCTTCCTGAGCAGCTCTGGAAGTGCTACTCGGGTGGTTGAGGCAGGAGGATTGCTTGAGCCCAGGAGTTTGAGGTTACAGTGCGCTTCCACTGCTAGGGTTACGTCTGAATGCACTTTTCAGATGCAGCAAAGTCAGCTTCTACAGTCTGGTTTATTCACCTGGGTGGATGCAAAGATTCAGCATCCCCCGCTGCTTTAGAAGATTTGAAAAGCTCAATCATGCATATTTTAGAATAGATTTTAGACATCGTGAGTCCTAAAGGAATAGGCCATGGTGAATAACAGAAAACATCAAATAAACAAATGTTACTTTCAAGACATATGTGTCAACAAGTCATTGATCATAAACTTCCTGTTAGAAATCAGCTTGCTGCCACTTCACAGAGGGTTCAGTTTTCTTTCTTGCAACTCCAAAGCAAAACTTTCCAAAAAAAGATCAGAAAAGCCCCCGGAAGATAACTGAGGCTCTGGCAACAATTGATTGTTGATGAATCTGATCCTACTGGGAATCTCATAACCAGATACTCTCAGACACATTCTTCAGAGGAGCCAGAAAATGGGCAATCCTGAAGTCTGACTTGAGGGCAGCTCTTGTTGCCATGAAAAAAGTCTTTCTATAGAATAAAATCTTTTTGGCCATCAAACTAATTTGAAAGCATAGTCTCCAACAGCCCACTCACTGAAAATCGATTCTGCATCGATCTTCTTCATACCCCGGTCTTCTCACTCACTGTGCTACTCACAGTTCCCTAATTGCACTGTACTTGCTAGAAACCCTAGGCCTTTGCCCACACTGGCCTCTGCCTGTGCCATCCTGCATCCTCCTTTCTTCACCTGGCTACTTTTCACTTGGCAACTGTGTTATGGAACCAAACTGGGGTCCACTTGCCTGGTGCAGCCAAGGTAGACGCTGACATCAGAGTTGCAATGAGAGAAAATGAGGCATTTACTGCAGGGCACCTGCAAGGAGAATCAGGCAGCTAATGCTTTAAGACCTCAATTCCCCAATGGCACACAAGTAAGGATTTTTAAAGGCAGAGAGGTAGAAGTGACAAGCAAAGTCATAAATCAATATATGGAGGCTATACTTTGGTTTGACCTAAAACGGCAGAATACCTTGAAGTGGGGCGGCACACAGGTCATAACGTGGATTCAAAAGTTTTCAGATTTGCAGTTGGTTCAGGAGATGAAGGTTTGTCAGAAAATCTGGGATTGGTAGGAAGGAAATTAGGTCTGGCTGGAAGGCACGATCTCCTCCAGGTACCTCAAGAAGAAATTTAGAACAAAGAACTAATAGCAGTCAGGGTTCGGTCCTCAGTCTCCCTTATCTGAGGTCTCCATGCCAGTGGACCCACTGGGTAAGGATCTGGGTTTCTGAAAAACAATTCAGGGACATATGTTAAGATGTTATCTTCAGTTTCTATGAGGAACAAAACATCTGTGATTCTAACTTTCTTGTCTATTGTTTTAAGCTACCATTACCTTCTTGGTTATCAAGTTGCTCATTTACTTCTTAGGACAAGCTAGGTGCCTGAAATTTTCCTTGAAGGAACTCAAGATTTTCCCCTATTTCCATGCTTAGGGGCCCACAGGCCCCTAAGAAGGATCCCTGTTCTGTTTCAACTGCTTCAGGCATCACTTCCTTCAGGAAGTTTTCTCTGACTACCTCCGAACCAAGGCAGTAAGCCTCCTTTGAGCACCATACACCTTGGGCATACCTACGCCAGGGCATTTATCACACTCTATTGCAATTCTCAGGTTATTGGAAGGCAAGTTCTGGTTTTTGAGATCTGTGTTGTTATAGCACCTATCAAAGTGCCATGCCCTGAAAAATGAATTATCAATGTCAAGAAAATGAATTATCAATGCCTGGGTGGTAGGAGTACTGTACCACAGGATGCCAACAGCACAGGGCTTGGCATCAGAAACCCTGCCTCCAAGGCATGACTTCATAATTTATTTGCCAGATTATTGAAAGTCTCTTAGATTCAGTGCCCCATCTGTAAAATGAGGATTATAATTCCACAGGATGGTTGAAGATTAAATAAAATAATATAGATAAAAACACTTAGCTATATTTCTAATAACAACTTAATAGACACTATTCAAATATCATTTGAGGCCAGGCATGGTGGCTCACACCTGTAATCCAAGCACTTTTGAAGGCCAAGGTGGGCAGATCACCCGAGGTCAGGAGTTCTAGACAAGCCTAGCCAACACGGTGAAACCCCACCTCTACCAAAACCACAAAAATTAGCTGGGTGTGGTGGCACATGCCTGTAATCCCACTACTTAGGAGGCTGAGGCTTGAACCTGGGAGGCGGAGGTTGCAGTGAGCCGAGATCGCACCACTGTACTACAGCCTGGGCAAAGTGAAACTGTGTCTCAAAAACAAACAGTATATATATACATAAATTCGAGCATTAGTATTAACATCAACATACAATTTGCCCCTTTCTGCTGTGAAAAAGGACTTGGTGGCAATACAGGTAAGAGGAGATGCTTCCTATTTATTCTAAACTTGACTCAGTCTAGAGGAAATGATTCTTCAGTTTGACTCCTTCCCGTACTTTGTTACTGGCTGGGTTCCCCATGCCACCTGCGTGCTGCCCACCTTACTGTTTCTTATCCACAATTACAATTCCCAAAGGATGGGAGGGCTCAGATTCCCCACTTGTGAAGTAAGAAGTCAGACTAGACTACTGTTCATCTGCCTTTGATTTCTAATCTGTACACTTCAAGGTTCATATGGGCTAAGTCCTTATGTGTTCTCTACTATATCCCCAGCACGTAGAAGAGTGTTGGGCACACATAGGTCCTTAAAAAATACTTCTTGAATGAATACATGCATGAATAGATGAACTAATAATGCTTAGAAGATGACAATGACCATATTTGTTACTATCTTCCATAAATTATTTACAGCACTCTGGAATAAATAATTTGAACATATCAAAGACGACAAACTTTCATTTATAAGATGAATAAGTTATGTAGATTTAATGTACAGCATGGTGACTAGAGTTAATAATACTGTATGGTATACTTAAAATTTTCTGAGAGTAGGCCTTAAGTATTCTCTTCGCACACAACAAAACAGCAATTGTGTGAGGTGTTGTTAATCAGCTTGATTGTAGTGATCGTTTCACAATGTATATGTGTATCAAATCATCACATTGCACACCTTAAACATACAATTTTTATTTGTAAATTTTACCTTAATAAAGCTGGAGGGGAAAATCATTTGCATATAATACTTTAAATCAGGATCCCGGCAGTAATGGCTCTCCAAAAGCAGTAGCAGTTGTTCCATTTATTCTGTTAAACTGAGGACAAAATGGTGTTTGGGCTGAAATGAACCAAATGAATGTCGAGGGTCTTCTCACTATGAGGCACCACCACCTTTGCCAAGTTGCAGAGATAAGGTCAGCACCTGTTCCCTCAACCTCCTATTCTGTTTCCACAGATGACCTAACTGCCCACAACCATCATGTTTATGATAGCGAGATAGTTGAGAACACCAGACATTAACTGCTTCCAAAAAACAGTCCACAGTGGGATTTTCTGGGCTCATATATAGCCTGCTTCCCCAGACAACCAAGATTTGAGAACAAAGGAAGAGGCGCAGTCCTCCCACAGCAGACAGGAGAAACAGAAAGTAAACCGCCCCCTCCTCTCCCTTCCCTGGAGAGAGGAGGAAATTTTGAACTCTAGTCTCTGCCTCCAATCATCAGGGTGTTCCACAATCTCAGCCTTGCAATTTAAGAGCCTTTTCTGGTTTAGATTTGTCAAGCCCCGGGAAACAAGTCCAAAAACAGTTGTATAGTGTTGCACAATGCCATTTTCCTCATCTTATATGAAAGAGTTAGGATCAGGCCGGGTGCGGTAGCTCATGCCTGTAATCCCAGCACTTTTGGAGACCGAGGAGGGTGGATCACCTGAGGCCAGGAGTTCCAGACCAGCCCGGCCAACATATTGAAACCTGTCTCTACTGAAAATACAAAATACAAAAATTAGCCGGGCATGGTGGTGTGCACCTGTAAGCTCAGCTACTTAGAAGGCTGATGCAGGAGAATCGCTTGAACCCAGGAGGGAGAGGTTGCAGTGAGCCGAGATCATGCCACTGCCCTTCAGCCTGAGCAACAAGAGTGAAACTCCATCTCATTAAAAGAAAAAAAAAAAAAAAGAGTTAGGATCTCTGAATCCAAGAGGAAAATGAGTATAGTAACGGACTTCTGCTGTGTAGCTAACCTCATATTAGAGCCTACATTCATTTCCACTCCACCCAGAAGGGGTAGGTGTATTTAAGTGGGAGGTGATTGTATTGGAGGAGCAAAGTGCTCTAAAGCACCATACTTATATGAAAGACTATGTAAACCCAAGTCCAGAGTAATTACCTCTGTTGCTCTCTTTCCTCTGCTAAAAACCTGTAAAAGGTATTTATACCATCTGAGTCATGAACCCACTCCTGTGTACCAATTCATTTCCCTGAATGAGTCAATCAGTCATGCTTTGAAGGGTGTAGTCAAGTCGTTAGATCTGACTAATGAACCTTTCCAAATCATGCACACCATTTACTGTAAACCATGCTAGTCCCACACAGTGAAATTACATGTCATTTTATCTCCCAAGAAGCAGGGAGCTTGAATAGGTGGGATATGGCTCCGAACCACTCCCTTAAACGTTTACCCTATTATCTTGGCGTTTAGTTAACATTCAGAAAAGAGAATAGCCATGCAAGTCATTCAAGGCTGCCCAATAGGTTGGAAACTGGTAGGTGTTGAACACAGAGTATATGATTTTCATACCTTTAACTGCAATAATTTATATTTTTGCAATGTTGTGACCACTGTGCATAAATGAAATACCACATCTAATGGTTTCTCAGCTACCAAGAATATAGGCAAAACTCTGCCTTCATTTCAGAAACATGTCTCATAGTACATGCTATACAAAATTCATTCTCATCTAAGGGCAAAGCCATGGATCTGTAGGGCACTGTGGGGCACACATAGTTGGGTCCACCATGGTTCCTTTTCTTTTGGAGACCAGTTTCTAGTGGGAGATAGACATAAGACATAGCGGAGTAAGGACCTACTGGAGAAATGATTTCTGTGGCAGGCCAGAGGATGAGGACCTTAACTTGAATTAGCAGATTAGGGAAGGTGACTGTGAGGAAAAGGGCCTGAAGAATAAGAAGGATTTCAGGTGGGGGAGAATGAGGATGATGGCATTCCAGCTTGATGGAATAACAGCAATGATAGCATGGAGGCATGAAGCCCTCACCAACACAGAAACTCTATAATGACATCAGCTCCTAAGTCCCATTTAAGTTTCTTGCCTACACTATGCTCAGCCCACAGGGGTCCTGAGAGAAGCATAATACTTCCTCTTTTTCTGTACTCTAAAAATACATGAAGAATCGCCAACAACCCTTTACAACAGTCACAGTCAGAAGAAACTATTCAGCGTCTGTATCGCTCCGCCTCCTCGGCCACTGGTTCTTGGTTTCCAATCCATTCTGCACACTGAAACCTTATTAATCTTCCCGAAAGCTGCATTTCTCCAGACAAGAAGAGCTCATAGAGAGGAAGAACTTATAATACTCTTCTGGGCATTCTAACGTTCACCAGATAAAGCCCAAACTTTTCAACGAGGACCTGAAATTTCTCCATGATCTGGTTTCAACCGTCCCTTCTGCTTTAATTTTCTGCTACTCCACATGTAAGCAATGATGGCATCTTATCACAAGGAAACTACATGGAATCTGGGCATTAGAAAAGAAGAAAACTCTGTAAGAATTAGTCTGAGACAAAGAAGGAGGTGACACTGCTTCCAGCAACAAGACTTCTGATGGTGGGTAAGAGAGAGACAGGGGAGACAGGGAAACTTGCTAGGAAAGAGCTGCTGATGAGAGAAAAAAAAATTGTTTTATCTCAGAGAAAATTGTATTTCAAATTTGAACTTTATAAATACAAATCAAAATAAAACTTTAATAAGTTTTTAACTCACACAATATTTGATCTAGTGAACCTCTTCCACGATTATTTAAAACAATCATTTATTTGTTCAGCAAATATTTACTGAGTGTCCACACTGTTCCAGACATTGCTCGAAGTCCTTGGGGATATAGCTGTGAACATGATGGATGTGGACGGCCGTGTAGAGTTCAGTGAAAACTAAAATGATGACACTAAAATGAAGTGGTTAGGCGAGAAGATCTGTATATGATGTTCATTCACACACCCACACTCCAATGCAACAAAGCAGTGACTCTACATAATTAGATAAGGCAATAAAAGACAGACTCTCCTATGTTCCACTGGCAGACTGCCCACCTGCCAGGTTTTGCTTGTCCTTCTGAACTCAGTGATATCTCTAAACAATGTTAAAATTTCAAATAGGGATAACTTGATCTCTTTATTAATGTCCCTGTTACTTCTCTTTTAACAAATCATTTTCAATTTTTTTCTAAGATATTGTCAATTGCACCTTCGAACAAGAGAAACATGTCCAACTTCCACAAGAATTTCAGCTTTTCAGAAACTGAGTGTCTCAGTTAATATCTGTTTGGTTGACAACAAAAATCAATTTGAGCTAGCTTATTTGGAAGGAGGAACTTACTCTAAGATCACAGGGGTAATTCACAAAACCCAAGAAGGCAGCCAAGCTTGAGAAAAATGACCTGGAAAGCCCCTGGGAACCCAGACAGTGTCCCCTCTCTGTTCTTCCTTGTTTCTCTCAGTGCACCTGCTTTTTTCTTCTTTTCACACCATCTTTCTGTGAGTGTTCTCCCACTGCTTGAGTTTTCACCATTTCAGTTCCAGCTGTAAAGAGCTACTAGCCATCACTGAATCCTAGCATCAAATTCCTGGGCGTCAGAATCTAATTGGCTCACTTTGGGTTTACTCTGCTCCAATCAATAGTGACAGGGCCAAACATGTCCACCAAGGCCTGTCACCATGAGCATTGTCATCCAAAGTGTGTCTCCTATATCAGGAAAATGTGTACAGAGATTCCACAGCTACCTCCCACTGAGAAATGTATCTTTCAAAATAAAGTTATAGGCCGGGCAGTGGCTCACACCTGTAATTCCAGCACTTTGGGAGTCCAAGGCAGGCGGATCACCTGAGGTCAGGAGTTCGAGACCAGCCTGAGCAACATGGTGAAACCCCATCTCTACTAAAAATACAAAAATTAGGCAGGTGTGGTGGCACATGCCTGTGATTCCAGGGAGGCTGAGGCAGGAGAATCACTTGAACCCAGGAGGCGAAGATTGCAATGAGCTGAGATTGCGCCACTGCACTCCAGCCTGGGCAGCAGAACGAGACTCTGTCTCAAAAAAAAAAAAAAAAACAGAAGAAAAAAAAATAGGTTTGTCCACACCTGAACCTAAAAGAGTTTTCCTCCAAGGGTCTCCAGACCACATTTTGAGAACTGTCACATTAAAGATTGCCTACCATCAGCATGTAAGAAGATACTTAAACAAACCATCTTGATTTTATAGGAGTAGCTTCTTTCTGCCTCCATATTAACTAACTCAATCAGTTTAGCTTGCTACATTAATCATATTATTTTAATTAATTTGATTAATCTATGAATCAATTAAATTTGATAAATTGGATTGATAAATAGTATATAGCAGTTATTGAAAAGCTTTGCAGAAGGATAGATCTGAAATTAATACTTGGCTCCTCCAAAATTAGCTACATGACCTCAGGCAAGTCCTTTAAGCATTAGTGTCAGTGTCCCCACTTTTAAATAGGCATAATAATGATACTTACTCACGGGGTATGAGGGTTTCACGGAACACTATAATAAAATGCTTAGCATAATGCCTGATACAGTGAGTGTTCTAAATGTTAGCTGTTTTTATTATTTTTCATTACTTAGCATATCTGTGCTCACAGTCACTAAAGATGAATCTTTTCTTACGCTTGAAGAATTAGTCCTACAAGTAATGACTTATTTTTGTATCTTAGGTGTCCCTACCCCACAGGAAAGCATGCTAAGTAACTACCCCACTAAGACAGTTACTGGGCACACAAGTGTTCTGGGTGCAGCCTGAGAAGGAAATCTCAGGTTACCCTCAGTCCATGTCGTGATTTAGAAAGTGATTGGTCTCACTGAGAGGTTATGGAGAATGCCTTTAAATGGGTCTGGCTAGAAAAATTAAAATATATTTGGACCTAATTATAACAACATTGGATCTATTCCCAAACTTTTTATTATTTATTTATTTATTTATTTATTTTTGAGAGATGGAGTCGTGCTCTGTCACCCAGACTGGAGTGCACTGGTGCGATCTCAGCTCACTGCAACCTCCACCTCCCAGGTTCAGGTGATTCTCATGCCTCAGCTTCCCAAGTCGCTGGGACTACAGGTGTGAGCCACCACACCCAGCTATTTTTTATATTTTTTAGTAAAGATGGGGTTTCACTATATGTTGGCCAGGCTGGTCTTGAACTCCTGACCTCAGGTGATCTGCCTGCCTCGGCCTCCCAAAGTGTTGGGATTACAGGCATGAGCCATCGCGCCTGGCCCATTCCCAAACTTTTATTTTGTTCCTTAACATAAAGATCTGTTTCTTGAAGCCTTAAGTGAAATTTCCCTTTTGGTTAAAAAAAAAAAAAAAAAAAGCTTTCTAATTGGTTACTAGTAAATCCAGTTCTATGCTATTAAATTTCATCTTTGTCTGTTCCAAATTCACAGAAAATGAGGAAATCATCAAGACATGGATTAAAATTTCTTATGTGGCCCATCAATTATCATAAAAAATAAGAAATATTCAAGAAAATGGAACCCTGACCACTGCTCTCTGGCTTACCTATGACTTTCTTTACCCTCATTTCATATATTTTGCGAGAATACAAAAATACATAAGCTATTTAATTTTCTTTATTCAATGCCAGTATTTTCTCATAAAATGAAACCAAAAAGCATTTCCTTAAAGCACATGCTGGGTGGCCACATATAACAAGTCTTTTATAAGAGGCAGTATGTTTGCTTAAGTGAGAAGGCGGAAAGAGAAGACATCATCATACGTGGTCACAGTAAGTTTTATACAGATCCTACTGCCTCTATATCCTGCCAAAGCTTGACCAAGGGTCTGAGTCCTAACAAGCCGTGATAAAGGGCCAGGAAATAACCCAGGTATTTGGCAAGTTATGATCACTCAATTTGAAGACTATTTTTTTCTTCAGTTATTTCTCACTCTAAAGCTCTTTCCCATAAGCTTCATAGGAAATATTTAGATTCCTCGACTCTAAAATATTTAAAATAAACAACTAAAATCCAGTACCTTTGCTTAACTTTACTAAGAGAATGCAATAAAATATCCATCCAAAATTATATAAATCAGAACATTTTGAAAAAAATTATAATCAGCAGCCTAACAAAGTACACACTGATAAGCCAATTAAAACGTTCATGTTTAGCTCAAAGAATAAAATGTTTATTTATGATTTTTATCTTTTTCATAAAGGCAGAAGATTCACATTTTTGTTAGATGATTTTCATAATGGGAAGTCCACAAATTGTAGCTCCTCCTAGGCCAGTGGTTTGGCAGGATATAGGTCTAGAGTTGACCACAAATCTTTGTCACCCGAGCAAGTTTAGCCACAGTTAAAATACTAGGACTCTGCTCATTTTACATACTTTAAAAAACAGAAAAAGTTGGGGACCCTTAGCACATCAGGATTCATTACTGAGCAGAGCCATGAAGTATTTCAGCATCTTCTTTCCCTGCTTCCCAACAACAGCACTAACCCTAGTGTTCCATGAGGATCTAAATACTAATCAATCAAATGGAATGATAAATTGACTGAAAGAAACATTACAGTTTCTACAGGATAATGTTGTATAATGTGGAGAAAGCTAGAATGGGATTTTTTAAAAATTCTTAAATTTTATTTCTGGTCTGCACCAAAAATAAAGACAATGAGAATCCTTCCAAGATCATGTCATAAAGTAATGAAAATTCTCTGTTTTTTCCACTCAACTCTACTCTTTTGCCACAGTTTCTACAAACTTTATAATCTATTTCAGCACCCACACTTTGAACAAATTAATATAAGGAGGATTCTGGAGGATGAAGTTTAGAAATGGGCAAAATAAGAAGAGTTTTCATTTTTCTGTGGAAATAGAAAAAATAACTAGAAAAAGTTTATTAACATGTTTTAGTTGTTTTAAAGCTTCTTGTCTATAGAAACAGTCCAATTTTCAAAGAAACATTATCCATAGATCCTTCTAACTAGAACACATTTCTTATAATCATGATTTTTAAATAATTATTTTATTATTACTATGAACTATTTTTTGAAGCACTCCTGATATATTTCTTATCAGTGGCTTTACCATATTATTTTAACCAAACAAATTTAAAAAGCAAGCCATAAGATCACTGGACAAGATTAAATGATAAGTTTCCAATTCTAGAAATGGCAGAGTAGCTCATATTACACCAATCCTCCAAAGTAACAATTATAAACTCTGGAAAACACACACACACACACAAATCTGAAGCCATATGAGAGTGTCTGAAAGCAGGCAAAACTAGAGGTGGTCAATATTTAAAGGAGGATGGCCGGGCTCCATGTGCTTATAATCCCAGTGCATTGAAAGGCCAAGACAGGAGGATGGCTTGAGGTCAGATTTTTGAGACCAGCCTGGGAAACATAGAAAGACCCCGTCTCTCAAAAAAATATATAAAAAAAAATATTATCCAGGTGTGGTGGCATGTACCTGTAGTCCTAGCTACTTGGGAGGCTGAGGCAGGAGGAACACTTGAGCCCAGAAGTTCAAGATTACAGAGAGCTATGATCGTGCCACTGCACTTCCAGCCTGGGCAACAGAGTGAGACTCTGTCTCAAAACAAACCAACAAACAAACAAAAAACCACTGGATAGTTGCTAATTTTTTCTGTTTCTTTGTCTGAGAGTACTCCCAATTGGTCCCACAAAAAGGTGGCTAAAACTTGCACAGAAACCTTACTAGCTAAGAAATCAGAAGACAAAATTCAGAGCAATAACAGCAGAAAAGTGAAAGGAAAATAGTGGAAAGGAAAGAGCCACAAAAGGGAGGCTCAAATTCTACATATAAACTCTGCCCAAATCTCTGGTCAGCCTCTAAGACATACATGTTGGATAGATACCAAGAAACCTAGCTCAAGCTGAAAGAACTAAACAGATTTCAGTTGCCACACACCACAGAGGAAAAGAATATAGATACTGAAACCAACTAGGTTAATTGCCTGCTAAAACACAAAATCAATACTCTTTAGAGTAACATAAGAGAATCCAGAGTCTCTACAATGTATCATTTGCAATATACACAACACCATCCAAAATTACAAGGCATAAGAAAAAATGGGAAAATATGACTCATATATAAGAAAAATGACAATCAATGGAGACCTCTAAGATGATTTATATGTTGGAATTAAGAAACAAAGGTTTTAAAGTAGCCATTATAATTATGCTCAAACATATAAAGGAAATATACTCATAACAAATGAGCAGAAAGAAAATCACAACAGAGAAATAGAATATAAAAGAACCAAATGAAAATACTAGAATTACAAAATATAGTATCTTCAATTTTAAAAACTCACTGATGGGCAATGAATTGGAAATGACAAAGGAAAGTCAGTAAACATGAAGATAGATCAAAAGAATTACCCAATCTAAAAACAGAAAAGTCCAGGGGTGGTGGCTCATGCCTGTAATCCCAACATTCTGGGAGGCCGAGGTGGGCAGATCACCTGTGGTCAGGAGTTCAAGACCAGCCTGGCCAACATGGTGAAACCCCGTCTCTGCTAAAAATACAAAATTAGCCAGGCATGGTGGTGAGTGCCTGTAATCCCAGCTACTCTGGTGGCTGAGACAGGAGAATCGCTTGAACCCGGGAGGCAGAGGTTGCAGTGAACCAAGATTGTGCCACCACACTCCAGCCTGGGCAACAAGAGTGAAACTCTGTGAAAAAAATAAAGTAAAAATATAAATAAAAACAGAAAAAAAAATGAAAAAGAGGAGAGCCGCCAGGACTTGTGAGAAAGCAGAGAATAACAGGTATAACATACACATAATTATAGTCCCAGAGGAAGAGAAAAGAGAAGAAATGGGGAATAAAAAATTTCTGAAGAAATAATGAGGGGAAAATTACCAAACTTGGTAAAGGATATACGTTTACAGATTCAGTAAACCCCGAGCAGGATAAATACAAAGAAAACTATACCTATGTACATCTTAGCCAAACTGTTGAAACTCAAAGATAAAAAGAAAATCTTGGAAGCATCAGAGTAAAGCACTCATTATATACAGGAAAACAATGATACAGATGATAGCTGATTTCTCATCAGGGGAAAAAAAAAAGATGCCAGAAGAGAGTTAAAAAAAATTTTTTTTTTTTTGAGACAGAGTTTCGCTCTTGTCACCCAGACTGGAGTGCAACAGCTTGATCTCAGCTCACTGCAACCTCCACCTCCCAGGTTCAAGTGATTCTCCTGCCTCAGCCTCCTGAGTAGCTGGGATTACAGGCATGCACCACCACGCACAGCTAATTTTGTATTTTCAGTAGAGACAGGGTTTCACCATGTTGGCCAGGCTGGTCTCAAACACCTGACCTCAGGTGATCTGCCCACCTCTGCCTCCCAAAGTGCTAGGATTACAAGTGTGAGCCACTGTACCCGGCCAAGAGTAAAATATTTTTCAGGTACAAAAGGAAAAATTATAAAACCTAGAACTAGGATTCTAGTAAAAATATCCTTCAAGACTGAGGCAGAATAAAGACATTTTCTTATAAATGAAAACTAACAATGTTTGTTGTCTGCACCACAAGAAATGCTTAAGAAAGTTTTACAGGCTAACAGGAAAGGAGATGGTTAACAGGCTAGCACATGGAAATTTGGATTTCCCAAAATGTTCTTTACAAATGGTAACTATATGGGTAAATATAAAAAACAATCTTTATTATTAATTTTCTCTAAAATACGTATCACTGTTGAAAGTAAAAATTATAGCGTCATAATTGTGGGGTTTAAATCATGTGTATGTGGAATATATAGAACACCCGTAGTATAAAGGAGGAAGTTGAGGGTAAAAGCACAGATGGCCAGTGAAAGCAAAACTCCCTGGCAGACTTCATTTTTTTATGTATAACTTACATTTAGTAAAGTGCAAAGATCTAAGTGCACACCTGATGAATTTATGTGTATAACCACCACCAAGATCAAGATTTAAAATATTCTGACTCCCCCAAAACATTCCCTTGTGTCCCTTCCCATTTGATGCCACTCATCTCACCTCTATCACCATAGATTAGTGTTACCTGTAGACACCCATTTTTTCCACGTTTCCTTTCCCACCTCTCAGTCCTCTGTTTTCCCTTGTTACCTTTAGGGCTGTACTGGCACCTCTGTCAAAGGCTCATTAGAGGGATATGTGTATCTATTCCTCAAAGCTACATAGACAAATTTCTAAAACAAGAGGCATGGAGCGGAGGAAGACAAAAGAGAGTATGAGTAGGAGAAGAACGGGACTCTTCCCTTAACATGCCCTGGTTACCAGCTACGTGGAATGAAAACAAACACCACTTATGTTTCATTGAAACTCCACTTTCTCCAACAAGACTGTAAACAGCCATGGAGTCTGCCTATGATGATCCAGTAGGCAGGACTTCTAGTCCCAACTTTCTGATTTTACAGCCTCTGTAAGTGTGCTTCAAAGCTCTTCCCCAGGGCTGTTTCAGCAGCACTGAGTGCCCACAGCAGCCAAAGGCACTCTCACTCCAAGTCCCAGAACTTGATAATGATGATGTTGGCCTTGAGTGGAGGGTTGCTGATTAGGAGACAGTAGGTGGGGGATGCAGCAAGCTCTGAACATGAGTTAATTAATGACCGCAGTGTGTGCAGTTAATGCTAACATCAAAAGCCAGCAGCATGAAGGGCTCTTTGATCTCCAGTTCAGTACCCTTTCAAGTTGTCCCCTTTATCTTGCCCAGAAAGTTCTTGCTTCCTTCTGCCTTGATTTTTAGGGAGAATTTTAATAAGAATGACCTCCAGCCCCATCCACATACCCCGTGGCAAGCAGGAAATGGGCTAGAGCAGCATCCTGAATACACAGTTAGATCCCTGCATCTCATTGTTACCAAAAGGCTCCTGTTCCCAGTGACATAAAGTGAAATCACAGCTTTCCTTTTAAAAAGAGCTTGTGCACAGGAGACCTGTATAAGAAGGTTATCAGCAGCATTCTTGATAGGAGTCAAAAGCTAGAAACAGCTAAAATGTCCAGCAACAATAGAAGGAATACATTGCTGGGTGTTCTAACAATGGAATAATATATATCCATGAAAACGGACGTGATACAGCTCCATGTGACCACATGGACATATTTAACAGCCAAAATAATGGATGAATGAAGCCAGGAGTAAAATAATAAATGCTACATAATCTCATATAAATTTCAAAACACACAAGACTAAATTATGATGTTTCTAGGGTGAATAGTTAGGCAGCAAAAGCATAAAAGAGAAGCATAGAAACAATTACATTAAAATCAGGGAGAACAAGGGCTTCACTCCTTAAGAAGAAACTAAAAGACTTTCCATGAAAACAATTAATAATACCCAATGTTAGCAACGATGTAGGAATAGTCAGGTTGTGGTAGTAATGGAAATGATGTACCAATTTAGCCTTAAACACTGTAATTTAGCCTTGAGTGTTTTGAAATTTATATAAATGGGCTCATACAGCAATTTGGCAATGTGAATTACATGCCTCATAAACATGCATGCTGGTTGATCCAGGAATTTCCTTTTGATCTCAAGGAAGTTATCAGCTGAGTACTTCAAGATCTATACACAAACCAGTTCATTTCAACATTGTTTATAAAAATGGTTTCTAGTAGCACACCCAGATACTTGGATCTCACCAAAGACTTTGCAGCAGAGCTATATGGAAATGCAAATAATTTCACCAAATATTATTGAGAAAATTTCTCATGTGGTCCATTTTTAATTACAGAAAGTAGAAATATATATATCTAAATGTGTTGTAGGATATTTCACAAAATGTTAACATGACCCTGGGCAAGGAAAAATCATGAGTGATATATTTTTCATCAATAGTGTGTATTTTATGTATTTTTTCCCAAAAATGGACATGCATTTTAACTGTATAAAAAATTCAAGGCCAGGCACAGTGGCTCATGCCTGTAATCTCAGCACTTTGGGAGGCCAAAGCGGGGCAGATCACCTGAGGTCAGGAGTTCGAGACCAGCCTGGCCAACATGGTGAAACCCCATCTCTACCCAAAATACAAAATTGGCCAGACATGGTGGTGCATGCCTGTAAACCCAGCTACTCGGGAGGCTGAGGCAGAAGAATCATTTGGATCCAGGAGGCAGAGGTTGCAGTGAGCCAAGATCGTGCCATTGCACTCCAGCCTGGGCAAAAAGAGCAAAACTCCACTTAAAAAACAATAATAATAAATAAAAATACATACATACATACATACATACATACACATCTTTAAATGGAAGAAAAAGTAAAATCGGGCAGAGAGGGGGTGTGACAGGGAAGGGGTGTATGGAGGAGGGATGTGTTCTGGGAGCTAGAGATGCTCTATTCTTGATCAGAGTGATGGCCACCAGAGTGTTCCCTTCATTCTGCTGTACATTTATCCTCTAATCTTTTCCGTCACTACCATATTTCACAACTTTTAAAAAGGGGAGAGGGGTTAAGAAAAGTCTAAGAATTTTAACACAAGCTAGGGGAAACTGGAGTTTCAAAAAAAAAAGGAAGAAGAAGAAGAAAAGTCTCTTCAGTTGTTGCAATGCCTAATAAAGCTGCAAATCCAGCCCAAACCCACAGGCTGTCAGATTCACGAAGTGTGAACGTAATGTAGGCAGGGGAGATGAAGCATTGAGTTATGTTTCACACACACACACACACACACACACGAAAATCTGTCCTTCTGGCCGCCCACCCTTCACCTAATCAGCACCAGTCTAGGCTGCTCAGTGGTGTGTATTCTCACCAAGGTGCTACCCAGAAGACCCACCTTGCTCAGAGAAGCGTAGTTGGTCCTGTTCCCTTTCACCTTTGATGGTGCCAGAAATCCTGACAGAAGCAACAGTCTCTAAGGTGCCAGAAGAGGAGGCTGTAGCGCTGCCTGGAGACAAACCCTTGCAGAATATATGCTTCCAGTTGGAACATGTTACTTTTAGAGCCTCAGGACGCTGCAAGGGCAGGATGTGCCACTCTGATTCCCAGTGTGTGACAGCAGGGGATTCCTCCCAGTTATTCTCAGAGTCAGGCTGTGGTTTGTACTTTCTTTTTTTCAAAGATGGAGTCTTGCTCTGTTCAAGTAATTCTCCCTCCTGGGTTCAAGTAATTCTCCCGCCTCAGCCTCCTGAGTAGCTGGGACTACAGGTGCATGCCGTCATGCCCGGCTAGTTTCTTTTGTATTTTAGTAGAGACGGGTTTTCACCATGTTGCTCAGATTGGTCTCAAACTCCTGAGCTCAGGCAATCCACCCACCTCGGCCTCCCAAAGTGCTAGGAGTACAAGTGTGAGCCACCGCACCCGGCTGGTTTGTACTTTCTATCAGATCATCCAACTAAACTTTGTGACACTGCAGATAAAACAAAGCAGATTAATGTCGCTGATCCAAAGAGCCAGGTTCTGCTGCACCTGGAACCAAGGGGCCCCGAAGAGGCTTTGGCTCTCCAGCAAAGATGGGGGGGGCCAGGTGTGTCCTCACCCGTAGGTCAGGGATGGTGTTGGTAATTTTGATAGACTGCCCCTTCCTCATAGAAGCAAAAAGTCCTTTCTGTTATTTTTTCTTTTAACATCCAAATTAAAGACACCAAAATGTTGTAACAAGCAAAATAGAACACATGCTTTAATCCAGTAAGGGGCACTGGCAACCATGAAGAAGATCAGTTCACACACAGACACGTAGGGCATAGACATGGCCTTCTCGTTGCAATCTCGGTTCCACCTCTCTCGTGGCACCTCACGCTCTCTGTCTTGTGTTGTAACTATTTGTGCACTTACCATTGACTTTATCTCCTCCATTACGGGGCTACAGGCTCCCAGAGGACATAATCTATGCACAATGGATTCACCTTCCTTTCCTCCCTGCCTGGCATAATGCCTTGTAGTCAGTAGCTCCTCTAAATGTTTGTAGAAGAGAAGAAAGGGAATTAGCATGCATTAATCTCTAAGCTGTACCAGTTACTATACATACGCTTAATGTATATGATCATATTTAACTCTTAAAACCAGCCTCCAAGGTAAGTGTTACTATTACCATTTTATAAAAATGGTAAAGAAATGGGGGCTCAAAATAGTTAGATGCTGCTTAAGATCACTCAGCCAGTTAGAGTCAGAGATGGACTTGAGTCTAAAACTGTCCCTCTGCATTCCTGCTCTTATTTCTCCATTAACAAGTGAATGAATGGGGGTTAATGATACCTGTACATGAGTCATCCCCAGTCCCGCAGGTGCTACTAACACTGTTTCCCAACCCTCGCCTGGGGTTGGCAGGGCTTTTTTAATTCACTGGATTGTCCCTAACAGGGCTGGCATTAATCCAAAGACAACAGAGAAGTGGCCTTGGCATTAGTTCATGAGATATTCTCTCTGCTCAGATAACCACCAGGGCAAAAGTGAATGCCACTGCATTAATCATGCCTCCTCTGTCCTTAAGCATGACCACACCCATGAGGGCAAAGCAGACTCCTGAACTCATCCAAGCTTGTTCCTTAGAATGTCTTCCTCATCATCTGCCTGAGAAATGCCTGATCATCCTTCAGGATGCCTTCCTCAGCTCCCTCAGGCAGAGCCACTCACTCATTCTTCAGCTATTGCAGACTGAGTAGGGACTACATATTGTGAGGTCTAAAGTAATCAAAAGTCTCTACCCTTCAGGAACAGCAAGCCAAACAGGGAAGAAAAGAGGCCAGCTGCAGTGGCTCATACCTGTAATCCCAGGACTTTGAGAGGCTGAAGTGGGTGGATCACTTGAGGTTAGAAGTTCGAGACCAGCCTGGTCAACATGGTGAAACCCTGTCTCTACAAAAAATACAAAAATTACCGGATGTGGTGGCATGTACCTGTAATCCCAGCTACTCAGGAGGCTGAGGCAGGAGAATCACTTGAACCCAGGAGGCGGAGGTTGCAGTGAGCTGAGATCAAGCACTGCACTGCACTCCAGCATGGGTGACAGAACAAGACTCCGTCTCAAAAAAAAAAAAAAAAAATTAAATTAAATATATATATATATATATATATATATCCCTTTTAAATAAGTTTAAATAGAAAGAGAATTTATTGGAAAAATACATGGAAATCTCCTAGAACTCTAAATTGGGCAACACAGCCAGGCCTCAAGAGAGACAAGGACCAGGTACAGATATTAGGAATCAATGCTTATTTTTGTTCTCTCTCTCCACATGTTCTTTCATATCTGCTTCTCTCTGCACTTCTCTCTCTTCTCTCTCTCTCTCAAAATACTAGCATCCTCTCTTCACTTGCACATGCATGAGCCAAACATAGCTGCCCACATCTGATTTGTTTTTCCAAAACAAACAAAAAATTATAGTGACAACAATGAAATTTTGTTGACATTTTTGCAAGTCCCTTTAGTGGCTTGCTTAATAAATGACAATTGAATCCCTACATCTGCTTCTACATTCAGTCTGCTGTGATATATTATTTTGGTTGACATATATAAAGAAAATTCAGTCTCACAGAGACATGTAGCTTAAAAAGAGTAAAGTATTTACGGATAATTTTTGATAATACACCAAAACTCAACACATGGTAGTTTCTTAAAGTTTAATTGCAATGGGGAATCTGAATTCATATAAAAGAAATTGTCTTTTTTACCATAATATTGAAATCCACTAGTCTGTCTTGCACTTTGATTAGATCTTTCACCTGCACATTTGTCATTCATAAAATATTGGTTCACTGAGTTACACATCTCATCTTCCTAATGTTGGCACATTTTATAAATATATTTCTTAAATCTCATTTGTTGATATCACCACTGATCCCATCAGAAAGGACTTTAAGTATTGAAAAGCTAGCAAGCTCACAGTGACAGACACAACTTTTACAAAATGCTAGTTTTCATTTGGAAACACAAATTCTAACATTGGCACAAAAAAAAAAAAATGTTGTCAGTTGTTTTTCTTGAAGTGACAGGATAGTTTGGTTCATTTTCAAGAAAATATCTGCCAAATACCTGGGTTTGAGAAATCATAGTTTATGCAGTCAAGTAGTAATGGTACTCCTTGAAAAAAAGCCATTAGTTTTAGTTCACAATTCAAGCAATCACTTAAGTGGTTTTCCCAGACCATTGCCTACTTCAGCATGCAGTAGATATGCTGTATGCATATTTTCCATCTCATCACACAGAATGTGAAAAAGACATGTACCCAAAAGTCAACTTTTAATGAAATTAATTATTTTTATTGCTTCATCAAGGACATTATTAAATAACACTAGCTTTTGCTTTTATTTTTTCCTTATTTTTTCTTACTGTGAGTGCATGGTAGTGAGTAATGTAACAACTACAGTAAGTACTATTGCCTTGATTCATGCTAAGATGCCAGCAGTAGTCCCCATCACTGCTGTTATTCCACATGTGAAAAAGCACAGTTTAAAAAAAAAAAAAGGCGGCCAGGCGTGATGACTCAAGCCTGTAATCCCAGCACTTTGGGAGGCCAAGGCAGGTGGATCACAAGGTCAGGCATTCGAGACCACCCTGGCCAACACGGTGTAAGCCTGTCTCTACTAAAAATAAAAAATTAGCCAGGCATGGTAGTGTGCGCCTGTAATCCCAGCTACTCGGGAGGCTGAGGCAGGAGAATTGCTTGAACCCAGAAGGCAGAGGTTGCAGTGAGCCAAGATGGCACCACTGCACTCCAGCCTGGTGAACAGAGCGAAACTCCATCTTAAAAGAAAAGAAAAAAGAAAAAAAAAAAAAGGCAAATATTCTCTTAGCATTGTTATCAAAATGGTTTTAACTTCTTGGACCCCATGAAAGAGTCTAGGGGTCCCCAGGGGACCACATTTTGAGAACTGAAATTCTAAACCATTCAAATTCAAGTTTCTGTTTTTGTTTTTGTTTTATTTGAGACAGGGCCTTGCTCCGTTGTCCAGACTGGAGTACAGTGGCACAATCCTGGCTCACTGCAGCCTCAACCTTCTGGGCTCAAGCAATCCTTTCACCTCAGCCTCCTGAGTAGCTAGACTGCAGGCGTGCACCACCATATCTGACTAAATTTTTATTTTTGTAGAGACACGGTCTCACTATGTTGCCCAAATTGGACAATTTAAGAGATTAATAAACTCCTTTGGTCCCAATTTCCATACCCAGATAGGAAAAATTTACATGGCCCAGCTTGGGTTAAGTGTCTGCCCCAGCCCTCAGTATGGACAAGTGTGTGATCATGTGACCCACGGTCTACTTAACAAGGATTATGGGACCAGACACTTGGAAAAGGAGTGAACAAATCTGGCAGAGCCCAGATTCAGGATAGGGTGGGGTTAAGCACCTCCACGAGCTTAAAAAAGGGTTGGAATGGCCAGGAAATTCAGCAGGAATAGATCTTGGAACCTTGCCAGAACACTATTAACAACTGAAGTGTGTTTAGTTTTACAGATTCCAAAATGCTTTCACACGCATCACCTCATTTAATCCTTCCAACAGGCCTGTGAGATAAGCATCATTCCTACCACTCTACAAATATAGAAACAAAAGCTTAGGCTGGGCTGGGGTGGCTCACTTTGTCCCCGCTCACTTTGTCCCCCAGCACTTTGGGAGGCCAAGGCGGGCAGATCGCCTGAGGTCAGGAGTTTGAGACTAGCCTGGCCAACATGGTGAAACCCCATCTCTACTAAAAGTACAAAAAAAAAATTAGCTGGGTGTGGTGGCAGGCGCCTATAATCCCAGCTACTCAGGAGGCTGAGGCAGGAAAGTCGCTTGAACCTGGGAGGCAGAGGTTGCAGTGAGCCGAGATCGTGCCATTGCACTCCAGTCTGGACGAGAGTGAAACTCTGTCTCAAAAAAAAAAAAAAAAAAAAAAATAGAAATTAGATCTTTGGACTTTAAGCAAAGGACTCACTCACCTCCAGCACAGCTGTCTGCCAAGCTGCGGAAATTACACTCTAGGTGATCAACCGGTGCTGAAGAATTTGGAAGAAGCATCCTGTACCTGGTGAGGGTGGGGGTAAAAGAAGAAAGACTGAGGGCTCACTGCCTAGGAGTTAAAGTTCAGAAAAGGGAATTGGGCTAGAGAGTCAGGGATTCCCCACTTTCCTGAATTCTGGACAACTGGGTGCAGTGAAGACCCTGTGGTCTAACTCATGCGAGGTCACTCCACCAACTCTCACAGGTGAGGAGCCTTCATTCCATGCTATCGTCACTACCAGTAAAGTGCAACTTTATGTGAGAAGAGAACACTGCTTTTGAAGAATCAAGTGTGAAAGTGTTATTTTTCTATTAATTATCTAATGTGAATTACTGTGCTCAGACTAGGAACTAAAGCTTAGACTTTATTACATTATTAACATTTTTTTCTACAGTAGACCAGCGGGAGGGCCTCCCACATGAGAAAGAAATGTCCAGTCTAAACAGAGAGGCATCCATTTAGGGAGCCTGGCTTTGAACCTTTCCCTGACACAATCCAATTTCCCCTAACCCTTTTCACCCAGCATGGGTTTCTAGAATATTATTCCAAGTGTGCTGAGCCAAGAGGAAGTGAAGATTAAAGTTAAGAAGGAAACCAACAGTTTGTTTTTAAAATACACAAGCAAAGTCTGGCTTTTCATAAGAGATCCAGGCTCTGAGTTCCAAAGCAAATCCAGTGAAATACCACCATGGAAAGGAACTGATAATTTCCCAGAATTAGGGGACCAATATGGGAATCACGAGCAACTTGTGAATGTTGAGATCTGAAATGTAGCTGGTCCAAATTGAGATTACACTGTACATGGAAGATACACATCAAATTTCGAAGACAGTACAAAAACAATGTAAAATACCTTATTAATAGTTTTACATTGATTACATGTTGAAATAATATTTTAGATATATTGAGTTAAATAAAACATATTATTCAAGTCAAGTTCACCTATTTCATTTACATCTTTAACGCGGCTACTATATAATTTAAAATTCTGTATGTGTCTCATGTTGTATTTCTGTCAACAGCACTTGCCTGCGGGGGTCAATTAAACAGCCCTGCTAACCCCTCCACATTCAGCAGTTCCTTGTTTTTATTCAGAATCACATCATTTTGTTTTCTCATTAATTTTTAAATTCCTACTTACATTTTGATAAAAAATAATTTTGAAAGGCCACTTAAATTTAGGCAAATCGAGATAAAAAAAAATTAGAAGAGGGAAAAGAAAAGATCCAAAGCCCAAGATCTCTTGGTTTATTGAAAATGTTAAAAAAAAAAAAAAAAAAAAAAAAAAAAAAAAAAAAAACCCTGCTCATCTATTTCCCTCTCTTGATAAAGAGAGGGATGTACTTACTCTACATGACAAATTGCTGTCCCTCCTAGAAAATAAATAATGTAATCATGATAGATTAGTTCCTATTTGACATTCATTAAAAATGAGTCTGTTGAATTTAAGATCTCCCAACACATATTAGCAGATGCTCAAAAAGCTAGAACGAATTACCAGCTAAATGCTATGACTTTGTGAAAATAAATCTCAGTAAGTTGTTACCCAGGGAGTTAAATTACTGGAAACAGGGAGAATGGAAGGGAGATGAGGTGGGGGTTGTGATGGGAAGCTTTTAGTTGCTGTGCAACTACTCAGTCACATTCAAATATTTTAGAAAAGTTAAATGGTATTTGGGAAGTCTAGAGAAATTTTACGTCTTTGCCTCTAGCCTTAAACAAACCTTCACTTTAGCAGACTTGAAGGTTAGGATAAAGGTTAACAAAGAACCAGGCTAATCATTTGGTGACACTAGCTGGAATACAGAGCAATACTATAGAAACCCAAGGGTTGGGGAAATGCAGAGCAGTGGCAAAACTTGTTGCAATTCTCTACAGGATCATGAGATTGCACCTCCCAGGTTCCTACTCTCTCAAAGATGACCTTCCCCAGGGCTCCCAGGAGTGACTCATTGCTTTCCATTGAGCCTCTCTACCTCGCCACACTCATCAGGGGCTTAATACTCACTTGATTGAACAAAGCAGGAAAACATGAATCCAGAAGGAAGTTTGAATCTTTATTAACCAATCCTCCCAGCTTTGCTTTTGCCCATCCTTTATCCTGTCCCTGGAGAAGAGTCTCCTTTTTTATTGTTTCCTACTGCCTGCTGGATTTGTTCAAGGTATGTGAACTGCTGTGCAGTTTTCCCACCTGATCCATCTTTGGCAATCTCCAGGTAGCATTTTCCAGCACCATAACCCTTCTCCTCCTGCCTGTGTCTGTGATCCCTCCCAGCTCCCTGGGCAACGACCCTAGTTTGCAAGTTACTACCTGTGAATGGGCTGGAGTTTTGTTAGGATGTTTGGAAATGATGAAACCACTCCCTCCCGCAAGGAAACTGACTCAGCAAAGATTATTACAAATGTCCCACATTTTACAATCATGGGAAAGGGAAATTAGAATTGAGATTCATTCAGAAGATCCCACTTGTCAGAATTATGCAAGTGATTTTAAAATATTTTAAAGAAGCCATTAGCAAAATAAAAATACTCCTTAAATTTACATGGGTATGGGCTACAAAAATACTTAAATCTGTACAAACACAAATTTTAGCACCTAAACACATACTTTCAAAGTATGCTGCAAAATGTATATAATTAATCTAATTATAGATTAGATATTAGATAAGGAAATCTAAGATAAGGAAATCAGTATTAACAATCCTCCTACATTTTTCAAATGGAGAAACTTTGCCACAGTATGGTTTTACAAAGTGTCCAAAAGCACAGAGAACAAGCAGGAATTAGCCACGGTTGCTTATTGGGGGCCAACACCAGACAAAAGATTATAGAGGCAAAAAAAAGAAAGAGGAAAAAAAGAGAGTCAGGGGGACACACGGAAAAAAGAAAGAAACCACCCTGAAACCTAAACCGTTCCCTGGAGTGAACATGAGCCCAAAGTTTTCTTTCACAGAAAGCTCATCCTTGAAATAAGTGCAAAGAGTACATTCATACAAATGGACCAAATTGGACCAGTGGGTTCTAGAAGACATTCTTTCTTGCCTGAGAATACCCTATCTTAGCCCACATTGTCTTTTGCAGAGCTTTCTTTCCTTCTTCCAAAACATTTTTCTCTTTTTACAGTTCTTTACTTGAATAGCTGTGGGAGACATTATAGGCTGGTAGCTAAGAACAGAAGAATCAGAAAACAGTGGGCTCAAACCCTGGTTCCACTGCTTACTAGCCATGCTGAATGTGGAAAAATTCTTAACCTTCTAAAATTGCTCCTTTATCTATAAAATGGGATGATAATGGCATCTACTTCTTAGGATTGCCGAAATGATTCAGTAACATAATATTCATAAAATGTTTAGCATGGTCCCTGATCTGTTCTCAATACATGATAAGAATTACCATAATTCTGTCTTAAAACAAGAAATTCCAGCTTCTCAGACAACAAGGAGAGCAGCCAAAACATACACTGAAAGGCTTTAAGGGATTTTAAGAAATCCTGCCAGGCACGGTGGCTCATTCCTGTAATCCCAGCACTTTGGAAGGCCCAGGCAGGCGAATCACCTGAGGTCAGGAGTTCGAGACCAGCCTGGCCAACAGGGTGAAAACCCATCTCTACTAAAAATACAAATATCAGCCAGGCGTGGTGGCAGGCGCCTGTAGTCCCAGCTACTCAGGAGGCTGAGGCAGGAGAATGACTTGAACCCAGGAGGCGGAGGTTGCAGTGAGCTGAGATTACGCCACTGCACTCCAGCCTGGATGACAGAGTGAGATTCCATCTCAAAAAAACAAAAAATTCTAAGTTGGTTTGCAAGTTTGGAACCACCTGAGAAATAGACATAGAAATCAGACAGATGGAGATCAGAACATCAATTTGGTTACCAGTAAGAGCATGGATAGTAGAACATGCCTTTGATGAATGGCCACAGCAGGCTTGTATGGCTTTACCTCTGACTTAAGACAAGGCCCACCACAAGCCTGTTCCTCAAGGGCAGGCCCCTTAAACCACAACAGAGAGCAGAATAGGCAGGCAGAAAAGAAGAGGCTGTGTAGAGCATGCTGTTTTTCCTTCCAGGGATGGAGAGAGGCCAAGAGTATAACTCTAACTGAAGTTCTTCCACAGGGAAAGATAGAGTAGAGAGAATGTTCTCACCCTACCCCATCCCCAACGAGAAAGTATTTTCTTATTGGGGTTGCTCTACAAAAAATGTCTTGACTCCCCTGTTCCGCCAAGACATCTTCCTACCCTAGTGTTCTCCTTTTCTTGTCCCTTCTTCTCCTCCATAGTATGATTCTCCAAGTTTGTTCAGGTTCAGATCAACACTCCCATATTCTGCTCCTTGAATTCTGTCCTGACGCAGTAATAACATACAAAGATACTCATTTGCAAAGACTTTAATTTTCACAGTCCTTTGCTCCTCACAGTATGTCCTCACAACAAAACTCAATTTAGAAGAACATAATGAGAGTAAAAATATACCAAAAAGACAGGAACCTGGAAAATACAGTATTCAGTCATCCAATCATTCCTGAGTACCCGATATGTGAATTTAGGGTGCTGTGAATGTGGCTGTGAACAAGACAAAATCCTGCCTTTTTCCCGTGGGTCTTCCACTTCATGTGGGAGAAACAGGGAAGGCTGTCCAAAGAGGTTTATCTTCACCTGCATGGAATAAACCAAAGACCTAAGTTCCCTCCCACCTCTTCCACCAACTGCCTATGTGACAAATTTCTCTAGGTCTTCCTCAAATAAGGTGATAAAATTAGAAAAAGAGGCTGCTGATTCAAACTTCTCAAAGGTTTCCCTCTTCCTTGGGTCTTTGCAAAGAGAGTCTCTTCCAGACAGTGGTGAGATCAAATACAAACATAGCTCACTTAGCAGGTGTCCTAGGCAGACACTGCTGGGAAACAAAGGAATCCACAAGTCAGATACCACTTACTTTTATTTTAGACAAAATTCCTTCAAGCTCAGTGATCCTTTTTCTAAAGCCAAAGCGGATGGTGCAGCAAATTGAAAGAAGAAACTATAGATGCAAGGACAGAAGGAAGAAGCGAAAAACCATAATAGAAATGTCTGACTTTAAATATTCCTATAAAACCTTACCAGGTAGAGGAAAAACAGAAGGGGAAATATATGTTTTCAAGAAAATTAAAATTAGAAATGTTTGGTGCTTTAAGGAGTAAATTTCTCTATTCTGGAATATTAATCTGTATTCCCTCATATGCAATTTACCCAGTGAATTTGAGGTTGATTTCTTTCCCAGAAGTTGCAAGCTCAAACGCTTCATGAGTCAAACAAGTAACAAATATGTAAAGTGGCTGAGGGGGTTCAAACTCAAAACACAAAAAAAACTCAAACTCAGAGCTGTTTTAAAATTATCGAGGTCAGATTTGTGACCCCATCTTTTTTTTTTTTTTTTTGAGACAGAGTTTCACTCTTCTTACCCAAGCTGGAGTGCAATGGCGTGATTCGGCTCACTGCAACCTCCACCTCTCGGGTTCAAGTGATTCTCCTGCCTCAGCCTCCCAAGTAGCTGGGATTTCAGGCGCATGCCACCACGCCTGGCTAATTTTTTGTATTTTTAGTACAAACGGGGTTTCACCATGTTGGCCAGGCTGGTCTCGAACTCCTGACCTCAGGTGATCTGCCCGCCTCGGCCTCCCAAAGTGCTTGGATTACAGGCATGAGCCACTGTGCCCAACCTTGTGACCCCTATCTTTATCAATGTTTAGGAGAGAGAGATACCCCCTGAACTTGACAGTCAGGTCACCCTCTGAGAGTGACCCTAGTAGGAATCAACACATAACAGATGAGATGAACCATGAATAGAAATCACCTGTCCTGTAATTGATCTGTAAATATATGGTTGAGAAGATCCACTCTCTCTAGTCTTAGTCAAGGTAACTAGGGTAAAATCTCAGGGAGACAAGACTGATTGAAATTAACGAGGCAGGAAGGGAACTTGCTAGGTTGCCTTTCCTATAACCATTCCTTTCCTCTTCTTCACCGAACCTGCCTCCTATAAGAGGCTGTGAAAATGTTAGATACTGCCATTCACAGCCTCTCTTGCAGCTAAGAGTAAAAAGGTGATACTGTTCTAGCCAAGAAAATATGAGGGGAAATCTGCAGAGCACCATGTGGAAAATTTATTCTCTGTGATAATAAAAACCACAAGAAGAAAGTTTATCCCTTCGCTGCGCACAGAGATTAAGGGGGAAATGGAGACTCTTCAAAGAAAGCACAGGCAAAAACCATATAATTTGAACTTCAAAAGGGTTATTACAAATCTATGTTTACTCTTGGAGAATGCCCTATAGATCAAAGGTTGTATCTAACTCTTTAAACACTCCAAATCAAACACTACAGAAAATTAAAAAATCATGAAACCAGATTTGGAAAAAATAAAAATTCCAAGAGAAAACTATCACACTCACTCAGAAAAGAGTTGACAGGGAAGAGTTTGCTTTGGGACACTGAAGATCCCCAGAGAGGCCTAGAATCTTTATGGAGATGCTCCAGCTGAATTAGATATCCTGTTTACAGCAAATATTATGATGGATTTTGCAACTGCAGTTGATTATCTCTGTCAAAGTATTAGGTCAAAGCAAAATACAGTAAAATTTTAACCACTTCTTCAGCTTTCTCCACATGAAAAAGGAACAGCAAGAGACCATTCCAACGTTAAGAGTCACCTGTTATTTGCCACTTCAGATCCTCTTAGCCTTACCTTTCTCTGTGGCCTCTGACCTCTTGTTCCAGCTCAGCCCATATTGTGGCAGCCAACTCTGTGTAAATTTCAACCAACTTCACTCAGTGTGTGCCAATAGCACCTCATTTCATGCACACCTCTGACATCCTGTCCTGCAGCTTTCCAGCTGATGCTGGGTATGAGACCCCATGGAACAGTGTCTGCATATGTACATTCAGGGAGTGCAGGGGGATTAACACCCGCTGGAAAGATTCTTTGACCAAAGGGAAACAGGAGCCAACAAGTAATTCTCCCTTTAACACATCGGAGGACTGTCCTGCAATTATATATATCCTTTTCAATAACATTTCCCCAAGATCAACGGATCAGTTGCTCTTAACAGCCATCCTCCAATTGCATTTCCCTCCTTCCCTGCCTCACTCTACTTTTCTCTTATTCCTGATTCCTACTAGGGAATTGCACTCCCTAATAAAGTTGTAGCACATAAGCCTTGGCCTCAGGCACTGCTTTCTAAGCAACAAAAGCTCAGAATGTATTCGTTTTCTTATTAGTGTATAACAAATTACCACAAACTTTGTTGCAGAAAACAATCCCTGTTTATTAGTCAGGTCACAATTCTGTAGGTCAGTCTACCCCAGTGCAGTTGGGTTTATAGCTCAGGTTTACACAAGACTGAAATCAAGGTGTAGGCTGAGTTGTGTTCTCATCAGGAGTTCAGAATCCTCTTCCAAGCTCACCTGGTTTGCGCAGAATTCAATTCCTTGCAGTTGTAGGGCAGAGGTTCCCATTTCCTTGCTGGCTATCAGCTGGGGCCTGTTCTGAGCTCCCAGACGCTACCTGCATTCTTTATCACAGGACCCCCTCATCTTCACAGCCAGCAATGGCACACTGAATCATTCTTATACTTCAAATCTCTCTTATCCCAACGAGGCACGGTGGCTCATGCCGGTTATCCCAGCACTTTGGGAGGCCAAAGTGGGTGGATCACTTGAGGTCAGGAGTTTGAGACCAGTCTGGCCAACATAGTGAAACTCTGTCTCTACCAAAGAAAAAATAAATAAATAATACAAAAAATTAGCCGTGCATGATGGCAGATGCCTGTAATCCCAGCTACCCAGGAGACGGAGGCAGGAGAATCACTTGAACCTGGGAGGCAGAGGTTGCAGTGAGCAGAGATTGCACCATTACACTATAGCCTGGGCAACAAGAGCAAACTCTGTCTCAAAAAAAAAAAAAAAAAAAAAAAAATCCCTCTTACCTCTTGATATCTGACCCCTAGACCCAGATTTAAATGACTCACGTGATCAGTTCAGAACCACCTGGATAATCATCCTATCTTAACCTCCACTGACTTGGAATTCTAATCTCGTTAGCAAAATTCCTTTGGCCATATAATGTAACATACACCCTCACCCTTGAAGGGAAGAGGATTATACAAAAGCAAGAGTCATTGGGGATCATCTTAGAATCCTGCCTATCAGACAGTTGGTATCAAGGGTGACCCTTGAGAGCAAACCCTTAGGATGAGATTTTGGTGCTAGATTCCTCAGAGATCTGAAAGCAATAGGGTTTCCAGTATTAGTGGTAAGTGAGGTGGAAGTTCCCAGCATGCAATGATATTGCAAGTACTGTCTTTCACCTGAAATTAATTGATATTAGGTGGCGCTAGAAGGTGAGGCAATGAGATATGCAATGGCTGTGGTACTTAAAAAGTATGGGAGCAGTTATGACTGAAAATTGTGGAATGGCCTTACTGCTATTAACAGAATCAAAAGCCTTGAAAAAAGAAAATGATAGACTCAGGACAAACTACTACCAATTCAAAGCTTGCTTTGAAATCCAGAGGGCCACTGAGATAATTTTAAACATACGTTTATCTCCTGTCACCAAAGGGCAAAGCTGCTAGGGAGACAAGCGCTGTGCCTCATTCTTAGTGGTAGCGGGTGTGAGGAGCAACCTATCATTTTTTATCTTGGAAGGGATGACCTGGCATGCTCCAGACCACTGGATCCCTACAAACTTCACCAATGTAACAAGCCCCTGAATATTCATGAGATTTATCTCCCACTCTCTAGTACACATGATTCTACTAGGGCATTGGTACTTGCCACTCTTTGTTCCTCAGGTCCATTTAGTAAGATGCCATATGGTGATCTGACAATTGTCAACATGACTGAAGCCCCTATAATAGAAAGCAGAAGCATTTACGTAGTTCTGGGCCAAGGACATGAATGTGTACTGCTGTTCTTCCCATGAAGGTGAATTACTTCAGATCTTTCCTTTTAAGGGGATTGAGAAGTATGAATTCACTAAATCAATAGCTGCTTGTCAAGTGCTAGAGGTTGGGTTGATCTGAATCAGTAAAGATACCATATACAAGAGAGCAGGTATAGTTGGGATTAATACCCAGTTAAGTCTATGGAAGTCTACACTCTGTCATGATCCATCCAGATTTTGCAGGAAACATGCAGGTAAAATGAAAGGAGGAAATGACGGTAACCATAACAACTGTATCTTTTAGGTCTTTCATAGTGGTGCCAATCTCTGCAATTCCTTCGGCTATGCACTACGCTTCTGATTTATAATCTTATCTGATGGGGCAGAACAGTGGGGAGGAGTAGTTTCAGAAGCTTCCACTTGGCCTTTTTAAAATTCTAATGGCCCAAACTCTACTGATTAGGGAACAACTATGAGGATTCTTCTAGTGCTAGGTATATCTCTAATGCCCTCAGGAACTGAGAAATAACAAGATCGGGTCACAGACCCATTGGACCCACTATGAGATAGATATGGGCCAGAAGTCCATTTAACACATGGTCCCTAAAATCACACACACTATCTGGAGGTCCATGATAGAGTCTGGGGTTCCCTGGTGTCAGTGTCCACCTAAATCTCTTGTCTAAAAATATTTGAATCTGAGTCTTCTCTTTTTCCCAGTGTAGTTACTCTGACAAATGTCTACAGATGTTTCCACAAAAGGAGAGAGGGAAATATTTACCTATCCACTTGTGTTATAAAGTCCTTCCACAAAAAGACTAGTTCTCCCCTTCAAACAAAGGGATCTGGATCTCTGAGTTACTTAAATCTAGCAACAGGGTGAGGGACCATAGTTATCTTTTGCAGTGCCTAAAATTAGCCTTCTACTTAACAGCTTTCTTTTTTTTAGATTAGCAAGTTGAATTACATCCTAATTAGCTATCTGTCTATCTCATGCCTAGGAACACTATGATTTATTAGGCAATCACTAGAGAAATCTGTAAGCTAGGGTGCCAACCTGTTTGCCACACCAGCCTTGTTTTCTTTTGATGGTTCTCTTTTTCCTCCTGATAGCTAAGTACCAACATCTGACCTCTACCATTCTGGAATACCACCATCCCCATTTTGATACTATAAGATACAATTCCATGGTAATATGGCCTACAGAAGAGGACCACCACTGAGTTTCTCCAAGACAGGTCTCCTGTAACTGATGAATTCCTCACTGCCTTAATGAAGGGAATCTTCTCAGAGCCCTCAGGGCAACATAATCAGAGGATGAATGTTCAGCTTTTCCCCTGATCTTCTGAAGATACACTCCTCAGTGTCATACCAAGGAAGTTCGGTGTCTTCACCAAATCTTCATCGGTCCTTCAGTTCATTATTGTATCCAGCTTTGGTTCAGGGCATCAAACAGATTATTTAGATGGCCTTACATGTCCTTTGCCAGGCCTGGTGGCTCACAGCTGTAATCCCAGCACTTTGGGAGGCTGAAGTGGGCAGATCACTTGAGGTCAGGAGTTCAATACCAGCCTAGCCAACATGGTGAAACCCTGTCTTCACTAAAAATACAAAAGTTAGTCAGGCATGGTGGCACGTGCCTGTAGTCCCAGCTACTTGGGAGGCTGAGGCAAGATAATCGCTTGAACCCAGGAGGGGAGGCTGCATGAGCTGAGATTGTACCACTGCACTCCAGTCTGAGCAACAAAGAGAGGCTCTGTCTTTTATTTAAAAAAAAACAAAAAAAGTGACCTTACATGTCCTTCAAATAACATTGAATCCCCAAGTTTATAAGTTCCCAGTAAACCCTACCCTATCCAGACTTATATTCTGCTCTCCATAGCCCAATTCCCTCAAGATTTACTCCCTCATGTTCCTCTAGTCCCTGCTCATACATATTAATCAGATACAGAAATTCCTCCAGTGCATGTTTTTCTCCTGGAGCAAGAACTCTGCATCTCTGTTGAGCTGTGCTGACACCTGACCCTTGTTACTGACCCACAGGCAATGAGAGGTAGCAGAGGTGGCTCTTGAGAAGAGGCACCTGCCTCAGGCAAGCTCAGTACATAGTCTCCAAGCAAGTGGAGGCTCCTCTCCTTAGCAATGAGAAAGGAGGTTTTTTTTTTTTTGGTTTTTTTTTTGTTGTTGTTTTTTTTGTTTTTTTTTTTTACCATCCCAAAAGTTTAAGGGGATTTGAAAGATTCAAGATTCTCAGGCTTGGGCACCCAAATATTCCTATCCTAGATATCAGGTTGCACTCGTTGCCTATCAGAATCCCAACTTTGACATGAGAGACCAGGCAAAGCTGCAGGCAGAATTGCCAAAGTTACAATTCTGCCTTCCTTACAGTTAAATCCTAGTCCTAATATTCAACAGTCTTCCCTGCAACTACAGAAGATTAGTCTCCTTAAATTCTACCATGGAAGTCTTCTGTCCCACACCTGTGTTATCCCTTTCTGAAGGTCTCCAAAGCAATCCATAAAAGCCACACAACTTCACAGTCTTTATAATTCTCACTGTTCCTGTACCATTCAAGTGAATAACAACCATGTAACTTAGTGCTTCTCCTTCCACTGATATCTCATCCCAATTTACCATAAATGAGTTTTAGTAATTTTGATGTGATCACATGCCAGGATTTATCACCATCCACATAATACCTGTAATGGGGTTTTTATCGCCATCTGACCAGTGAGTGACCCAGCTCTAAATTCCCATAGGACAGCTTGCTTTCTAGTGTCATTTCTGATACTGTCTCACCCCCGGTTTGCCTGAGACTTGGACCCAAAACAAAGTCTGGGTGCAGGTGGTTATTTGGGAAGTGATCCCAATGAGCAGGATTGAGGAGCAAGAGGGTGAAACCGCCCAAGATGCATCTCAGAACTGTTTGCCAGGTACAAAAGATGGAAGCTTTTGTTCATTGGCTCCCACCCCCAACTGGTCAGAGATGACCTCATGCATATTAACTCCCTTGAACTTCTTGTTTACCCTGCATGAGTGTACAGAAATTTTGTGGATACCACCACTCAGTGTTAGAGAAGCTCTAGGGCAGGAACCGGAGGCTAAGATAAGGCACTATCAGAATAAGACTGCATGCAGCTAGTCTAAACCTACCAGAACTGATCACCAAAGCAATGCCTAGAGTAAGAGGTGGGGCCAAAAGGATGTAAGATGCACACAAGAAGTGTTCAAAACGATTATATTTGATAAACTCAAGCCAAGGTGATTCAGACCAAAAAATACTTACGTGTGGGGCTGGACATGGTGGCTCACACCTGTAATCCCAGCACTTTGGGAGGCCTGGCGGGAGGACTACTTGAGTTCAAGAGCTCAAGACCAGCCTAGACAACATAATGAGACTCCGTTTCTACCAAAAAAAAAAAAAAGAAAAAGAAAAATAGCCAGACATGGTGGCATGTGCCTATAGTCCCAGCTATTCAGGAAGCTGTGGTGGGAGGATTGCTTGAATCCAGGATGTCCAGGCTGCAGTGAGCTGTGCTCACCCCATTACACTCCAGCCTGGGTGACAGAGTGAGACCCTGTCTCAAAAAGAAAAGAAAAGGGAAAAAAAAAGATACTTGTGTGTGTAAGAATGCTGAATCCTAGCCGGGTGCAGTAGCTCACGCTGTAATCCCAGCACTTTGGGAGGCCGAGGCAGGCAGATCACAATGTCAGGAGTTCAAGACCAGTCTGGCCAGCATGGTGAAACCCCAACTCTACTAAAAATACAAAAATTAGCCAGGCGTGTTGGTGCGTGCCTGCAGTCCCAGCTACTCAGGAGGCTGAGGCAGGAGAATTGCTTGAACCCGGGAGACAAAGGTTACAGTTAGCCGAGATGGTGCCACTGCACTACAGCCTGGGTGACAGAGTGCCACTCCATCACCACCCCTCGACAAAAAAAAAAAAAAAGAAAAGAAAAGAAAGAAAGAAAAGAAAAATACCAGAAAAATCACTAGCTTCTTTTCACTATTTTTGAAAACACTTGAAAATGTTGAAATGTCTTACCTCATAGAAGCAAGGATTAGGAGATGGGAATGAGAGGTGACAGCATGCTAGCAGCCCTCACTCTTGGAGCCTCCTCGGCCTGGGCATCCACTCTGGCAGTGCTTGAGGAGCCCTTCAGCCCACCAAGGCACTGTGGGAGCCCCTCTCTGGGTTGGCTGAGGCTGGAGCCCGCTCCTTCTGCTTACCGTGAGGTGTAGAGGGAGAGGTGCAGGTGGGCTGCGTGCGGTGCTCACGGGCCAGCGCGAGTTCCAGGTGGGCGTGGGCTCGGCGGGCCCCGCACTCGGAGCAGCCAGCCGACGCCGCCGGCCCCGGGCAGTGAGGAGCTTAGCACCCGGGCCAGCAGCTGCAGAGGGTGCCCCGGGTCCCCCAGCAGTGCCGGCCTGCCAGCACTGCGCTCCATTTCTCGCTGGGCCTCAGCTGCCTCCCCATGGGGCAGGGCTCAGGTCCTGCAGCCCACCATGTCTGAGCCTCCCCTCTGCCTTGGGCTCCTGCCCAGCCCGAGCCCCGCAACCAGCACCGCCCCCTGCGCTGCAGAGCCAGGTCTCATTGACCGCCCAAGGGTTGAGGAGTGCGGGCAGGCGGCAGGGAGGGACTGGGGGGCAGCTCCCCCTGCAACCCCCATGAGGCATCCACTAGGTGAAGCCAACTGGGCTCCTGAGTCTAGTGGGGACCTGGAGAACCTTTTCTAGCTAAGGGATTGTAAATACACCAATCAGCACCCTGTGTCTAGCTCAAGGTTTGTAAATGCACCAATCAGTACTCTGTGTCTAGCTCAGGGTTTATAAATACACCAATCAGTACTCTGTATCTAGCTAACCTAGTGGGGACTTGGAGAACTTTTCTGTCCAGCACTCTGTGTCTAGCTAAAGGATTGTAAATGCACCAATCAGTACTCTGTGTCTAGCTCAGGGTTTGTAAATACACCAATCAGCACTTTGTCAAAAGGGACCAATCAGCTCTCTGTAAAATGGACCAATCAGCAGGATGTGGGTGGAGTCAGATAAGGGAATAAACTTAGGCTGCCAGAGCCAGCAGTGGGTCCCTTGCTGCATTGTGGAAGCTTTGTTCTTTTGCTCTTTACAATAACTCTTACTGCTACTCTCTCTTTTTGTTTACGCTGCCTTTATAAGCTGTGACACCGCGAAGGTCTGCAGTTTCACTCCTGAAGTCAGCGAGACCGCGAACCCACCAGAAGAAACTGCAACCACAAACGAACATCTGAAGGAACAGACTCCAGACACACCATCTTTAAGAACTCACTGTGAGGGTCTGCGGCTTCATTCTTGAAGTCAGGGAGACCAAGAACCCACCAATTCCGGACACAGAGAGAAGTCAAGTCCAGTATATTATTGCAGTTTTAAAACTATCTATAGCTGGGTGTAGCAACACATGCCTAGTCCCAGCTATTCAAGAGGCTGAGGTGGGAGGATCACCTGAGCCCAGGAAGTCGAGGGTACAGTAAGTCGTGATGGCACCACTGCACTCCAACCTGAGTGACAGAGTGAGACCTTGTCTCAATTTAAAAAATAAAGCCATGCATGGTGGCTCAATTCTGTTTTCCCAGCACTTTGGGAGGCTGAGGCAGGCGGATCACTTGAAGTCAGGCGTTTGAGATCAGCATGGTTTCAGATGGTGAAACCCCATCTCTGCTAATAATACGAAAGAAATAGCGGGGCATAGTGGCGGGCATCTGTAATCCCAGCTACTTTGGAGGCTGAGGCAGGAGAATCGCTTAAACCTCAGAGGCAGAGTTTGCAGTGAGCCAAGATAGTGCCCCTGTGCTCCAGCCTGGGCAACACGGCAAGACTCCATCTCAAAAAATAAATTAATTAATTAAATTAATTAATTAAATAAAACTATGTACATGTGCTTACTTTGTAAAAAATAAAAATTCAGTTTTAAACAAAGGCAGTTCCTAAATAATAATAAAAGCATGTCGATACTACTGAATTCCCCTTTTTGACTCTGACCAATAAGAGGGAAAAATGCCCAGATATACTCTAGAGTCTGTTGAGACTTAGAAACAGGGCCCCACCTGCCGTGGCTTCCATTTCAGAATCATTGCCCAAGGCCTTGGCAACTGTGTGTGGCCGGCTGAATGCTTTAACTCAGCATCAAGCTCCAGTTGGCTCCAAATGTTTGTTCATCTTTGAGAGACCCCAGTATATATGAAACTAAATTCACAAGGCCATCTTTTTTTCCTCAAACATTAGTACGTTGTTGAAAGAATACGTTAAACCACCACCTTTGTACTTAATTTAGGGAGACCATCCCAATATTTTGAGAAAAGTAAACATTAATTTAACTTGATCTGTGAAGTTATTAAAGATAAATTAAAACACAAACATAAAGCCACTGTCAGCTCTTTAAAGGTGGTGTGTCTCAAGCTGTTCTCCAGATATTCAGCCAAAAATTTGAAGTCTTATCTTACTTTAGGGTTAGATTTAAATGTTAGCACATTCAGAGAAAAGCACACAGTCCAATTCTCCTGGACAATCCTCAGGAAGACTCTCAGGAAATTCTACAAAGACAGGTGTTGCTCCATTGTTGGAACAGATTGTTGTCTCTTGAGTGGAGCAGTGAATGAAATAACTGACCTGCATTTGGGGTTGTAAAAATTAAATGTCTTTAGAAATAGAATTGTGCTCAGTTTGGTGAGATTTTCTCTGTATGAGAAGCCCTCAGGTACTGAACTGAGCTAAGGAATGGCTTATTCACGTGCTCCCTGGAAGGAATGGTGGGTAGACTCTCCCATACTATTCAAAGAATATTTCTCTTTCTTTTTGTGGAATATCTAAGGTACACAATTAAATGCGTATATGATACAAAATAAGTGCAATTTTGAATGAAATGAGAGATAACCTAAACAGGTACAGTAGAAATACATTTTCACAGTACAACTGTCTAGATGTGCAAAGATATAATTTTCCTTGTCTATGGCTAGAATTAATTTTAGCTCTCAAGATCCCATTGTCTTTGAGAGCAGAAAACTTAGTTGTATACATTTCAGGGACTCAAGCCACTTCCATCTTAAAGATGTCATCTTTTAAGATTCTCTTCCTGGCTGGGAATGGTGGCTCACGCCTGTAATTCCAACATTTTGGGAGGCCAAGGTGGGAGGATCAGTTGAGGTCAGGAGTTTGAGATCAGCCTGGCCAACATGATGAAACCCAGTCTCCACTTAAAAAAAAAGAAAAAAAAAATTATAAAAATTAGCCAGGAGTAGTGGTGCATGCCTGTAATCCCAGCTACTCAGGAGGCTGAGGCAGGAGGATCACTTGAACCTGGGAGGTGGAGGTTGCAGTGAGCTGAGATAGTGCCACTGCACTCCAGCCTGGGCAACAAAGCAAGCCTCTGTCTCAAAAAAAAAAAAAAAAAAAAAAAAATTATTTTTCTTTCACTATTTTTTTACCTTCTTTTCTTCCCAGACTAATCTAAATTCCAGGGGGGTTACATATCATCCTAGCGTCAGGGGATCATTGTTCCATGTGTTATCTCCCTCTTCACCAGCTTTCCTGAGGTGTGGCTTGAGCAGCAGCCTCTGTCTCTGTTATGTTTATGGTCAAGGTCAGGTTTAGATAATCTGTGCTCTTTGCTGCTTGGGTGCTCCAGGACTGCTTGGAGACTGTGTGGTCTTTCTCTCTTTGTCTCACAATGGCACTGCTGATCCTCCACCATTCAGTCACATGTCTTATCCTATGCATTGCTAAACTGTTCTACCATGACCTCTACTCTGAGGTCCCATTATTTCACACCATGGTGACCCTCTGATGGACACACCCATCCTCAGTTATGAACTCATTCTGGGTCCCACTAAGACATGGAAAATAACTTTTAGACATATTCCAGCCCCATGGATGAAGGAATACATTTGTTGGAGGGGGTTGAGGATGGCGGCACGTGAGTGAACAAGCCAATTCTGTCATATCCTCTCCACCTAAACACACTGCACTTACCCTTCGTCTCTCTTGTGACCACCCTCCCACCCCCACCCAGAATGGCCCAGGGCCCTCTTCCCAGAGCACCAGATGGATTGAGGAATCCTCACACCTCTGAGTTTTCTGTCTTCTATCCATGCATAACCAGAATTTTTATCTTGAGAGAGGGGTTGTAGAGTGCAAAGTCCCATTGTAACATCTCAACTCTAATTTTTCTCTTCAACTAGCTCCTCCATTTATCTCTGAGCCTTTCAAACTAGCCCAGAAGGAAGTCTTATATCTTTTCTGTCAGACTGGAAGCGTTTGGCATCGTCAGACATGCTGCTTCATACCATGTGTAAATGGTATGTCTTAAATCAGAATGATGAAGGGGCCGGGCACAATGGCTCTCACCTGTAATCCCAGCACTTTGGGAGGCCGAGGTGGGTGGATCACCTAAGGTCAGGAGTTCGAGACCAGTCTGGCCAACATGGTGAAACCCTGTCTCTATGAAAAAATACAAAAATTAGCCAGGCATGGTAGTGGGTGCCTGTAGTCCCAGCTACTCAGGAGGCTGAGACAGGAGACTTGCTTGAACCCAGGAGGCAGCAGTTGCAGCAAGCCAAGATTGTGCCATTTCACTCCAGCCTGAGTGACAGAGCAAGGCTTCGTCTCAAGAAAAAAAAAAAAAAAAAAAAAAAAAAAAGGAAGGCAATGATGGAGGGGGGACGTCTCTCATTCCAAACCCTGGCTCTTGCAAACTAAAAGCTTTTTGATGGCCGGGCAAGGTGGCTCACACCTGTAATTTCAGCACTTTGCGGGGGCTGAGGTAGGCGTATCACTTGAGTTCAGGAGTTTGAGACCAGCCTGGCCAACTTGTGAAACCCCAACTCTACTAAACATACAAAAATTAGCCAGATGTGGTGGTGTGTGCCTGTAGTCCCAGCTACTCAGGAGGTTAAGGTGGAAAAATTGCTTGAACCTGGGAGGCAGAGATTGTGCAATTGCAGTCCAGCCTGGGCAACAGAGTGAAACACTGTCTCAAAATAAATAAATTAATTAAATAAAATAAAATAAAAACTCTTTGGCTCCTAGTTCATTATATCTCCTACAGACTCTTCATCAAATTTGGGAAGTTTTCAGACATTATTTTATCAAGTATTCTTTTGCCTAGTTCTCTCTCCTCTCTCCTTTTGGAACTCCCATTATGCATATGTTGGCATGCTTGATGGTGTCCTACAGGTTTCTAAGGCTCTGCTCATTTTCTTTATTCCTTTTTCTTTCTGTTCATCAAACAGAATAATTGCAATTGATCGTCACATTTGCTGATTCTTTCTTCTACCTACTCAAATCTTCTGCTGAGCTCTTCTAATGAATGTTTCATTTCAGTTATACTTCTAAAGTCCAAAATTTCTATTTTGTTCTTTTTCTAAATAATCTCTATCTCTTTATTGATATTCTATACTTGGTGAGACATCATTATCATACTTTACTATAGTTATTTGAACATATTTTAAAGTAGGTGGTTTAGATCATGCCCACCCAGGGATGAAAAAAAAAATCGCCGATTTAAAGTTTTTAGTAAGTCCTGTGCCTGAGCTTCTTCAGGGAGCATTTCTGTTGATTACTTTTTTTTTTTTTTCCTGTGTTTGGGCCATACTTTTTTTTTTTGAAAATCTAGAAATATTTGTTAACTGCTAAACTAGACATGTAAAATACAAATAAAATAAAATATAAATTTAAAATGTGGTAATTCTGGAAATTAGATTCTTTGCTGTGTTCAGGATTTATTGTTGCTGGTTTCTATTTCCTGTTGTTTAGTGACTTTTAAGAAATAATTTTTTAATATTTGTATTATTGAGGCTGGGCGCGATGCCTCACACCTGTAATCCCAGCACTTTGGGAAGTCAAGGCGGGTGGACCATCTGAGGTCAGGAGTTCGAGATCAGCCTGGCCAACATGAGGAAACCCCGTCTCTACTAAAAGTATAAAACATTAGCTGGGCGTGGTGGCTGGCATCTGTAGTCCTAGCTACCCGGGCGGCTGAGGCACGAGAATCACTTGAACCTGGGAGCCAGAGGATGCAGTGAGCCAAGATCATGCCACTGCACTCCAGTCTGGGGGAAAGGGTGAGACTCTGTCTCAAAAAAATAAAATAAAATAAAATTTGTATTCTTTTTTATGTATAGCTGGTAAGTCTCTGCTCAGTTAGCTTAGTGTTCACCTAGTGATTGGACAGAGATGTTCTTAAACTTTTGGAATGGATACTTCTCCCAGTCTTTGCTGAGGGGCTCTGTGTGCATGTTGAGGCATGCCTTCAATATTTAGCCAGGCAGTTGACAACTTTGCCTTAGGCTTCACTTTCTGTAGAGCCTCAAGGTCAGCCAGAGGTGACAGCTTAAGGTTTTCTCAGGTCTTTCCCAAGCATACACACAGCTCTTGTTAGCAGCAGCAAATCCATATGAATCTGCAGCACCTCAATTCTTGCCTCCTCAGACGAAATAATTCGCCTGAGGGTATAAGGCAGACCAAGGCAAGTTTTAGAGCAGGAGTGACAGTGAACGTTTATTTAAAAGTTTTAGAGCAGGAAAAAAAAAAAAGGAGGACAAGCAGGAGACTTCAGAGATCCAAGTGTACTGTTTGACCTTTGACTTGGGGTTTGTACGTTGGCATGCTTCTGGGGTTTTGCATCTCTTCTCCCTAGATTTTTCCTTAGTGTGGGCTGCCTGCATGTGCAGTGGCCTGCCTGCACTTGGGAGGGGCCGCATGCGCAGTGTCTTTACTAAAGTTGTGCACATGCTTATTTGAGGCATTTTTTCCTTATTAGTCAAGTGTTCCTAAAGGAAGGTCATATACCAGTTAAACTTCATCATTTTGCCCCTTAGTGCACATGCTTGAGCCTACTCGCCCAGCTCCTGAGATCTTATCAGGAAGCTGCTGATCACCAGTTTCAGGTGTTTTGTGTCTGTTGAGAGCCGGCCTTTCCCTGGCACTGGCTGCAACCAATTATTATTTTAGACAGTTCAACAACTACCTGACCATCACCTGATGGTTGCCTGACATTCCTGGTGGGGCGGGAGGCCCACTCCTGCCCTGCTCATGGCTGCCTAGCTACCTACTCTAAAACTCTTAGCATGCACAGAGCCCTACATATGCACATGACCTTCTAAATTCCCCAGAAATATGCTAGGGCTTTTCAAAATCCCTGTAAACATCTCACTCCTCAGTTTTTCCTTTTAAGCTTTTTGTTTAACCTATTGTTTGCCCCAGCTGTTATCCATTACCTCAGGCAGCCAAATAGCTAAACAATCACGTTTAAATATTTTCAACAAAACCCCATCTCAGGGGGAAAAGGCCTTCTGCAGTGACACTGGATCAGCCCCAAGTTAGGTTAAATAAAGACAGTCTTGTAAATAGGTCTTCCAGAGAACCATCAGACAGATCGAATAATGACAATTTTCTTTGAATGAGGCATTAAAGGCGCTGGGACCCCGTTCTGCCCACTCCAATGGCTACCACACTGCTGGTTTTCACTGTGATTGTGAACTCTTGGTTTTCAGGCTGCCATGGGGCTGGAGAATAGAGGATGGGAACAGAGCAAGTTAAAATGCCCCAAATCTCACTATTCTAATTGAGATTTAGCTGTTTTCTACTAAGAAACTTCTACTACGTTCTCTATTATTTACCTGAATAAATGTCCCTGGATAGCTGAAAACCTTTGATTAATTTTCAGAGTTTGAGAAAAATTTATTCTGACAATCTTTTTTAGTTTTCTTGCTGCCTTGACATAGGAAAGAATTTTCATAGGCCCTCCCTTCACTATTTTCTCTGATGTTGCCCTGTTACAGACTTTTGACTTAATAGGTTTTTAAATACAGACTTTTAAAACCGTTTTAAAATGCAAAGCTAAGCAATGACTATTTTGTTTTCAGGTATGACTGCTCTCTCTCAGGATAATAATAACAGTAATAATAAAATATGTTGACAGCCATGTGCCAAGCACCATTCTAGTAATTTTACATGTATTATCTCGGTCCACCTTCAAAATAACTCTATTACATAAACACTTTTTTTTTTTTTTTTGAGACAAAGTGTCACTCTGTTGCCCAGGCTGGAATGCAGTGGCACAATCACCACTCGCTGCAGCCTTCACCTCCCAGGCTCAACTGATCCTCCCACCTCAGCTCCTGAGTAGCTGGGACTACAGGCACAGCTCACCATACCTGGCCAATTTTTAAATTTTTTGTAGAGACAAGGTTGCACTATATGGCCCAGGCTGGTCTTGAACTCCTGGGCTCAAGTGATCCTCCCACCGCAGGCCCCCAAGGTGCTGGAATTACAGATGTGAGCCACCAAGCCTGATCAACAGATACTACTTTATACCAGTTTACAAATAGTGAAAATGTGGCATACAGAGTTTAAGAAACTTCCTTAAGATCAATAAGAACCAGCCAGGCATGATGGCTCACGCCTGTAATCCCAGCACTTTGGTAGGCCGAGGCGGGCAGATCATGAGGTCAGGAGATCAAGACCATCCTGGCTAACATGGTGAAACCCTGTTTCTACTAAAACTACAAAAAAATATATAAGTAATTAGCCAGGCCTGGTGGCAGGCACCTGTAGTCCCAGCTACTTGGGAGGCCGACGGGAGAATCGCTTGAACCTGGGAGGTGGAGGTTGCAGTTAGCCAAGATCACGCCACTGCACTCCAGCCTGGGAGACAGAGCAAGACTCTATCTCAAAAAAAGAAAAATCAATAAGAACTAAGTGGTGGAGACATAATTTGAGCCCAGGCTGTCTGGCTCTAGAATCAAGAACTGTGAGGTAACATGAAATTAGGAGTTACCAAAATGAAAAATACCTGTTAATAGTTTAAAAACATTAACCCACTACATAGGTTTTTATTTTATTGAACTCTAGATTACTTTAAGAGTAAGAGCATTTATGCCAGATGCTTCTTGATTATCATAATGCCAAATAATTGTCATATCTTTGGCAAAAGCAAATTATTAAATATATAAACAAAAATTATTGAAATTACAGTTTCATTATAACTTTTGGCCAGGCGTGGTGGTTTACACCTATAGTCCCAGCACTTTGGGAGGCCGAGGCAGGTAGATCACCTGAGGTCAGGAGTTCGAAACCAGCCTGACCAACATGGTGAAATCCTGTCTCTACTAAAAATACAAAAATTAGGCCGGGCGCGGTGGCTCAAGCCTACAATCTCAGCACTTTGGGAGGCCGAGATGGGCAGATCACGAGGTCAGGAGATCGAGACCATCCTGGCTAACACGTTGAAACCCCATCTCTACTAAAAAATACAAAAAAACTAGCCGGGAGAGGTGGCGGGCGCCTGTAGTCCCAGCTACTCGGGAGGCTGAGGCAGGAGTATGGCGTAAACCCGGGAGGCGGAGCTTGCAGTGAGCTGAGATCCGGCCACTGCACTCTAGCTCGGGCAACAGAGCGAGACTCTGTCTCAAAAAAAAAAAAAAAAATACAAAAATTAGCTGGGCATGTTGGCATGTGCCTATAGTCCCAGCTACTCAGGAGGCTGAGGCAGAAGAATCGCTTGAACCTGGGAGACGGAGGTTGTAGTGAGCTGAGATTGTGCCAATGCACTCCAGCCTGGGCAACACAGCAAGACTCTATCTTAAAAAAAAAGAAAAAAAAAAGAATTTTCATATAAGCAATTTTACAAATCAAAAACAAAATCCTTTACCGGGCAATAATTTCTGCCTTTTGTTTGAGCAAACATGATCACTATACCTTTAAGATCTCTTCTGGTGCTGAAATCTTTTTGAGACATTTATTTAATTTGTTCACTTTCTCTTTTTTCTATTTATTTTTAAACAGAGACAGGGTCTTGCTGTATTACTCCTACTGGTCTCGAACTCCTGGCCTCAAGCGATCATCCCACCTCAGCCTCCAAAGTGCTAAGATTACATACCACCGCCGGCCCACTTTGAATTCAACAAAAATGTCTGAGTGTTTACTTTGTACCAGACACTGAGGATGTGATAGTGAACAAGGCAGGTTCTGCCATCATGAAGCTCAGAGTGTAGTGGAGAAGACAGTCATGAAGTAGCAATAGGTGTGATTACTATTATGAAAGAGGAAGCACAGAGAATTATGGGATCATATAACAAGAGACCAGAGCTACCCTGAAAGACTGAAAAAGGCGTCTGTCTTTGAGATGTGGTATTAAAATGAGACCTAAAGCACAGGGCAAGGTGACGGGAAGTCCAGGTAGTGAAGGCTAGAAATGCAGAAAGCTGTGGTTTGTTCAAGAACTGAGAGCAGCTTATGGTGGCCAGAAAACAAAAACTGACAGGGAAAGGCAGAAACGAGACAAAAGGACACAGCTGGAGGATCCTGTTTGTTTAAAAGCATTTGTTTAGATGGCGAAAAGTCCCCAAAGAACAACACACTATATTTATTATATACATAACTACTCTTTGAGCACATCATTAAGAGGTCGCCCAATGGCAGCACATGCATCTGCTTTCTGGCTGGCAGTTTCTAACGGATTGCTTGCATTCCTCAGTAAAGCTAAAATCTAAAGGAAGGCCGGACGCGGTGGCTCATGCCTGTAATCCCAGCACTTTGGGAGGCTGAGGGGGGCAGATCACAAGGTCAAGAGATTGAGATGATCTTGGTCAACATGGTGAAACCCTGTCTCTACTAAAAATACAAAAATTAGCTGGGCATGGTGTCGCACGCCTGTAGTCCCAGCTACTCAGGAGGCTGAGGCAGGAGAATCGCTTGAACCCAGGAGGCAGAGGTTGTGGTGAGCTGAGATCGCGCCATTGCACTCCAGCCTAGGCAACAAGAGCGAAACCCCATCTCAAAAAAAAAACTTGAAAGAGGGAAAGAGAGACAAGAAGAAACCATGCCTGGGGGCAACAATACAACTGAAGTTATTCCAAAGTTCTGTGTAACCAGATTGTCTTCCCTGGTCAGGTATTTTATAACAAATATGTTATCTATCATCTTCATGACAACCCTTTGAAGTATTACATGTCCCTCTTTAATATGAGAAAATCAGGCCAGGCTTGGTGCCTCACGCCTGTAATTCCAGCACTTTGGGAGGATAAGGCGGGCAGATCACTTGAGGCCGGTAGTTCACGACCAGCCTGGCCAACATGGCAAAACCTCTTCTCCACTAAAAAGACAAAAATTAGCTGGGCCTAGTAGCAAATGCCTGTAATCCCAGCTACTTGGGAGGCTGAGGCGTGAGAATTGCTTGAACCCGGAATCCAGAGGTTGCAGTGAGCCAAGATCGCACCATGCACTCCAGCCTGGGCAAGACCGCAAGACCCTATCTCAAGATAATAAGAATAATAAGAGAAAAATCAAAGCTCGGGAAACTATAAATGGCTTCATTCATTTAACATGATCTTACTGACAAGTGCCTACTACATGGAGGTTCATCAATGAACCTGAATCCATGGCACTTGTATTCTAGCAGGAATTTGTTCGAGTTCACAAAGCTAATCAACTGAAACCAAGATTTTTCTAGCTAGAAGGACTAGCTTTTCTCCATCTGTTGTACCACACTGAACAATAAAGTGTTATTTTTTTCATAATAATTAGCCAGTCACAGTGGCTCACTCCTGTAATCGCAGCACTTTGGGAGGCCAAGGCGGGCAGATCACCTGAGGTCAGAAGTTCGAGACCAGCCTGACCAACATGGAGAAACCTCGTCTCTACTAAAAATACAAAATTAGCTGGGCGTGGTGGTGCATGCCTGTAATCCCAGCTACTCAGTTGGCTGAGGCAGGAGAATTGCTTGAACCTGGGAGGCAGAGGATGCAGCGAGCCGAGATCGTGCCATTACACTCCAGCCTGGGCGACAGAGAGAGACTCCATCTCAAAAAAAAAAAAAAAAAAAAAAAAATATATATATATATATATATATATAGAGAGAGAGAGAGAGAGAGAGAGAGAGAGAGAGAGAACCCCTGAATGGTTCACTAATGATGAATTACATTCTAAGGTCGATTCGACTAAGTTCTCTATTATTTACTGGTAATTGCAACATATACCTTGATTTCTCACTCTAGTTAACACTATAGGAAAGACATCCAATAAGACGCTAGTTTACCCCCTTCGTTAGGTCGTTAAAACCATTCAGATCTTTTAAGTCTAAGATAAATCGATACTACACCCCAGCTGTGAACTGCTGCTACTTACTTCTTGGCTTCATCTCTCATTCTCCTTCTTTGGTCTCTCGTCTTTATTTCCACATGGAGCCTTCAGAAAGGAGACGTCCAAACCCAGGTCCTGTCTGTATTGTAGCAACACTAAAGATTCCTTGGGGCCCTACTCTCCACTCACGTGTGTTTGCCTTGGTGTCCTCTTTCCAGATCTTTGACTGCAGTCTCAAGAGGACAAGACAAAGATATTTATCTTTCCCAGTCTTTTTTTTTCTTTTTTTGAGATGGTGTCTCACTCTGTCGCCCAGGCTGGTGTGCAGTGGTGTGATCTTGGCTCACTGCAACCTCCGCCTCCCAGGTTCAAGCAATTCTCATGCCTCAGCCCCCGAGTAGCTGAGATTACAGGTGTGCGCCACCACGCCTGGCTAATTTTTCTATTTTTAGTACAGATGGGGTTTCACCATGTTGCTCAGGCTATTCTCAAACTCCTGACCTCGTGATCTGCCCACCTCGGCCTCCCCAAGTGCTGGAATTGCAGGTGTGAGCCACCATGCCCAGCCATCTTTCCCAGTCTTTTAGAATTCTTCTTGCTCCCCGCTGCTGCCATCCCAACGCTCTGAATTAGGGAAGTGTGAAATATTGTCATATATCGCACATCCTGAGAAGATCAGAGACTCCCACAGAACATCTCTTCTAGAAGGTTTTACTTTTGAAGACACAGACCCTTTGAATGAAGGGGGAAGACACTGGGAAGAGAAAGATAAGATAGGATTGCCCTCCAGCTCCTCCTTTCGAAATGTTTTCCTAGATTTTAGCTAGGGTGGGGGAAAAGTGGCTGGAAATGGGGAACAAAAGGTATTTCCGGTTTTGTTGCTTTGTCCTTTCTCTACAGTCTCAAAAATATAGGCTCAAAACATACAGCCTTGACATCAGATCCCAACCATGAGACTTCTCTGTCCATATTTAATAAGTTAGAATTCTTTATAAGTCTCTTTTATATACTTTCTTTCAAACTCTTTAAAGTCTGGCTGGCTGCAGTGGCTCATGCCTGTAATACCAGCACTTTGGGAGGCAGAGGTGGCAGATCACTTGAGGTTAGGAGTTCAAGACCAGCCTGGCCAATTTGGTGGATCCCTGTCTGTATTAAAAATACAAAACTTAGGCCGGGGAAAGTGGCTCACGCCTGTAATCCCAGCACTTTGGGAGGCTGAGGCGGGTGGATCACGAGGTCAAGAGATCAAGACCATCCTAGCCAACATGGTGAAACCCCGTCTCTACTAAAAATACAAAAATTAGCTGGGCGTGGTGGTAGGTGCCTGTAATCCCAGCTACTTGGAAGGCTGAGGTGGAAGTTGCAGTGAGCCAAGATGGCACCACTGTACTCCAGCCTGGCAACAGAGCAAGACGCCGTCTCACAGAAAAAAATAAAAATAAAATAAAAATAAAATTAGCTGGCATGGTGGTGCACACCTATAGTCCCAGCTACTTTGGAGTCTGGGGCAGGAGAATCACTTGAACCCGGGAGGCGGAGGTTGAAGTGAGCCGAGATCATGCCATTGCACTCTAGCCTGGGCAACAAAAGCAAAACGCCATCTCAAAAAAAGATATAATTTAATTTTTTAAAAAAGTTTAAGACCATCTATATATTTGTATTATTCTGTTTTTATTACCCAAATTTGGAAATAAATACCCACAAACTACTTTGCCAGAAAGTATTTTTCTAAGGAGATGCTTGTCTCAAAACATGAATGGACTCATACAACATCCAGCAACCCTAATGCGGCCCAGCCTCTGCTCTTTGCTGTTTGTATGTCATGATTTCAACACACAAAACATCCCCACTGTCCCTTCATGACCCTCTCACCAAGGAGACCCATATCTAGTAAAATCAACCCAGCCTACAGTCTTAAATAAACAAACATAACTGGAGAAGACAAGAGATTAATGACTGCAACTAAGAGAACATGAGCTTCAAAATTGTGAAGCACACAACTTCAGATTTCACTGCTCATAATCTAATGCACCAACTTGCCGGGATCATCAAGAAAACAGATATAATTTGCTTTCTTTCTCAGTCAATGTTAAAAATAATTCAGCATTTTTGTTGAAACTTTGGCATCAAAACAAATTGTACAGTTGTAGCTCCACCTTCCACATAACTATGAAGAGTTGTTTCACTTTCAGAGGTTAGAGTATATTGTCAAGTCTTGTATTCTCCCTTGAAAATATTGTATAACCCAGATGAACTGTCACTTTGGCAACTTTACTGCCACTAGTCCATCTGGACATGGTCTTTTCTTGCCGGGACTTCTCTAGGAACCTCTTAATCAATCTTCCTATGTTCACCTCTCCAATACACTCTCCGTGCAGCAGCCCAGGCTAAAACATAAATTCTTTATATCATTTCCCTATTTACTGGCTCTCTAATGGCTTCTTTTGGAATAAAGATAAAACTTAGAATATTTATTTATTTATTTATTTATTTATTTATTTATTTATTTAGTGACAGAGTCTCATTCTGTCACCCAGGCTGGAGTGCAGTGGCAAAATCTCGCTCACTGCAACCTCCACCTCCTAGATTCAAGCAAATCTCCTGCCTCAGCCTCCTGAGTAGCTGGGACAACTGGCACCTACCACCATGCCCAGCTAATTTTTGTATTTTTAGTAGAGATGGAGTTCGCCATGTTGGCCAGGCTGGTCTTGAAGTCCTGACCTCAAGTGGTCTGCCCACTTTGACCTCCCAAAGTGCTGGAATTACAGGCGTGAGCCACCTCAACCTTAACCTCAACCTCAACGCTCAGCCTCAACCTGGAATACTCTTTCCCTATGCTCTGCCTGCCATTAACCCCTGCTCACCCATTAGACCTCAGCTTAGATGTGAGTTCTTCAGAGAGGCCTCCCCACTCACCCCAATCTAAATTATACCCTTCTATCCTCTTCTCTCATAGCACTCACTTTCCAAATTTATACCTTAAATTGTATGTTTATTTGTTCCATTTTTGTCTCCCCCACTGTAAGAAATCTATGTCCATGTACACAGAGATATTGATGCCTTGGGACCCACTGTTTCTGGCGCCCAACAGTAGCTAGCACAATGGTATGTGCTCAGTAGATAATTAGTCAATGGACAGATGAATATTTGTGGAAGGAAGGACATAAATCTTCATCTGTTTATTTGATTATTATCTAGCCCTCAAAGGTCATAGCACCCCAAACATCCCTCAGCCTCCCTGCAGAAGCCCTCCAATGGGCAACCATAAAACTTCCAATCTAATGTAGATTTTCCTAGACACATTGCACTTTACACTGAGGCTTTTTTGGAGATAGGGCATTTTATCCATATCTTCCCGGCTCCCAATGAATTAACTCTATAAACACCCTTAACTGACTCTGCCTCCAGCAGTCCTGTTCCCTGCCTCCCCTCTTTCCACCTGGCCAATTCACTCTGATGTCAGAGGAATTAAAGTTTATTTAAAACTCTGCCCCCTTAATTTGATCATTTAAGGCCTTTCATTTTCATCTATTTCTGTTTGTTTGTTTGTTTGTTTGTTTTGAGATGAAGTCTTGCTCTTGTTGCCCAGGCTGGAGTGCAGTGGCGTGATCTCGGCTCACTGCAATCCCCACCTCTGGGGTTCAAGCGATTCTCCTGCCTCAGCCTCCCGAGTAGCTGAAATTACAGGCACACGCCACCACATCTGGCTAATTTTTGTATTTTTAGTAAAGACAGGGTTTCACCGTGTTGACTAGGCTGGTCTTGAACTCCTGACCTCGTGATCCGCCCGCCTTGGCCTCCCAAAGTGCTGGGATTACAGACATGAGCCACTGCGACTGGCCCATTTTCTTCTATTTCCAAACCCTGTGCCTGTAAGCCACATGGGTCTGCCTTTGCTCCTTGAAGTCATTTCAAACTAGCCCCAGCCCACCAGCTCTGTTCATCAAATGTGCCTCGAACCCAAGCTCTGCCTCGACACTTACTCTTAACTCTTCAGTCCATTCTAGCATCCACCTTGCTTCCAACACTCAGTTTTGTCTCCTGGCTCTAGTCTCCCTCTCAACGCTTGGGTTGAATGACTGAAGGAACAGCCCACTCTGGCCTTCTTCCTTCCCAAGGGCAAAGCTTACATTCATCCTTTAGATCTCTCTACTTGACTGTTTGGGGAAACTGCCACCCTGGCACCAGGCCTCTGGTGAGCACTCAGGCCAAGTTTAAACATGTCTCCCACAAGAGAGGATGTCAGACAGATTTTTGCCACCCCTGAAGCCCCATTTCCCTCTGGTTTCCATGAGATCCCATTTGGCCTTTCATTCCTTTGTTTCCTCAGTACTGAACATGGTACCCCCCCACATCCAAGCACTCACTAAATCTGGTAACAAATTCTCTTTTTTATTTTTTGAGACAGAGTCTTGCTCTGTCATCCAGGCTGGAGTAGAGTGGTGTGATCTCAGCTCACTACAACCTCTCTCTCCCAGATTCAAGAGATTCTCGTGCCTCAGCCTCCCAAGTATCTGGAATTACAGGCACGCACCACCACAACTGGCTAATTTTTGTATTTTTAGTAGAGACAGGTTTCTCCTTTTTGGCCAGGTTGGTCTCGAACTCCTGACCCCAAGTGATCTGCCCGCCTCAGCCTCCCAAAGTGCTAGGATTACAGGCATGAGCCACTGTGCCCGGCCTTCTGGTAACCAAGTTTAATTCCTCAGTCAAGCTTATCTCCAAGATCTTCTAAATCCTCCCCATCCCTCCTACTCACCAAGACTTGTTTGTATTCAAAACATGAGATTCTCTAGAGAAAACTGGGTAAAGGACAGATCCAGATCTAAATCCCATTCCTGTCACCTAGTAGCTTTGGGGCCTTGATCAAAATAACTTAATATCTTAAAGTTTTATTTTTTAACAAATATCTAGGAAGTGGGAATAATATTCCACAATGGCTGCTAGCACAGATATGCCACATTGTAGGCATTTTCAAAATGTGCAACAAAGGACAAAAAGAAAGAACATATTCATCCTTTGCAGGGATGTGGTGCTATGGCTGTAGCAAAGAAATGAACATCATATTGGCTGAAATGGGCGGATCACAAGGTCAGGAGTTCGAGACCAGCCTGGCCAGCATGGTGAAACCCTGTCTCTACTAAAAAAATACAAAAATTAGCCGGGCATGGTGGCGTATACCTGTAATCCCAGCTACTCGGGAGGCTGAGGCAGGAGAATCGCTTGAACCTGGGAGGCGGAGGTTGCAGTGAGCCAAGATTGTGCCACTGCACTCCAGCTGGGGTGACAGAGCAGACTCTGTCTCAAAAAAAAAAAAAAAAAAAAAAAAATTACAACATATTTTGACTATATAATTCCTGTAGATGCTGAGATAAACCATGACAGCAGGAGAGTAAGGAGAAATGTATGGACAGAGAAGTTGGTGTGCAAGGCCTTAAAGAATGATTGAAATATAACAACAGTAGGATGAAAGGAAGCTTTCCAATAGGGCCAACATAAGTAGAAGCCTGGGCACAAGACAGTCTTGGGACGCTGGAGAGGCAGAGCAGAAGCAGAGCTGAAGGGGGCCTGTTGAGGAAAAGCAGAAAATATGCCTGAAAAGATGGAGAAAGGCCAGCTCACAGAAGATGACACTAAAATGAAACCCAGTTTTCTTCTAACTTCTGACCTTATCTCCATGGCCTTGAGTCTTCCTTTCTCTGTAAGTGAATACTTTGGGATGCATCATCTCCAGGCATGTATCTGTAACTCAATTAACCCAGCCCAGGGAGTGGTATAGCCCACACCTTATCCAAGTAAGTAATTAATGTTTGTAAAATCCAGATGCCACCTAAAATAATTGTTATGAGGATGTTGCTGGAGATTCTGCAGATGCCTTGGCTTAGCACTGGACCTGCTGACAGAGGCAGGGACCCCCTACTCTGCTCTGCGCTCTGCTTGTTCCTTGAATGTTTGCTTACTCACATGGAGATAGCTGTAAAGTATTTCCAGTGATGCTACATTTGCAAAAGTTCCTGAAATCTTGGCTCTTGTATAAAGTGGTTTGGGCTTAATAATTTTAAAGTAAATTCAAGGCAAACTTCTATTTGTCCTTAGTTTTCCACTTCTTTGAACCTCAGTATCCTTGATTAGGTTATGATAATAATATCAATATGAACTCTAGATAAGTAAAATAATGCTAGTACTAATGCTGACTCGGAGCAACATGTCAGGCATTTTACTTATATCATCACATGTGTTCCCCACAATAATCCTATGAAGTAGGTACTATTATTATGAGGATAATAATTTCACACATGAGAAAACTGAAACACAGAGATAAGTGGCTTGCCCAAAATCACAGTTAGAAGTGGGAGAGTCAGAAGTGAAACCAGACAATCTACTTCCAGAGCCCACTCTCAACTCACTTGCCATACTACCTGCATAATAAATGTCAGGATTCTTACTTTACAGACAGGGAAACTGAGTTGTGAAATAATGACCAGAATTGCCTGAGGTCACTGAATGAATGAATCAGTAGCAAAGTCAGAACACTCTGGAATCCTGGATCTTTCTTGGCCCAATTTTCTATCCACCAATCTATATGAAGACATTTCCTCTGTCATCAACATTATTCCTTTTTTTTTTTTTTTTTTTTTTTTTGTGAGATGGAGTTTCACTCTTGTTGCCCAAGCTAGAGTGCAATGGCATAATCTGGGCTCACTGCAACCTTCGCCTTCCAGGTTCAAGTGATTCTCCTGCCTCAGCCTCCCGAGTAGCCGGGATTACAGGCATCTGCCACCATGCCCAACTAATTTTGCATTTTTAATGGAAATGGGGTTTCTCCATGTTGGTCAGGCTGGTCTCGAACTCCCGACCTCAGGTGATCCACCTGCCTGGGCCTCCCAAAGTGCTGGGGTTACAGGCGTGAGCCACTGCGCCCGGTCTCATTATTCCATTTTTAATAGATCTCAAGGCTATAAGACTTCTGCTGGAAGAAACAAAAATCAGTTTCTAAAGCAAAGTTGCCCCCTGAATAAAATGTTATTTTCCTGAAGCTCAGGATGCCTAAGAAAAACGGAAATCAATCAACTTCAATCTTCTGATACACCATAGAGTGAACTTCACATGGTCTAAAATCTAGAGAAACAGACAAGTCCTTCCTCTTGCTTAGGAGGTCAGGGAACATGAACATCAATGGATGAGACCACAAGTCTCTCAAGTTTTTTCAGTGCTTAAGGTTAAGGTTATAACATGTAAAGATGGGATGTAACTTTCTTTTTTTAATCACTTTTAAACACCTGACGCTTCATGGGTTCTGTTTAAATCCCAAGGTGATCATTTATCCTGCCTCATCCTTCCTCCTTAACTAGAGAAGAAAATAGGATTTGGGAAGCAAAATCAAGCTCTCCACATGGGAGTTGCCTACAGAACTGACATTCTCCCCGGCTCTCTAATACATGTTAGAAATGTTGACGTGTGGCCAGGTGCAGTGGCTCACGCCTGTAATTCCAGCACTTTGGGAGGCCAAGGCGGGCAGATCACCTGAGGTCAGAAGTTCGAGACCAGCCTGGCCAACACGGTGAAACCCTGTCTCTACTAAAAACTACAAAAATTAGCCAGGCGTGGTGGTGGGCGCCTGTAATCCCAGCTAGTTGGGAGGCTGAGGCAGGAGAATCTCTTGAACCTGGGAGGCAGAGGCTACAGTGAGCTGAGATTGCGCCATTGCACTCCAGCCTGGGCAACAGAGCGAGATCCTGTCTCAAAAAAATAAAATAAATAAATAAAAATGTTGAGGTGCTACCCCTGTATGTCACAATTTTATAAAACTGTATCTAGTTTCTGACTTAAGGGCTTATTGGTGTCTCCGATTTTGGCACAGATCGTTGTGACAGTTTTAGAATAGGAAGATCAGGTTGGTCTTGATTGCCCTGAAACCGCAGCTACAGGAAAATGTGAAGACCTTATAGAGGTGGTTTCATCTCTAAAAGGTAACGGTCCTGAAACAGGCTCTGGGGTATTCTCATGAACTATAGCTACCCTTAGAAACGACATGGTTCCAGGACAAGGGATATAAGGCAATCCGTTTTACTAGAGTCAGCCAAGATTGAAGTAATAATAGAAATTTCATGTGCCCTGTTCAGTCTGTGGAAAATAGTGCAAAAGTTTCCCTATAGACACCAACCAGAAGCCCTACTCAGAGCCAAAGCCAACAACTGGAAACAAAGATGCCAAACCCTTATTTCCCTCTCTGTGTTGTTCTATTTTGTCTTTTTTACTTTTCCCTTGGCATTTTGAACTTAGATGTCAGCCCTGGTTGATATAAAAGCATGAAGCTTTCCTGCTACAGCATATTCAAAGACAGTGCCATTGAAGACAGTGACCATCTGCATGGGTAGGAGGATGCTGTGAAGAGCAGTTATTTCCACATGCATGTAAATGAGGGTTTTCCAGGAGTATGAAATAATCATTTTTAGTTTAGTTTTCAGTTCATGTGCAATCTGGCTTAACTGGCCTATATTCAGGATATACTGATTATGTAAATTTTTTTTTTTTTTTTTTTTTTTTTGAGATGGAGTCTTGCTCTGTCGCCAGGCTGGAGTGCAGTGGCACAATCTCCGCTCACTGCAACCTCCACCTCCCAGGTTCAGGTGATTCTCCTGCCTCAGCCTCCCAAGTAGCTGGGACTACAGGTGCCCACCACTACACCCAGCTAATTTTTGTATTTTGAGTAGAGACAGGGTTTCACTATGTTGGCCATACTGGTCTTGAACTCCTAACCTCAGGTGATCCACCCGCCTCAGCCCCCCAAAGTGCTGGGATTACAGGTGTGAGCCACCACACCCAGTTTATTTATTTATTTATTTATTTATTTATTTATTTATTGAGATGGAGTCTTGCTCTATCACCCAGGCTGGAGTGCAGTGGCACAATCTCAGCTCACTGCAGTCTCTGCCTCCCAGATTCAAGCAATTCTCCTGCCTCAGCCTCCCAAGTAGCTGGGGTTACAGGCATGTGCCACCATGCCCAGCTTATTTTTTTGTATTTTTAGTAGAGACTGGGTTTCACCATGTTGGTCAGGCTGGTTTTGAACTCCTGATCTCAGGTGATCCACCTGCCTTGGACTCCCAAAGTGCTATGATTACAGGCGTGAGCCACCGTGCCCAGCCACTTTTATGATTTAAAAAAAAAAAAAAAAAGTGTATGTTCAAACAAATAAATTAACAAAAGAAATATAAGCATGAATTTGCTCATAAATATTTCCCATTTCCTGACCTTCCTATAATTTGTTTTTCACTTAGGTTTTTAATTCTAATACAGAGAGTACCAGGCACATAGGAAGCAAACAAAAAAATATTGAAGTGAATGATGTCATCCATGTTGAGTCAAACATATTATTATGTATATAATTACTAATAGCATGAATTAAATTAATACGACAGAGAAATGGTCAAAAATAAATAAATACCATGGCTGGTCACAGTGGCTCACCTGCAATCCCAGCACTTTGGGAGGCTGAGGCGGGCAGATCACTTAAGGCCAAGAGTTTGAGACCAGCTTGGACAATATGGCAAAACCCTGTCTCTATTAAAAATACAAAAATTAGCCAGGTACAGTAGTGCAAGTCAGTAATTCCAACCACTAGGGAAGCTGAGGCAGGAGAATCATTTGAACTTGGGAAGCAGAGGTTGCAGTGAGCCGAGATCACAGCACTGCACTCCAGCTCGGGCGACAGAGTGCCAAAAACAAAAACAAAAAAGGCCGGGTGTGGTGGGTCACGCCTGTAATCCCAGCATTTTGGGAGGCCGAGACTGGCGGATCATCTGAGGTCAGGAGTTTGAGACCAGCTTGGCCAACATGGCAAAACTCCGTCTCTACTAAAAATACAAAAATCAGCTGGGGCATGATGGCACGCACCTGTAATCCCAGCTCCTCGGAAGTCTGAGGCAGAGGAATCACTAGAACCCAGGAGGCAGAGGTTGCAGTGAGCCAAGATTGCACCACTGCACTCCAGCCTGGGCAACAAGAGTGAAACTCTGGCTCCGAAATACACACACGCGCACACACATACACACACACGCACACACACATCAGCATCATAAGCATAGTTCATTCCTAAAGGAAAAGATCACCCCCAATTTGAAAATGTTTCTGGGCTCATGATCTTGCTTTTCTTAGCTCATCATACATATGCAATGTTTGGCCGCCCTGTACATTAATCAGCCCTTACGACATCCCTATGAAATAAGTGGATGAGGAGTATCATTAGCTCCATGTGGCAGACGGGGCAAACCAAACATGTGGAAATTAAATGACTCACCTAAAGCCACCAGAAGCCAATGGAGGAACTGAGATTAGAGCCCACAAGCTTCTACTTTCTGTGCAACCAACCCACAGTCCCCCAGTGGGAAGCTGAGCTTGCTCCCAGATTGCCACCTGAGACACTGGTCCCACTTAGTCACTAATGAGCAACATCCTTGCTCTGGGTGCCAGGGTGGAGAGAGAAGGCACCCGAGTCGTGTTTTCTATCCTCAGAGAAAGAAAAATATCTGAACACCTTTAAACTTAAGTTTATTTTTCCCTTCTCAGTATGTAGATACATAGTAAGCAATTTGAGAAGGAGCTTTATCTTAAAGAAAGATAAGAGATTAAAAGTGCAATTGCAATGGGCTTTTCTCAGATTAAAGGGATCTAAAACATTTCTGTGCAATGAGCTTGAAATAAAGTTCAAATTCAGTTCATAAGCTTATCTCCAAATTTCATTTTTTAAAGTACCTCAAACATAAACTCCACTCAACTTGATCAAAAGCCTCTCCTGCTTCAAGAGACAGAGCAACAATCAGCCCCCTTGTTCATTTAGCCAAGTCAGTGTTCTTAATCAGCATGAAAAACAGCAGCAGCCAATGGGTGGTTTTTTAATAAAAAGTGGTTTGATGAAGCTCCAGGCTGGTGGCAGCATTCTCAGCCCAGAAAAATACAAGTCGAGTCCTCAAACCTGCAAACAGGCCCAAGAATGGGGACCCACTCCAATAGCTGGTATTTCTTCAAGCCTCAAGCCCTCTGTTGTGTACTAACTCCACCTCGTCTCCCTGCCTCTCCCTGCTCATCTCCCTGCCTCTCCCTGCTCATCTCCCTGCCTCCCCCTGCTCAGCATTCCACATTTCCCACCCTTGTTTGGATCAAGGTTCAGTGCCCCGTTTCTCGCTCCCAGAAGTATGTCGTTTGGAGTTTTCTTCCCTTCCCTTCCCTCTCTCCGCAATTTGGTGCTAAAGCCTTTAGGTGGGGCAGAGCAGGATAACATCTGTGACTCATGAGGGAAGCCACCGTGGTCCAGAGCTGGGTGTTGAAGCCCCAGCAGGGTGAGAAAAGTGTCTGCACAGGAGGGCTGCTTGCTGTGTGGTGTCACAGACTGAACAGGATAGGACAGTGTTCCTGCAGGGGCAGCCTGGCTTGGGGTGGCAGAATCCCAGTGGAGTGAAGAGGGTGTCCCCATGGAAGGGTGGCTGGGTGTAAAGTTTCAGAGTCCAGGCAGAGTAGGAGGACATTCCCAGGATAAGAGAACAGAAGGGGAATAGGACAATAGTTACACAGAGGAGATTAGTCAAGTAAGTAACTTATTAAGGATAATGAAAGCCAGGTTTCTCATTGTTGGAAAAGGGAGTCACAAATATTGAAACAGAAACCTGGAATGAACCCTGTAGTTGTCCAGTGGAAATTGGAAGCTAAATGATGCTATAGTCTTCAATATATTTGTATAGATATAGGAACAAATATAGAAATGTGTGCATGCATACATACATACATACTGTAGAAAGTAGAATAATAGACCCCCCCAAAGATGCCTGCATCCTAATTTCCAAAACCTGTGAACATGTTACCTTACATGGCAAAAGAGACTTTGCAGGTAAGATTAAGTTAAAAACCTTGAGATAAGGTTATCCTGGATTATCTGGGTGAGTCCAATACAATAACAAGAGTCCTTATAAAAGGGAGGCAGAGGGTGGGCACTGTGGCTCACATCCAGCACTTTGGGAGGCCGAGATGGGAGAATCACTTGAGCCTAGGAGTTTGAGATCATCCTGGACAACGTGCTGAAACCCCATCTCTACTAAAAATACAAAAATTAGCCTGGCATGGTGGCGCATGCCTGTAACTCCAGCTACTAGGGAAGCTGAGCTGGAGGATCACCTGAGCTTGGGAGGTAGAGGCTGCAGTGATTGCAGCACTGCACTCCAACCTGGGCAATGGGAGTGACACTCCATGTAAAAATAAAAAAAAAGAGGGAGGGGGGTCAGAGTCAGAGAAGGAGATATGACAACAGAAGCAGAAGTGAAAGAGACAGATGTTAATTTGAGAATACTATGCTGTTAGCTCTGCAAATGGAGGAAGGGGCCACAAGCTAAGGAAGGTAGGTGGCTTCTAGAAACTGGAAAAAGGAAGACAAGGGATGCCCTCCTAGAGTTTCCAGAAGGAACAGCCATGTTGACACCTTGATTTTTTGGCTTCTAATCTTCAGAACTAGAAGATGATGAATTTGTGTTGTTTTAAGCCGTTAAGTTTGTAATACACATACTGTTATATTGGCTAGTTCTGTCCAGTGAGAGCTCTTGAGAGATGCAATACCCCAATAGCAACGAGCACACCTAGCTGATAAATACCTTTCTCCATTAAAAGGAACCATGGCTCTTCAGAGGAATGGCTGATTCAGGTCTGAAACAGAGAAAATACAAGACAAGCCTGGAATATATTTTCTTTTTTCTTTTCGTTGTTTAGACAGAGTTTCACTCTTGTTGCCCAGGCTGGAGTGCAATGGCACTATCTCAGCTCACCACAACCTCCACCTCCCAGGTTCAAGCAATCTCCTGCTTCAGCCTCCCGAGTAGCTGGGATTACAGGCATGCACCACCACGCCCAGCTGATTTTTTATTTTTAGTAGAGATGGGGTTTTTTCATGTTGGTTAGGCTGGTCTCGAACTCCTGACCTCAGATGATCTACCACCTTGGACTCCCAAAGTGCTGGGATTACAGCCATGAGCCACCACGCCCGGCCACCTGGAATATATTTGCATGTCAGAAAGCAAGAAATTATCAGCATGGTGAGGGCTTGTCAAAAGGACACAGGAGTCAGCTTGAAGAGGCTGCCATTGGACAAATGAGAGACAACTTGCATCAAAATAAATAATACGAGTAATAGATTATAAACCATTGAATAAAATAGAGACACGAGTCCCTAATTAAATAAATTAACAAGTAAAAATTAAATGTTTGTTTAAGAATGGGACATTTTCAGATGATGGGTGCACCAAAATCTCACAAAGCACCACTAAAGAACTAAGGCATGTAACCAAATACCACCTGTACCCGAATAACTTATGGAAAAAAATTTTTTTTAAAAAAAAGGACATTTAAGACCAGGCCGGTGGCTCACACCTGTAATCCCATAGCTTTGGGAGGCTAAGGTAGGCAGATTGCTTGAGCCCGGGAGCTTGAAACCAGCCTGAGCAACATGGTGAAACTCCTTTTCTACTAAAAATACAAAAATTAGCCAGATGTAGTGGCATGTGCCAGTAGTCCCAGCTACGCAGGAGGTTGAGATGGGAGAATTACTTGAGCCTGGGAGGTCAAGGTTGCAATGAGCACCACTGCACTCCAGCCTGGGCGACAAAGCAAGATGCTGTGTCAAAAAAAAAAAAAAAAAAGAATGGGACATTAAGCTGGTTTTGAAGTATCACTCCACAAAATACTAATTAATTATTATACAAAAGGAAAGAAGTAGCTTTATAACAAAACAAATTGGCAGATAACATTTTAGTCAGGTGATCAGAGTGAATATTGTCAGTAATGGAGCAAATGAAAATAGTGTGCCAACTGATATGATGCAATGAGGAAAACACAGCATCCCCTCTGTGATATTCCTGCCAAAGATACACAACCTGAACTTAATCACGAGAAAACATCTGACAAAACCGAACTGACAGGCATTATACAAAACAACTGGTCCATATTTGCCAAAAGTTTTAAGGCCATAAAGCCAAGTAATATAACTGAGGAATTTCTCCAGACTGGAGAAGATTAAAGAGACATGACAACTAAATTGTCTGATTCTGAACTGAATCTTTTTGCTCTAAAGGCATTTGGCAAAACTTGAATGTGATCTGAGTATTAGATGGTAGTAATGTATCAATGTTAATTTCCTAATTTTGGTGGTTGTATTGTGGTTATATAGGAAAATAAAGTATTGAGGTATTATGAGGAATCAGGTTGGATTGGCAAATTACTGTCATGGTTCTGGAAAAAGAATTATACTGTATTTATAACTTTTCTGTAAATTGGAGGATATTTCAAAGATTTTTAAATATATATCATTAGGTCCCAAATCCTTTTCTTACACTATCAGTAAGTCTTCTCCCTTTAACCATTGATTCAGTTCTGTTAGTAGAAATGGATATTTCTCATTTTCTCCGGAATCAGAGCACCTTCAGGCCAGGCAACTTAATTGGAGGATGACCAGAGCCTGGGGATGACCAAAGTCTGGCAGGAGTAACCACAGCACTGATTGAATACTGGGTGGTGGGAGATGGTGAGGACAGGTAGGAGAAAATGGTTTTCAAAGGCTGTCAGAATGTTCTTGCTTCACTTTTTTATTTTTTTCGTTTTGAGATAGAGTCTTGCTGGGATGCCCAGGCTGGAGTGCAATGGTGCAATCTCAGCTCACTGCAACCTCTGCTTCCCAGATTCAAGCGATTCTCCTGCCTCAGCCTCCAGAGTAGCTGGGTTTACAGGCGCGTGCCACCACACCCGGATAATTTTTGTATTTTTAGTAGAGATGGGGTTTCACCATATTAGCCAGGCTGGCCTTGAACTCCTGGCCTCAAGTTATCCACCTACCTTGGCCTCCCAAAGTGCTGGGATTACAGGCATGAGCCACTGCGCCCACTTTTTTTATTTCCTAACATCTGATTAAAATACCCAAGTCCACTGTGGAGTGTCAAGAGGAAAAGTTGAGTATCATCTGTTAGCGTGTTTGTTTTATAATCAATTTAATCTCTCCGGGGCAATCTATTAGAAAAAAGGTAGACTGACCTAGTTCTTAGACTGTCACTGATTCTAAACCCCAGCTCTCCTTTTCTTTAGCTTTACTCAGCAGATTAATCCTATTTCACTTGTGTATTTATGTGAACACACAAATTTGCAGCCCTTGGGCTGTACTCAGACAAGCCCAAGTTGATATTTCAGGATTCAAAGAAATCTGGTATGGTGCAAAACACAGTTTGCAGTAGAAATCAGACTTGTCTGTGCCCAAAAGGTGCCAAAAACATGCCACCTATTAAAATACATAAATGTCGTGTCAAAAAAAAAGCTATAAAAGATAGTTTGGGGACAATAAAGACATATAAATACGGACCCCATGTTGGAAATCAGGGAATGTTTTCTTTTTTTTTTTTTTTTTTGAGACGTAGTTTTGCTCTTGTTGCCCAGGCTAGAGTGCAATGGCGCGATCTTGGCTCACTGCAGCCTCCGCCTCCTGGGTTCCAGCGATTCTCCTGCCTCAGTCTCCCGGGTAGCTGGGATTACAGGCACGCATAACCACGCCTGACTAATTTTTGTAATTTTAGTAGAGATGGGATTTCACCATGTTAGCCAGGCTGGTCTTGAACTCCTGATTTCATGTGATCCGCCCAACCCGACTTCTCAAAGTGCTGGGATTACAGGTGTGAGCCACCGTGCCCAGCCAAAAGAGACTTTTTGAGAATTGTAGATGTCATCCTGTACTGCATACATTTTGGGAAGAATTTAGCTGTTTTTTGCCTATACCAGGTTTTTTCAGAGGGACTCAAAATCATTATGCTCCTACTTTTTTTTCTTTTTTTGCGACGGAGTCTTGCTCTGTCGCCACACTGGAGTGCAGTGGCACAATCTCGGCTCACTGCAACCTCCGCCTCCTGGGTTCAAGTGATTCTCCTGCCTCAGCCTCCTGAGTAGCTGAGACTACAGGCGTGTGCCACCATGCCCAGCTAATTTTTGTATTTTTAGTAGCGACGGGGTTTCACCATATTGGTCAAGATGGTCTCGATCTCCTGACCTCATGATCTGCCCGCCTCGGCCTCCCAAAGTGCTGGGATTACAGGTGTGAGCCACCGTGCTTAGCTTTTTTGCTTTTTTTTGAGACTCGTTCTGTCACCCAGGCTGGAATGCAGTGGTGCAATCTCGGCTCACTGCAACCTCTGACTCCTACTTTTTTTTTTTTTTTTTTTTTGAGTCTTACTCTGTCACCTAGGCTGGAATGCAGTGAGCAATCTCGGCTCACTGCAACCTCCGCTTCCTGGGTTTAAGTGATTCTTGCGTTTCAGCCTTTGGAGTAGCTGGGACTACAGGCGTGTGTCACCACACCCGGCTAATTTTTTTTATTAGAGACAGGGCTTCCTTGCATTGGTCAGGCTAGTCTTGAACTCCTGGCCTCAAGTGATCTACCTGCCTCGGCTTCCCAAAGTGCTGGGATTACAGACATGAGCCACCACGGCCGGCCTATGCTCCTAGTTTTAAGACTTAACATTTAGATATTTTATGGGTATATTCCCTTCATCATCAGTACATCTAATACAAATTCTCTCTTCCCTGAAGGTAGGTGGGAAGTTAGATGGGGTGGTTTCCCTTCTTTTTCCTGCCAGTTAAAAAAAGCTTCTTATTTCCAAAGCATGTTGACTGTGCCTCCCAACAGATCTCAGTGCCTTTCACAAGGCCTTTGCTCTTCTGCCTGCCCATAATACTCAGACAGACAAAAACAGATAATCACACACATAGGTTTCACTTGCCATTCGTGGCCCTCTTCAGTTGTCACGTCCTGGCTCCCCCGGGCACAATTAATTGCTTGGTTTCATGTCCTTGTAGCAACAGTTACCACTTTGTTAATTCACACATATGTTCATCTGTCTTCCTCATAAGCTCTGAGCTCTTCAAAAGGAGGAACCATATATTATTTACTTTGCACAGTGACTAACACATAGTAAGTGCTCAATATAAGCTTGTGGGTGAAAGAATAAATAAGAGGATGAGTAAATGCCTTTGAGCTGGGGTCTGGGGAAGATCTAATGACTTCTAAGACCATGGGGGCTATCAGCATTTCTACTATCCCCCTTCAGATCCTGATACTCAACCTTCAGATCTTGAACTTAATGCTATTGAACAGCAGCCACTCCGCATGAAATTAAAACAAAAAAAAGTTAGAAGTATTTAAAGCCTAGGCCTTTTTTTCCTACCAAATTTCTCTTTTTTCACAGCTTGAAAATTAGAACTCTAATAGCCATGCAGAACATTCATCAAACGCTTCCACGGGATGATAAAAGTCACAAAATATTCACAGGGCACATATGGACCCTCCAGACAGTTGGTGTTGGTGACCAGGTAAAAGTATTAAACTCAGAAAAATCCATCTGGAAAGACAGGCATTTTAAAAATTATTATTATTATTATTTGAGACAGTCTCACTCTGTCACCCAGGCTGGAGTGCAGTGGCGTGATCTCAGTTCACTGTAACTTCTGCCTCCCGAGTTCAAGTGATTCTCCTGTTTCAGCCTCCCAAGTAGCTGGGATTACAGGGGCCTGCCACCACACCCGGCTAATTTTTGTATTTTTAGTAGAAAGAGGGTTTCACCATGTTGGCCAGGTTGGTCTCAAACTCCTGACCTCAAGTGATCTGCCCACCTCAGCATCTCAAAGTGCTGGGATTACAGGCATGAGCCACTGCGCCCAACCAGTAAGGCATTTTTTAAATCAAATGTCAGCAAACATTTATGCTAGGCTCTATTCTAAGGGATTTAGGTATAATATCACATTTAGACCTGCAGCAGTCCTATAACATAGGGTCTATGATCATCCCCATTTTATAGATGTGAATGCTGAAGAATGGGGCAGTGAGAACACTCACCTAAGAGTCAGTCTGAATGAACCCAGTCCTGCCCTGGAGCCTGTGCTCTATACCACATTGGACATCAGGGTATCTGGCCATGGGCAGAGCTGCAAGACTCACCAAATATTAGCTACATATTATCAGCCATCTAGTCAGTCCACTGAAGGTTTAGATAGGCACACTGCGGCCCAGAGAAATGAATGACCTTACCTGAACTATATAGATTGTTCCCAGAAAAATTGGGCTAGAAACAGGATCCCTGGTTGCCAACCCAATGTGGTGCCTTCTCCCATGACACAGGACCTTGCCTCTGGTCTTCTATTGTAAATCACATAGTGTTTATCATATGACAGCTACAGGTTGATTTAGGGGTAGTTAATGAAATTAGTCAGTGTTTTTCACAAATGGATCTCAGAGTGTCCATCCCATCCAGACAATTATGTTGAATTTGCTCAGGCTAAGTTAATACACCAGTAATAACTACTGTGAAAGAGACGAAAGCTAAAGGAGGAAAAGGAGGAGGAGGAGGAGGAAGAGGAGGAGGAGGAGGAGGAAGAGAAAGAGGAGGAGGAGGAGGAGACAGAGACAGAGACAGAGAAAAGATATTGAAGGCTGTTTCCCCCTCAGTTAGGTTCAGTTTTTTTCCCCCAGCTTTTAACAAAATGAGAGTCTCTTCTAGAATGTTAACATCTGCTAGATGTTATTAAATATCAATTTTCTAGCAACTGAACCATTGGACATTCTTGCCTAAGTGAAACAAACCCTGCTTGTGCTTCTCCATGGGTACAGAGCTTTAATTAAAGGCATGTGATTAAATATTTTTCAGTTAACTTAGAAAAGAGAGCCACAAGGTAGACAGACAGTGGATTAACTGAATTTTTTTAACTCTTGATCTTTCTGCATTTGTTTTCAAGTTCATTTGCAATTCAATTTGTTGTCACAAAGATTTTAGATTTTCCAGATTTAACATTAAATTTGAAATTAAACATAACATAATCATGAATTCCAGATTTCTTAAAACTGGAATACTGGATACCTAACTAGCAATTTGCAGTTTTATTCTCTGCCCTCCACCCTTTCAGGCAACAGACAAGGTACTAACATGTTTCAGAAATTTGTTAACAGAGAAAACAGTAATTTGTGCTGTCATCTCCTAGGTGAAACAAACACCCCTGTGTCTTCTGTTCTCTCTAGGAAGGATGGAGGTGACCTCCTCCCTTAGAGGCCTCCTCCATACCAAGGGGAGGGAGAGGTTTCCCACCAAGTTTGGTGGGCTATTTAATTGAGACATGTAAAATGTGAATGTGATCTGGGTGCAATGGCTTTTGCCTATAATCCCAACACTTTGGGAGGCTCAGGTGGGAGGGTCATTTGAGCCCAGGAGTTTGAGACCAACCTGGGCAATGTGGCAAAAACTCAGTCCTACAAAAAATACAAAAATTAGCAGAGCATGGTGGCACGTGCCTGTAGTCCCACCTACCAGGGAGGCTGAGGTGGGAGAATCACCTGAGCCAGGAGGTAGAGAATGCGGTGAGCCATGATCATGTCAGTGTACTCCAGCCTGCGTAAAAGAGTGAGAACCTGTCTCAAAAGCAAAAAAAAAAAAGTGAATGCATTCAGGCCAAATAAATGCCACCTGGTGAAATCCAGATTCTCTGACTCTTCCTTCAGAACCTATTTGCTCTTCTGCTGAAGAGGTTTCCCAGGATTTGATCACAGCCTGGTTGTGCCAGTATCAGAGAACCCAACTAACATTAGCATTATAACTATCAGAGCAATGACCATTGTTTGAGGGCCCACTGTGCACCCCAGGCTTACTGTGTTATCCGATTCAGCATCAGTGGATCACCTTCTTAGAAACAGGATTGTCGGGCTGGATGTGGTGGCTCACGCCTGTAATCCCAGCACTTTGGGAGGCCAAGGCAGGCAGATCACAAGGTCAGGAGTTTGAGACCAGCCTGACCAACATGGTGAAACCCTGTCTCTACTAATACAAAAATTAGCTGGGCGTGGTGATGTGCGCCTATAATCTCAGCTACTTGGGAGGCTGAGGCAGGAGAATCGCTTGAACCCAGGAGGTGGAGGTTGCGGTGAGCTGAGATCGTGCCACTGCACTCTAGCCTGGGCAACAGAGTGAGACTCCATCTCAAAAAAACAAAAAAAGAAAGAAAGAAATAGGATTGTCCAGGCTGAGGGCGGTGCCTCACACCTGTAACCCTAGCACTTTGGGAGGTCGAAGCGGGTGGATCACCTGAGGTTGGGAGTTCAAGACCAGCCTGACTAACATGGAGAAACCCTGTCTCTACTAAAAATATAGCATTAGCTGGGCGTGGTGCTGCATGCCTGTGATCCCAGCTACTCGGGAGGCTGAGGCAGGAGAATCACTTGAACTCGGGAGGTGGAGTTTGCAGTAAACCGAGATCATGCCATTGCACTCCAGCCTGGGCAAGAGTGAAACTCCATCTCAGAAAAAAGAAGAGAAGAGAAGAGAAGAGAGGAGAGGAGAGGAGAGGAGAGGAGAGGAGAGGAGAGGAGAGGAGAAGAGAAGAGAAAAAGAAAGGCAAGAAAAGAAAGAAATGAGATTGTCCAGATTGTCCAGTAAAATCAGGCATTTTTGTCCTGTCCAGGAAGTTCTGCTTTTACAGGTCAGAGAAAGAAAGGAGAGGAGTTGGTTTACATCCACTTTCTCTTTTTGAGAAGAAAGTGACCCTCTAAACTGCCATATAGGCTATTTTGCTGGGAGCTCTTCCATTGCCTTTTTAAAATTTTAATGTGCAGTAATCTTGACTCTTTAATGAGGGACCATCAGAAAGAACTTCCTAGCCAAGGTGTAAGGGGGCAGAGGTGTAGACCTTGTTCCAGGCTCTGCTGATTTCTTCCCCTGCCCCTCCTAGGCCTATCACAGGTTCAGGGCTGGTCAAATCTTGTCCCAAAAACCAAAGATATCTATCCCAGAAGACTTCTGAGAATGTCACAAGATTTCTAGTTATCAGAATCAAGGCCATCCAGGCCTCTTCCTGAATCTAGATGAAAACCATCTAAATTGAGAACATTCTAGAAACTAAGACAAAGGACAGGATGATACTTTGTAACTATGGGAGGGAATATGGCTTCTTGTTTTTCAAGAGAAAGTAAAAACAAGATTTCTTGACGTTCTTTCCACTGAATGCTAAAGAAAGCTTCATCGTTAGCCGTCTCCTCTCCCAAACATAAGGAATTGAACAAAACAGAATAGAAGACCCCTGTACTTCAGAAGTCTTTTTTCTCAGTGCTGCATGTTTCATGCATTATGAACTGAGGTTATTTTCTTCTTGTTAGGGTTTACATAGAACTGAGATAGCCATTAGATATTCTGATTATTAAAGAAGTTAGAAAGGTTTTTTTTAACTCTAAAGGGCCCTCTCTTAATTATTTTAAAAAGCTATCTATTACTGAATGCAGAGCATTGCCTTTGTCATTATAAAGAATTTAAAAAGAATGATAACTAATACAGTCATATTTTTGAAGTTGTCTTCTAGTTCAGAAGAGAGAGGGAGAATAAACCAAGAATATGAAAAAGCAAGAAAAGCATTAAGTGTGAAGGGGTCTTTTAAAAACCTGTCTTAGGAGTGGTGGAAGGTAATATTCTGTAGTGTTTCTAGAATTTCATTAATGAGCACATTGAGGATACAAATGATTAATAAGACACATTCTCTTGGCCTGAAGGATCTTCCAGGCAAGTGAGAAAGACAAGCATGTAAATCAATTGATTACAGTTTAGACAAGAGCTATAAGGAATAGAAATGACATGCTGTGAAAACTGAGAGAAGAGAATAACTAGGTCTTCTCAGGAAAATCAAGAAAGGCTTCACACAGAAGATAATATTTTAGCTAGGTCACCAAATGTGGTAGTTTTAAAATATGTTCACAAATTTTTAGATACTTTTCTTTTCAAGAGGTGGAACTTAACTCCCCTCCCTTTGAGTGTGGACTGGACTTAGTGACACTCAGCCTCCCGAGTAGTTGGAATTACAGGCACCCACCACCATGTTCGGCTAGTTTTTGTATTTTTAGTAGAGACAGGGTTTCAGCATGTTGGCCAGGCTGGTCTCGAACTCCTGACCTCAGGTGATCCATCCACCTCGGCCTACCAAAGTGCTGGGATTGGGTGTGAACCACGGCACTCGGTGTCAACTTCTTTGTGCTGTCTCCTAGTGACACTAATAGAAAATGGCAGAAGTGACAGTGTACTTCAAAGACAAGGTTATCAGCAATATGATGGTTCCCTGTTTACTCTCTTCCTTGGATCACTCACTGTGAAGGAAGACAGCTGCCATGTCCTGAGGACACTCAAGCAGATCTATGAAGAAGACCACATGGCAAGAAAGTAAGGCCTCCTGCCCACAACAGCCACATGGGTGAGCCATCTTGGAAGTGGCTCCTCTAGTCCCAGTCGGGTTTTTGGATGACTGCAGCCTTGACTGCAACTGCATGTGAGACCGTGAACCAGAACCATACAGCTAAGCCACTCAGAATTCCCGACCCCAGAAACTGTGAGGTAATACATGTTTATCATTGGCTTAGATCACTACCTTTTGGGATAATTTGTTATGCAGCAATAGATTCCTAATACCCCAGATGAGTATCAGTTTGCTCTATTGGCAGGTAGGAGGCATCCAAATAGAAGAACTGAAAGGCTCCCAGTGAGTGGTTGAGTACAGCTGGACTGTAAGACATGTAGTTGTGACTCTTAAAGCTTTTAAGTGTATTAGCAAAAGCCCTAAGTATTCTTAAAAGTGGAATTTCCTTAACTTAATGAATAACATTGGCTGGGTGCAGTGATTCATGCCTGTAATTCCAGCACTTTGTGAGGCCAATGCAGGAGGATCATTTGAGGCCAGGAATTCAAAACAGGCCTGGGAAACATAGTGACACCCCATCTCTACAAAAGAAAATAAAAAAAAGAATATCTTGGAATATGGCTACTCACTGCACTTTGGGGGAAAAAAATTTAAATTTTTTGCCATGATCTAAAAGCTACTTCTCTAGTTCATGCTGTGTTACAGTCCTCCTTGCTCACTACACCTGAGTCACACTGGCTTTCCTCATTCCGTATCCCCTACTAGGAGTTCTGTGCACACAGCTGCTTCTGCTTAGATAGCTCTTCTCTTTACCTTCCCTCTGGCTGACTCCTGCTTCTCTTATAAGACACAGCCTGCGTGTGCCTTCAAGGAGACCCTTTTCTGACCACCACAACTGTTATTCTTCTCTGTAGTGCTTGTTTCTTCCATCAGAGGAATCACTCTCCAAAGTCATGTTATATATGTTATTTGTCTGTTTGCATGTTTTTGTCTGTCTTTCACTCCAGACAGTACATTCCACTATGCAGGGGCCACTTGTTTATTGCAGTATCTCCAACACATGGCATGGTGCCTAGCATGTGGTAAGTGCTCACAAAACATTGATTATGGCTATCTTCCCCTTCCTCCTGTGTAGTAAAACTTTGATATTAGGTATTCCAGTTTGTTTTGTTTTGTGTTTTGAGATGGCGTGAGCCATCGCGCCCGGCCAGGTATTCCCGTTTTAAGACTATTTGTCGGCTGGGAGTGGTGGCTCACACCTGTAATCCCAGCACTTTGGGAGGCCGAGGTGGGTGGATCACCTGAGGTCAGGAGTTCAGCCTGGACAACATGGCGAAACCCCATCTCTACTAAAAATATAAAAATTAGCTGGGAGTGGTGGTGGGTGCCTGTAATCCCAGCTACTTGGGAGGCTGAGGCAGGAGAATCACTTGAACCTGGGAGGCAGAGTTGCAGGGGGCTGAGATCGTGCCACTGCACTCCAGCCTGGGCACAGAGCAAGACCCTGTCTCAAAAAAAAAAAAAGTAGATTAAACATCTTGGCAGCAATACTTCACAGATACGAGGCTGTACTTCATACATACATATATATGTATGTAACTCACATGTATCATATGTATATATGTATGTATGTATATCAAGAAGTACATAATTTAGTGTCTCTCTTTGGTGATGACAAAATTGGTCACTGGGCTTAGGTGGTAACCCCCAGATTTCACCCTGCAAAGTTGTGTTTTTCCCCTTGAGACTGACTGCCAAGCCATCTAAGGAGTGATCTTCTGCCATCACAAATTGGAGACATAGTAATACCCCACCCATAAATACTTTAGCATATGTCATTAAAACATAAGAATATTTTCCTTCATAGCTAAAATAAGATTATCTCACTGAACAAAATTAATATTAACCCCTTAATATCACCTAACATTCAGTCCATGTTCAAATTTTCTCCCAATTATCCCCAAAATGTCTTTTATATCTGGTTTTCCAAACTGGGATCTAAACCAGAGAAGCCAATTTTTAAATGATCATAGGGAAAACTTTAAAATGTATATTACCTTAGGTACAGACTTTTCCTTTTAATTTCATATCTTATTCACTAGTTAAAAAGAAATGTTGGCCGGGTGCAGTGGCTCACGCCTGTAATCCCAGCACTTTGGGAGGCTGAGGTGGGCGGATCATGAGGTCAGGAGATCAAGACCATCCTGGCCAACATGGTGAAACCCCGTCTCTAGTAAAAATACAAAAATTAGCTGGGTGCGGTGGCATGCACCTGTAATCCCAGCGACTTGGGAGGCTGAGGCAAGAGAATCATTTGAACCCGGGAGGTGGAGATTGCAGTGAGCCGAGATCGCGCCATTGCACTCCAGCCTGGTAACACAGCGAAACTCTGTCTCAAAAAAAAAAAAAGAAACATTATTGCTGTCATTGCAGTAGGTGAATGTCATGTGCATGTAGTTAGGAAAGTTACAAATCCTGTTCTAAAATCTTTAACTGAACCGGGTGTGGTTCAGTTTACAGGCTCATGTCTGTAATCCCAGCACTTTGGGAGACTGAGGTGGCTGATCGCTTGAGTCCAGGAGTTCAAGACCAGCATGGCCAATATGGTGAAAATGCATCTCTACTAAAAATACAAAAATTAGTTGGGCGTGGTGGCACATACCTGTAATCCCAGCTACTCGGGAGGCTGAGGCACAAGAATCGCTTGAACTCTGGAGGTGGAGGTTGGAGTGAGCTGAGATCGTGCCACTGTACTCCAGCCTGAGCCACAGAGCCAGATTCTGTCACAAAACAATAAAAATTTTAAAAAACTTTATCAAGCAGTTTTGGTGCCAAAAAATAAAATAAAATAAAATAAAATGTATCATTAATAACATATCCTCATGATTTTTAAGTCCTTACTAACGATAAAGAAATATTAAAATCACTATAAGATTGAAATATGTTCATTCATAAGTTGAGTCCAAGTAGTAAATCTTGCCCAGCGGCTAAGAATCAGAAACAGAATCAGCTCCTTGGCCATAAGCACTATCTCAGCCGAAGAAAGAGGGAAACTAGTAGCTAGGTTCACACTAACATCAAGGATGAAAGAAATGATACCTTTCGACTTCTCAGTGAAGAGGACTCGGAGCTAACGGCTTACAGAATCTCCTTTCTCTTTATAATGACACTTTAAACTTTCCATGCCTTCGCTCTGAGTCTATTCATTTTACTAAAAGAACAAAGAGTATTCATTTTCACATCACACTTTGCCCAGGTGTGGAAATTAACAAGTCAAAGTGATATTTCCAAGATATGAAATCATGTGTCTTTCATCCCTTTGTACCCACAAAGTATTTGAGCTATGCAAAGACAATAAACTACAACTTTATTTCTTATCACATGTTTCTGATGAATAGGAGGGAAACATTCATGTTTTAAACTAGCCTTTTCATTAAGTACTAGGACATGTGTTATTTAAATGAAGCAAGAAAATTTGTTCATAATTTTTTGTTTCTGTTTTTTCTTCTTTTTTCCTTTTTTGCGATGGAACCTCACTCTGTCACCCAGGCTGGAGGACAGTGGCGCCATCTTAGCTCACTGCAACCTCCGCCTTCTGGGTTCAAGTGATTTTCCTGCCCCAGCCTCCCCAGTAGCTGGGATTACAGGCATGTGCCATCACGCCGAGCTAATTTTGTGTTTTTAGCAGAGACGAGGTTTCACCATGTTGGCCAGGCTGGTCTCGAACTCCTGACCTCAGGTGACCCACCTACCTCAGCCTCCCAAAGTGCTGGGATTATAGGCGTGAGCCACCGTGCTCAGCCTTGTTTCTGTTTTTTGGTCTGAACGTTGGTGGTCACTTGTTTGATCAGTAACACTGAAATATGTCATAATCATAACACTCCTTTTATATAGGCACTTTAATCCTGAGACCACAAAAATCTTTATAAGGATCTGTTTGCCAGTAATATTGGTCACTTTGTAAATCACTTTGAAAGTAGGAAACCTGAAGACAGGAAATTGCCTGAACACTCAAAAGTACTCGAGTCAAGAAGCAAGTCTAAACTAAAACTAGGTCTTATCAGTCTCAGCCTTGGCCTGATCAAAGTCTGAAGGATTGACTTTAAATCTTAAAGACCCTTTGTCCTTCCTAGTCTCATGATATTGACCCAAAATATTTTGTGTACTTTATCACTAAGGTAGTGAGTTCTCACTTGATATGTAGACCATTTTTTCTATAACTATATGAAATATCTATACATAGATGAATCAATGGCATGGTTTACATGTGTGTTTGTTTTGTCTCTTTCTTTTTAGTGACTGGACACATCCAAGAGACAGAAGAGTCTATAATTAGGAACAAAAGAGAAATAGACATTGATCATTTTGATAATTGTTTGATAATTTATCGTTCTTTTCTCAGGCTACAAAGGTAACATATTTGTTGTACAAATTTTGAAAACCTAGGAAAAGCACTAAAAGGCAAATGCAAATTAACCATTTTCCTACTTCCCTCTCTTAGAGAGAGCTACCATTATCATTTATTTATCTTAATAAACTCCTTATCATGCATGTACTTTTCACCCATCAGGTGGAATCTCCCTATCCCTAAAGACGTAGGTAAATTTAGCTCAAGTCTCTTTCCAAAGCTGTGGAAAGTTCAGTAATCTCCTAAACATGTCTATAAATTCTTTCAGGGTGGGGGCAGGTGGGAGAGCGAGGGGAATTTGAAGAGGGCTGTCACAAGGCACCTTTAACTGATTTCTTGCCTCTACTGATTCCTGTACTCTGCTCAGGCAGTCTCTTTGTGGTTTACACTCACACACTACATGTAAGGCCCTGCTGCGTCAGACTTTAGGCTTGAGAAGATTTGAAAAGATGGAGAGAACAATAGAGGTTTATTGGCAATATAAACGACTTACAATTGAATATTTAATGTCCTGTTCTTAAACTCTCTTAGTTTCTTTTTGACAACTTGGACTGTAGCCTCTTGACATTTTGCTGGGCTCTTTCTACATCTTCACTGACCACCTTGAACCCGTCTACAACTCTACTCCAAAACACACCTCTTTCCATTTTGTAACACTAAGCTATTCAGCTTTATCTGTATCTCTAATTTGGAGTCCAGGGGCAGATTGCATAAGTTAAAATCCTGAGACTCGTTCTTGGGCAAGTAAACTCTCTAAGTCTTAGCCTTCTCATTTGTAAAATAAGAATGTTGACAGAACCTCCTTCACAGGCAAAGCACTTAGCTCATCTCCTAGCACACTGAGTAAATGTGAACCACTTTCATTACTATTGAGAATATTTCATCTGGGCTATATAGAGCCTGGAAAACCTGTCTGGACTTCTGTTGAGTACCCCTTTCCAGTGCCCAGAACAGTTACGTAAATGGAGAGTGAGGCTTTGAGATTAAGAACACACAGTCTGGGGCCAGGCACAGTGGCTCATGCCTGTAATACCAGTACTTTGAGAGGCCATGAGGGATGAAATGCTTGAGCTCAGGAGTTTGAGACTAGTCTGGGCAACATGGTGAAACCACATCTCTACAAAAAATACAAAAATTAGGTCTTGCGTGGTGTCTCACGCCTGTAATCCCCGCACTTTGGGAGGTCGAGGCAGGCGGATCACGAGGTCAGGAGTTCAAGACCAGCCTGACCAACATGGTAAAACCCTGTCTCTACTAAAAATACAAAAATTAGCCAGGCATGGTGGTGTGCACCTATAGACCCAGCTACTCAGGAGGCTGAGACAGGAGAACTGCTTGAACCAGGAGGCGGAGGTTATAGTGAGCCAAGATCATACCACTGCACTCCAGCCTGGGCAGCAGAGCGAGACTCCGTCTCAAAAAAATAGTAATAATAATACAAAAATTAGCTGGGTGTGATGGCACTTGCCTATAGTCCCAGCTACTTGGGAAGCTGAGGTGGGAGGATCACCTGAGCCCAGGAGGCAGAGGTTGCAGTGAGCATTGATTGCACCACTGCACTCCAGCCTGGGTGACAGAGTGAGACCTGTCTCAAAAAAAAAACAAAAACAAAAACAAAAACCAAGAAAACACATAGTCTGATGCTGGAATGCCTGTCAACTATAACTGGGGTACAAGATGTTTATTAGGGATCAACACCTGTGGAAGGAAGGGGAAGGAAGCAGCATTGGGCTGAAGCAACCAACCATCCTGGTTTGTATGTAACTGAGGGTTTACTGGGGCAAGGAGTGTTCAGTGCTAAAATCGGGAGACTACTGAGTAAACTGGGACAGTGGTCACCCTCACTGAGGAAACTGGGTTATAAAGCCTTTGAAGGAGAATCTGGACAGTGAGGATCTGGACAGTGCATCTCTGTGTCTAACAAAAGCGCCAGTTTGTGCCTGGGTTTCCTCATCTGCAAAATGGCGATAACAATGGTGAATGCCTGATTGCATTGTTGTGAAGGTTAAATAAGTTGATATGTGTAAAGTGATTAGAGCTGTGCCCACACAGTAAGCTCCTAAGTATTAGCTATCTCGCCAGATCAAGTGTCCTCCTATCAGATCCTGAAATTCTTGATCTTTGGTCTCCTTTGTCCAACCACCACACTAGTGTTCATCATTACCTCAGTCTGGTTGTGATGTACAACCAGACTGATTACATTTGCATTCATGCTGGTTTCTTGATTACAGCCAGAAAACTGGGGTAAGAGGGTCTTCCATTTCCCTCTCACTCCCAGATTTTGACTGATTCAGGAGACCCCCTCAACTCCTTGTGCTATCCTATTTCCATTATTGAATAATGGAAATAATTAAGTGAGGAGAAAGGTGACACAGAAGTAAGGGCAGAATAAAAAAATTTATTTTTATTTTATTTTATTTTATTTTTTGAGGTCAAGTCTCACTCTGTCACCCAGGCTGGAGTGCAGTGGCACAATCTTGGCTCACTGTAACCTCCGCCTCCCAGGTTCAAACGATTCTCCTGCCTCAGCCTCCCAAGTAACTGGGATTACAGGCATGTGCCATCATGCCCGGCTAATTTTGTATTTTTAGTAGAGACAGGGATTCTCCATGTTGGTCAGGCTGGTCTCGAACTCCGCCCGCCTCGGCCTCCCAAAGTGCTGGGATTACAGGTATGAGCCACAGCACCCAGCCTGAATTTTTAAGTTAAAAGTAGCTTCAAAAAACAAAACAAAAAAAAATGTAAGCATGAGACTTTGGAAGCCAGAGGGGGATGCATAAAAGGCAGAGGGACTAAAGATCATTTTTAGCCTGGGTAACTTCTGTGATTATGAAGCTGATGAAATAAACGATCCTCACTCTGACTTCTCTTTTCTCCAAAATAAACCATGTCGTGTAATTCTATCAGGTGATCACTGGTTGTTTGTTCCTTCATTCTGAAGAAGCTAAAGCTACTAAAAGTCATGTGAATCACTTTATGAGCAAGAGCAGGAAACAGCACTAGGTTAAAATTTGGAGTATGACATTTTCAGTATGAGAATACTTCCCTCCCCGAAGAGCTGGACACAAATTACTTTTTATAGCAGCCCTTGGCTTTTCATCTAGCCAGGAGGAAAGTATGAGGTAGCAGGGTTCCACACCCTTTTACCTGGATGACATCCCTCTGTGTCATTTAAACAGATGCTACTTAGAATAAGGAGTTGGGTTATTTACTCTCTATTGTCATCACCTGAACTAAAGCAAGCAGGCGAACAAGCCAAGCAAAAGAGCAATCTTAGAAGTCATTTTATAAAATGCCTAGACCTCTTTTGGCTTGTTCTTCTGTTGAATTCCAAGCATTATTTGTCTAGGTTCCCTTGCCTGAACTGTTGGCACAAGAGGTGCAATTTTATCCTTGAAGCAGGGTGTTCCTCGGGCACTGAGCCAGTGCAGTTGGCTCATTCACTTCCTTCCCTGCTATGTTTCTTCAGGGCTTTCTACATGTCAGAAGCCTATTACACAATGATTCAGAAGAGGATACAGGAAGTATTGTTCCTACTGTGACACTGGCAGCTCACCTCTCTCTAGCCCAAACTGGTTTACTTCACCAAGGAAGCCACAGAGTTTTCTTCATTTCAATTTCTTTCTGATTTCACAGTTACCCATGATGGAAATCTGAAGTAGAAAGGACTTCGGCCAGGTGCAATGGGCACAGCCTTGAAATCCTAGCACTTTGGGAGGCCAAAGTGGGATGATCGCTTGAGCTGAGGAGTGTGAGACCAACCTGGGCAACATAAGGAGACCCCTGTCTCTACAAAAAAATAAAAATAAATTAGCCGGGCATGGTGGCACACACCTATGGTGGCACACACCTATGGTCCTAGATAACAGGCCGCTGAGGTGGGAGGATCACTTAGACCCAGGAGGCTGAGGCTGCAGTGAGCTGAAATCAAGCCGCTGCAGTCTAGCCTGGGCAACAGAGTGAGACCCTATCTCAAAAAAAAAAAAAAAAAAAAAGTCAAAAAAGAAAAGGCATGGTGGCTCACACCTGTAATCCAGGCAGTAGTTTGGGAGGAGGAGGTGGGTGGATTACTTGAGCCCATAAGTTTGAGACCAGCCTGGGCAACATGGCGAAACCTCATTCCTACTAAAAAATACAAAAAAATTAGCTGGGCATGGTGATGCACACCTATAGTCCCAGCCACTCAGGAGGCTGAGGTGGGAGGATCACCTGAGTCCAGGAGGTCAAGGCTACAGTGAGCCATGATTGCACCACTGCACTCTAGCCTGGGCGGGCCACAGAGTGAGACCGTGTCTCAAAAAAGAAAGAATAATTTGAAGGGGGAAAAAAAAAAAAAAGGAGGACTTCCATGTCCTCTTTGTGGGGAAAGTGATTAGGACTTTTGCAGCTTCTGATGGAGAGCCTGGGACACCTGTCATGCAGGGCTGCTTGTCTGATTTCCACTATCCATGTTGCTGAACTTCTTTTGTGCAGGTGGCCCAGCTAAGCCCTGTCCTAAGGACAGGCAGATTCATGTGTTTCCCTAGTGGAGGTGTTGATGTGCATCACTGCAACCTTTCTCCCTCTCCTGGTTCTTCTCAAGAACCAGAGCGCACAGTTCTAAAATCTTATGATTTGAGGCACCTGGCCCAGGTTAGGGATGCCTACTCTGCATCTCTTTCCAGGAATCATGCAGACACCTTGATCTCAGAGCCCACCCAACTGTGTGAACCATTCCCAGGAAGCCTAAAGATCCTGTTTCTTTGTAATGAGCCAGACCTGCCTGTCCTTACAGGCATCTCCACACAGGCTCAGGGTTCTGATCAGAACAGTAACGGGCCAAAGGGGACCTGCACTGGAAATTTGTCCGCAGAATCATGACAGAGGATGGTCTCTGAGTAGAAAGCCTGCCAGAAACCAGAGGTAAGAGAAAGAGAGAGCTGCAGGTTCAGACTTCCTCCTTCTATCATGCGACTCGAAGATCCTCTTACCAGCTGGAGGGGCGCCCAGCCCAGCTTCTCATTCAAGGACACAGGAGATAAAATGACTGGGTTGGTGTTTAAGCAAATGATTCACTCACCTTTTTATAATCAGGAGGACACAGGAAAGTTTTAGTCTTTCCATACATTTTGTACTTTATCCTTACATTCTATTGATTAAAATGAGAAAAATGAAAAAGCAAGCACAATATCTGGGAAAATTCTTTCATAGGCTCCAGACTCAAATTTATTTTATGCCCATAAACCAAAGTCATCTTATCTCACAACTGCTTGAGCTTTATAATCAATGCGTTTTTAAGGTTTCACATTGACTATACCTATACCATGAGACTTCTTATATCCTACCAGGATGATTGGATAAATTCAATATATTTTTCCCTCACTGCCTCTTTTTTTTCACTCTTCACTTTCAATATAACCACTGCTAAATGATCTGACAATCGATTTCATATACATAAAAACATGGTGCTTAGTTCCATGTTTTTATGTACATGAAACTCTGGGGTGTAGGGGAGGAAGACATGCGTAAGAAGGTGTGCTGGCAAAGACACGCTGTGTCAGTTCCCTGTGGATGTTTTGTAAAACTGGTTGTGAGAAAATGCAAGAGAGGGTAGACACGGCATGACAGTGATGGAAACAGGCAGTGATGAAGGAACCATCTCCCTGAAAGCCAGCTATCTTCCAAGTACATCCTGAGTCTTGTTTCTCCTCCACATCTGCTATTCCTCCTCATGTAGCTTGCCTTCCTACCACATCCTCAAGATTTGTCTCTTTTCTCATCTAAGGTTCAGCTAGAGATGCAAAGAGTAAACTGAGATCCTCAGATACCTTTTCCACCGTCAAAACTCCCCAGAATGTATCTTTAACTTGGAATCAAACTTAAAGGGCGCACCTGCCTTCCCTGTAAATTCTTTTGGGCCATTTGGGCAGCTTGTGAAATCTGTCCCTCAGAACACTGCTGGGTGCCTCTGTCACATTCACCAGTTTTTCCTTTCTTTGTCCTTTGATGAATTTTGAAAAATGTCCAAGGGTTCACTATACAAGGGGCAAACCATGTTTCCAAAAAACATCATAAAACCAAACCAAAAAAAAAAAAAAAAAAAAGAAAATCTTGTACCTACAGAATTCTGAGGCATTTTTGGTAATTTTTCTAGATAAGAGATTTTTTAATGCTATATGCAGAACTCAATCCGTGGACATAATATTGCTTTATGATCTCGTATGAACCATAAGTTGGAATTGTTAAAATAAATTCTGGTGGACAGATGCCAAATGACAAAGCTGGGGTGGAAAGTGGCGGTAAAGAGGGATTTTTACTGCTCCATTTACTCACAGAAAAACTCCACCCAATAATTTCTGCAAAGCAAGAGTAAAATACACTGACTCCTCTGCTGATCTCTAAAATCTTGAGCTTCTGCATTAAGGTGAGGAAAATATCCTGATTGAAGTCATTAAAATAAACACTGGTACAAGTGCCCAGAGAAAGCTGGCAGTGGTTCTGCTGAGAAATTCCCTAATTTGTTCCATTTTCCTTCAGTGCTTGTGCTGACATTCTGAATCTACTTGCCAAATAAGTTCTGTTAATAGACAAATACTCTGAGGTGTAGGGGAAGAAGACATGTGTAAGAAAGTATTCTGGCAAAGGCACGCTGTGTCAGCATAAATTTTATAGGACAAGTTGACTGTTTTAGGCCATACTTTTCTAGTTGTTGAAAAATACCATTATAACGACATCTGTGAAACATTGAAAAATAAAAATAATGCTTCAGAAGTCCACCAGCTTGATCCTAAACTGTTCCGACTGGCTTGAACGATGACTAGGCACAGCCAGTGATATCTATTTGCAGATGTCAATTTGTATGACATGACTTGCTTGAGGGAAGAGAGAGGAGCCTGTGAATTGGAAAAAGAATAAAGAAACAAAAAAGAGCCGGGCGCAGTGGCTCACGCCTGTAATCCCAGCACTTTGGAAGGCCGAGGCGGGTGGATCACGAGGTCAGCAGATGGAGACCCTCCTGGCTAACACGGTATAACTCCGTCTCTACTAAAAATACAAAAAATTTAGCTGGGTTGGGTGCCGGGCTCCTGTAGTCCAAGCTACTCGGGAGGCTGAGGCGGGAGAATGGCGGGAACCCGGGAGGCGGAGCTTGCAGTGAGCCGAGATTGCGCCACTGCACGCCAGCCTGGGTGACAGAGCGAGACTCCGTCTCAAAAAAAAAGAAGAAAGAAAGAAAAAAGAAAAAAAAAAAGGCCAGCGCAGTGGCTCACGGCTGTAATCCCAGCACTTTGGGAGGCCAAGGCGGGCGGATTACGAGGTCAGGAGATAGAGACCATCCTGACTAACACGGTGAAACCCCGTCTCTACTAAAAATATAAAAACAAAAATTAGCTGGGCGGGCGTGGTGGTGGGCTCTTCTAGTCCCAGCTACTCCGGAGGCTGAGGCGGGAGAATGGCGTGAACCCGGGAGGCGGAGCTTGCAGTGAGCTGAGATGACGCCACTGCACTCCCCCCTGGGCGACAAAGCAAGACTCTGTCTCAAAATAATAATAATAATAAACAAAAAAGATAGCACCCTATTTGATTCCTTAGCTCATTCCCAGTACACACTTCTGAGCCCTAGAGACAAAACGGCTTCATACAGTTGTTAAAGGAAGCAGTTTTATGAGAGACATCTGCAAGGCAAATCGGCCTACATTGTGGTGCTGGGTGGAGGGGTGAGATGGAGTGAAAGCATTAGGAGGCAGCACACATTTATCATGGACATCAGTCTCGTAATGCTTGGTACTGACATAGGTATGGACCTGCAAATGGCTTCTTGGGCCACAGCCAACAACATAGGAGGCAAAAGAGAGGAATATGAGGGAACTGTTTGTGAGCACATACCAGATCATCCTTGGGGATTCTGGGAGAGACATCGGGTGAGGCCAGAAAACCTGCATTATGTAGGTTGAAACAAGAGTCAGTAAAAATTAGGATTTGTCATTAATGTGACCAAATTGGCCAGGGACGGTGGCTCACGCCTGTAATCCCAGCACTTTGGGAGGTCAAGGCAGGTGGATCACCTGAGGTCAGGAGTTTGAGACCAGCCTGGCTAACATGGTGAAACCCGTCTCTACTAAAAATACAAAAAACTAGCTGGGCATGGTGATGGGTATCTGTAATCCCAGCTACTCAGAAGGCTGAGGCAGGAGAATCACTTGAACCCGGGAGGTGGAGGTTGCAGTGAGCCGAGATAGTGCCACTGCACTCCAGCCTGGGCAACAAGAGCAGAACTCCATCTCAAAAAAAAAAAAAAGAAAAAGAAAAGAAAAGTGACCAAATTTATATCCACAGGCTGGGGAAACATGATGAATGAGAAAAATAAATCACTTTTTTTTTTTCTCGAGATGGAGTCTTGCTCTGTCACCCAGGCTGGAATGCAATGGCGCAATCTTGGCTCACTGCAACCTCTGCCTCCTGGGTTCAAGCGATTCTCCCACCTCAGCCTCCAGAATAGCTGGGATTACAGGCACCCGCCATCATGTCCGGCTAATTTTTTGGTATTTTTGTGAAGATGGGGTTTCACCATGTTGGCCAGGCTGCTCTTGAACTCCTGACCTCAGGTGATCCTCCCACCTTGGCCTCCCAAAGTGCTGAGATTACAGGCATGAATCACTGTGCCTGGCCCACTTTTAAGTCTTTCAGCCTAATGTAAAATCATGAATGCAGGTATATTGTTCAAGATTTTTGGTTGCAAACAACAGAATCTCCACTCTTACTAGTTTAAAAATAAAATGAACTGGGCGTGGTGGCTCACGCCTGTAATCCCAGCACTTTGGGAGGCCGAGGTGGGTGGATCACCTAAGGTCAGGAGTTCGAGACCAGACTGGTCAACATAGCGAAACCCCATCTCTACTACAAATACAAAAAGTTAGCTGGGTGTGGTGTCTTGTGCCTGTAGTCCTAGCTACTCAGGAGGCTGAGGCAGGAGAATCACTTCCATCAGAGAGGCCGAAGTTGCAGTGAGCTGACATTGCACCACTGTACTCCAACCTGGGTTACAGAGTGAGACTCCGTCTCAAAATAAATAAATACATAAAATAAAATAAAATAAAATAAAAGTATTAAAGGGTATTAAATAGTACATAGACTGTCTGGAAGGGCCAGAGAATCATGTCATGGGTTACCTGGCAGGAAGTTATATCCAAATCATACTGCTGGACTGTTATAGAAGAGAATGCCGCTGGCGTTGGCACTGTGGCTGCACTAATTCTCTGCTGGGGGTACCAACACTGGCGCTGGGCTATTTCTGTGCCACTGGCAAGCTCCATAGCTTCACCAGAAAACAGATTCTGCATGACACCTGCTTTCTCATGGTTTTATCTTCTGCATTCAGTGTTGCATGGCTACATCTGATTGCAGAAACTAGGTCACATGCTTGTACCTTGGCCGCAAATAAGACTAGAATAGAGAGTTCTAGTTTTACCTTGAAAAACAGAACTCAAAATGTAGAAATTCCCTTGATATGGGAAGAAGGGCTTTTAAGAGACGATAAGAAGCCACAAACATAAAAAATGTCTAGGCTAGGGCAGGCGCAAAATGATTAGGCCACCAAACCCTTGAAAAGCAGCAGGAGGCCAGTGTTTGCAAGGAGACTTCTGTTCATGATTGGAACAGAAAACAGTCATAAAAGGATTTTTCTGTAACAACAGCAACAACAACAAAAAGGCTTGCAGGAGGCACTCAATCTATAAATTGTTTTTTTCCCACCAATGCAAGGAGAGATTCAAGGTGTCTCCCTCTCACCTTGGCTTTGGCAGGTATTCCCAGAAACTTTGCAGACATTATTAGCACACTGAAGGACAGTCATATCTCCACCTTGACACAGATTTGGAAAAGAGTAGGCGGAAAAAAATGAAAGCAATTTAAATGTAGTTTTAACATTTGTGTGGTGCAAAGCAAAAGATCTCCATAGCAGACTTTAAGTAACTACAGACAGACTGAGACAGACAGAGACACTGAGAACTCTATCACTAGTGGGTCCCATCAGTTGGGAGTGCTATGGACTAGCACAGAAGTAGATCGGCACAAGGCACAGAGTCTGGACAATATAGGAACAAATTCTGGAACTGAACTAGGACAGTGACATTACCTTAGCCAAAATCCTCTAAGGCAGAAATTCTCAATAGATTTTATCTTAGGTACCAAGATTTATGGTTGTGGCAACCTCAATTACCTTGTTAAAGACTGCCAAGAGGCTGGGCGTGGTGGCTTACACCTGTAATCCCAGCACTTTGGGAGGCTGAGGCGGGCAGATCACCTGAGGTCGGGAGTTTGAGACCAGCCTGACCAAATGGAGAAACCCTGTCTCTACTAAAAATACAAAATTAGCTGGGTGTGGTAGCGCATGCCTGTAATCCCAGCTACTCGGGAGCCTACAGCAGGAGAATCGCTTGAACCCCAGGAGGTGGAGGTTGCGGTGAGCGGAGATCACACCGTTGCACTCCAGCCTCCAGCCTGGGCAACAAGAGCGAAACTCTGTCTGGGGGAAAAAAAAAAAAAAGACTACCAAGAAAAATGTCCTTATGTAAACACATTTTCACATGGTTGATACTTACAAGGTTGATACTTACAATTTTGTATTCTGCCTTTTTCCTCATTCATTGAATCAAAAACGTCTTTTCATGTTGTTTAATCTTGTTAGTTATCCCTTTTAACATCTGCATAGTATTCCACCAGCTGATGCACTCTAATTTACTCAACCATTTCTCCACTGTTTTATACTAGGATTAACTCTAATAATTTGAGAAAGGTAAGTAGAATTTTTGCGCTCTTTTTTTTTGTCTTTTTTTTTCCTTCCTTTTTGTGGAGAATGGGGTCTTGCTATATTGCCCAGGCAGGTCTTGAACTCCTGGGCTTAAGCTATCCTCCCGCCTCTGCCTCCCTGAGAGGCGTGAGCCACCGCTCCTGGCAAGAAAGGTAAGTAGAATTTTTAAAATAAAGTATTTCTGTTTTCTAAATAGATTAGCACATAAATAGTACCTGAGCTTTTCACGGATATGGTCATGTCAACCTTGGGCCTGTAGAGATTCCACAAGTACCTTTAAAGGAAAAGTGGCTTTATGAGAAATCAGGCTCCATACTTTCTTGGGAACTTTAAGCAGAAAGACTTTAGGAAGTCCTGACATGTTCCCAAGGTGGCAACTACATACTACAATAAGATCTCTCTTCCTGAACTGAGTATGTCTAAGATATCCTTGGGGAAAGAGACCCAGAATGGGGCTGGCTCCCATTTGAAGTTCTGAAAACCACTCACCTTGAAAGCTCAGTCTTCGGAGTCTGGATAATTAGTGGAGAGAATGCAGAGAGCTGCTCAGCCTGTTGTGGGTTTTGAGATAAAACCTCAATTTCCATAATCGTCATAAAGAGCAGAATAGTTTTTCTACCCCAAAATATATCCAATATGAATTGTGAAGTGTCTTAGGAAGAATTTGCATGCAAGGAACAGAATTCCACTAACTCAAATAAAAAGAGGGTTGATTGAAAGGCAGAGGTCATTATGGGGTCACAATAAGCCAGCGCTGGAGATACAGCTGCTGGGCATTATAAGACCAAGAAGGGGATTATGCAGATTTTATTTCTCTCTCTCTCTCCTCTGCCTTTCGAGGTACATGGCCTCTCTGTTTGACTCTGGGTGTTGGTCTGCCCCATCTTTGTGCTCTTTTGTTTGCATGCGAGTTTTTTTCTGCTGACTCATGGTTTCTCAGCTTCCCTTCACTGTGGCTAGCATGAGGTTTCGGCCTGCTATGGCAGGCCAGCTGGGCATGACCTTGCAGCTTGGCTCCACACAGCTAAATGACTCAGCCTCTTTGTCCCTATTCCAAATTCCTGGGAGAGAATTCGATCAACCCAGCTTGAGTCAGATGTCTACTCTGAGGTCAGTAACTGAGACTGGTGGGGCACAGTCACATGGCAGGTAGTACTCTCCCTTCCAAGTCAGGAGTGGGGCAGAGTCTCCAAGGCAGCATATGGGTAGGGAGGAGGGAATGTTTGACATCTCTGGGGCAGATATGGGGCTGAGAGAGGCATGCACGGTTGTGATAAAAAAAAAAAAAAAAAAAAAAAAGCATGGGGTTTGGAGAAAAAAAAATCTGCCATTTCATAGTCATGAAACTATAGACAACGTTCCTAATCTTCCAAAGACTGGTGTCCTTAATATGTAACCTGAACAAAATGATCTCACAGCTCTCAGGATCTATTACTGCTATTTTCATTTTAGGAATCTCATAATGTAAGGAATGACCAACTCTAATAGCAACAATTTGGCAGGTTTGATATGAACAAACATTGAAAAAATTGTCTTTGCAATAAGTCCAATGGTGTATTATTACCAATATTACCATTACTGTAAACATTTTTGGAAGGCTGCTAACATGTGCTAACAATGTTGAAGTCCCCAGCTGGGCATTCAGCAAATGCTTCTTGCTTAGGGGGGAATTCTAAAGGAAGAGGAAAGCAGACCTTCCTTTGAGGTTTGCCTGTCAAGGTGTTAGAGGCTTGAAAAAGTAATGTGGTGAATAGATGCCTCCATTTCAACAGATGATTCACTCAGTTCTAATGCTGAGGGTGAGCAATGCTCTAAAATGCATTATTGGTGAACTGCTGCAAATAAAGAAAAAAAACTATGTGAATTGAAATTTCTGTCTACGCCAAATTAATACAGCTATCCTGCAGTGTATGAAACTGAGGCATTCCTGTAAAGTTGTCTACAAAGCAAGATTAATTTTTCCCCATTGAAATCCATTGTGGCATTGAATGTTTAGCATGTTCCTATGAAGAAAGGAAAGATCCAAAGGGAAACACCTAGAAAAATAACAATTATCCTGGTGAGGATCTTAATTTCTCAACCTACCCAAGTTTCTTTTAAAAATTTGAGCATCTGGCTGGGTGTGGAGGCTTATGCCTGTAATCCCAGCACTTTGGCGGTGGGGGGCAGGATGGGGAGGCGGGTGGATCACGAGGTCAGGAGTTCGAGACCAACCTAGCCAACATGGTGAAACCCTGTCTCTACTAAAAATACAAAAATTAACCAGGTGTGGTGGTGCACGCCTATAGTCCCAGCTACCCAGGAGGCTGAGGCAGACGAATTGCTGGAACCCAGGAGGCAGAGGTTGCAGTGAGCCAAGATGGCACGACTGCACTCTGGCCGGGGTGACAGAGTGAGACTCCATCTCAGAAAAAAAAAAAAAAAAAAAAAAAACAAAGAAAGAAAGAAAAAAATCTGAGCACCCATACAAACCCATGTTTGATAGCAAGTAAATATGTTTCTGGAATTACCCTAGGCCACCTCCAGTTTCTCAGCTGGCCATCTAGGTCTTCCTATGTCCAAACCCTCACTCGGTTGCATACCTCATTTCTCATCATTTACCTGTCTGTTCTTTTCATATATAAATGTAAAAATATATTATTTTTGGCCTTGGCTGAAGAGTTAAATTCGATTTAATTAAGTTCATTAATTCATTTATAGTAGAAGAGAAAGGCCGTTGGGTTGTAGGTAAGCCAAATTCTTCAAATAGGATGGTCCTTAGGCCAGGCGTAGTGGCTCATGCCTGTACTCTCAGCACATTGGGAGGCTGAGGCAGGAGGATCACTTCAGGTTAGGATTTAGAGACCAGCCTGAGCAAGGTAGTGAGACACTCCCCCATCTCTACAAATAAGTTTTAAAAATTAGCTGGGCATGGTGGAACGCATCCTACTTCCAGCTACATGGAAAGTTGAAGCAGGAGGATTGTTTCAGCCCAGGAATTTAAGGTTGCAGTGAGCTATGATCATGCCACTGCACTCTAGCCTGGGTAATAGAGTGAGAAAAAAAAAGGATAGCCCTATGTACTCTGTGGTGCTAGGAGAAGTTGACTTTTCTCTTGTACAACCTAGAGAGCTCCTCCTAATAAGCCCAGTTCCTGGGCAGGGGCAGACTTTATTGCCACCTGCTATGCCTGATTGTTACTGGGACAATATTGGATTTTTTGTTTTCCTTCTTTAATTTTAAAATAGTCGATATTTTCCTTTCACATATGAAATCTGTACTCTTTTCCCCCCCCAAAATTGAATTTCTTACTGCTTTTCTTCTGATTATAAAAGTAATTCATGTTAAAAAAAAATTCAACAATATGAAAAGGGATAAAGTGGAAAGTGAAAAGTTCCCAAAATTCCATTCCCAGAGGTCATAATTATTAGTTTCATATGTTTTTTTCATATCAGATGGGTAATATGCCAATGTTGTAACAAGGTTTGAGGGTAGCATATCTTACACATGTGCGGGATCACCCAATCATCTTGCTCATGAACTACAAAAGGATCTAATATGTATTCTTTCAGATACATATTACACACACACAAATATATATGTGTGTGTATACATATATGTATGTACTCCAAATATACTATGTACACTACATAATATGTACTCTATATGTTAACAAAAATGGGGTCATATTATCTACTCTTTTCTGTGCCTTGCTTTTTTTTTTTTTTTCTGAGATAGAGTCTTGCTCTGTTACTCAGGTGGGAGTGCAGTAGCATGATCTTGGCTCACTGCAATCTCTGCCTCTTGGGTTCAAATGATTCTTGTGCCTCAGCCTCCCAAGTAGCTGGGACTACAGGTGTGTGCCACCACGCCTGGCTAATTTTTGTATTTTTAGTAGCAACAGAGTTTCACCATATTACCCAGGCTGGTCTCAAACTCCTGACCTCAAGTGATCCACTTACCTCTGTCTCCCAAAGTGCTGGGATTACAGGCATTAATCACCGTGCCTGGCTTTTTTTTTTTCCCCCTACAGTTTGTCATATACTTCTTACATACCGATCTGTCTTGTTCTTTATAATTTTCATAATGGTCTCTCAGTATTATTTTGTACCATAACCTCTACCCTCCACTGAAAGGCATGTATGATGTTCTAGGTTTTTCTTAAATACTAAAATACGGCAATAAACATATATGTAGATATATGCCTGTGCATGTTCTGATTATTTCCTTAGGATAAATTCGTGTAAGCAAAATAACTGGGTTAAAGCTTATATACATTTAAAATATTAAAACATAATGCCCAATAGTACACCAGAAAAATCATATCACCTTCCTCTCTTAGCAAGTTTCCTTCAATTACTTTTGTTTTTCATTGTTGCCAATCTGATAGTCCAAAAAAAATTAGTACCTTACATTGTTGTACTAATTTGCATATCTTTGAATATTAGTGAAGATGAGTATCTTTTCAAGTGTTTGTTAGCCATTTGGTTTTCTTCCTCTGCAAATTGTTTGAAATTATATGTCTGTACTACTCAATCTGTTTAATCCTCCCATCCCATATATATGTACATTTGGTTGAGAGTATCAGGGGCAGGTGTGTGATAGGAGCCGGGCCAATAAATTCCCTCTTCTAGGAGTTTGAATTGGAGAATAGGGCACCTCTAGTCTGCTGTATTTAAGCCAGGAAATTATGCAGTGCTGTCTGGGTCAACCATTTTTTATCATGTACATCATAAAGAAAAGAAAGTAGGTCTGCAGAATGAAAAGAAACAGGGATACCTTGGAAGCAGAAAAGATGAGGGCTTGTGGCCTTGATCACACCCTTTCTCTAGGCCTGTGAGAAAGTTCTGTGTCCTTAGGCTAGTTTGATTGGATTTCTGTTAAGATAAGCAGTGTCACAAGTTCTCTGCATAGGAATATTAGGGTGGAGAGGGAGGAAATGGTTTTGAAAGAATATTCCGATCTTTATTTTCCTCCCTCCTGGTTCCTAAGAAGCCCAAAGAGCCCTAAGAAATCTGTGATCCCAAGCTTTGAGGCAAGCCGAAGCAAAAAATTGCACAATGGACCAAATGTGTCATCACTGTACTAGTCCTTCAACTTGTTCTTCTAGGATTCCCCATCTGATCAGTTGCCACTCAGCTCCCTGTCAGCCTGATCTTAGTACTGCAGTGTTACCATAGTATTGGCTCTGTTTATTGAGCACTCACTATGTAATTGCTAAGTGCTTTGCATACATTAATTATTTGACCATAGTGCATACATTATTGCTCAGTTTGACAGAAGAGGAAATGATGGCTTAGGGAGGTTTAGTAAGTTGCCCAAGAACACTCAGCTAGAAAGTGGAGAAGATTTCCAGTTTCTGCTGTCTGATTCTGCTATACCTCCTGCTCCAGGCCAGCTTGGCGACTAGAGCCCAGAACTTAGGGGACATTGGTTTCTAGGGCAGAATTGTGGTCTCCAAGATTATGACTCCAGGCCCCCTCTTACTGCCACCTTCAGATCCTTGTCTGTCTTAGAACAGGAGGTACACTGATAACCTAGCAGCTAGCACATTTCTGGCAGCACAGCCTCGCTGCGCATTTCCAGTGTGAGGTTTATGCCAGGACCCTTTGCTGAATAAGCAAGCTCTGAAGGTTGTGCAGGCTACATCCTGAAGATGGGCTGGTTTTAACAAAGGTATACTCACTCTCCTCTCTACACTGGTCTTCCCTTAGACACAGGCTTCCCATCCCCTCTGTGGTCTATGTCCTCTATAATAATGATAGCCAACACTTACATAAAGTTGGTCATTCAAAGCCCTCTACATATAACCAGCTCATTTAACATCACTGTTTGAGAGGCTAAGGCAGGATGATTGCTTGAGGTTAGAAGTTCGAATGCCACCTGGGCAATGTAGTGTGACCCTTTTTTTTTTTTTAACCAAAAATTAAAAGATTAGCTTGGCATGGTGGCATGTGCCTGTAGTTCCAGTTATTTGGGAGACCGAGATGGGAAGATCACCTGAGCCCAGGAGTTTGAGGCTGCAGTGAGCTATGATTGTGCCACTGCACTCCAGCCTGGATGATATGGATGATAGAGTGAGACTCTGTTTCTGAATAAATAAGTAAATACATAAATGAATAACCATCCCTATCTCAAAGATAAGGAAATGGAAGCATAGACAGGTTAGGTGACATGCTCAAGGTCACACAGCTAGTAAACAGCAGCCAGGATTCCAACCCAAGTATCAGACACTCCTTTGAGTAGTTGATGAAAGCTAAGACTTGCTCCTCAGAAAAATGCACATATTTGTGATTTTGTATGGTGTCAGGGTTTCATCTCAAGGAATCCCCTATTGTAGGTCAAGCACTTTGCATAGGAGGGCTCAGAAAACTTAGATATCCTCAGGGCCCAGGCAGGAATGTTAATGAGTGAACGGGCTAGATGTGAAGAAAGACGGGGCCTGCAGAGTTTTTTCTACCCAAAATTTCCCCCATACTGGACCAAGAAAACTTGTAAGCTGACCTCAATCAAGTATTATACAATCAGTTGGCGCTTCTGTTAGAACACAGCACAGGCCCTTATTTGCTATAGACTCCCAGCAGGTCTGTCTGGTGATCCTAATATTCTGCTGTGTTGAACTGCTCTCCCAGCTCAGGGTGGACCTGCAGTTTATTCCAGGCAGAATCTCCCCATACAAAGTCTAGAGCTGATTCCCACGTGACTTTCACCAAACCTCTGGGTATCCAGGGCCCCAGCTACTCTTCCTTGGGCTTCTGATGGGCTAAGGATGTTCTGAAGGTGCAGTTGTTCAGGTTGCTTGAGGCAAATGGTGTTACTCCTGCAGACAGTCATGAATACGGAGAAGGGATAGCTGGCTCTCAGAGACTCTGGATGTAGGCAATGGCAGTTCCCAGCTCCCAGGTGGCTCCTGGACTCTGGAAGATGGCCCACTGTAGCTGAGATGTGCCTGGTTTCTGTCTTCCTGGTCTCTTCAGCCCAGCCCTCTCTTTTTTGATCCCCTAATCTCCCTCTTGTCTTTGTTCTTCCCTACACCCACTCTCAGGAAGTTAGAAATATTTTTCTAGTCCTGGGAAAGCTGCCCTCTCTCAATACTGCTGCTATTTTTTCTCAGCGGCACTTGCTCCATTTTGTTATTACTGCCTCAAAGCACTTGGCATAATTTGCTTAATAGGTTTAGGCTTTTTGGAAACACAAAAGCTAGAAACCATTTCTGCTTTCCACTTGGTAATGCTCCTCTTCTGAAGCAATGAATCACATGCTTGAATGTGATTCTAGGATTACCTGCTCGAATGGAACAGAGTGGAGGAGAAAAAGAAGGGTGGAAAGATAAGAGAAAAAAGTTACCATTAATTATTAAAAATATTATTCTATCACGTATCCATCTTAAGACTTTTCACACTTTTTTCTTTTCTTTTAAATTATAAAATAGCTTTCTTTGACAAATTATAATTGTATATAATGATGGGGTACACAGTGATGTTATGATATGTGTATATAATGTGGAATGACTGAATTAAGCTAATTAACATCTCTATCACCTTACTTATTTATTTCTCCTAACTGAACCTTTGTACCCAAGACCCCTTGACTTTTTTTTTTTTTTTTTTTTTTTTTGGAGACGGAGTTTCGCTCTCGTTGCCCAGGCTGGAATGCAATGGCACCATCTCAGCTCACTGCAACCTCCGCTTCCCAGGTTCAAGCGGTTCTCCTGCCTCAGCCTCCCAAGTAGCTGGGATTACAGGCATGCACCACCACGCCTGGCTAATTTTGTATTTTCAGTAGAGAAAGGGTTTCTCCATGTTGGTCAGGCTGGTCTCAAACTCCCGACCTCAGGTGATCCGCCTGCCTCGGCCTCCTAAAATGCTGGGATTACAGGCGTGAGCCACTACACCCGGCCTTTTTCTTTTCTTTTGTTTTTTGAGATGGATGTCGCCCAGGCTGGAGTGCAGTGGTGTGATCTTGGCTCACTGCCACCTCCACCTCCCGGGTTCAAGCAATTCTCCTGCCTCAGCCTCCTGAGTAGCTGGGATTACAGGTGCCTGCCACCACGGCTGGCTAATTTTTGTATTTTTAGTAAAGACGGGTTTCACAATCTTGGCCAGGCTGGTCTCGAAATCCTGACCTCAAATGATCCACCTGCCTCGGCCCAAAGTGCTGGGAATACAGGCATGAGCCATCGCGCCTGGCCACATTCTTTTTTTGTATTTATTTATTTATTTATTTATTTGAGACAGAGTCTTGCCCTGTCACTCATGATGGAGTGCAGTGATGTGATCACAGCTCACTCAGCCTCAACATCCCGGGCTCCAATGATCCTCCCACCTCATCCTCCCAAGTAGCTGGGACCACAGGCGTGAGCTACCATGCCGAGCTAATTTTTGTACTTTTGGTAGAAATAGGACTTCGCCATGTTGCCCAGGCTGGTCTTAAATTCCTGGGCTCAAGCTATCCTCCTGCCTTGGCCTCCCAAAGCACTAGCATTATAGGGGTGAGCCACCACACCTGGTCCCCTTTATGTTCTTGACAAACCCAAAACATTTGTTTATGTGGGCTATATTGTATTGATGTTTATTGTTTTAGAAATGAAGATGGATAAATGTTTCAAGTGTTTACTAATTCATTTAAAAATAGCAATAAACCCATGACATGTTAACAAAAATGACTTTAAAAAAACTGTTTTCCAAAACAAATGAACAAACAAAAAATATTTACTGAGAAGAATGGCATCATGTATGTTTCTGCAAGTCTTTTTAATGTCCAGCATAAGAGAAGACAGTTGGATTCACATATGTGGGTCTGTACTCAATGTGTTGTGATATATCACGTCACGTAGCTTCTGGAAAACTCCCCCGTACACTGGTGAGCAAACGAGTGAAAGACACAAATGACTTCTTAGTATTTGGTGAAAATACCTTTACCTAGAGGACCGCCTGAAAGGACCACACTTTGATAACTGATAACTGTTCTTTCAAATCATGATGTATATGCAGTCTAGAGTGCTGGTCCTGGCAGGAAACATACATAGTCATCATCTTAAGGAGACAATACATAGTCAAGGACACTGATTTTAGAAGCAGACACTTCCAGGTTTGAAGCTCATCTCCTCAACTTCCTACAGAGTGGCCTTGGGAAGCCTACTGAACTTTCCTAAATTCCAGATCTCCTACCTAGAAATAGAGAATAGTACTTACCTTACTGAGTTTTTGAAAGATAACGTAGTATTTTCCAAACTTCCTTAGTCATAACATTTGCCAAGTCCAGGTAAGACCTATGCTGTTATCCTTTTGATGTTTTTCTGTTGCTCACTTTTTAAACTTCAATAAACGTTTTAAAAGGAAATTTTACATCACTGTTATAAATGCAACACTACTTGCCCTAAATTGAAAGTGCAATGAAAATTAAAGACCCTGTTGCCTGAGAAAGTGTTAAGCCTAAGGCCTACTCTTCTTTTATAACGAAAGGAAGTAAGTTGATATTAGAAAGTCATTCAAGACCTGCACCAACGGGAGACTCTGCCAGGTGTAATTAGGAGTCAGAGGCTTGAAGAAGGAACAGCTTTCTCAATATGTGATGCAATTCGATTTCTGCCTAGCCCATGTACCACTAAGCCATCAACTACCTGAAGCCATTTCCTGTATCACCCCACACTTAGGAGACAGTGAGATCACGCAAGTAAGCACTTAGCTCAATGCCTGGCACACTGTAAGGACTCTGCCATGTAGCTTTTGTTATGTTTTCTAATTCTTTCTTTTCTTTTCCCACAGAGGTTAAATGAGTCACCTAAGCCTGCAGCTATTAGGTGAACTATGATTATAATGTGTGTCTTATATCCCCTTGTGGGTAAGGGCATGGATTCTAGAACTGGGCTTTGCCACTTTAGTGCTGTGTGACCTTGGGCAAGGGACTCAACCTCTCTATGTCTCAGTTTTCTCATCAGTAAAACAGTGATACAATAGCAGCTAATTTATAAGAGTAAATGAGTTAACACATATAAAGCACTCAGAACAGTACCTGGCACACAGTCAACACTCTGTTTATATTAGCTAATAGTGTTCTTTTCCACCATGCTAGCTTAGATGGTGGTAGTCATTAACAGGCAGCTATACTACTACAGAGAAGTTTTTCTCAAACTATCTGAAGGAACAGCTTTTTTCCCCAATCCATGTTGACCAATAATTTTGTAAATAGAACAAAACTAATTACTAGAAAAAAAAATAACAAAGAGAAAATATAAAATATAAGCCCTTTTTTATTATTTGATTTAATAGACATATATTTTAATAAATATAATCAGAGGTAGGCCGGGTACAGTGGCTCATGCCTATAATCCCAGCACTTTGGGAGGCCGAGGCAGGCAGATTGCTTGAGTTCAGCAGTTCAAGACCAGCCTGGCCCACATGACAAAACCCTGTCTCTCTCTAAAAAAAAAAATCAGAGGAAAAACAGGAAAAGATAAATTACAAAAAATGTACATATTGTTAATTGAAAGCCTAGGTATACATGATTAATAGAGTCTTGCTTCACTACTTTGTTGTTACTCCCCATTTGTGATGAAACAAAAAGTCATGAAGGAAATAGCAATTCTCTATGTTAAATGCTGATATGTACACTTGAAACAAACACCTTGTATACTACCATTTACATTTTTTCATGGCAAAAACCATATTTACTTTTGCACCAACCTAATAAGATCCTAAAGGCATGTTCCACACTGTTGACTTGGGTGGCAAAGAAACTCTGAAGGAAGTAGATGGATTAATTTAAATTTTACAGAGCATCACAATGGAAATAAGTAGAAGTGGTTAACTTGGCTCACTGCAACCTTTGCCTCCTGGGTTCAAGCGATTCTCCTGTCTCAGCTTCCTGAGTAGCTGGCATTACAGGCACACGTCACAATGTCTGGCTAATTTTTGTACTTTTAGCAGAGATGGGTTTTCGCCATTTGGCCAGGCTGGTCTCGAACCCCTAACTTCAGATGATCCACCCATCTCAGCCTCCCAAAGTGCTGGGATTACAGGCATGAGCCACTATGCCCGGCCTAAACAATGCTTTTAGAGAGTCTCACTAACTTGCAGAGGGCACAAAACATGTCTCCTACAACTGCCTCATTGTGCGTTTTTTTTGGTTGTTGTTGCAGAGTCTCGCTCTGTCGTCCAGGCTAGAGTGCAGTGGCACGATCTTGGCTCACTGCAGCCTCTGCCTCCCAGGTTCAAGTGATTCTCCTGCCTCAGCCTCCTGAGTAGCTGGGATTACAGGCACCTGCCACCACACCCGGCTAATTTTTGTATTTTCAGTAGCGATGGGGTTTCACCATCTTGGCCAGGCTGGTCTTGAACTCCTGACCTCAAGTGATCTGCCCACCTTGAGCCTCCCAAAGTGCTGGGATTACAGGCATGAGCTACCACATACACCCTCACTGTTTTGTTTCTCTATGGAAACTGACACTTGAGTACTAAGCTTTAAAAGATGATTGATGAACTTATTGCACTAGAACACGTTTCTATTCTAAGTGATTGAGTTCTCCAAGAGTATTGTGAAATGACATGGCCCACATGACTTATTTGCCTTTCCTAAGTACTATCTTTCATCTTTTCTCTAAAACAGCTAGCACTTATCTACAGATCACTAAAAATCATTCCCCTATTATGTTAGCCACACCTTTTACTTCACCTAAATAGATAGAAGTTCAGGCTCCTTTCATTCCTCTTGGTTCCTTGCCACTCAAAATGTGGACCACAGACCAGGGGAAGCAATGGCATCACCTGGTAGGACACCATTGGCATCACCTGGTAGAATCCAAATCTGCATTCTAACAAGATCCCCCAGGTGACTCACATGCATCTTAAATTTGAGAAGCTCTGCTCTAGTTCACTTAACTTCTTGGCAGATGTGTTAATGACACTATGCCATGGTCCTCAGGTGTGTGGCAAGCCCTCTGTGAGGTCATGGAGATACTAAGATAACTAAGACATGACCTCTGTGATAGAAAGTAATAGTCTCAACTCTACTCCATTTTAGACTGTGTGACCTTAGGCATAAGCCACAAATTCAAGAGTAAAATGGGATTAACACTATGACTATGTAGGATTTTTATTAGGATAAACTGAGAACACACCTGGGCCATGGTGGGATCCTCTGTAAACAACAACTTTTATTAGGTTGGTGCAAAAGTAATTGTAGGTTTTGCCATATTCCCCCCACATATTGCCAACTTAGGCTGTAACTCAACTATCTAAGCAGGATTAAAGTGGCACACACCCTAAAACCCAACTGCACTGATTGAGAACTTTAGATGTTATCTGAGTTCCCTCTTTTGCACCCTCTCTAGTGATATTTGTGTACATTTCTCTGCTACTAGACTATAAGCGTAAGGGAGGGACGGTGTCTTCTTCATCTTGCTAGCCTCCATGTTGTCAAACAGTGTCTTAGACATAGCAGACTCTCAGTACATGGTTGTTTAAACAAGAAAGACTACTCTAGGTGTTCAAAATAGTTTTTATGTGCACGCCATTCTCATCTTTCACGTCACTTTTCATATTCCAAAATAAACTGCCAACACACAGGTTTAATGAACCCAATCACTATTATCTTCTATTGTAACCTAAAAGGCACAGTAGGTTTTAGAGGTTGGAAATTAGGCCATAATCCTGACATTCACTACTCCTGTACTGTGTGCTTATCAGAGAACATTCAATTGGGCTGGCTGATTCTCTTCTCAATGAATTCTCATAACCTTTCTTTCAGAAGGGTTGTGAATTTTTAAATTGACAATTGTGCATGACCAAAACAATAAAAGATGAGCCTCCAATTAGAATTGAAATGTCAGCTGGAGAAAGGTTGGGAATATTAGTTTGACAGTTTTGAGCCTGAACTCCCACTCTTCTTTGGGAAGACATGTAAGAAGCTTTTGAAACACAATAGAAGATAATAAGGAACATCCTAGAAAGGCAGTCAGAGGTGAGAATTAAACTCATTACCCAGGAGTAAGACAAAATTGAATAAAGGTCATTGGCAGCATTCTGCTTGGGTGTGTATGTGGTGGGGGCAGTTGGCTCAGAAACTGGACTTCAGCAGCCATAATTGGCCTGTGGGCAATCTAACAGACAAAAAGGATTGGGGAGATTTTGGAGTTTTCCTTAGCATGATAATAATAGACATGGCTAACTAAGGGTTCACTATGCACTAGACAGTATTGTGTGATGTACTGGCTTTTAGTTTCCAGATTAATGGTAACTGGGATGACTTTTTTTTTTCCAGAAAAAAATTATATTTTATTTTTCCAAATTATTATGATAAATGGGATTTTTTAAAAAGAATTTTCAGACAAGCTTGTAAGATAGAAAGTAAGCTTTGAAGGTAGGAATGTCTTATTCCCATGGACCCACTCCATGACCCCACTACTCAGAGAGAGGCCAACCTTACCAGGAGTGTGAACTATCTCCTTTAAGTACAAGATGGGGACAATTCCTTGTACTCATCTGGCCACAATATATAACAAACTGTGGGACACAAGTTTCAGATAAAATCTAGCAATTTTTTGAGTACTCTATAAAGTCCTAAGTTTAACACAAGCCCTGAGGACTGCAAGGGACCAATAATCAGTCCCAAGGTGATGCTTGTTATCAGTGGGTGGGGTTAGGAAAGCTGCTCCTGGGGTAAGAGTGGAGCCTCTTTTTTCATTTCCTTCACACCACGCACCTGGCTAACCATTATAACAACGGGCTTGCAGAGGAAGCCCAAAATATTGGCGAAGTGCAGGCGTCATCTCATTCTCTCAAAAAGTCTCATCAGAGAAGGTTCGTGGTGGCATCATGGAACCACAGGACAAAAGGCACAAGAGGGAACGAGAGCCTGACACAGACAGTGACACCAATTCTGAGTCAGGTTTGGACTTAAGCAAGACAGCTGCAGTAGAAGGTGTGAAGGAATTCTAAAACTAAATGATGAGGCGGGGCTAGAGACAACCTTCAAGGGCTTGAGGTACCCCACCAATGAGGAGATAGTGTGTGAAGCTTTTTATTATTCATCAAATGTTTACTGTTTAGTTTATAGCTGGCACTCTGCAGTGAATAGAACATGCATGGTCCAAAGTATTTCATATATTTAACTTTCCAAACAACTGAAACTTTATCTGAATCTTAAATACCTTCTATGGGATGTTTTCTTTTCCTTTTCTTTTCTTTTCTTTTTTTTTTTTTTTTTTTTTTTTGAGATGGAGTTTCACTCTTGTTGCCCAGGCTAGAGTGCAATGGCACGATCTCGGCTCACCACAACCTCCACCTCCTGGGTTCAAGTGATTCTCCTGCCTCAGCCTCCCGAATAGCTGGGATTACAGGCCTGTGCCACCACACCTGGCTAATTTTGTATTTTTAGTAGGAACAGGGTTTCTCCGTGTTGATCAGGCTGGTCTCGAACTCCTGACTTCAGGTGATCTGCCAGCCTTGGCCTCCCAAAGTGCTGGGATTACAAGCGTGAGCCACCACACCCAGCCAGGATATTTTCTAGTATCATGTTTGTTACACATTTTTAGAACTGCATACTAAATATAGTTTGTACTCTTCTTGATGACTCATGGTCACTGTCTTGTGCTCTTTACTTTGGGTTGCCAGATAAAATACAGGGCACCCAGTAAAAACTGGATTGCTAAATACATGCAATATTTGTGACTTTTTAAAAAATAGAGATAGGGTCTCACTATATTGCCTAGGCTGGTCTCAAACTCCTGGTGCAAGCAATCCTCTCCCCTCAGTCTCCCAAAGCGTTGGGGGTCACAGGCATGGGCCACTGCATCCAGCGTGTGACATATTGACACTAACAAATTATTCCTTGTTAATCTGAAATTCAAACTGAATTTGAATTTGGGCATCTTATATTTTCATTTGTTAAATCTGCAACCCTACCACTGTTATATATGATGTTATAATAATACAAGGGAGACTCAGCTGCAGTTGAGCTGTGGTAGGGCTAGTTGTCCTGACAGGTAGGTGTCTCAATGTTGTTGTGCTTTTTGAATTCTGTAGTTATTTCTGACAGTTTCTTTTATTGCTACCCAATGATTGTATTGCTTGTTGTAGCCAGTGTATAGCATCTTTACTTCTCTTTTCTCTCTCCTAGTATATTCTTCCAGTTGGTTTGGCCTGGAAAATAAGATCCCCAAGCACATTTGAATTTTCTGTAAAGTTAAGAGTAAATAGTTTTTGAAGAAGGGTGCAGGTACTTGAGGGCATATACTTAAGAAAAGTATGCAAATTTTAAAATAAGGACTTCATAATATTTTAATGTGACTGCCAGAGATTATCCTGTAATTTCTCTTCAACATTGCTCAGGCTAAGTGAATCATGGTTTATTTCCTGGAGTGCATAGGGCATTGTATAAGGAGAACTCAGTCACTGATGAAGAGATGAAAGCTGTATTAGGTTGGTGCAAAAGTAATTAAAAGTAATGACAAAAATTTTACAAAAAAAAAAATTACTTTTGCACCAACTTAATCGATAAGAGAATTTGCAATTGTGTTCTTTACACTTGAACGGGATTCTGAATGTTCTTGACAATCTTTAGGAAGAGTCAGATACTGGTCTGGCTTGAGTAGTTAACAGGTAATCTTGCCTTGAGGCTGGATTGCACTAGGTGACCTCTTGAAATCACTGGCAGATATATGATTCTGCTTACTCTGTGATCTACCCAATCGACTCAAAATAATGGCCACATCCAAAATTATGAAAACTGAAAAATTAGTCAGCATCATATCTACAACGGAAAGTACTATGTATTCCAAATATGGTGCTTAGAAGAGGTTTGGGCCAGCTTGTAAAATCTTATGCAGAAGGAATTACAATGTCTATTCTTCCCTAACTGCACTCATTTACACAACGATTAAACAATTTTTCTGCCCTAGACAATCCTTGTTCTGAATATAGATTTGAAGTGGCTCCTGAATTAGAACTGCCGTTCCTAATGCTGAGCCTATGATTATTCAAACTCAGCATGAAAAGTCAGCAAACACCTCCCCACACCTTATATATTTGCATTTATCTTTATTTGACATCAGAAAAAAGTTGTTTGAAAATGATTTAACATAAGCAGATGATCTTCAGGCTCAGGATGATGAGGTCTTATGTTACCCAGCTATGTCTACTTTTACTGGCTTTAGTCAAAGAATGACTCAACAGAATCAGATCCTGGAGAATATTTGGGGAGGTGTTAGGAAGGTCTAATACCAAGCAAGACCAGTATCTTGGTAAAATAGTTTAATTTCTTCAGAGGCTTCTGAGATTGTACAAATCAGAAAATACTTGCTAGGTCATGGTAAAACTATTCTAAATATGTTAAACCTTTAAAACTTGTTACAGGCTTTTTAATTATAACAAGAGCAATTCTGGTCTCTGTAGGTCAATGGAGCCATTAGCTGTACTGTATATTTAGATTCATGCGACCTGAGTCAACTTATTAATGTGTTAAATATAGTTTTATTTTTCCTATTTGTTCTTTTCTTTCTTCTTTTTCTTTTTTTCAACTTTTTTAATTTTTTGTAGCTATGGGGGTCTTGCTATGTTGCCCAGGCTGGTCCCAAACTCCTGACCTCCTCCCTGCCTCAGCCTCCCAAAGTGTTGGGACTACAAGCATGAGTCACTGCCCTCGGCTCTTTTTCCTCTTTGTTACTACCTTACCCCGACCTCCCATCTTAAGGTCTGCTGTCTTTTTCCTCTTGATCAATAACATAAATTCATTTCTCAAATATATTGTGGTAGCTCACACTTATAATCCCAGCACTTTGGGAAACAGAGGCGGGAGGATGGCTTCAGGCCTGGAGTTCAAGACCAACCTGGGCAATGTACTGAGACCCTGTCTCTACCAAAAAAAAATCTAAAAATTAGCTGGGTATGGTAGTGCAAGGTTGTAGTCCTAGCTACTTGGGAGGCTGAGGCAGGAGGATCACTTGAGTCCAGGAGGTCGAGGCAGCAGTGAGCCTTGATTGTGTCACTGCACTCCATCCTGGGTGACAGAGCAAGTCCCTGTCTCTAAAAAATAAAAGTAAAATATACTATGTCATGACTTAGGGCTTTTAAGTATTATTTTTATTTTCAAGTTTAGCCTAATAAATACTTTTGTACATTTTGTTTTGTTTTTTTCAACAGCTTCCTTCTATTCTAAAACGGTTACTATAGTATTTTAGCAGATCTATAAAGGAACAAGGATAATGTGAGCCACTGAGGATAGTGTGATAAAAAATGTTTAAGAAATATTCAATGGATATTTACTGAAGCATGCAAGGTATTATACTATTGGTAAGGAGCTAACACAATGGTAGGAGAGGCAGATTCATGAACAGAATTTTATTGCAATGTGGTGAGGATAATGATGAAAACATGCAGATAGGTGTCTCTTTCTCTGTGAGGCTATAAAACTAACTTGGCTTTGAAACACTGGGGAAGGCTTCCTGGAGGAGTTAATGCCTGGCTTGAGTCTTAAAACATAAGTGGGCAAAAAGTGTGGAGCAGAGAGCCTGAGCAAAGACATAGGGGAACAGGGAAGGGTCTCCCTTGTCTTTTTAGTTTCTGAAGTAGCTTCCTGAGTCATTGGTAGAAGGGGAGGCACCCAAGCCCTGTCACTGCTTAATCTTGACAGCCTTTTGCAAATATGCTGTGCAGCGGTGACCACACAGGCAGCTATTATGACTAAACTATCAAGTTTACCAGATATCCCCTACCACCTTTAAGTACAACAACACTTTGCTGGCTGGGTGCAGTGGCTCAGCCTATAATGCTAGCACTTACTGAGGCCAAGGTGGGAGGATCGCTTGAGGCCAGGAGTTTGAGACCATCCTCATCAACTTAGACCTCTGCCTCTACAATTAAACAAAACAACACTTTCCTCATTTTCTAGGCATTCTGGTGTATTTCAAATGATAGCCTGATAACCACAATCCTCTCTGTATTAGTTTCTTACAGCTGCCATAACAAAGTACCACAAACTGGATGGCTTAAACTATAGAAATTTATTGTCTCACAGTCTAGAGAACAGAACTCTGAGAAGGTGTTTTCAGGGTTGGTTCCTTCTGAGGACTGTGAGGGAGAACAACTTCTCTCCTAGCTTCTGGTGTTCTGCTGGCAATCTTTGGCATTCCTTGGCTTGTAGAAGCATCACCCTAATCTCTATTTTCATGTTCATGTTCATGTGGGTCAAAATTCCCTTGGGCCCATGCCTGGGTCCAAATTCCCACCCCTACCTCACTCTCCCCTTCACCCTGTCCTTTTTCTTTTTTTTGAGACAGGGTCTGGCTATATCACCCAGGCCGGAGTGTGGTGGTGTGATTACAGCTCACTGCAGCCTCGACCTTCTGGGCTCATGCAATCCTCTCACCTCAGCTGCCCTGAGTAGCTGGGACCACAGGTGTCCACCATCATGCCTGGTTAATTTTTTTTATTTTTGTAGAGATTAGGTTTCTTATTATTGCCCAGGCTAGCCCTCAAACTCCTGGCCTCAAGTGATCCTCCCACCTTGGCCTCCCAAAGTGCTGGGATTACAGGTGGGAGCCACCACACCCGACCCAAATTTCCCTTTTTTCTAAGAATACCAGTCATATTGGATTAGGCGACCATCCTACTACATTTAGCTAATTACGTTTGAAATAATCCTATTTCTAAGTAAAGTCATATTCTAAGGTACTGGAGGTTAGTACTTCATATGAATTTTGAGGGAACACAATTCCCTCAAACATAGGGAATTTAACTCACAACATCACATTTCCAATGTAGGTTTTATAACTTAAGGGCAAATCTTAATTTCAGAAAATATTACCAAGAATGTAAATGCTTTATCTGATTTCCATGGGTTAACCAATCTTTTTCTACCTATTTACATAAAATATATACGTTCTGTTAATTTCACAGTATTATGAATTTCATAGTGTTTAGAATTTAGTAGAAATTTACCTAGTAGGTGTCTTAGTTAAGCTGCTATTTCATTAAATGCTTATCTTTTTCAAAAGATTTTCCCAATGTAGGAAATGTAGGATATTTCCAAATATCCTAAATTAAAACTAGAAGGGCTTGCTTGTTGACACAGTGTGATCAGGACTGCTGATCTCTGAAGCACTGGACGATTCTATTAAACAAGAATATATTGAACTCCTTCCAAATATGGTTTAAAAATAATAGACAAAATGGCTATAAAACATCTGTTACTGAATAAATGAGAATATATGAGCATTGGAAATCAGTGTTTATAATCATTTGACAGTTGGCATTCACAAAATTGTTTCGTATTGCACTGGTGATAGTTTCTACATATATCACTTTGTTGTTTTTTTTTTTTTGAGAGGAAGTCTAGCTCTGCCACCCAGGCTGGAGTGCAGTGGCTTGATCTCGGCTCGCTGCAACCTCCGCCTCCCGGGTTCAAGCGATTCTTCTGCCTCAGTCTCCTGAGTAGCTGGGACTATAGGCCCGTGCTACCACGCCCGGCTAATTTTTTGTATTTTTAATAGAGACAGGGTTTCACCATGTTGACCAGGCTGGCCTCGAACTCCTGACCTGGTGATCTGCCTGCCTCGGCCTCTCAGTACTGGGATTACAGGCGTGAGCCACCGCGCCCGGCATCCCTTTCTTTTCTTTTCATTTTTTTTGAGACAGAGTCTGGCTCTGTCACCCAGGCTGGAGTGCAGTGGCACCATGTCGGCTCACTGCAACCTCCACCTCCTGGGTTCAAGCGATTCTCCTGTCTCAGCCTCCCAAGTAGCTGGGATTACAGGCGCGCGCCACCACGCTTGGCTAATGTTTGTATTTTTAGTAGAGACGGGGTTTCACCATGTTGACCAGGCTAGTCTCGAACTCCTGACCTCAGGCAGATCCACCTGCCTCGGCCTCCCAAAGTGCTGGGATACCAGGCGTGAGCCACCATGCCCCGCTACATGATCACTTTCTAAATTAGTGCTGTATTTGTTTCTTATTTTAGGTATCTGATTAAAAGTACAACTTTTAGAAACACTTTTTTTCCCTCCGCTTACAAAATGGATCCATCCAATATCTGTTACCTAAACGTTTCACTGTCTTTTGATTAGTTTTGTACCAAAATTCACAATACATGCACCAGTATTCAATAGAAATAATGCAATGTCTGATACCACTTGCTTTTTACCCAAAGCAAAACAATTTCATTCTGTAAGTCGTTCAAATCCTATTCATTTTCGGAAGCAAAGCTGGCTTTACGGAACCTAATTAGTGGATGAAGCAGCTACCTGGGAAGGGCAAAGCATCGAGTTCAATCAATGAACCTGTAACCTGATACTATTACTGTTGTTCTGTCTGCCAGTCCTAGATAGGTTTCATAATCTCCTTATCTCCTATCCTCTCCATGTTAAAGGTCTTGTTTTGGGTACTGTCGATACCGAAATTAATCTAACTTTGACTAGAGATTGGCTTATTATATTTCCCAGATCTTAAATCACTGTGGGAGCAACTATGCGGAGAATCTTAAAAGATTTGTACGTCGCTTAGCTTGCTTTTCCACCGGTTCTCTTTCCCGTCTCCCACACTGTCTCAGAACCTTTTCTTTTTTCTCTTTTGCTTAGTTCCTTTCACACTCAAGCTGTGTAAGGGGATTTAAATTCCAACCCGGAACTCGGAATCGCGCGCCTTGCATGACGGAAGTCGTAGTTTCTGTGACTCCTCCCTTCCCGTCTTTCAAGCCGATTCCTCCCCGCGGTAAAAACTACAACTCCCAAAATGCATCCTCGGTTTGGCCCGCCCCCGTGCGCACGCGCTCTGAGGCCGCCGGATTTGAATCGGCGGCGTTGTTATTGACGCCATATTGGGGCCGGCGGCGGGTGGGAGAGTCCTACGGGGGAGGGGGAAGCGGTTGGACGTGTTCGCTTGCGGTCGTGCTGCCGCAGCCACCTAGCAATCTCACTGCATCGATCGCCGCTCTCAATCTACTGACCGTACTCGGGCGTATTAGGAGCCGCGTTCCAGCCTCACGCCCCACGGTGCTGTTTTCGACTTCAGAAAGGATCTGGTCTCAGCACAGAAGCGCCTCAGGCGCGGCGCAAAGCTCGAGCGGACGGCGGGGGCGGCCGGAGCCTCTCCCGGGGGAGCCGCGCCTGAGGAGGCGGAAGAGCCCCCCTGACGCGACTGGCGTGTGCTTCTGCCCGCCACCGCCCCTCCCGCTCTCACCCGGGCCGTCCCTGGCCACTGCCCCTGCCGCGGAGGCAGCGGCGGCGGCGGCTCTGTTTTCCACAGCCGGCGCTCTGCGACCCGCTTGGCTCCTGAGCCCGTCGGGCAGGCTCTCCTCGAGTTCCCGCTCTTCCCCCTTTTCCTCGCCCTCTTCCTCTCGTCACCCCTCCCCGACCCCGCCCGAGCCCGGCGCTTCAGCTGCCCCCGGCCATGGCGTGCGGAGCCACTCTGAAAAGGACTCTGGATTTCGACCCGCTGTTGAGCCCGGCGTCCCCGAAGCGGAGGCGATGTGCGCCATTGTCGGCGCCCACCTCGGCCGCTGCCTCTCCGTTGTCGGCGGCCGCGGCCACTGCCGCCTCCTTCTCGGCTGCGGCCGCCTCGCCGCAGAAGTATCTCCGAATGGAGCCATCCCCCTTCGGCGACGTCTCCTCCCGCCTCACCACAGGTGGGACCCGGCCCCGCGGCCGCCGGGGTAGTCGAGAGAACAGGGGTCCTGGGGCGTGGGATGCGGCCCCTGGGGTGGGGGACCGGACTGTGTGGTTCTCGTTCTTAGCAAAGTAGTAGGGCAGCCACATTTTTCGTTAGGTCCTCGTAGCCCGAGGACCTAATAAGACACAATAGAAATGGGCTGATGTCAAGGGGGTAGTGTTTGGAGGTGGGTAGGGGCTTTGCCTTGTCGGTATTGGGTAGAACAGGGACATCTTTTTCTTTGGGCCGAATGATTGGAATTGTTTCCGTAGTCGCTGGAGACTCAGCGGAAATGATCAGAGAGGGCGATATTATTCGTAAATTTAGGCGAAAGGGTCACATTTCGCCCCAATCTCAATGTGTGCTTGCCGTAATCGATTGGTTGCAGCTATTAACTCTGGGACTGGGTGGTTTGAGGCGAGGCTACAGCCCCTCCTCCAGTTCAGACATGGCTGATTTTAGTATAGTGGGGGTGGGGGGTGGGGATGGATGTCACTGGGGCGAGATCTAGGCCTGTCATTAATCACCCACAAGAACGCCACTTTGGCTGAGTCAAGACCTGTTTCCCTAGCAGGGTCAACAACAAAGAAAACGCTCTTCCCGAGTACTGTAATATGATCATACTGTACATCTAGACCTTGAGAAATCTTGAACTTTTAATAAGTATATTGCATTGAAAATTGGGGCTGAGGAGTTGTTTTTATTTGGAAATGCTTTATTTTTGCCCAACAAAGTGTGTTGCGAGAAAACAACCTAGCCTTGAGGATAATGAAGAAATCAACCCAGAATTCCAAGGGACTAAAGACTTTTTGCTTTTCATCTTGAAACATTTCCTGAGAGAGACTATGGGGAATGTCTTTTGGCTGCTTTGTAGGGCATGTGTATGCCCAGTTTTTTCTGTACTTTGAAATCCTTGTGTGCCCCTGGCACAGTCCTAGGATAGGCTTTTGTGGATTGAAGTGTAAATGTTTCCTTTGTGGGTAGCATGCAAAGATTTCTGTGTGAGCCTTTAGTATTATCACCCTTTAAACAAAGCCTTTTCATAGCTTGATTTAAATGTCTCATTATCATTAGCTTAAAAAAGTGAAGTATATACCTCTGTATTTGGTGACTTCCATTTGAAACTGACTTTAGTTTTTTTTTTAATGTCACATTTTGAAATATTTTCTAAATCCATGGAGTGACCCTCGAATATGCAAGCTACCGTTTTTGCTATTAAATATTTGATCTAATTTAAGGACATACTGTTTCAGAGTTGTAGTGAGTTGTCACGGAAATTCTCGGATAAATTTATTTAATGACCTTACTAAACTGTCTTTTAATTAGATTGAAAAGGCATTTGTTGATTGTTAGGCTTTACTTTGGGGAAAAAAAAAAAAAAAAAAGGAAACAGCCAGTGTCAAGAATGAGCTACTGGTGGTTGACATTTTTGGAATTTGTCTTTTAGTGAAATGGTATCATTGGAAATTGAAATGGAATCTGTACTTAACTAATAAGGCCATTTCAAAATAAGGTCATTAAGTAGCTAACCAGCAATAAATTTCAGTCGAGGGAGTGAATTAATACAGTGCTAGGTTTGGGAATTAAAGTACTATGTCTCAATGTGAAAATAATCTTGGGCATGTGTGTAAACCAGTGGGGTATAACATGTTCCCCACCTTTAAAGCACACTTACTCGGAAAGAACTGTGATCCTTTGTAAACTTGACTTTTCATTGGCATATCTGTAGCGTTGGTTAATACAATTGGCTCCACATTATCTCAAGTTTAAATTAATTGAAGTATCGTAGTAAAACGACTGGAATTATTGGAACTGTTTAAGCCAGCTGATTCAGATTCACATTCACTTTCCAAAATACTGCTATTCTGTTCTTCAAGGTGTTTTTTTGACATCTACTTTGGAAGTTTGATTATATCCTGAAACCTAAAATCGCATCCTAATTGATTGAGTCTGCTGAAAGTTATTCTAACTAATCTGAATATTATCTTAAAAAGTTGACTTGAGAAAACAAGTTGAAATTAAAGTTTTGACTTGCTAAAATTACATTTTTTAAACTGTAGTTTTGAATGACATTCTAAATGTAATTTAATTTGACTTTATGTTTATATGGCCAATTTGGGGTATGGTCCTGTATGTTTTTTGTAATGCCATAATGGGAGCTGCAGTGTTGTGCAGGTATCAAAGAGCTTCCCCGTTTTCATGTTACTAAACTTGGAAATAATTTTCTCATGCACCTGATTTTTAGCTTCCTATTTTAACACCGATTATTCTTAAACTTTATGGGAGTAAATACCCATCTGTCATTAACTAAAATGAATAGTTAGGATTGGAAGTAGACAGTGGCTTACCAAATTGAGATTGGCGAACTTGTGGGAACTCTTTGTTTTCCTTTCACATCTGTGAGTTCAAATATAATACAAATAATGTAGAATTAGAGTACTAAAGTGAATTTTTTTCAGAGCATGTATACAATTTATTTTATTATTGTTCTCCTCTGGATATTTTCAGTTTCTGATGGCATAGCTGAAGTCATGTTGTGGCTTTATTAGTTTCAGGAACTTGGATGTCTGTTTTAAATCTTAGCTATCATTTTAGTCATCCCAGGAAGTTTGACTTGACTATTCTTATTTAAATATTTTTCAAAGTGTTGCAACTTAATACTAGGAAAAAGGAAGGACTAGCTGAGCTGAAGGAAGTTAAGATTGCTTTCTTAACCGCAAGGCTTAGAGCCTTTACTATGCTAATTGGCATTATGAATTTTTTAGGGGCTCCTTAACACACAGATATCCCAAACCTGTTTTTTAGGACACCCAAGTGTTACTACTTCAGAAATGCTGTCCAGGGTCTAGGGGTGGTTGACAAAGTACAGCCATATTTTTGTGTAGCCTGAGAGCTAAGAATGTTCTTTACATTTTTTAAATGGTTGGAAAAGAATCAAAAGAATTATTTTGTGACACGTGAGAATTATGTGAAATTCGAATTTCAGTGTCCATAAATAAAATTTTATTGGAACACAGCTGTGCTTATTCTTTTTTTTTTTTTTTAAAGTATTGTTCATTGCAGGTGACGATGACAGTTGAATAGTTGTCTCAGAGAGTGTATTGCCCCCAAAACTCCATATTTGCTCTCTAGTGTTTACAGAAAAAGTTTGCTTACCCTCGTGTGGGGTGTCAGCAGTGAGGTTTATAATACCCCTGGGTATGGGAAAGGAAAAGTGATCAGTGGAAGTAAAGGGAGGGGGGAGTAGAGGCATCAAATATCCTTGGGGAAAGGAATACCTCTAGTAGCTGCATCAATACTTATCCTGGTAAGTTAGTTGAAAACCAAAATATGCTTTACAATTGGTTTTTGAAACATCTCATAATACTACCATTTAGCCAAAAGATTGTCATGACATTCCCAAGAAAGAATAAAACCAAAATATTGCAACATTGTAAGAGACCATCAATCAAATCCAACACATTGTTTTCATTATTATGTAGTGAATGAATGGTCTGAAGGTACCCTTCTGTGAATGTTAATGTATTTGTGAGTTTGTTAGGCACATTAATTCACATTGTTTATGGCTTGGTACCATTACTCTAGTCTGCCTTAGGAATTGAATTCTGTGAAGAGTTAAGTTCCTTTGTAAGAACTCATTGTACTTGCTGGAAACTTGCCATTAAAAATGGAAACTACAGCTTGTGAATGGAGAAGGGTTTACAAGAACATAGATTGTTCACCAGACATTGATGCATGCCTGCGAACGGAGACACCAGCTGGCTTAAATGAAATATAAATGGTTCTAGGCAAACAAATGAGACGTCTGTTGGAGGAGGCAGCATCTCACTTCAGATGTCATTTATATTGAGCCAGAAGTATTTTTTAATATTTTGTGGTTATTTAGACAGCTGTTAAGTTGCTCCTAGTGTCTCACTGGATTTGGCGAATAAATGTTTTTAATGGTCTTTGTACTTTGAATCTTAAACCTGATATTCTATTTAGGGCTGTATGTAGCTGCAGTTACTGTGTATTTCTATGACTTACGCATTTAAGAATCCTGTAAGTTTATGGCCATTAAAAACTGCAGTTATATTCTGATATCGAGTTTTTTTTTTTTTTTTTTTTTTTTTTTTGAGACAGTCGTACCCAGGCTGGAGTGCAGTGGCGTGATCTCAGGTCATTGCAACCTCCATCTCCTGGGTTCGAGCGATTCTTGTGTCTCAGCCTTTGGAGCCGCTGGGATTACAGGTGTGTGCCACCACACCTGGCTGTTTTTTTTTGTGTGTGTATTTTTAGTAGAGATGGAGTTTCACCATGTTGGCAGGGCTGGTCTTGAACTCCTGACCTCAGGTGGTCCCACTGCCTTGGCCTCACAAAGTGCTGGGATTATAGGTGTGAGCCTCTGCCCCCGGCTTTTTGTTTGTTTGTTTGTTTTGAGATGGAGTCTCACTCTGTCGCCTCGGCTGGAGTGCAGTGGCGCAATCTCTGCTCACTGCAACCTCTGTCTCCTTCCTGGTTTCAAGTGATTCTCCTGCCTCAGCCTCCCAAGTAGCTGGGCTTACAGGTGCACACCACCACGCCCAGCTAATTTTTGTATTTTTGGTAGAGATGGGATTTCACCATGTTGGTCAGGCTGGTCTTGGACTCCTGACCTCATGATCCACCCACCTCAGCCTCCCAAAGTGTTGGGATTACAGGTGTGAGCCACCGCTCCCGGCCTCCATGGCTTTTTTTTTTTTTTTTTTTTTTTTTTTTGAGATGAGTCTCGCTCTGTCGCCCAGGCTGGAGTGCAGTGGTGCAATCTCTACTCACTGCAAGCTCGACCTCCCAGGTTCACACCATTCCCCTGCCTTAGCCTCCCAAGTAGCTGGGACTACAGGCACCTGCCACCACGCCCGGCTAATATTTTGTATTTTTAGTGGAGACAGGGTTTCAGCGTATTAGCCAGGATGGTCTCTTGTCCTCATGATCCGCCTGCCTCAGCCTCCCAAAGTGCTGGGATTACAGTTGTGAGCCACCGTGCCCGGCCCCCGGCTTTTTTATTAAGGTAGAAAAATAAAGCCTAACTTGAGCACAGCAACACATAGGCTAAACATGGCTAGATAGAGGTTAGCCCCTCTTTAGGTGTGGAAGGTAGTAGTCACTGTGGTTGCCATGGAGACATAACCTGAGATGTAAAGGAGAATAATATACATTTCTTCAGTTTTTTAATGGTTTTATAGGAAAAAGAATGTAGTACATATTAATCAGGTCTTTGTTTTGTTTTTTTTGAGACAGAGTCTTGCTCTGTCACCTAGGCTGGAGTGTAATGGCACAATCTCGGCTCACTGCAATCTTTGCCTCCTGGGCTCAAATGATCCTCCTGCCCCAGCCTCTCAAGTACCTGGGGCTACAGGCATGTGCCACCATGCCAAGCTAATTTTTGTATTTTTTTTTTTTTGTAGAGATGGGATTTCACCATGTTGCCCAGGCTGGTTTCAAACTCCTACGGCTCAAGCAATCTGCCTGCTTCGGCCTCCCAAAGTGCTGGGATTACAGATTTGAGCCGCTGTGCCTGGCAGGTTTTTTCTGCTAAGTGTTTTGATAGACCTAGAAAGACACAGTGATAGAAAGCTTTCGTTTTGAAAGATTGGGAGTAAAAGCTTCAGTGGTGCCCAGTTGTGAGTATCTTTCCTATTTGAAAAGAGATTTTTCTCTTTATTAAAGAAGAATGTGAAGTATTAGCATGGGTTAAGTTTGGGCCTCTTGAATAGTTGGTTCATGAAACTAGATAATGGTATTGGGAGTGGAAGTAGGTATTTTCAAGTACCTATCAGTGAATTAGTTAACCAGGAATTTGTAGTCCCTGTAGTCCTTGTGTTAACCCTATGCCTAACACTGTTGATTCACAGAATGTTCTCTACATATGTGAAATTGTAGGGAATTTCTTGCCTTTGAGAGAACTACCTGCTTTTAAAAAGGTATGAGAGAAAATACTTAAGCCTATACAAACCAATCAGGCATCTGAAGTTGCTAAAGAAGTCTTCACAAATGGATTTAGTTCAAAGAGATTCATCTTTAATTTTATTGCTAACTATAGGATTGTGGAACTCGGCTTACCTCCAGTGTTTCTTAGCTTTCTAAACACACCTGAGAGATACATTCTCAGCAGCAGTCTCGCTGTAGCCATGACTGTTAACAGGAATGTCTCCTGAATTTTTGGGGGCTGGGATGAGTCATTGGACTTGAATATGGTGGTTTGAAAATAGCCCGCAAGATTGTTATTTGCCATACCTTTCCTTTTAATGTCACAAATAGTTTTTAAATACTAAGTTTATTTGTTGAGTTAATTAAGTCTTGACATTTCCCAAGGTTCTTAGAGTTGCTATGGTTGAAAAGAAATGTAATTTCAGTTTTACCCTGTAATTCTGTACCAAATTTTCTTTTTAGACTGTTCTATGACATTGTCATAATGTGTAACATTTTTTGACAAAAAATGTGACTCAAACGAGTCGTAATAAATACTGCAATTAGTTTAAGACTTTGAATAATACTTTTCTGAGGCACTTTAAGTATACTCAGTATTCATTTTTCTGGACAATGATGAGAAACATGGGTTACGTGAATTACAATATTTTAAGTAGCCCCATGTGTAAGAATTTCTCTATTATCAGATATTTGCTCATCGGAAGAAACATTTTAAAGGGTTTTACAGGATTTTTAGAAGAAAATACTTTTTAATATGAAGTTCTGATATATTTCTAAAGAAATTTATTTGTTATAACAAGTTTCTCACATGAGATGATATTGTAGCCATGTTAAGCAGGGAATCCTTGCAGGTAATTTAAAATTCTAGTGGATGTTAGTTTGTCAGCTTTGATATTTATTTTGGGCCTACTGATCAGAATTTTATAGTATAACATATTTTGTAATATTTCTTGTGATTAGGATTTTACAGTATAACAGTTTTTGTAATGTTTCTTACATTTCTTACATGTAGGCTTTGTTGGGTGGTGAACTTTCTAGCACTAAGAAAGCAGCTCATAATAATATACTTTTAGTTTGTCTTGGGGTGTAGCTTTTTTTCCCTTTAGTTTTTATCTGTCACAAGTGTCATAAGCAGATAATCTTGAGATGTACTAGTGGATATTCTGATTTTATTAACATTGTTATCTTTCCATAAATACAACTTCTGGATTTGACTTTTTAGGTCCTTTGATGTACCTGGATTTTCTTAACATTATTAAAACATTTAAATTATTCTTCTAGAAGTCACTTGTTCAAACCCTTATGAGCCTCATTTGAGTTCCAGATACTGCACTGGCTAGGCAAAGAGTAAGAGTCTTGAGAGACTGATGATAGAGCAGCCACTGTTGGAACTTTATTAGCTAGCACTTTATGCTTTATCAGTATACCTATTTTCATTTCTTATTAACATTTTTCCATATTAGTGTTCATTTCCCCTTTGATAGCCTAAGTATTAAAATTGGTTTACTAATTAAATCACTTTTGAAAGAGTTTTTTTCCTAAAAGTGTTAAGGCTTGTTTACTAAGTTTCTGAAATTGTGTCAGTATATGATGTGTATTCTCACTTTGGTTAGCATTCATTTTCATTTCTGTTAATGTTAATTCTTATAAAACTCCCTCAAAAAAATCAAACTAGACAGAATGGTTGGAGAGAGGGACTTGGATTTTTCTTTTGTTTCTTTTTGTTGAACTGATTAACAAATGAAGAGTAGAATGTACAGTGAAGTTTGAAGAAAGCCAATTTTTCAAACATGACTGCCCCTCTGAACTGTGCCTTTTAATTATGAAAGGAGATTGCCTTGTTCCTCCCACTAAAATATGATTATCTAGAAGAACTTCTGTTAAGTGGTATACTTGATTTAAAGTATAGAAGATTTTAGTTGCTGTGATAGAGAGGGGGACTTGATGCTGTCTGTGACAATCTTTCATAGCCCAGGGTAAAATAGTGCATTATCAGAACCTGGCATTGTAATCAGTTGTACACGTGTGGAAATACTGACCTATCAACTTGGAATAATTCTTCATATTTTTTTTTTTTTTTTGAGACGGAGTCTTGCTCTGTCACCCAGGCTGGAGTGCAGTGGCATGATCTCAGCTCACTGCAAGCTCCACCTCCTGGGTTCAAGCGATTCTCCTGCCTCAGCCTCCTGAGTAGCTGGGATTACAGGTGCGTGCTGCCACGCCTGTGTAATTGTGTTTTTAGTAGAGACAGGGTTTCACCATGTTGGTCAGGCTGACGTCGAACTCCTAACCTCGTGATCCGCCCACCTGGGCCTTCCAGAGTGCTGGGATTACAGGCGTGAGCCTCTGCGCCCGGCCATTTCTTAACTTTTAAAACACCAGTAAAACATTCTGGTTAGATACAAATGCCTGTCCTAAGAGGAGGCATTTTAGACTCTTTAAGCATCCCTTATTTACATTTCTGGATGTAACATGAAGAGGCGTTACAATTTTTTTTTTATAGCTAGTGATTGCTGTTTCAGGAGTCTCATTAGATGAGAGTTATGCTTCATTTTGGTTATTGCCTTTTTTTTGAGGGAGGGGTCGGAGTCTCACTCTGTCACCCAGGCTGGAGTGCAGTGGCGCAATCTCACTGCAACCTCCACCTTCTGGGTTGAAGCGATTCTCCTGCCCTGGCCTCCCGAATAGCTGGGACCACAGGCACGTGCCACCACACCCGGCTCCTTTTTTGTATTTTTAGTAGAGGTAAGGTTTCACTGTGTTAGCTGGGATGGTCTTGATCTCCTGACCTCGTGATCCGCCAGCCTCTGCCTCCCAAAGTGCTGGGATTACAGGCATGAGCCACCGCGCCTGGCCGGTTATTGCCTTCTTGACAATCGCATTTTTTGAAGTTTCAGTGTATGAAAGTATAAATTATGCATAGTATTGATGTCTCTAACTCCTATTTTCTAAAAATTAGCTTTCCTTATTGTGATATTTTGAGACAGAGTCTTACTCTGTCGCCCAGGCTGGAGTGCAGTGGCATGATCTTGGCTCACTACAGTCTGCCTCCTGGGTTGAAACGATTCTCTTGCCTTAGTCTTCTGAGTAGCTGGGATTACAGGCATGCGCCGCCACGCCTGGCTAATTTTTGTGTTTTTAGTAGAGACGGGCTTTTGCTATGTTGGCCAAGCTGGTCTTGAACTCCTGACCCCAGGTGATCTGCCCACCTCTGTCTCCCAAAGTGCTGGGATTACAGGTGTGAGCCATCACGCCCAGCCCATTGTGATTTATTTTAACGTTAGATGCTAATAGAATTTTGACTACTACTGGATAGGGTAGTAGATGTTAAGAACTTGGACCCTGAGGTCAAACCTGGCTCTGCCATGTTCAAGCCGTGTGACGTTTCAGAAGACACTGAAGCAGAGCCTCATTTTTCTCATCTCAGCAAATGTGCACATGATGATAATAGCATCTGCCTCTTAGGGTTGTTGTGAGAATTAAGAGCATTTACTGGCCAAGGATGGAAACTGTCTCAAGAAGGCAACCTCAAATGGGACTTTTACTGACCAGCAATTTTGCCTTTCGTTGAATAAGCCTGCTGTCTACAAAAGAAGAGTTGCCATCAAATCACAGTTTTTTCATTGTTTTTAGTACCAGCACTACTGACATTTGAGCCTGTCCTGTTTTAGTATCGAGGATTAAATAATTATGAAAGCACTGTATACAGTGAGGGAAATATTCCACTTTTCTCCAAAGTAACCTTATCCTCTTGATTATTCCCTTTTTCTTCTCTCAATTTGATCTTTGCTTTTGGCTTTATATATTCCCAAGCCTTTCATGAGAAAGTGAAAAAACAAAACATACTCATTTTCCTCCAGCTATCTTCTAGATCTCTTCCACTTCAAAATCAAATTCAAAGAGCTTTCAAATAGTCTGTTTGCTTCCATTTCTTCAGTTCTCAATTCCTGACATGCCTCAAGCAGCTCCTGTCAGGTCATCAGTGACTTCCATGACAATCAGTCCTCCTCTTATTTGACCTTTCTTTCAGCATTCTTCCTGCTGGCACACTACTTTCTTTTTGAAATGCTTTTTTTTCTTCTTTGACTATAATTTCCCTCTACTCCCTAGCTGTTCTTTTTGTCTTTACCTGGGCATTAAACCTCGTAGTTTTTTAGTTCTAGCTCTAGCTCCATGCTTATCTCACTTAGTAGCTCCCTAAGCAGTCACATGCCTGCTCCTAATTTCAGTTTCCATTTACAGATGTATCTGTATTTAATTTGTATCTTCAGTTCGTTCAGACAGTTCCTCTTTAATTCCAGCCATGGGAAATTTGGACTTTTTTTTTTTTTGATGGGGTTTTGCCCTGTTGCCGAGGCTGGAGTGCAGTGGTGCGATCTCAGCTCACGACAACCTCTGCCTCCTGGGTTCAAGCAGTTCTCCTGCCTCAGCCACCCAAGTAGCTGGGGTTACAGATGTGTATCACCATGCCTGGCTAATTTTTTCATTTTTAGTAGAGACAGTTTCACCATGTTGGCCAGGCTGGTCTCGAACTACTAGCCTCAAGTGATCTGCCCACCTTGGTCTCCAAGGTGCTGGGATTACAGGTGAGAGCCACCATGCCCAGCCTAGTTTGGACCTTTTTATCGTCAGATCTTGTTAGCGCTTTCCCTCTACCACTAGAAGTCAGAATTTTTGTGAAATCCATTGACTTTTAAATGTTCACAACTAATTTACAAAATACATGGGATAAATAAGAGATGTATGTGGACTTCTAATCAGTGCCTTATGGTGTGAGAGGTGGTCTTTTTGTTGTTGAAACCATCTCACTCTGTTGCCCAGGCTGGAGTGCAGTGGTGTGGTGTTGGCTCACTGCAGCCTCCATCTGCTGGGTTCAAGTGATTCTCCTGCCTCAGCCTCCCTAGTAGCTGGGGTTACAGGTGCCCGCCATTATGCCCGGCTAACTTTTGTATTTTTAGTAGAGATGAGGTTTCACCACGTTGGCCAGACTAGTCTCGAACTCCTGACCTCAAGCCATCCGCCCACCTTGGCCTCCCAAAGTGCTGGGATTACTGGCGTGAGCGACTGTGCCTGGCCTGAGAGGGGGTCTTAATTCCTCTTTTAAAAAGCAGTCATGTTGGTAAAGTAAATGAATTGCTTCATCATCAGTCACATAATGACGAATATGAATTTCTTTTTTTAAAGTGTATTAGGAGAGATGGAGTAATCATTGTATTTAGGTTAATGTCATGTAATGAGTTTTCCTAAGTAGGTCCAATCAAGTTAAATTAATTTGCAGAATATTTTCTTCCTGGGGGAGGGGTATGTCTAACAGAATTACACTTGATCTTAGCCAAAAGGCTGAGAAGCAATGAACTTAAAACTATAAAAACCATTCAGGTGAGGGTGGCAAAATGATTTTAAGTTAGCGTAGATATTTCCGTACTTGTAATAACCGGGCTGCTAACATCTTCTTTTCCTTCCTCTCCACTCCCTAGTATGTCCAATAGTAAACCAACCACTTTTTAAAAAATATTCAATTAAAGGTTTTTTGTTTGTTTTTCGGTTTTTTTTGAGACGGAGTTTCGCTATTGTTGCCCAGGCTGGAGTTCAATGGTGTGATCTCAGCTCACTGAAACCTCTGCCTCCAGAGCCCAAGCGATTCTCCTGCCTCAGCCTCCCAAGTAACTGGGATTATAGGCGCCCGCCACCATGCTCAGCTAATTTTTTTGTGTTTTTCGTAGAGACAGAGTTTCACCAGGTTGGCCAGGCTCATCTTGAACTCCTGACCTCAGGTGATCCACCCACCTCAGCCTCCCAAAGTGCTGGGATTACAGGCGTGAGCCACCGCCCTTGGCCAAGGGAGTTGTTATTTTAAGCAGGGGCTAGAAACTTTAAATACGCATAGTTCCAGAGATATAAATGATTTAAAGTAAACTAGGAGGGAACTAGTGAATTCCAGTCCTGACCAGCAGCATCACCTCATAAGGAATGTAGAATCTTAAGCTCCACCCTGCAGGGTCTACATTTTAACAAGATCCAGAGGTAATCTGTGTGTGCATTAAAATTGTAGAAGCACTTGAGAACTTAGGCCCAAAAGGTAGCAGTCACACTAAATCTTCAGCTGAGTTTTGCCATGTTACCTGGTTTTCCTAAGAGTTGTCAGAAGTCTGACTTTATATGTAGAACCACCCAGTTTTTAAATGACTACAAATTAACGTGTTTTAAAAAAATCATGTCCGTGGGGCTGAGTTTGGCCTGTTAGTCATCAGTTTTGCAAATCCTGGTTCCAGGTACACTTTTTTTGTTTGTTTTAAGACTGAGTCTCGCTCTGTTGCCCAGGTTGGAGTGCATTGGCACTGTCTCGGCTCACTGCAGCCTCCGTCTCCCAGGTTTAAGCTATTGGGATTACAAGCGTGCACCACCTTGCCCGGCTAATTTTTTTGAATTTTTAGTAGAGACGGGGTTTCGCCATATTGGCCAGGCAGGTCTCAAACTCTTGACCTCAGGTGACCCACCCTCCTCGGCTTCCCAAAGTGCTGGGATTGTAGACATGAGCCACTGTGCCTGGCCCAGGTATGCTAATGTTTTTTGGGGGTGCCTGAACAAGTTGTTATAGGAAATGGGTTTGTTCTTCAGCTTGATTGTGCTGTACTGGAGTCCTCAAAGAGTCTGCTTTCTCAGTCTGTGCAAGCTGGCTTAGGTTCTGCATTTATACTTACATAATATTTAACTGTATAAAAGGCATTCATTTATCTTCCCTACGGGAGGAGGAACAACTGTAATCAATACAAGGTCAAATTCTTTCATTTCACTAGTACTGTGTAGCCAGTGCTACTTATTTGAAGTAAATTACTCAATTTGTTAAAACCCTGCAGGTAAATACCATTGCCCTTGTGGCTGTGGTTAATTGGAATAAGAGCTGAATCTTTTGCTTTGGAACCAAATGTTTCTGTAGCATGTACATTTTGGGTTTTGGATTTGGGGCAGTTCAATTTCCACTTCTCCATTTATTGCCCTTTTTGTTTTGAGATGGAGTTTCGTTCTTGTTGCCCAGGCTGGAGTGTAGTGGCTTAATCTCGGCTCAATGCAACCTCCACCTTCCCCCGGGTTCAAGTGATTCTCCTACCTCAGCCTCCTGAGTAGCTAGGATTACAGGCACGTGCCGTTACACTTGGCTAATTTTTTTTTTTTTTTTTTTTTGTATTTTTAGTAAAGATAGGGTTTCTCCATGTTGGTCCGGCTGATCTTGAACTCCCTGCCTCAGGTGATCTGCCCGTCTCGGCCTCCCAAAGTGTTGGGATCACAGGCATGAGCCACCATGCCCGGCATCTTTTTTTTTTTTTTAAAGACAGGGTCTTGCCGGGCACGGTGGATCACACCTGTATTCCCAGCACTTTGGGAGGCTGAGGCGGGTGGATCACCTGAGGTCAGGAGTTCAAGATGAGCCTGGCCAACCTGGTGAAACTCTCTACTAAAAATACAAAAATTAGCCGGGCTTGGTGGCAAGTGCCTGTAATCTCAGTTTCTCTGGAGTCTGAGACAGGAGAATCGCTTGAACCTGGCAGGCGGAGCTTGCAGTGAGCTGAGATCACACTATTGCACTCCAGCCTGGGCGACAGAGTGAGACTCCATCTCAAAAACAAAAAAGAAAAGAAAAAAAAAAAAACTCAAGGTCTCACTCTTGCCGAGGCTGGAGTGCAGTGGCGCCATTGTAGCTCACTGTAGCTCACTGTAGCTCACTGTAGCCCACTGTAGCCTGGAACTATCTTTCTGCCTCATTTTGCCAGTAGCTGGGGACTACAGGGGCAAGCCACCATACCTGGCTAATTTTATGTTTTATGTTTTGTAGAGAGAGAGTTTTCGCTTTGTTGCCCAGGCTGGTCTCAAACTCCGGGCCTCAAGTGATCCTTCTGCCTCAGCCTTGCATGAGCCACTGCATGCGGCCATGCTTTCTTTGTCATATTTTGGTAGCTTGTAAGTTATTTGAGAAAATACTTAAAAGTAGTTAAGAGCTACATAACAATAGCAACAAGGTTAATGTATCCGCTTAGTGTAAATATAAGCTGGAGATGTAAAACTTAACATTTACCTGCAGTGTTTTAACAAATTGAGTCGTTCAAATAAGTAATAAGTAATCGTTGGCTATATGTACCAGTGAAATAATAGTATTTTAAAGTGAATTTAAAATGGCATCAGCTCATTCTTAAATAGCTCTTGGTTGGATAAGAATATTGTCCTTAAGATTCCATCAAGGAGAACATAAGAACTGTTTTAGTTTCTGAAGAGATGATCCTGGGAAAATAGCCAATTAATAAAGATGGGTCTCCATAGCAACTCCAAGTTGTGTTTTGTTTTGTTTGAAAATGGAATTTTGCTCTTGTTGCCCAGGCTGGAGTGCAATGGCGCAATCTCAGCTCACCGCAACCTCCACCTCCCGGGTTCAAGCGATTCTCCTGCCTCAGCCTCCCGAATAGCTGGGATTACAGGCATGCGCTACTACGCCCAGCTAATTTTGCATTTTTAGTAGAGACGGGGTTTCTCCATGTTAGGCTGGTCTCGAACTCCCAACCTCAGGTGATCCGCCCACCTCAGCTGTCCAAAGTGCTAGGATTACAGGCATGAGCCACTGTGCCCCGCCCAAGTTGTGTGTTTTAATTTAGAAAGTAATCATGACAGTATCTAGTGTGTAGTTCAGAACCATACATTGCTTTGTTATTTTGGAACAGTGTCTTAGTTTTAAGTCTTAATGGCTACTGCAAGTTTTCTTTACTTAATTATGTACAGGTTTTCATATCATTTGTGTTCCTGACTAGAACTGGCAGAGTGTCGAGATTTTTTTTTTTTTTTTTTTTTTTCAGACTCAGTCTTGCTCTGTTGCCTGGCTGGAGTGCAGTGGTGCGATCTTGTTTCCCTGCAGCCTCCGCCTCTCGTGTTCAAGCAATTCTCCTGCTTCAGCCTCCCAAGTAGTTGGGATTACAGGCGCCCACCACCATGCCCGGCTAATGTTTGTACTTTTAATAGAGACAGGGTTTCATCATGTTGGCCAGGCTGATCTCGAACTCCTGACCTCAGGTGATCTGCCTGCCTTGGCCTTCCAAAGTGCTGGGATTACAGGCATTAACTACTGCGCCCAGCCCCAAGATTTCTTTTTTAATCCCATTGTTTGCATTGTCTTTCTAGGTCCACTTTCATTTTGTTTTCCAAAGATATTCCATGGAGAAATAAATGGTATTGATCTATAAAATGATCCAGAGGGACCCCATACACCTAAGCTTAAAACTGCTAGCAAAACCTTAATGTTTGATCTAGTAATGATGCCTGGAGGAAAACAGTAAAGCTTTATGGGTGTGGAGCAAAAGTTTCTAGTTTCACATGTCAGATTTTTAGAACTTAAATGTATGGACCCTAGAAAGATACTTTGACAGCCCACCCTTCTTTTGTGGTTCTCCTTAAAGTTATTTTTAGTTGCTTCTAATTCCATGTTCTTTGCTCAGTCTTACCTTGATGCTGTTTGTCCTGCCCCCATCAATTCCATTATGCTTTTTATCCCGTAACTACTTTCTCCTGTTTATATTGTTGACCTTATTCATGGTGCCCAGCATTTCCTAAGTAATCAGTGGCAACTAGAAAGAGGCCTTTTATTTCCACGTTTTTAATATTTACTTATTTATTTTTTTGAGACAGAGTTTTCTTTCTTGTTGCCCAGGCTGCAGTGCAATGGCATGATCTCAGCTCACTGCAACCTCTGCCTCCTGGGTTCAAGCAATTCACCTACTTCTGCCTCCCAAGTAGCTGGGATTACAGGTACCCGCTACTACACCCAGCTGATTTTTGTATTTTTAGTAGAGATGGGGTTTCACTGTGTTGGCCAGGCTGGTCTCAAACTCCTGACCTGAAGTGATCCTCCTGCCTCGGCCTCCCAAAGTGCTGGGATTAAAGGTGTGAGCCACTGCTTTCGGCCTCCTAATTTGTTTTTAAAAATATTCCAAAGAAATAAGTGCTGACTTGTTGATACCACCTAATTAGCAATTTTAGTGACATGTACTAGTTTTTTTTTTTTTTTGAGACGGAGTCTCTGTCGCCCAGGCTGGAGTGCCATGGCACCATCTCGGCTCACTGCAAGCTCCGCCTCCCGGGTTCCCGCCATTCTCCTGCCTCAGCCTCCCGAGTAGCTGGGACTACAGGCGCCGCCACCGCGCCCGGCTAATTTTTTGTAATTTTTTTTTTTTTTTTTTTAAAGTAGAGAGGGGCTTTCACTGTGGCCTCGATCTCCTGACCTCATGATCCGCCCGCCTCGGCCTCCCAAAGTGCTGGGATTACAGGCGTGAGCCACCGCGCCCGGCCGACATGTACTAGTTTTGAGAATGAAAATGCTGTGAGTCGTAGAACTTGCTAATAATGACTTCCACTTAGCAGTATTTTATGGTAAAAGAGGTAGCTTTTAGGATTTAGTAAAAGAATATACAGCCATTTGTGTGCTGTAGCTTGTCTTGAAGATAACTCTACATATTTTGCTCTAAATGGTTGCTGCAAATTCAGTCTATGCTTCATAAGCCAAATAGGAAGGCATATGATTAAAACTGGAATATGCAACTGATAATACAAGTGAAGCTTGGACTTCTTTTTTCTTTAATGAACTTTAAATTGTATTGGCAAGACAATGTCAGATATTACATGTACCTTGGATAAAATGTTAACTTGCTGGTTTGGTAAGAGATGGCCAGATCTAAGTAGCTTAAGACTAAGTGGACAAGTACTTTACTGATATATAGAAGGCCTTTATCTACCTGGTGTGAAAGCAACTCAGGTCAGCCAAGTATCTAGATTGAGCTTAGCAATGTGGTGGTTGTAGAATATTGAATCCGAGGAAGTTTCTTGAGTTTATCAGCTTCAAGACTGTTTATATCCCTGGACTGAAATAAATTGAGCTTGAGGCTTGCCATTGCAGTTAGCTGTTTGCTACTTGTGCGGTTGAGATCTTGGCCAAGTTAAATTGGACCCTTCACTGCATAACATTGTTGATCACATGTTACCAGTATTAGAGCATTTGAGGGCACCAGTGTGGCTTAGATGACATAGTTGCATCATATTTGATGTAAAAAGCATGCAGTCAATAGCTTTAAAAATTCTTCAGCTCTTTAGCTGACAATATCAAGTGTTGGCAAGGATGTGGAACAGCTGGAGCTGTAATACTTTTATGGTAGGAATGCAAAATGACAAAATCACTCTGGAAAATGGTTTCGCGATTTTATTTTGTAAGAACAAAATAAACCCTTCATTTGCCATATGATTAGGCAGCCTATTCCCACTCCTAGGTATTTATCCAAGAGAAATGAAAACATGTCTGCCAAAGACTGGTACTTGAATATTCGTAATAGTTCCAAATTGGAAACAGTCTTAATGTCCATTAACAGGAGAAGGGATAGATATGTGTGTGTATGTATACATACATACAATGGAATTCTCATCAACGAAAAGGAATTTCTGATTCATGCAAAATATATGAATCTCAAAAGCATTTTGCTGAAAGTAGTTCAGACATAAAAAGTCTGTATTCTTTATGATTCCATTTATGTGAAATTCTAGAGAAGGCAAAACTATATAGTAATAGCAGATGAGTGTTGGTGGACTGTACTGGGGAAATGGTGATGGTGGTAGGGAATTAACTGCAGAGGAGCCCAAGAGAAGTTATTGGAGTGATAAAAAGTTATTTATCATAGTTATGTTAGTTCCAAAACTGTATGTATGTACTTGTCAGAACTCAAATGAATTGTACATTTAAATTGGTTAATTTTGTCATTTGTAAATTACACCTTAAAATGTTAGTGATGTCTCTAAGTGTCTGGTATAGAGTTTTACAAAGATAAATTTTTAAAAGTTTTACTGTTTCTTAATTCTGGGTTAGCTTTCATTTGAGATTATCAAATGAACAAATTGAGGTGGTGGTTATACAAGCATTCTTTTGGTACATTTTAGTTGTGCTTTGGTTGACTTGTGAAGCAGAAGGAACACTAAATCTGAGAACAGCTATGTGGTGATGAAAGAACATATATAAGTCACACAAAAGATAAATATTAAGGTCAGGTTACTCCAAACTAGTACCTCCTAAAATCTCTGGTTATAAATAAATTTTATGATGTTTTGAGTAGCACTTTTGATCAGGATAATGGTAGCTTTGGACAGAAAGTGATGAATGTGAGTGAAGCTTACTTTCTCTCAGAGAGCAAAATATAAATGCTGGATGCGGTGGCTCACACCTATAATCCTAGCACTTTGGGAGACTGAGGAGGGTGGATCACCTGAGGTCAGGAGTTCGAGACAGGCCTGACCAATGTGGTGAAACCCTGTCTCTACCAAAAATATAAAAATTAGCTGGGCGTGGTGGCTCACGCTTATAGTCCCAGCTACTCGAGAGGCTGATGCAGGCGAATTGCTTGAACCTGGGCGGCAGAGGTTGCAGTGAGCCGAGATCGCGCCACTGCTCTCCAGCCTGGATGACTGAGCGAGACTCCGTCTCGAAAAGAAAAAAACGCTTTAGATTGCTGTTACTGAAAAGAGGTCTGTTATTTAAAAAATGAGGATATTTGTGTTTGTCATGGTTGATACCAGATGTTACATTAGTTTTATTGGGTACCTCTGGTGAATATTAGGAAACCTATTTATATCAAGGTATGCTTACCATTCAGTAGACAACTCTTTCATGCCAACACTGATAATTTAATAATTTAACCACTGTCACTCAATTGGAATAACTTTGTTTTCAAGTTACAAAGTAGTTCAAATAAATGGAAAAGGACTGAAAATGACCATAACCCGTATTAAACAAATGTTAACAAATGAAAAATGTTAAATACAGCTAAAGCACCCCAACATAACCATCCTGAAATTAATCATTATAGACCTGTTTAAGTACACATGAATGTGTGATTTTGTACTTAAACCACACATTCATGTATATATAAACAGATCTTTTTATACAATGAAATTTATGTAAATGGTATTGTCAACTGGATATGTCTTGCAACTTTTTTTCAGTTTAAATAATGAAACAGGCAGTATCTAAAACGTTTAAGGGAACTTATTTGTCCTCCCAGAGTCTCAAAAATTCTAAAAGTTCTCCTAGGGAAATAAAGTGAGAAAAGAGGTAAGTGACAAGATTTTGTAGATATGGTGGTTATCTACGAAAACCACCAGTATTACATTTTAAAAATAATTATTGTATGTAAATCTTTAGCTTTCTTTTTTGTGTGTCATAGAGACAAGGTCCATCTATGTTGCCCAGGCTAGTCTTGACCTCCTGGCCTCTAGTGACCCTCCCACCTCAACCTCCCAAAGTGCCATGGTTACAGGTGTTAAGCCACCCCACTTCACCAGTATCTAACAGTTCTTAAATTAATGCATCATTGTAAAATTGAATGTTAAGGCTACACTCCACTCTGTCAGTCTTTTTATTGCCAGTTAATTGCCACCTAAACATTTCATTTTTGTTTAATCTTGCTTTGGATTTTGATTAGTAAACTTCTAGGGATGTAGTTTCACATTGATAACCTGTTAAATTGGGAGCTATGGAGTGTGGAGGTGTAGTGAGGAAGTCTGGATGGGGAGTGGAAACCCCCAGGTAGGGATTTTCTGGAGGAGCCAGATGGTAATTATTTTGAGTTAGAAATCTTTCTGAAATGAATCATACTGGCCTAAAAGATATGCCAGATATAATTTTACTCATTCGTGTGATTGTGGTTCAAGATAATTGCACTGTGGTATAGTGGTTCTTATTTATTGAGGACCTGTCATGTACCAGTCACTTCACATGGTCTCTCCCTCACCCCACCCTCCAGCCCCAAGATTCAGAATGCTATAGTTTTCTTAGGTTTTATTGAGCTTAAAATAATTGGCCATGGCCATTTAATGTATGATGACTTTTTTAGTTCCCATCTGCTTTGTCATTTTGTTGACCTACTGTCACTTCAGACCGTTGTGTGCTTGAATATACATAATCCCCCACGCCCCTTCTTATTTATGGGCTTGGAAAAGGCATAAAGGCATTAAAGGCAGTTGGAAAAGCCTGTTAGTGTAATAGTTCTATGTGATGAATAAATGAGCTTTGAGTTTGGAACTCAAGAATCTGAGTAAAATAGGTGTTTGGGTTCACAGACTCCTTGACCATTATTTTGATTGAAAAACTTTATTTTTGCTAGTCAGTGCTCAGCAAGAATATTGTTGAACAGCTGAATTCCAGTTGGTGTGTATGTGCTAAGTGAATGTCCTCATTTATGCTGAAATGAGTTCCTACCAGAATGTCAGTTTTCTGGATATTATTTGAAAGGAATATTTTGGGTAGATTGGTCTACTAAATAATGTTGGAAAGCCAACCTCTTTTTTAATGTGAAAGTTTTTATCTTGCCAAATTTTAACTTTTTTTATTTTAGAACAAATTCTGTACAACATAAAACAAGAGTACAAACGAATGCAGAAGAGAAGACATTTAGAAACGAGTTTCCAACAGACAGATCCGTGTTGTACTTCTGATGCACAGCCACATGCATTTCTCCTCAGTGGACCAGCTTCACCAGGTAATAACATTTCTTTTCATTTACAAAGTTTATTATTTAGAATGGGAAAAGTTTAATCCAAGTTGTCTTTAGTCATTTAAGCTACTATATCTTCTCTGAGTTTTAAAAAAACATTTATACAAGTAAGGCATGACATCTTAAAAATATGGTACAAAATAAGGAATTATCACCTGGATTCCCACTAACCAGAGACAACCACCTGTATAATAATATCCCCAAAGTGGACATCCTGTAAGTACTATGATTTGTAGCCTTTATTAAAAAAATTAACAATAGGCCAGGCACGGTGGCTCATGCCTGTAATCCCAGCACTTGGGGAGGCCGAGCGAGGTAGACAGGTCACTTGAGGTCAGGAGTTGAGACCAGCCTGGCCAACATGGTGAAACCCTGTCTCTACTGGAAATAGAAAAATTAGCCAGGCTTGGTGGCATGTGCCTGTAGTCCCAGCCCCTTGGGAGGCTGAGGCATGAGAATCACTTGAACCTGGGAGGCGGAGGTTGCAGTGAGCTGAGATTGTGCCACTGCACTCCAGCCTGGGCGACAGAGTGAGACTTTGTCTTAAAAAAAAAAAAAAATTAACAGAATACTATATGCTCCTTTGTTAGGTATAGATGTACCTTGTCATGACCGAACGCTTATTGATAATACAACTTAGATGTTTTGCTGGTATAGTATTTTAAGAAATATCCCTGTATACATACCCTCCCTTACACACTTGTCTTATTGGGATAGATTTCTAAAGGTGGATTATTATTATTTTTTTTTGATCCTGTATCTGTTTTTACCTACCTTTTGTTGGGGGGAGTGTTTGCAAATAACTTTCCTTTAAAAAAAAAAAAGGAATAAGGGCTACTTGAAGCAAAGAGAAAGTTGAAGGTTCTGCTGAAAGAGAGCCATCAATAGTGGCTCTTACCTTTAGTAAAGTTCTCAGCAAAATAGCTTGTGACAACAGTTGCCTTTGTTCAATGCTTTCTCTCCTCCCTCTAGCAAGGGTGGGAAAACCTGGCAGAATAAAAAAATTTCGACCAGGCGCAGTGGCTCATGCCTGTAATCCCAGCACTTTGGGAGGCCGAGGTGGGCGGATCATGAGGTCAGGAGATCGAGAACATCCTGGCTAACACAGTGAAACTCCATCACTCTAAAAAACCAAAAAATTTAACTGGGTGTGGTGTCAGGTGCCTGTAGTCCCGGCTACTGAGGTAGGAGAATGGCATGAACCTGGGAGGCAGAGCTTGCAGTGAGCAGAGATCGCACCATTGCACTGCAGCCTGGGCGACAGAGCAAGACTCTGTCTCAAAAAAAAAGAAAAAAGAAAAAAAAAATCAAAGACCATAATATAGTCAAATAAAATTAGATTAGGAAACATGAAATTGTTCAAAACTAAATACTGCCATGCCCATTGGGGGGGGGGGCCAGTTATTAGTGGTTGAAACGTAGTAAGAGGTGAGGGTTGGGTACTAGACTGTATTAGCAGGAAACCAAGATCATTATTTCCTTACTCACTTTAGAAGATCAGTTAACTGGCAGTCTTAAGTAACAAAGCTGGGAATGTGAAAATAAATAAGATAGCCTTGGGTAATTATAGAATAAAGCTGGTGTGCTTCGTTATTGTGATATGCACAGTTCTAATAAGCATAGTTAACTAGCTCCTGCCATGCCGGTTTTAAGCAGCATTAAGTTAAGAGAGTAATATTGGTGATACCGGGGCAAATTCACAGAGCGAGATGAAGAAACAATGGATAACAAATGATTGGTGCACTTGAATGTGAATAAAATACTTTTAGCAGTATTACAATAGATGTTATTACTACAAAATATTTTCTCTTTTATAAAAAAATACTAATAGGTATAAAAATGCTGAAGGAATATTCTTGCCAATATACTAATGAAATTGACAGACTGATGTTGCAGCTGCTTTGGGATTCTTAGTATGATGACAGTGTAGTTCTATGATACTATAGAGTTTTGAGCATAGCATTATCAGCTCAGTACTTGAGCTTATTTTTCCATGCGAATTGTTGTTAACTGAATGGTAGTAGTAGTCAGTGTGTTCAAACACCTTTAGAATCATTTATGCTTCTCCAGCAAAGTGGATTCCAGAATGTCTTTTTTATTTTGTTTCATTTTGTGTTTGAGACACGGTCTCACTCCGATGCCTAGGCTGGAGTGCAGTGGTGAGATCTTGGCTCACTGCAGCCTCTACCTCAGCCTACCCTGTAGCTAGGAACAGGCACATGCCACCACTCCCAGCCAATCTTTGTATTTTTACTAGAGACATGGTTTGCCATGTTGTGCAGGCTGGCCTTGAGCTCAAGGGTTCCACCTGCTTCAGCCTCCCAAAAAATGCTGGGATTACAGGTATGAGCCACCATACCCAGCTAGATTCCAGAATGTTTTTTAATCTTTTTAAAAAAGGGTTCATGCTGTACCTTCTTTTTTTAAACATAAAGGTTTTATTGTGCCAACATGAAATTTCTTTTTTTTTTTTTGAGATGGAGTTTCTCACTTGTTGCCTAGGCTGGAGTGCAACGGCATGATCTTGGCTTGCCGTAACCTCCGCCTCCTGGGTTCAAGTGATTCTCCTGCCTCAGCCTCCCGAGTAGCTGGGATTACAGGCACATGCCACCACGCCCAGCTAATTTTGTATTTTTAGTAGAGACGAAGTTTCTACACGTTGGTCAGGGTGGTCTTGAACTTCTGACCTCAGGTGATCCGCCCGCCTCGGCCTCCCCAAGTGCTGGTATTACAGGTGTGAGCCACCATGCCCGGCCTATTTTCTTTTTTAATAAAGGAAAACCCCTTTCTAAAGGTGTGAAATGATGGTAGAATAATTTACCGGTTCATTGTGTGTGGGCTGTTAAGATATTAATGGTATGGCTTTGAAGACTAAGTGTCTTTTTACTTGCATAATGATTTGTTATTCTGGGACTAAATAAATTAAGTTTAGACCTGAGGTGTTCTTTATTCCTGGTGTAGGAAAGTTTAGTCACTAAAATACTTCATGGTATGGTATTTTCCAGAAAGGAGATAAGAGGTTTTGTAATGGGACCCATCATTGTAATGGTTGTTTTTTGTCTTTTTTAAATTTAATTTTTAATTTTTTGTTTTTGTTTTTTTGAGATGGAGTTTTGCTCTTTTTGCCCAGGCTGGAGTGCAGTGGCATGATCTCGGCTCACTGCAACCTCTGCCTCCTGGGTTTAAGCAATTCTCCTGCCTCAGCCTCCCGAGTAGCTGGGATTACAGGTGTCCACCATCATGCCTGGCTAATTTTTTTTGTATTTGTAGTAGAGACAGGGTTTCACCATGTTGGCCAGGCTGGTTTCAAACTCCTGACCTCAGGTGATCTGCCTGCCTCGGCCTCCCAAAGTGTTGGGATTACAGGCATGAGCACCACGCCCAGCCTTTCTTATGTCTTAAAGTTTTTTCTACTCATCTTTAGACTTTTTTTTATCTTGATTACATCTTGCCGTGTTTTTCCAGCGTCATCGACTGATGGAATTATTTTGGTTGTTTTAAGACTTGTGAAATGCTGTGCTTAAAATCTGATTTTAAAATGCTTTTATATCAAGATTGAAGAGATCCAAATGAAACCTCTTCATTTAGAAATTGCTTTCTATCATGGCTCTAAACCAGGTACTATTTTTTGTCCTCACTGTACATAGGGACTTCATCTGCAGCATCCTCACCATTAAAAAAAGAACAGCCCTTATTTACTCTACGGCAGGTTGGGATGATCTGTGAACGTTTGTTGAAAGAACGTGAAGAGAAAGTTCGAGAAGAATATGAAGAAATATTGAACACAAAACTTGCAGGTATGAGGTGTGTTAGAGTTTCTGAGGAAGTCAGTTGTACAAAATGCATTATTTTCCACGTGTGCTTTAATTTCACTTTCTATACACTAGTGCAGTATATTCTCTGAGAACGAGAAAATTTCTGTTCAGGAAAGGAAATTAACCTTATGGCTCATGGCCCGCCTTGGTAACCTCAGGAAAAGAGTATTGGCTAGCCGTGTAGATAAGCAGTAGTATTGGTATGTACCCTGTACTAAAAAAGGATGTTAGTTGTTTAACTCAATTTGGTTGTGGATTTTTTGACTTTATATTTTTCATAACTTTGCCATCAATCTAGATATTTAAAATATTTAATTGGTTGTCACTGTGTAAGTCATTTGAGTATCAAACTGCAGTCCTGTTTTAATTATCAGAAGAAATCAGTAAAATTTGATAATTTAAGTACAGTAAATAAAATTTATTATGTACGATAACATAAATAGAATGTTTAGCCACAGATTTACTGTTTATATAGATATGTAAGCTTTTTGATTCTTAAAGAATTAATGTAGAGGTGTTAATGTAGAGAAGATAAGTTGCTTAGATATATAACAACTTTTTCTGTGATAACTTGATCAGGTTTTAGGTAGTTTTTTGTTGTTAGCTTTTGTTATCCTATTCTCCTTGCAGTCAGTTGCCATTCATAGCCCACATACAATAACTTTCAGAGTAGAAGGGTAAAAACCTATTGAAAGCCCTTGGTTTTTTTTTTTTTTTTTTTTTGAGACGTAGTCTCACTCTCACCCAGGCTGGAGTGCAGTGGCAGTGTTGGCTCACTGCAAGCTCCGCCTTCCAGGTTCACACCATTCTCCTGCCTCAGCCTCCCGTGTAGCTGGGACTACAGGCACCCGCCACCACACCCGGCTAATTTTTTTGTATTTTTAGTAGGGATAGGGTTTCACCGTGTTAGCCAGGATGGTCTCGATCTCCTGACCTCATGATCTGCCCGCCTCGGCCTCCCAAAGTGCTGGGATTACAGGCGTGAGCCACCGTGCCTGGCCAATTTTTTTTTTTTTTTTTTTTTTTTTAAGATGGAGTCTCGCTCTGTCACCCAGGCTGGAGTGCAATGGCACGATCTCGGCTCACTGCAACCTCTGCCTCCCAGGCTCAAGCGATTCTCCTGCCTTAGCCTCTCGAGTAGCTGGGACTACAGGTGTGTGCCACCATGCCCAGCTAATTTTTTTTTTTTGTATTAGTAGAGATGAGGTTTCACCATGTTAGCCAGGATGGTCTCAATCTCTTGACCTTATGATCTGCCCACCTCGGCCTCCCAAAGTGCTGGGATTACAGGCGTGAGCCACTGCGCCCAGCCTTGTTTTTAATTGTTATGAAATAATAAATCTCACCTAGTCTTTATGTCAGGTCATGTGATCGGACTAAAACCTAGGTTTCTTGACTGATAAGCTCCATGCTGTTTTTATTTGATACAGTATTAGTACTACCGAGGTTATGTAAGTGATTGTCAACTTAGAATTGTTTTACTATACATTTTGTATTTTCAGTTTATCTGGCTCTTAATATTAAGGCATTTTACAAATCATGTAATTGACATGTACCTTGATTTATAGAACAATATGATGCGTTTGTGAAGTTTACGCATGATCAAATAATGCGACGATATGGAGAACAGCCTGCTAGTTGTAAGTATTTCACCTTTGAAGTTATAAACTCAAAATAAGCCTATCTTTTAAGGAGAAGACATTATAATTATTTTCATACTCAAAAAGAGAATTTAACAAAATTACTGAGACTGTATGGAGGAAATAGGCAGTATAACTTTGCAAGACTTTTGGTTAAATACCTAGGGGCAATACTGGGAATCAAGGTCTAGTATTTGTTTGGATTTTGACCCGTATTTTGCACTAATTTTCCTTTTCTCACCCTTTAGATGTTTCATGAATCACGTATCCTGCATTTGTGGGCTGCCTTGTTCGTTGTTGAGTTGTTGCAAGAGGTCCCAATTATGACATGCAGCAATGCCAATACCCCTTCTGTGAATACAGGTTATTTCAAGCTTTCGTCAGTGGCAACCACTCTTAGGCAGCAGCAACTGGTTTTGGAAATTTCCCTGATGTCAGTACCACCTGGATGTGGACCTTTGCTACCTGTATTAATACCAGTGGCCTCATTTTGCTGTATCATTACAATTTGGCTTCTTATATTAATGTTTGAAAAGGATTAAAACTGGTATTCTAGAACATGCCCTTCACTGGTTATGTAAATAAAACTGTAGAATGACACTTCAGATGAAGTTAGTGTGATTTTAATTGTGCACTACAACCAAGCTGTAACCAGTTACTAATTTTAGAATGTAATCCCAGGACAATATTAAGCAAATAGCCTGCAGTGCTTCCTGTGAAATATTGAAGGAGGAGGGCATTTCTGTATTCCAGGACTTCTTGGGGTTTCAGAATGGGTTTATATGATTTTTTTTTTTTTTGGTAGTTTTATTTATTCTATCAGTCTTTTTAACAAATGTTTATTGCTGCATTTTTTTTTCCAGTGTATCATTGTTTTATTGCCCTTGTAGTACTGGAATTTAGTTGGAAGAATAAAACATTTACTTCTATTCTGCTTGTTTCTTAATGTACAGATGGGGGTAGTATTTTGAATAAAGGCGGTGTTTTAAAATGTAAGCATTTTCCAGGAATCAATGAAGTTAATTTTCTAGGATTTTAGTGCTATTTCAAAAAACTGAGTTCTGATTCTAAATTCCTTCTGTAACTTACTGCCTGATAGAATGTTACAGGTATCTTAACTGCTATAGAATTACCTCAGATATCAGTAGAATCCAGTTTTTCCTTTAAGGACTTGATACGCAAAAGCATGATTTCAGCAAAAACCTTTCCATACATGGTTTCCAGACATAGCTTTCTTACAATGAAGTGAGCAAAAAAATGCTTCAGTGAATTCTTTTGTTGAATTCCAATAGCATATTTCCAAAATTAAAGACAATCTTAAATATACATTTATAATTGATCAAGTTAGTAGAAGAAAAAGGATTTTTTTTTTTTTTTTTTTTTTTTTTTTGATACGGAGTTTTGCTCTCATCACCCAGACTGGAGTGCAATGGCGCAATCTCAGCTCACTGCAACCTCCGCCTTCCAAGTTCAAGCGATTCTCCTGCCTCAGCCTCCTGAGTTGCTGGGAGTACAGGAATGCACCATCACGCCCAGCTAATTTTTTGTATTTTTAGTAGAGATAGGGTTTCACCATTTTGGCGGGGCTGGTCTTGAACTCCTGACCTCAGGTGATCTGCCCATCTTGGCCTCCCAAAGTGCTGGGATTACAGACGTGAAACACTGCGCCCGGCTGGATCTTTTTTTTATTTTTAGCTTTGGTAATTACATTTCACCAATTCTGTGGTTTCACAAGGTGCCCAGGCAATTTATGTGCCAATTAGTGATTGAGAAACATTGGTATAGCACAGGGTGGCAATATGCCCCCCCCCACCCTTTTTTTTGAGACAGAGTCTTGCTCTGTCACCAGGCTGGAGTGCAGTGCTGCCATCTTACTCACTGCAACCTCCACCTCTTGGGTTCAAGTGATTCTCCTGCCTCAGCCTCCTGAGTAGCTGGGACTACAGGTGTGCACCACCACGCCCTGCTAATTTTTGTATTTTTAGTAGAGACGGGGTTTCACCATGTTGGCCAGGATGGTCTTGATCTCTTGACCTCGTGATCCGCCCGCCTCGGCCTCCCAAAGTGCTGGGATTACAGGTGTGAGCCACTGCACCCGGCCAATTCTACCCCCTTTTAATGGTCTAGAACAGAGATTCTCAACCTCAGTACTTAATGGCAGTTTGGGCCAGATCATTCTTTGTTGTGGTGACTGTTCCTGTGTATTATTATATTTAGCCACATCTCTGGCCTCTACCACAACTGTGATAACCAAAGTGTCTGTGACATTGCCAAATGTCCCTGAGGGACAAAATAGTTCCCAGCTAAGAACCACTGGTTAGCAGGACAGCCTGTTGTAGTCCCAGCTACTTGGGAGGCTGAGGCACGAGAATCGCTTGAACCCAGGAGGCAGAGGTTGCAGTGACCTGAGATCATGCCACTGCACTCCAGTCCAGGTGACAAAGTGAGGCTTCATCTCGGGGGGGGGAAAAAAAAATTTTTTTCTTCCACAGCCAAATTTCTGCATTATCACTTACCCAAAAGTCCCAGCTTATGGGCTACTCTGACTTCAGATGGGTCCAGTAGTTGATTAGTCCAAATACCAACCATACATGATTTCAATATTAAGATTATTTTAGCTACCTAGGGATTCTGAATTCCCCAAATCCCTGAAATTGCTTGTAATAAGTATCTATAGAATTGTGTTAATAGTCATCTTAGTAAAAGGCAGTACTGATACAGTACTGTACTATGATATGTTTAGTAAATCTTTGATTAACAAGTGCACATAGGTATAATTCTTTGTATTTTTGGAAAAATAGGCAATCTGAGAAAAATAAATACTGGAGGTTTAAACTAGTAAAGCTGTCTTTGGCCTGTGGCAAGAAGTAGAGACGACCCTAAAGAAAATGATGGAAGATTCTCAGGCTCTGCCTATCCCCAGAGACTGCTTTAGACAATTGGTGGCGGGGGAGAACTTTTGGAATCTGTTTAATATGCTGCCTAGGTGATTCAAGCAGCTAGGGTTGGAAATGACTTGTTTTTGCCCTGTTTGGGTTCTCTTTACTCCCTTCAAACTCTTACAGTAATTGGTATTAAATGAATATTCTACAAAAGCACCCTAATAGTCTGACTCTGTCTACTCAAGGATATATGGCTCCCACAATTCTCTGCTCCTGCATTTGCCCTAGGTAAGGAGCACTAGATGCAAACCCATGTCTCAGGCAGAGATACAGCTCCAGCAGTCCTCTCCTCTCTATTGCATCTATTTTCTTTCTCTACTAAATCATTTCCAAAAGCATAATATGCATGTTATTAAAAAATCTTTTGATCCTATATCGCTTGCTAGTGATTATTTTACTGCTCCCCTTTATAAAAGCAAAACTCAAGAATTTTCTAAACTTCCCCCAGTTTATTACCCCCTCCTTTTTTTCACCAACTTGTTTTATTAGGAAAAAAAATTCAAACAGAAAAGTTGAAAGACTTTCCCACATAAAATACTTCCCTAATTTAACATCAAGTCCTTATTTCAGATTTTTCCATGTGTCTCTTTTTTAAATAGCTACCCTCATCCCCTAAATAGGATTCAATTAAGATTCTTACTTTCTGGAAATACTAGGCCTGTTGTCTTCTTGAGTTTTTCTTTGTAGTGTCATTAATTTAAACTTCTAATATCCCTTTGAACTTCCTGTAAACTGAAAGGTCCAAAGTTTTTGTAAGTTTCAGGTTAAACTTGTGCAGGAGTGCAAGGTGATGCTACGGTCTCCATATTGCATCACACAGTTATGGCTTTTCCAGGCTAAGTTTGGACACTTGGTTAGGTCATCTGATAGGTGATTAGACTTCGTCTCCACTCCGTTACTCTTAGTAAAACGCAGCAAAGATTTCCACTTTGTTTAATCAGCAGCCAGCATTTGACCTTGAAGCACTCTTCAGTTGGCTTGCAAAATACTACACTTGCTTGATGTTTCTCCTTTACTGGCTGCTCCTTCTCAGTCTGTCTTTTGCTGCTGGCCCAATCCTGATTTCCCTAAATTTTGCTAAAACATAAGTGTGCCCCCAAGCTCAACCTTGGGCTGCATGCCTCCTCGTAGTACTCATCTTGGTGATCTCATCTCATCACATAAGGACATCAGATTATATTAACCTCTCCATGTGACATCTTCAGTTAGGTATCTAGTAGACACCTCGAAATTTATGTCTAAAACTTATTTTTGCCTCTGAAATTGTTCCTCTCAGTCATCCTCAATCACTTAATGGCCACTCCATTCTTTGTTTCAAGGCAGAAACGGTCTTGGACTCCTCACATCCTTCATCTAATCTTAGTTCCACCTAAAATGTTAACATCTCTACTGCCATTACCCTAATCCAAGACACTATCATAGTTTGCTTTGATTATTTCCGTGGTTTCTTAACCGGTCTTTGTTTTGCCTCATTTTGTCTCCTCTTACCCATCCTATTCTCTCATAGCAACCAGACTGATCTCTAAAACTTTTTTTTTTTTTTTTTTTTTGAGATGGAGTCTGGCTCTGTTGCCCAGGCTGGAGTGCAGTGGCCGGATCTCAGCTCCCTGCAAGCCCCGCCTCCCGAGTTCACGCCATTCTCCTGCCTCAGCCTCCCGAGTAGCTGGGAGTACAGGCGCCTGCCACCTCGCCCGGCTAATTTTTTTTGTACTTTAGTAGAGACGGGGTTTCACCGTGTTAGCCAGGATGGTCTCGATCTCCTGACCTCGTGATCCGCCCGTCTCGGCCTCCCAAAGTGCTGGGATTACAGGCTTGAGCCACCGCGCCCGGCCTGATCTCTAAAACTCTTAAGTCTTGTTTAGATGGCTTCCTACCTAAGTAAAAGAAACTTCACAAAGGTCTGTGGAGCCCTAAATTACCTGCACTCAACCCCACCTCATTCAATTCCTATTGAATTCCTCCTGCTCACTCTACCTTGTCCACATTGGCCACCTTTGCTCTTCTCCCACAAAACTTCATGGAAAATTTTTTCCTCACTCTTGACTTTTTGCACAAATGTCATCTCAATGAGGCCTGCTCTGACCACTCTGTTTAAAATTGCAGCCTGAACATCCTGGTGCTCTGCCCTGCATTTGTTTGTTTTACTCCCTCTGCTAAATGCAATGAAGGCAGGGATCTTTGCTCACTGGCATACAGTGCCTGGCACAAGGCACATGCTTGGTATTTTTTGAATGAATTTCACCCTACTTCAATTCAGGGTTTTCAGATCAGTATTTCTTAAATGAAAGATTTAGTAAAGCAGAATACTTCCTTTGTAAGATATTTTGGTAGAGGTTTCCTGAATTACAGAATGGACACAGAATTGAACTGACATTTCATAGGCTGTCTTGAGGGTTTTGTGCTCCATTAATGATTACCACACAGGAGCTTCATGTTTTAATTTTATAACTCTTTTGTGTATTCATTGTGAAAATGGGGCAGTTTTCGACTGGGCATGGTGGCTCATGCCTGTAATTCCAGCACTTTGGGAGGCCTAGGTGGGTGGATCGCTCGAGCCCAGGAGTTCAAGACCAGCCTGGCCAACATGGCAAAACCCCATTTCTACTAAAAATACAAAAATTAGCCGGGCGTGGTGGCGCACGCCTGTGGTCCCAGCTACTTGGGAGGCTGAGGCAGGAGAATGGCTTGAACCCAGGAGGTGGAGGTTGCAGTGAGCCCAGATCGTGTCACTGCACTCCAGCCGGGGCGACAGAAAGAGACTGTCTCAAAAGAGAAAAAGAAAATAGGGCAGCTGCCATGCTGTTACTTTCTTACATAATCTTTAGTGAGGAAAATCAAAGTGGTTCAGTGCATGACATGAGTTTAGGTTGGATAAATTCAACTTAGTACCCAGCAAAAGAAAAGTAAGGCACGGCTACTTACTCTACTCAGTGAATCTGTGCCTTAGATATGAATCTGCTGGTCTGTGTGAGGCCAGTTCCTCTGTACCTTATAGTGTAAAAAGCATCTTGCCGTATGAGTGTTGTTCAAAGTAATGGTTTCTAAACACTGACAATTTTATCTGGTGCTCATATGCATCATTTGAAACCACACTGTACATAGTGATGGTGTCCTTGTATTGGAAGACCTTCCCTGTTGCCAACTTCCTTACCTTAAATAGATGGAAAATCATTAAAATCACCTATTCTTTCCCTAGATTTGTACTAACTATTGTTCAAAAATGAAACACATGGTTGGAGGCAAGACTAGAAGAAGAATGACTAGAATATTGAGAAAAAATATTGAGCTAATTGCTATGAAGGTAAATCATGGAAATCTCATTGACTTAACATGAGAAATTTATTCTTTGATCATATTCATTTAGTGGGCTGTGTTCCACACCCTCACTCAATGACCCCTAGAATGACAGAGGCTCTGTCTTTAATACATGGATTCCAAGGTGTCAAAGCCTCTATTTGTCCAGTTGCTTTCTATGATAATGGTGGTACTTGTGTTTAGTTTGCATATAATAAATTTCGTAACATTCAAGCTGACAGTCCTGTGTACATATGTAGAGGTGTTTACATTCTGTTGAATAAGAAATCCTGGCACCTTTTAAATGAAGATGAAAAGATACCTAATCTAACTTAACTACCTATGCTGGTCATTGTCTTTCCCAAAGCTCTGCAGGGCTAGGTGCTTTCTGCTCTGACTTGCGGTTGATTATTTATGGTACCTTGGGGTTTCCCCTTATTTTTAACCTTGGCAACATTTTGACTTTTTTTGGAGACATATTCATCTAGCTTTTTTTTTTTTTTTTTTAGACGGAGTTTCACTCGTTTTGCCCAGGCTGGAGTGCAATGGTGCAATCTCGGCTGACTACAACCTCCACCTTCTGGCTTTAAGCGATTCTCCTGCCTCAGACTCCCATGTAGCTGGGATTACAGGTGTATACCACCACGCCCAGCTAATTTTGTATTTTTATTTTATTTTTTTGAGATAGAGTCTCGCTCTGTCACCAGGCTGGAGTGCAGTGGCCGATCTCAGCTCACTGCAACCTCCGCCTCCTGGGTTCAAGCAATTCCCCTGCCTCAACCTCCTGAGTAGCTGGGACTACAGGCACATGCCACCATGCCTGGCTAATTTTTTGTATTTTTTAGTAGAGACGGGGTTTCACCATGTTGGCCAGGATGGTCTTGATTTCCTGCCCTAGTGATCCGCCCGCCTCGGCCTCTCACAGTGCTAGGATTACAGGCATAAGCCACCGTGCCTGGCTTTTTTTTTTTTTTTTTTTTTTTAAAGTTGTAAGACTAAAGGAAATGGAGAGGCAGAGACAGTTTTGGAACCTGTAGTAACCAGGAGAAACAACCCGTAAGATATTCATGTTACTTATTTTTTTTTTTTTTTTTTTTTGAGACGGAGTCTCACTGGTCACCCAGGCTGGAGTGCAGTGGCGCAATCTCAGCTCAGTGCAAGCTCCGCCTCCCGGGTTCACGCCATTCTCCTGCCTCAGCCTCCAGAGTAGCTGGGACTACAGGCGCTGGCCACCACGCCCAGCTAATTTTTTGTATTTTTAGTAGAGACGGGGTTTTACCGTGTTAGCCAGGATGGTCTCCATCTCCTGACCTCGTGATCCGCCCACTTCGGCCTCCCAAAGTGCTGGGATTACAGGCGTGAGCCACCGCGCCGGCCTCATGTTACTTATTGCCTAGTACACTAAAGTGAGGAATGCCAATGCAAGAAATTGTGAGAGGAGGAATGAGGATTGCTAAAGCAACTGCAAATAACTTATACTCCTGGATAATGGAATTTATTACATTTTTATACTCTAAGTTCAAGAAAGATTTACTCACAATTTAGTAATGACTTTGTGGAAAGTACAGTAAAATGTGTGAGCAGTTTTAGTTACGTATTATTTGTTGGATTCTAAAGCACTCCACAGTGTTTTGATATATGCCTGTTTGGGGTTAGCAATGTACTTTTCTTGTTAAACATCACATGGGGATTGCACATTTATCTTCTCACCAAAACCGGCTCCTCTAGTGTATGTAAATATGACTGGTCACCTTTTTCTCTTAAGCTGAATGTCATAGTTCTGGCTTCACTTATTTGCTTTCTAGCAGCCTCCCCATGTTAGCCTTGCCACATGGTCAGTCTTCTGTTTGGTAGGTTTTATGAATCCTAAAAGTTCTAGTTCAGAAACAGCTCTAATAAACCGAGCACTGGAGGCTTTAGTTAAGGAAACTGGCCGTGCTGTATTTTTGACAAAAAGGGGTTAAAATCTCAATGTTAAAATACTAGTTGGTAAAGTGAAGTAGACAGTTCAAATATAAACTTCTAAATTAAACTATAACTGTTACTGGAAAACATTAATTAGTATCCACTGTCAATAAAACAAATGGAAAAGTACTTAATGCTTCCTAAATCTAATGTTCTACATAGTATGGAAATTGCTCCCCGTCCCCACTTCTAAATGTACATTAGAAAAATAGAGAATTCACACCAGGTGCAGTGGCTCACGCCTGTAATCCCAGCACTTTGGGAGGCCGAGGCAGGCAGATCACCTAAGATCAGGAGTTCGAGACCAGCTTGGCCAATGTGGTGAAATCCTATCTCTCCTAAAAATAAAAAAATTAGCCGGGCATGGTGGCAGGCACCTGTAATCCCAGCTACTTGGGAGGCTGAGGCAGGAGAATCGCTTGAACCCAAGAGGCAGAGGTTGAGGTGAGCCGAGATCGCACCACTGCACTCCAGCTTGGTCAACAATAGCGAAACACTGTCTCAAAAAAAAAAAAAAAAAGAAAAAAGAAAAGAAAGAATTAGGCCAGGTGAGGTGGCTCACACCTATAATCCCACCACTTTGGGAGGCCAAGGTGGGCGGATCACAAGGTCAGGAGTTTGAGACCAGCCTGGCCAACATGGTGAAATCCTGTCTCTACTAACAACACAAAAATCAGCCGGGCGTGGTGGCAGGTGCCTGTAATCCCAGCTACTTGGGAGGCTGAGGCAGGAGAATCACTTGAACCCAGGAGGTGGACGTGGCAGTGAGCCAAGATTGCACTATTGCACTCCAGCCTAGGCAACTGAGCGAGACTCCATCTCAAAAAAAAAAAAAAAAAAAAAAGAAAAGAAAAAAGAGAATTCAATAATAGCAGTTTCATTTTTGGTAAATTTTAAAATATAATCTTGATATAAATTTGATACCAAAAGTTTTAGGTTTGGTCTCATTTTGGATTACATTCAAAATAAAGATTCAGAAATTTCAGTTATTCTAGCACCATATAGTTAATTTTAACAAGTAATACGGTTGTTTGGAGTATACCTTTATAAATATCTAGTGTAGATCTGGAGAAATTATAAACTTATATTTTATGTGTATTTGGACATCGTAGAAATGGTTTTAAAAGGATACTGGATAATTTCATTCATTTCTTCTGAGGTTGCAGAATTTGCATCCATTTTTTCAGCAGCTGTCACAACTGTTGCAAAAGCCTTTTGAATAGACAAGAGAGAAGAAAATAAAAATGTCTACAGTTGCCAAACATCTTTTACTATACTTCTTTTAATGGCTGTTGATAGCTGGCACATACTCTTCACTGAAATTTAAGATTGTCAAAACTACACTGATGATCTCTTTACACCACTTATATGTTAAAAGATAAAGTAATGGTTCCTGAATAATCTTGTTTCAGAGAACTAAGAGTATGCAGAGAAAAATGAAATAAAGCTAGTCAAAGTTAAAAGAAAAAGAAAGCCCTGTTTCCTCTACTAATCTTACCCCAGGAAAATATCTATTTTTCTTGGAAGCAGCCAATTATGGATAATTTTTAATGGTGACCTCTGTAAGGCCTTTAATAGAGTTAAGATCTTTGTAATACTACTCTGAAGACAGAAAGAATTATTGTTTATTTTAAAGAATAACAACAGTTGTTTATTGCCTTGCCAAGTATTCCTTGTACTTCCTGATTGCTAAATCTGTTGTGTAGGTTTTTTCTTTTATTCAAGAGAAATGCTGGTTAATAATATGCTTTATTTTGTGAAATAACAGAACTGACCTAAATTGTTTAGTTTTTGCTTAATGCTAACTATTGGGTTAGATCACATACTTATTTTGACCTGGCATGAACACAGAATTGGCTTGGTTAAGGAATGCAGGATCAGAGGGCAGGGGATTGGGAGTGGGGGCTGTTGAGCTACCATTTCCTAAGGAACTTTTAAAGTTTGAAGTGATTTATACTTTCCAAATAAAAGGCAAGGCATTAAACACAAGATGAATTCCAAAGCACTAAAAGTATAAAAATGTTCTGAGAAAGTCATCATGGATGGTTAGAAAAATATCCAGCTTGTTCTTTTCCCCCCAGCCTACCTCTGACCAGTCTACGAGGTTGATGAGCCTGCTACACTCTAGGTGCAGTTTGTATGCTATGCAGATGTCTGGGGCGATATTCGGAATGCAGCCTTCTTCGCTTTTCAGTGCTTCATTCTAAAACATAACAGTAAGATGACTAACTTTTAGAAATTATTAGGAACAAAATCAGACATTAATGAAGCCCCCAACCTAAACTGAGTAAATCAGTAAATGGAATCTTGGTTTCCTTTATTTAGTGAGTGAGTCTATTCAGTAGTTAACCAGTTCTTGTTTAGGTTTATGTCTTGGTCACAACCCCTCTAGTTCTTAGTCACTAGAAGAATATTCCCAGGATTAGAAGATAAGCATATTTTTCATTTCAATCCATAAATTACTAATTTCTGAGACCTGAATGCACTTGCTGTAAAAAGTTTATGGAGATCTTTAGGAATACTTAATAAAATGGTACTTCCAACAATTAGCTGAATTCTAACAATTACTATACCGTATTAGTAAATACTAATAATACCACTTACCAGGGGTATAGGGTATAAATTATTTTTTAAAGAAAAGACTATGTTGTCAACACTGCAGATCTTAAGAAACCATCAGTGTTTTGAAATCCATGGCTTTTACTGAGAAACAAAGTCTTACATACATACCCTGCTTTGATATAATAATATCAGCGGTATATTATATCCCACCCAACAAGAACTGAAATCGTACGAGTTCTCTTCTGTGACTCACTAGCCAAGAAGACAGATTTTGTAAGTTTTAATTTGTGGCTTATATATTAAAAATAACTGATTTTTTGGTTAAGTATGAAATTATTCAATGGTTTTCACCATCACTGAAAACCATTGACTTATATCGTCCTACTCAATACTCTTGTAATACTCTGCATGTTTGTGTGCCATTTTGCAATGAGAAGCCAATACACTGGAATGCTCTTCATAGGTTTTATGGAGTTGCTTCTTAAGTATTTACTGTGGCAAGATTTCTGGGTACTTAACTTAAAACTCTTTCATGTATATATAGCTTATTGAATGTTTAAAGTGATCATTTTGCCTGGTCATAAGAAAGCTAGTTTCTAAAATTGTGAGCTGTCTTAAGCTATTGTTTAAAGAGCTTCCAGGAGTTGATAACTGTGTCTGGACTTTTAGCAAGGGCACTGCTGAAGTGTGTTGCCCCAGGAGTTTTAGTGGCAGACTGCTGGTTATCCTCTACACTAAGCTCTGCAGATGCTCTCAGAATAGATCTTTCTTTGGTTTAAAATCCAAGATGAAGTCCCAAAGTATTTCTCTTTCCCACTAGAAAAAAACATTTCGGTCTTTCAGTAATTTATTAGGCCATATTGTTTAATCCCTATCTGCTGTTAAGTTTACAGGAAACATTTCCTTTACTTTCACAAGAGTAGTAACATACTCTTGAGTATTTGTGCCTATGATCTGACTTCAGCATGTCAAGGGCAAAGATTACACATTGTCAAAAACTGGCAGCAACAGTTGACTACTAATTGGTATCTCTATGGGGTTAGACATTTTTTTCTACAGTCTAAAGCATTTTAAAAAATATAGGAGAGGTGCAACCCTGAGTTGCCGACTCTGCTCATTAAAACATAACTGCAAATTTAGAATATTTTTGTGACAATGACGCCCAGAGCCTGAGCTAAACTAGCTGAGGTTTAGTTTAGTTCTAAATTTGATTTAGTTCTCTGATTACAGGTGCCTGTAATCCCAGCTACTTGGGAGGCTGAGGCAGGAGAATCACTTGAACCCAGGAGGTGGACATTGCAGTGAGCCAAGATCGCACTACTGCACTCCAGCCTGGGCAACAGAGCGAGACTCCATCTAAAAAAAAAAAAAAAGAGAGAATTCAATAATGGCAGTTCCATTTTTGATAAATTTTTAAATATAATCTTGATATAAGTTGAAATTTCTGAATCTTTATTTTGAATTTAATCCAAAATGAGACCAAACCTAAACTAAACTAAATCAGAGAACTAAATGTTCATCTTACCTTTAGATAATAGTAAGGATTGTTGAGTGCAGTATGGAGGGCAATTCGCGGAGCAGCATTTAAATGTTCACGAAGGGCATGGGCAGCGCTGAAGTACACCACCTCATGGAGAGGCTGTGTCTCAGGAGGCAGAAGGTATTCTCTGAAACAGCCAGTCAGGCATCCATGTTTAGATAAGCACAGGTTTATTTTCTTTACATATATACATATATACATATATACATATATACATTTTTTCCCTTTAGGCTCTGTTGAACTTCAATTTCCACTACAACATTTTTGTCAATCCTCTCTCTGTAGAGGACCGAACCATTTACTAAAAGCAAAATCAACAACCAAAAACAAATGAAACAAACTCAAATATCAGATCTAATACAGTTTCACTCAGAATTGCATCTCTTCCATATAATGGGTTTTAAAACTACCTCTAGACTCTTTATAAGAAGCTGTATATTTCAGTTCTGAGTTAAACCTTTAGGAACAAATGTACATATACTATATTTCTGCTCAGAAATCTTTAAGATAGCATTTCTTAAAGTAAATGAGAAAACAGATATCTACATTTTCTAGCACTACAAACATTTAACCTTTGGCAATATTAAACAAAGGCCCGGAATTAAGAGTTCAGGAAATTCTTCTTGGATCACAGAAAATTTTTAGTTGATACCTTTCATGGAAATGACACCTCAAAAGTTTTTTTTTTTTTGAGACTGAGTTCCACTCTTGTCGCCTAGACTGGAGTACAATGGTGCAATCTCGGCTCACTGCAACCTCTGCCTCCTGGGTTCAAGCGATTCTCCTGCCTCAGCCTCCCGAGAGGCTGGGATTACAGGCACCCACCAACACGCCTGGCTAATGTTTGTATTTTTAATAGAGATAAGGTTTCACCATGTTGGCCAGGCTGGTCTTGAATTCCTGACCCCAGGTGATCCACCCGCCTCGGCCTCCCAAAGTGTTGGGATTACAGGTGTGAGCCACCTCGCCCGGCCCAAAAGTTTTTTATATATTGGAATTACTTTTTACGTTAGAAGGCAGAAAAGGCTAAATCTTAGTTTCAGAGTATTGAAAAACAAATCATTAATAAAATTTCACTTATAAAAAAATCTGTCATAATTTGGAATTTTTTTCACCTATAAGCTAGATGATAAAACAATTTTAATAAATTCTGAACTAAAAAATATGGCATTAAAAATTCACTTAGCGTGTATAGTGAGCGCATCAGGTGGTCTATGCCATGACAGTGATATCATCCTGGATTCCTGGAGGGTAGCAAATTGGAGGGGAGAAGCTTTGGCACACATAACCCATAGACAGAGTAATGTCACTAACTGGATTAAAGTATATAGTTAACTCACATGACTTCATAAAGAAGATTTCTGGGGCTTAGTCCAACCCTGAGCCTAAAGTATTTTGGCCACATGACAGCTTGTGTCAGCTCCTTTCCCCACCAGTACAAGCAGAGCAAAGCAGCTACCTCAGCCCAGTCACGGGACATTATTCTCCTTCTTCCAAGTATCCTTTCTCTTCTTCTGGAGAGGATACCACTCCCTAGAAATCCCCTACACTTGTGTTGTCCCAGTGTGGCCAGGAGCTTTGAAGAAGAGAGGAAGTGGAAAGGGTATTCAACATGGACATCACTCTTCACCATACCCCTTTCCTCCCTCATCTCAAGAGCTAATGACCGCCTTGCTCATTCTAATTCTAGGTGCTGCTCCTTCTCCAGAGTCAACTGGAACAAAACTTGCTTGCAAAGAGTGTATGATTTTGACTTGATCCTCACTAAGGACCAGTATTCTATACCTCAGATACTGTTAACATCTTAATTACTCAAGGTTAAGTTAACTTAGCTGTAGCTTCAGGAAACAGTTTCTGTGATGGCTGGCTACCAATTTGTAATTTCTGACCATAAACTCTTCCTACACTAACCTCATGCAGTTATTTCCCAATCATTATACACGGCTGTCATTAAAAGATCTTGTTGCAGTCCCTGCTATGTAATAAGGATTGGATATCTAACAAGGCAACAAGACAGAGTCAATTTTTACATGTGATTTATAGAAATGCAAGCATTTCCCAAGGCAAAAGACCTCTCTATCCTCAAAGAACCATCAGAGCAAAAATAAAATATCTGCCTTAATTTTGTTTCCACTGGCTACATTAGTTGAACAACAACAATGACAAATACATTATACATTAGAATTTTTATCTGACTGTAGACTTGGAGATTGGCATAGAAATATATTTCTGTGACTTATTTACGTGAGAAGAAATAAGCAATGAGTCTGGCACTAGAGCACTGCATTATGCTCATTTTGGATTCAGACCAGACAAATGATAGGCCTTCCCTGAAAGAGTTGGTTCTGAAGGAACTGGTAGAATTAGTATCAACAAGGGCTTCAAAGTTGAAGCCTGCTATTGGCAAAAACAGTAACTTAGAAAGTGGTGATTTATTCTGAGCTCTTAAGATCTGGCAACTTATTCTTGCCTGTGTTTTTGCCAAGAGCTGCTCATAGTATACTGTGAACTCTGCCTCCTGAAGTCTCCTGCTTATATTTGTCTTTAAAGGACATCCTTTCTCCATAACCCCAAGCTCTGCCCAGATGTCTGTGGTGTGGCCATTGAGGGCAGTATAGAGAAATGAAGAGGGCCTTTTGACAGGTGTCAGGACAATCAGACTGTGTGGCCTTGCATGAGTCACAGCCCCTCTCTGGGCTTTAGCTGCCACAAAACTGACTCTTCAGTTCTCTTTTAGCTTTAACATGCTATAATTCTAATCTCTTCCCTCCTGGGACAATCTTGGTAAAGACACTAAATCCTAGTATGGGAGATTTTGTGATTTTACAACAAAACACATTTAATCATACTGAGGATTATTTCAACAACTGCTCAGAAAGGTAAAAAGTCAGACATATTAAGTGAAGGATCATGAAAGGGGAATGGCTGATGTGGTTTCAGAGCCTACAATTTGGAATTTGTAAGAACTCTGGAACCTGACATTTGGCCTAAAATTGGCAAATCACATTGTAAAATTATTTTTAGTGACTACTTGGTAAAAGGGAAGTCAAGAGTTTGGGGCTAGACACTCTACAAGAACAGGAAAGTCCAGTAGAGCAAGCAAGGTTAACTCTATGAGTTCTAAAATGTAATTTTTACCAGCATTTGGCCAATATTGCAGTTTATCACTTTTTTTTTTCTCCTCGAGATGGAGTCTTGCTCTGTTGCCTAGGCTGGAGTGCAGTGGCACGATTGCCTTACTGCAACCTCTGCCTCCTGGGTTCAAGCCATTCTCCTGCCTCAGCCTTCCGAGTAGCTGGGATTACAGGTGTGCGCCACCATGCCCAGCTATTTTTTTGTATTTTTAGTAGAGCTGGGGTTTCACCATGATGGCCAGGCTGGTCTCAAACTTCTGACCTCAAGTGATCTGCCCACCTTGGCCTCCCAAGGTGCTGGGATTGACCGTTTTGGACCTTTTCATGGCATTAGCAATTTCTCCCCAATGAGTAGGAACAATGACTGTCCCCACATTATTCTGGAAAACAAAACTTTTAACTTTCAGAAAAGACATGTAATTTGTCAGAAAAGCACTCTTTCTCTTTAATAATTGTGCTGCTATTTTCTCAGTACTTTATTCAGTGTCTAGCCTTCTGTTGGGTTTAAACTGCTATTAAAATTTACAATAAACATGTTCCCCCCTCACCACACTTTTTAGGTTATTAAATCATCTTCTTTTGCACACTTCTCATTTTTTTCTGTAGCATGCCCAACTTCCACCAAAATTAGGTGGGTGACTTTACACAGCTACATAAAGCTGACTTTTGGGAAATCCATGAATCAGAATGATCTGGGTTTCCTAAAAAGGAATCATCCTAAAATACAGGCTAGATTGGTAGACTTCTAAATTTACCAAGCACATGTCTCAACATAAATTTAGTGCACCTGATAATGAGGTGCGCTGGCATTGTTTAGAATTAAATGTTCTTTCTTTAGGATAAAATAGAGCAGCATGGCTAGTCTGCTCTGTTTTCTGGGCTTGGCTGAGATCCAGCATTTACTCCTAGCAAAGATTAAGTGTAATATAAATACTTTGTTATTAGATAGGGGAGAAACACTCACTTTCTAACTCATCTCTCCCCACCTGGCATAATGAAGTAGATCAAATTTAAGCCATATTCTTGAACTGAGAGTAAAAGAATGAACTAAGTCATTTGATTATACATCTTGATAATGATGGAAAAGGAATAAAAATTACAATTCTAAGCTGGATGGAGAGACATGAAAAGCATAACGCCTAACCTGGGAGAAAAATGTTCTGGATTGGCTATAGAAAGCTATGACACCAGTGTTATTGGAAAAACAGCATGATTTTTAGCTCTTAAGAGCTAAATTTAGACTTACCTCACTAGACAGTCAATGAAGTTCACAGCATTTTCTCTGAGTACTTCAAATTTGGTTTGCTTCTTACTTCTTCTTAACTCCTTCATTTCCAATAAGGACTATGGATAAAAGAACATACCTTTTCTGGTGATCCTGAGACAGAAAACCCCTCAGAGGGAGCTCTGTTGCTAAGTTCTATAGAAGCAGCTGATGCCTTTTCCATAAGACAGGATGTACAGAGAAAGATCAAAATGGGTTTTGTTTATTCGTTTTATTTTTAAGGTCTGGCAAGAATCTCTCCTCAAAGGTGTTTTGCTTTATAATATACAAGCAAATTTTTAGGGAAAGAGGAAAAGGGCAGTTCACTTTACTACTAAACTACATGGCAGAGTGCTCGGTATCCACAGTTCATTAATTCATTTAAGAAAAGGACTTAACAGGATAAAGAAAAAAATCTTGCCTTTTTGCCATACTAACAGAATAGGTTCCATGTGTTTTATTTTACTTAGACTGAACTTTTACTCTACATTTATCATAATTTGGTATCATAGTACAAAGAAGGTTCTTCGTTTTGACAATCAAGATCCTAAAGTTAGAACTATCTGAAAAAGGATATATTGGACATTCTGTGGCTCAATTTCCACTCTGTACTTGAATATGCATTTTAAAAAATCAAGAAAAGTAACTAAAACTAATGAGTTAGGCTCTTTTAAATCTTTCAGTTTGATCAAACAGAAAAATACATCAGATAAAAAATAATCAGATTTCTTTTGTGCAGCCATGTTCCTATTTTCTCTTATTGCTAGCTAATTCTTTATCTTGCTGAGCCCACAGAATGGTTTCCACCTATGTTAGCTAGTAGATTCCAGAATGGGTATACGTAGAGTGATGATGGCAATGGGACTAACAGGATGTTCAACTTAGAAGTGAGTTAAAAGTCTGCTTTTTTCCTGGTTGTGGTTTAAAAATGAAAACAAAAACATCCAGGCAGAGCTAATCTAGAGCACAAACTGAAAAAAGGGAGTGTCACAGGATGCACCTGGAAGGAAGGAAAGTGATCTGACCTTCTGAAGATGATACAGGTCTGTCTTCTGAAGCCCCTTTGGCTGTGACCCAGAAGCATCTTCTTCATCTTTGTTTTCTGCTTTTAATACAAAACCAATAGACATCAATGAGGGTAAATCCAAGTCAAAAGAACAAACATTTCTACTATTCCAAAGGAAGTAAAAGTTTCACCTATATATATATTTTTAATGTGGCAAGGGATCAAGATTCCATCTGATAAATGATTTCTTACAGAAGCTGAAGGCCAATAATACATAACTTGTGCTGTAGTGATGTCTCCAAAAAACCAGCTACTGAATTTTAGAAGTGTTACCACAATGAAAACAAAACAAAATACAACCTAACAAAACTCCCTCAAACCAACAGCAAAAAGTCTCAAAAAAAAAATTTTTTTTTCAGATGGAGTCTTGCTCTGTTGCCCAGGCTAGAGTGCAGTGGCGCCATCTTGGATCACTGCAACCTCCTCCTCCCAGGTTCAAGTGATTCTCCTGCCTCAGCCTCCCAGATAGCTGGGATTACAGGCGCCGGCCACCATGCCTGGCTAATTTTTGTATTTTTAGTAGAGAAGGGGTTTTGCCATGTTGGCCAGGCTGGTCTCAAACTCCTGACCTCAGGTGATCCACCCGCCTCAGCCTCCCAAAGTGCTGGGATTACAGGCGTAAGCCACCATGCCCAGTGAGTCTCAAATATTTTTGATGTTATTTATACATAGCTTTTTAAAAAAATCATACAAACTTAAAACTGTTTTCCTTTGATTATGTCAAGACTGTAAACAACACAATTTGAGTATGAAGAGGGTAGTGTCTAAGAATTTTGAAATAATCCACTAAAACGTAAAGGCATCATGGTTCTTTAGCAAAGGGAAAGAAAACCATAACTGCTTAAATGTATAGCTGTGCTCCTTCTAGAGAGCATAAGGCTCTCATATTCTCCTTTAAGTGCAGGTTGGGTTTTGTGAACTCCACACACATGGTTTGTTTGGCCTAAAACGATGACAGGAGGATGCAGCTGGAGAATATGTACTGGCTTAAAGGATAAACTGCTTTTTAGCTATAAGTAATTTCTAGTTCAAAAAATATATAACTAAAGGTTAAAATGTCTACTAGCTTCTTTGTCCCATGTCATTAACATGTAGTCTGCTACATGTTAATAAACCCAATATACCTTTGAAATAAATCTAATATGGGCTGAACGAAGTGCCTCATTCCTATAATCCCAGCACTTTGGGAGACCACAGTGGGAGGATCACCTGAGACAAGGAGTTCGAGACCAGGCTGAGAAACATAGTGAGACACTGTCTCTATTTAAAAAAAAAAACAAAAAAACAATTAATTAGGCTGATGACGGGGCTCATGCCTGTAATCGCAACACTTTGGGAGGTTGAGGCAGGCAGATTGCTTGAACCCAGCAGTTCGAGACCAGCCTGAGCAACATGGCAAAACCTCATCCCTACAAAAATACAAAACAATTAGCCAAGTATGGTGGGACGTGCCTATAGTCCCAGGTACTTGAGAGGCTGAAATGGGAGGATCGTTCCTGGGAGGTAGAGGCTGCAGTGAGCTCATCATGCTACTGCACTCCAGCCTGGACAACAGAGGGAGACTCTATCTCCAAAGAAAGAAAAAAAAATCAGCTGGGTGTTGTGGCCCTTTTCTGTAGTCCTAGCTACTCAGGAGGTGGAGGCAGGAGGATTACTTGAGCCCAGGAGCTCTGAGGTAACAGTGAGCTATGACTGCACCACTGCACTTAAGCCTGGAAAACACAGCAAGATCCTGTCTCAAAAAAATCTGATATGACACTCTGCCCTACTTAACTCTTCCCAACTGTAATTTTAAAACCAAACTGTAATATGTAATAAATGTTAAGGAACAGAGATAGCATATAGCCAAATATTTCTACTCATCCAATGTGGGGAGTTTTAATTTCAGTTTATTATTAATAATGAGTCACTTCTGAAAATTAGGAAATAACAGACATTTCTTCAAGACAGTGGTTTTGCTTTAATTTGTAAAATTTTTTATTCTTTAGGCTACTAATCATCTTAATCTCCAACCTTCCCATTTCAAAAGCTGCATTCCTTTATTCAGTTCTAGCATAGAATTTGTTTTTTAATTAGAGCTCATAGGAGCTCTAATTAAAATTTTATCTAGATTACCTCTAGTTAATGGTATCCAGCAAAAAAAGATGAAAAATTGTATGTGCCGTTTATTTTTACAGAAATCTCCATAAGTCCAATTTTGTAAAAGATTGAAATTTACACCTTATTTACCTTTTATTTTTCTAAGCCTTTTACTCTATTTATGTACTTAAGGGTGGCCCCTTGCTGATCCAATGATCACTACTAGGGCATATTTAAATTGTGAATCAGCAATAGAAAAACAATGAACTAGTGGTTAAGAGAGATGGGCTCTGGTCTGAGTGCTACCACTAGCTGTGTGATCTCAAACAAGCTACTGTCTTTTCCTAGACTTTAGTTTCTAGTTATAGCTGAACTCAACGATCTTAATGATACCAACATTCAGCCCTTAAAAGTTTTTGTGTTCTGAAAAGTAGCTCAGCTCATGCTGCAGTGGCAAGAGCAATACCCACACATAACCTGAAAGAAAACCCCTTAGTGCCTGCTCAGGCCATTCTAGTCAGGCAAACATTCTCTTTCATCTTCCATGACTGAGCACTCATCAAGTGCCTCACATTGCAGCTATGGAGAGATATGAGAAGATTTTTGCAAAAGCAGTTTCCTAAAGTCAAAAGATTTTTAAGACAAAGAAGTACTTGCCAAACATAAAAAAGTATTAAAACAGACATTTTACATAAGACATTTTCAATATGTCATGTCCAATTCTATGTGAATATATATAAAAAAACTACCTTTCCCCCCCAAACTCCATTTAAAAATTGCCCTAAATTTGGGAAAACTAAAAGGTACACACGAGTATTTTTTGTTGTTGTTATTGTTCTACTTAAAGAATACCATACTTTGGTGCTAGAAACAGCAAGAAGAGAGCCCATGAAAAGCTAGCATTTAGGCAACAGAACATGGCTACCTATATATAATCAGACACCCTAAGCATTCAGGATCTATAAATGATCATGTGGAGGTCAAGCAAGAGAGAAACTGTAACCCTCCAACAGTGAAGAGTGCCAGGCTGCCTCAGTTAATTTAGGACTGAAAGATTCTAGCTTTTGTAAATCCGATTAAAGTAAGCCTCATGCAGATTTTGGTAATCAACATACCAATGAGCCTCATTGCTGTGAAAGCAGTTCATAGCTATTAATTTTTCAAGCTTACAAATGATTTATGCAGTGCTTTTGAAATCTATAAAGAACTTGATGAAATGCTTAAGAAAAAACCTCTAAAAAGATTTCTTAATTATGACACCCTGCTACTCTTTCCAATATTTTTTATTTCTTTTTGTTGACTTTTTAAAAGACAAATCCTCCAAACTGTCGAACTGGAGAAAGAATTTCTTTTTCTGCCCATTTGATGCTCTTCATTGTTTAAACCAAATCTAGAAGAGAAACATCTGGCCTATTTGTGATCATTAAAATGTGATACTATGAGGCGTGGCATACTGACTGATCATGAACTACTTTATCTCTTCATCTCTAGGCACATCAGAAGGTGGGGTTTTCCATGCCATTTTAGTTAAGTGACTGTCATGGCCAATAGAATTGGGAGAATAATACACTCTTACCATCGAGGCTCTGAAACTGGGCCAGGAACTCCTCTATTCTCTTAGCTGTGCTGCCAAGGTGCTTTTCACAAGAAGACTTAAAAACCTTGAAACATTTCTCAAGTATGGTCATCAGTTCATCCTTTGCCAACATCCTAGAACAAAGTCAGTGACAGGAAATGTAATATAACTAGAAAATTAACACTTAAAAAACATTTTATTTAATATATATTAAATGTTTCTGCTCAGAAGATAAAAGAAATTCTTCATTAGTAGCTATCAACATTTTTTGGAGAGATTTTCTCCATATATGTGACATTCAGAAGAATTCTTAAAGGTTTCTCATGATAAAGTGTAGCTTAGAAAATTTACAAAGGACTGGATTAATAGTGTGGCTCTAACACTATGTAATATAGAACAAAGTTACTATACAGATTGTATAGTAGGCATTTAATTATAGTTTTCCTTTCTTTTCATGTAAACATACATATGAAATAAGAAATGTCTACAGAAGTTATGACATGTGCTAAATATAAACTTGTTTAAAGGAACCAAAAATATAAGTACTACACTCACTTCTCTAATTATCACCATTTAAACTATGCTTTACGTCTCCTATGGACTTTATAAGCATCAGTCAGTAAACCCACTGAATTTTAAATGAAGTAGGCAATTCTAATTGTTATTTATAGCACAGGCAGAGTGGTTGAGTAGCTCATTCACAGCTATAGAAGAAATCTTTGTTAGAAATGGAGAGAAAACACAGATATTCTAAAGTTAGGGCCTTGTTCTGGGAGCTTACAGGATTTCTCCACTAAGATCATACTCAGTAATGGCATCAAAAGGAATCAGACCAATATTAGGAATTTTTAAGCTGTGGCATTATACAAATACTCAAATTATTCTCAGCAAGTGCACCTAAGTCATTAAAACTATGATGATTAAAAGTTCTAATATTAACCATGAAGTAACAGACAAATCCAGAATGTGGGCATTTTGTAATACAACTAATTAACTTGTGTTTGACATCTTTCATAATAAAAAAATGAGGAGAAATACTAATATTGCTAAGTTGGGAGAAAGAGAAACAAAGCTAAATAGACTATGATTACTGAGAAATTGAACTGGTTACTTGAACTAAAATTTAAACCCCAACAACAACAACAAAAAGTAGACAACCACTAAACATGGAAATTGTTCGGGGTAGACCAAATAGTAAATTTCCCCAGAGTTTTTTTTTTTAAGTATTAAAACTTATATATTCCTCTTTCTACAATAATTATCTAAGATATAATCTTTATGTGTGAAAGGCAGCTAACTGGTCAAGGAAAAATAAGCCAAGACATTTCATACTTGATTACATTTGAGATTTAAAATTTGTGGCCTTCTATTGCCCAGATAGAGTTATGACAAGAAACTTAACTCAGTCACATACACTTGAACAATCTGTTAAACCTGACCTTTAGGCCTATTCAAGTAGACAAGATTAGCATTTCTGGTGTCCAAGCAATCACCCGCACTGACTTGCTTAGAGGGAAAAGACGGGTGAGGTACGCCTGGCAGAAGATCTAACCCAAGTTAGCAGCACGTGAAGGATTAGCTTCCCAAGATAGGGGCAGCAACAGCTACTGTCCACTTGGAGCTCCAAATAATTGAGTATCAAGGAAGGCCAAACCTAGCCTATTCTCCAGGAGACCAAAAAAGAGGGCATTATTTCATATAACTTTGGAAGCAAACTTCATTAGTCATAACTCTTAATGTGGCATTTGATTGGAGAAGGTACTCAGATTTAAACTGCCAGGGATTCAAATAGTTACTAGTTCTCTTATTTATTTATTTATTTTTGAGACGGAATTTCACTCTTGTTGCCCAGGCTAGAGTACAATGGCATGATCTTGGCTCACTGCAACCTCTGCCTCCCAGGTTCAAGCAATTCTGCTGCGTCAGCCTCCCGAGTAGTTATGATTATAGGCATGTGCCACCACACTCGGCTAATTTTGTATTTTTTGTAGAGGCAGGGTTTCACCACGTTGGTCAGGCTAGTCTCAAACTCCTGACGTCAGGTGATCTGCCCACCTCGGCCTCCCAAAGTGCTGGGATTACAGGTGTGAGCCACCGTGCCCGGCCTAGTCCTCTTATTCTTAGCCCAAGATTATGTTTTGCTTCCAGAGCAGAAAGATCTTACACTTTCCCAAGTATTCTCTGGATTAATGTAAAATGACAAGACTTGAGGTAAGGCTGATTAGAAATAATAACTTAACCAACCCCGATGAAGTCATTAAAGATTTTTTTCCCAGTAAAATTGTACACACACAGAATCAATGCTGCCTGCTATCATCACTATTATTCAGCATCATTCTGGAGTCTAGATGCTACAATAAATTAAGAAAAAGAAACGGTATAAATGTTAGGAAGAAGGATGAAATTTATCATTTCATATGATGTGACTATAAAGTTAGAAAATCTAAGAACTGTAAATAAAATAGTGAGTGTAAAAGAGCTGGGTATGGTGGCTCATGCCTGTAATCCCAGCACTTTGGGAGGCCGATGGGAAGATCACTTGAGCCCAGATATTCGAGACCAGCCTGGGCAACAAAGTGAGACCCTCATTTCTACAAAAAATAGAAAAAATTAGCTCAGCATGGTGGCGCATGCTTGTAGTCCCAGTTACTCAGGAGGCTGAAGTAGGAAGACTGCTTGATCCTGGGAGATCAAGGCTGCAGTGAGTCGCAATCATGTCAATGCACTCCAGTACAGGTAACAGAGACCCTGTGTCAAAAAAAAAAAAAAGAGTGTGTAAAAAAGTGAGTAAATAAAAGATACTTATATATGCATGCATATATATATAATCAATACCTTATATTAAACTACATAATGAAAAAAAAGCCCATGTTCAAAATGGAAACAAAAGCTACAGAATACACAGCAACACAAATTATAATACACATGTATGACCTATAATAAAAGAAAGCCCTGAATAAATGAACACACATTTTAACACTCACTATTGTAAAGATACAAATTGTTCCAAATTAATCTATATTCTTAACAGTTTGAAACAAAATTCCACAGGGTAAATTTTATTTTTATTTCTATTTTTTTTTAAAATGGAGTTTCGCTCTTGTTGCCCGAGTGCAATGGTACGATCTTGGCTCACTGCAACCTCCGCCTCCTGGGTTCAGGTGATTCTCCTGTCTCAGCCTCCCAAGTAGCTGGAATTACAGACATGCACTACCATGCCCGGCTAATTTTGTATTTTTAGTAGAGACAGGGTTTCTCCATGCTGGTCAGGCTGGTCTCGAACTCCTAACCTCAGGTGATCTGCCTGCCTCGGCCTCCCAAAGTGCTGGGATTACAGGCGTGAGCCATGGCGCTTGGCTGTAAATTTTAAAACCTAATAAAATTATTCTAAAATGTATCTGGAATAATTGTTCTAAAAAACAGCAACAATCTGTGTACACTTGAGTGTGTATGGTGGGGCTGTAAATATATTAAAGTGTTAAGCCACAGTTATTAAAATTGATGGTACTTGGGAATAGACAGGTCAACAGAAGAGAATGAGTTCAGAAAGAGATCTAGGTGTACATTGGGTGTTTGTTATGTCACAGGGATAGCATTTCAAATCAGTGGGGGAAAAGATATCGGGTATTAGAATTAACTATTTAAAAAAAACAGACCACTATCTCACATTATACACAAAAATGCGTTTCAGATAGAATAAAAATGTAAGTATGGTATGGGAGCAGGGAAAAAGAACTAGCTCATCAACCATAAAATACTAGAAGAAAACCAAGAAAGATATTTAAGCCTGATAATATCCAGCAGCAGCAAGACTGTAGGAAATACACATTGGTACATGGTTGGTGTGAGTGTACACTGTACAACAATGTTTATATTTTAGACTCAATATGTTTACATCTACCTTTGTTTTGTGGAAATAGTTATACAAATATACAGACTTACTGCTGCTCATGATTATTGTTTGTAATAGTGAATAATTAGAAACAATCTAAATATATATCAAAAAAGGGTCTGATTAAATAAAAAGCACTTTAAAAACATGATATTATATAGTGATGATAAACAATGAGGTAGGGCAATATGTAATACTAATGATGACAGCTAACATTTATACTCACATTTGTGTATCAAGTGTCATTTGATACAATATGATGTAAATACTACTATTATTCCCATGTTAGAGATGAGAAAACAAAGGCACAGAGAACTTAAGTAAACTTGTCCAGAATCCAATTGCTGGTAATTGGCAAAGTTGGGATTTGAACCTAGGCAGTCTGGCTTGACATCCATGCTCTCACTGAGCATGCTATATTGCATCTCAAAACATGGCATCCATGGTAGATTAGGCACAAACCAAAATAACCACCACAACAAAAACAAAACAAACACACAAAAAACAAAAAATGCCAAGTGTGGAACACCATATATAGTACTATTTAATATACATTTGTGTGTGGAAAAAAATCTGAAGTGCAAATAGCTAACAGTGGATGACTGGTTTTCGAACTTATATAATACAAGGGGTAATATCAGAAAAAGACTTATTTTATCACTTAGATTATTAGAATGACTATAGCAAGCACTTTTTTTGGGTTTTGTTTTTTTTTTTTGTTTTTGAGGCGGAGTCTTGCTCTGTTGCCAGGCTGGAGTGCAGTGGCGCAGTCTCTGCTCACTACAACCTCTGCCTCCTGGGTTCAGGCAGTTCTCGTCCTTTAGTCTCCCAAGTAGCTGGGACTACAGGTGCATGCCACCATGCCTGGCTAATTTTTTGTATTTTTAGTAAAGAGGGGGTTTCACCATATTGGCCAGGCTGGTCTTGAACTCCTGGCCTCAAGTGATCCACCTGCCTCGGCCTCCCAAAGTGCTGAGATTACAGGCATGAGCCACTGCGGCCGGCCAAGCACTTTGGATAAACCAAACCTAACTGAAGATCACTTGAAAACAACTACAAAATATTTAGCTTATTCCAAAAAAGTGTGTTTATATATAGCACCTCGAATAAAAAACTAAGGATTGAGTGTAGCTATCAGACAAGCATTTTTCAAACTGGGTTTCAACTCCTTTTTCAGTCATGAACCAATCATTCAAGAAATATTTATTGAATGCACACTACATACGGCACTGTTCTGGGCATTTGAGGTACACCTTATCAAATCAAAAATCATTGTCCTCATGGAACTTACATTCTAGTGGGAGAGCTGGGAGAAGCACAGACACTAAACACTATCTATATCATATATATGATATATGTGTTAAAAATTGATAAATGTTATGGAAAAATATTGAACAGAATAAGTGGAGAGTCACGGGAGGAGGAAGATTTCAATTTTTAAATGGTTAGGGCCTCACTGAAAAGATGACATTTGGTCAAATATGTAAAGGAGGAAAGGAAGTTAGCCATACAAATATCCAGAAGAGCTTTTCCTGGCAGACAGAACAATGGGTACAAAGGTTCCATAGTGGGCATGTCTGGAATATTCAAGACAACAAGGAGACCAAGATGTCTGATATGGAGAGAGAAAATGAGCAGTAATCAGAGAGAGGCCACGTGGGGAGTGGAGGGGGTCATGTAGTGTCACTGTATACGGCTTTTACTCTGAATGAAATGCGGAGTTAATGGAGGGTTTTGAGCAAAGGAGTAACATTATCTGAAATATTTTAAAAGGACTATTCTGACTGCTACTTTGAGGAGAATCTGTAGGGGAGCAGAAAAACCAGAAAGGAGGCTACTGCAATAATCCGGGTGAGCGATGACAATGACTTGGACTATGGTGGTACAAGTGAAGGAAGGTGGCAAGAAGAGGTCTGATTCTGGATAAATTATGAAGGCAGAGTCCAGGCTTTTGGCTTGAACAATCAGAATGATAGAGACAGTAGGAAAATGACAGATTTCAGGGGAAGATCAGGAGTTCAGTTTGGGGTATGTTAACTTTGAGGTGTGTATTGGATATCTAAGTGGAGGTATTAAAGAGGACATAAATGGACATAACAGCCTGGCACTTAGGAGAGAGGTGTAGGATTATGACTAAGCCCTGGGGCACTGTAATGTTAAGATGTCAGAGAGAAGATAAAGCACTAAAGGAGAATGTGAAGGAGTGTGCACTGAGGTAGGAGAAAAACCAAGAAAGTCCTAGAAGTCCATTAAGAAAGGAGTGATGAACTGTTGTCAAATGCTGATAACAGGTTAATGCTAGATTTAGGAACATGGAGGTCACTGGTGACTTTGATCAAACTAGTTGTGATCGGGAGTACAAACCTAATTGTAATCAGTTAAAGAGAGAATGGGAGAAGAATTGGAGACAGTGAGACAATGCTGTCCAATTTTGGTGCATTCCAACTAACATTTTGTTTTAAAATAAAGAGAATACAATTGTAAAGAAAATAGCAGAACTAAAAAGTTTGAAAGCCACCATGTGAGATTAAAGAGAAATTAAAAAAAAAAAAAAAAAAACATGTCTAAGATAGGTCTCATTAATGCCACAAAAGAGCGATTTATCTTTATCCAACTTGATTAAGAAATAATTATTTCACAACTGGCTGGGTACAGTGGCTCACGCCTGTAATCCCAGCACTTTGGGAGGCCGAGGCAGGCGGATCACGAGGTCAGGAGATTGAGACCATCCTGGCTAACACAGTGAAACCCTGTCTCTACTAAAAATACAAAAAGTTAGCTGGGTGAGGTGGCGGGCATCTGTAGTCCCAGCTACTTGGGAGGCTGAGGCAGGAGAATGGCATGAACCCAGGAGGTGGAGCGTGCAGTGAGCCAAGATCGCGCCACTGCACTCCAGCCTGGGTGACAAAGCGAGACTCCACCTCAAAAAAAAAAAAAAGACTTATTTCACTATCAGGTAAATGGTCCAAAAAATGTCTGTGATATCTAATGTATTAAAAGCTTTATAGGTAATCTATCACAGGAGTTGAGAAAAACAATAAAGGCTTTATAGGTTGTCATTTTTTTAAAAAGTTTTCTTAACTAAGACAGAAAGATAATTATTAAGCAATCATTAAAAGCAATCATCCTGCAGGGCAATGGAGTGTTCTGCTTCATCACGCAGAAAGTCAATAATTTCTGGTTAAGTACTAATTATATAAATGTCTGATTATAAGAACAGGCTACAAGAAAAAACTGGCCAATCCATGGCTAATGAAAACATCTCTTGCCTGATGAGTTTTCAAATTCTAAACAGACATTACCATTACTAGCCAGTTTTGAAAAATACTCAGAATTCAAACTTGCAAATGTAAATATATCAACGAAGACTGGAAGTTAAGAAAACAAAACAAAACAAAAAAGATGTAAAAATAATAAAAAGCACATTAAAAATAAAAAAGCATGTAGAAATAAGAAACTGTCTTATTTGAGGACTAACACAACAAAGTAATTATGTAGTATCATAACAATGAAACAGAAACCAAAAGTATGTGTATCTCCTCCTAAGCCTTCATATTTCATATTAGGTGGCACTTCCTAGAGAAGCTGTCCAATCCCACAAATGGAGGTTAACTGTCCAGTCTACTGGTTCCTCAGCACCCTAGTCCTGACCCACCACAGCTCTTACTACTTTGTATTGTAGCTCTCTACTGTTTACATCAATCATTTGACCAAAATTCTGTATAGGTAAGGACCAGGGTTATCTTTGTTATCTGATCAGTGGTTTCAAAAAAAAAAGCATTTAAAAAACCTTTTTTTTTTTTTTTTTTTTTTTTTAATGGATGAGCAAGGCAATAACCATGCAATAATTATTAATTTCCTAACCTAATGCCTTAGTGAAGAACACTTTTTCTAAAGGGAACAGTTCTCAAACTGGCTCATCCTGGGAAGCACCTAGAAGTCATGGTGCCCTTTGTGGGATGCCATGCTTTTTTGTGGAATGTATCAAAAAGAATAAATTTAATTCATCACATGGTTAGAAGCAACTTTACTAAGTTCAAATACACACATACTTTATTGATGCAATTTTTTTTTTTTTTTTGATGGAGTCTCACTTAGTCACCCAGCCTAGAGTGCAGTGGCACAATCTCGGCTCACTGCAACCTCCACCTTCCAGGTTCAAGTGATTCTCCCACCTCAGCCTCCTGAGTAGCTGGAATTATAGGCACGCACCACCATGCCAGGTTAATTTTTGTATTTTTAGTAGAGACGGGGTTTTGCCATGTTAGCCAGGTTGGCTAACTCCTGCAACCTCCACCTCCTGGGTTCAAGCAATTCTCCTACCTCAGCCACCCTCATAGCTGAGACTACAGGTGTGTGCCACCATGCCTGGCTAATTTTTGTATTTTTAGTAGAGACAGGGTTTCACTATGTTGGCCAGGCTGGTCTCCTGAACTCAGGTGATCCTCCTGCCTTGGCCTCCCAAAGTGCTGGGATTATAGGTGTGAGCCACCATGCCTGGCCTATTGATGTAATTTTTAAAAGTACAGTCAGCCATCCATATCTGTGGGTCCCACACTGGTGGATTAAAACTTGGATTGAAACTATTTTGGGGGGTAGGAGGAGAGACTGTATAGAACATGTACAGACTTTTTTCTTGCCATTATTTTCTAAACAATATAGTGTAACAACTATTTACATAGCATTTATATTGTATTAGGTATTATAAGTAATGCAGAGATGATTTAACATATATGGGAGGATGTGCAGAGGTTATATGCAAACACTATATACCATTTCATATATGGAACTTATGGTATCCTCTTAAAACCAATCCTCTACAGACAGTGATGGATGACTGTATAACCCTGAGTTCACAAGAAAGAAAGAAAAAAGTCAAAGTTTGATGAGTTATTTCTGAGTTTTTAAAATTAATATTTCCTAGTTATCTGTTCATTTTGCTAGCAGAAAAGTGGCAGTAGGCACTAAATGTTTAATAAAGAAAAACAAAATACAAATTCAGATCTTTTTTTCTGTTTACTGTGATAAAAACTATTAGCTCACTATTAGTAAACACCTCAGTCCAGTTTTGGAGCCAATTTGAGATCAACTGCCTACAGCCATTCAGCTTCTCCACAAATACTTTTCCTTTGATAGCGTCATTTTTTCCTCAAAAGTTCCCCCCGTCCCCGCTTTTTTTTTTTTTTTTTTACCTCCCCCTTTATTTTCTAGAAGTATTTCTCAAAGTATAGTCCCTGGGTCATCTGTCTGAACATGCCAGAGTGCTTGTTAAATGCAAATTCCTGCTGAACCACCATACCAGTGTTCCCAACAGAAGCTCTGGGGAAAGAGCTGAAATGATTAATATCTCAGCTAATTATTTGACCTCCTGATCTGCCTACCTCCCAAAGTGCTGGGATTACAGGCATGAGCCACCTCGCTTGGCCATATCTCAGCTAATTCTTATGCACATTGAAGCCTGGAAACCATTACACGAAAAACAGTGACTCTCAATATCTTTTGTTTTAAAGAAAACTTTAACATTCTGCCCCAAGCCTGATTTCATCATCTGTAAGCCTACAGATAATTGTGAAGGCCCTGATGTGATGAAAATTCAGGACTGGCAATTCCTTTTCTAAAACAAAGAAATTATATTAATTTATTTTATTTTTCATTTTTGTTATTAATTTTTTGAGACGGAGTCTCGCTCTGTCGTCCAGGATGGAGTGCAGTGGCGCGATCTCGGTTCATTGCAACCTCTGCCTCCCGGGTTCAATTGATTCTCCTGCCTCAGCCTCCTGAGTAGCTGGGATTACAGGCATGCGCCACCATACACTAATTTTTGTATTTTTAGTAGAGACGGGGTTTCACCATGTTGGCCAGGCTGGTCTCAAACTCCTGACCTCAGGTGATCCACCCATCTCGGCCTCCCAAAGTGCTCGGATTACAGGCGTGAGCCACCATGCTCGGCCTATTTATTCATTTTTTTTTGAGACAGGGCCTCACTCTGTTGCCCAAGCTGGACTGCAGTGGTGCAATCACAGCTCACTGCAGCCTCAATCTCCTGGGCTGAAGTGATCTTCCTGCCTCAGCCTCCAAGTAGCTTGGACTATAGGCATGCACCACCATGCTCATATGATTTTTGTATTTTTTTGTAGAGATGGGTTTTCTCCATGTTGCCCAAGCCAGTCTTTAACTCCTGGGCTCAAGCGATCTGCCTGCCTTGACCTCCCAAGTGCTGTAATTCATAGGTGTGAGCCACCATGCCCTGCCAGAAATTATATTTTAATGATGTAGTCTCATAAAACTCTTGGATGGATAAATCTACAACATCATAAGTTAGCTTATTAGGAAGCGTATCATAGATTGTGGAGCTGTGTCATTTTTCCTAAGTAGATCTTTAAATATTACCTAAAGTTGATCTGCAAAGTCAGGAAATAATGCATTACTTAGAGTCCAAATTTCTAGTCTCTTTGAACTAAGCTGAAGTGATCAAATGTTAGTATCATTATTCAAGTCATTTTTTTTTTTTAACTCAATGAAAGCTCAGCTGACCTGCTAATATATTACTGTTCAAGTCAAAAGCCTTACTCAGAAATTTGAATAATTCCTTTAGCCTAAGGTAAATTCCTCCAGCTATCAATCACCTTCGATTTGTAAGTCTGTTTCTTTTCAAGTTCATAAGGTTATACTTAGGATAAGCAGACTAGACACTGTGGCTCCTTTCATTTATATCTGTGTCCTGTGCCAATATGACTAGTGTCAGGATGGGGGGAGGGGGATCTGAGTCCACAGAAGCTTGCTCTGCTGGTTTAAAATTTTGGATACACTCTGAACATGGACTACTGGCCACAAAACCATAAATTTCTTTTTATTACCACCTCTAAGTAACTGGAATATGGTTGAAAGAGTTTCAGCTCTGTCAACTGTACAAAAGTCAATGTTTCTGGCCTTGGTTTCCTTATTTGAAAGAAAATGGAATAACTGTAGATGAGTAATTCTCAATTGATGAGGTAGGGGACATAAATTCCCCTAAGACACGGGGCACACTTTTCATCATCCCCAGTTCAATAATCCACTGCTACTGGTATAAGAGTGTAGTACTCTTCAGCGCTGGCTGATCCAACATACTCCTTTAAGTTGAGGCTCTGACTTTTTTTTTTTTTTTTTTTTTTTTGAGATGGAGTCTCCCTTGGTTGCCCAGGCTGGAGTGCAATGGCAAGGTCTCAGCTCACTGCAACCTCTGCCTCCCAACTTTAAGCGATTCTCCTGCCTCAGCCTCCCGAGTAGCTAGGATTATAGGTGCCTGCTACCACGCCTGGCTAATTTTTTGTATTTTTAGTAGAGACGGGGTTTCACCATGTTGGTCAGGCTGGTCTCGAACTCCTGATCTCCTGATCTCGTGATCTGCCCCACCTCGGCCTCCCAAAGCCCTGGGATTACAGGCGTGAGCCACTGTGCCCAGCTGGCTCTGATTTACAATAACCCTTAAAACCTTATTTATGCAAGGTTCTGTGAATTTTAAAAATATGAAAAATTACTGGCCTAGTGTTTGATTTCTAGATGGGTGTTTAGAAATTCTCTCTAATAGAGGGGTACAATTTTCCTCTTACAGTCTTTCACATCTGATAATGAAAAACAGTTGTACTTACCTAGTTCACTGCTGGGTTAGCATCATTTGTTACTACTTTCTGTTCCTAAATGGCTTTTTAATGGAAACATATCCTTATATAATGACACAGGGTTGAGTGAAAAATTAACCCGCTCATATCCCATATCGGGATGTGGTCTTCATACTCCAAGAGTTGACTGAGCAAGGAAAGGCAGAACACACGCAGAACCACTGCGCTCATGTCCAATTATGGCATATATTATAAATGCACACTTGCATGCTCCCCACACACATCAATGTCTGTTGCATACATTTAAAAAATAACTGTGATATAAAATTATGTTGGTCTTTTTCCAATAATAAATATGTGACATAAACATTCTCCCACATTATTACAGAGTCGCTGTAAATATTTTTTAAATGGTCACCAGATATTTCATCAAGTAAATGACATATTGTTTGTTTTATTTTCCAGGTTTCAACAGTTTTATTGGGAGGTTTTGTTTTCTGTGAAATACACTAGAGGTTGAGAAAGGGGACACATTCCCTTTACAAGATAAGGGTCTCCCACCACTAAAGAAAAGGCATGAACCATGACATACTGGGGTTTGAATCCACCTCCTTCTGTTTTGCCCACAATTCTTTTTTTTTTTCTCTTTCTTTTATATGTATATTTTTGAGACCCAGGCTCAAAAATATACATTTTTTTTTATATGTATATTTTGTCACCCAGGCCCCAGTGAAGTGGTGCGATCTCAGCTCAAGGCAACCTTTGCCTCCCAGGCTCAAGTGATCCTCCCACTTCAGCCTCCGAGGACGGGACCACAGATGTGCACCACCATGCCAGGCTAATTTTTTTTTTGTATTTTTGGCAGAGTAGGAGTTTCACCACGTTACCCAGGCTGGTCTCAAACTCCTGAGCTCAAGTGATCCGCCCACCTCGGCCTCCCAAAGTGTTGGGATTACAGTCATAAGCCACTGTGCCTGGCCTCTTCTTTCTCAACAATATCACAGAACACAAACATAAAGGCAAGAAATAAAAACAGCAAGATCAACCTCCAACAGGGCCACACCCAAGACTTGTCCCACTCCCCAGGCTAGGCCAGACCTGGGAGGGGCTGGGGCAGCTACTCTGCAGTCCCCAGGCGGCAGGCTCAGAAGGGGTGGGACTAAATTAATAAATTAGAATAAATTGGGGGGAGGAATGCAACTCTGTGCTGGGAGGGCCCCTTCTCTCTAACATGCAAGAGAGTTGTTGGGGGAAGGTAGGAGGTCTCGCCAAAGGCCACTATGGTGGGGTTAAGAGCAGCGGGGGCAGAAGTCACCTTTTCTTCCATGTTCTTCCCAAACAAAGCAGAAGAATTAGGGGTAAAGGGATGTCTACAGCCATACTACTCTGAATGGGCTGGATATCATCTGATCTAAGATTATTTAAACGTGTCAGCTTCCACATACAGACTGAGTATCCCTATGTAAAATGCTTGGGAACAGAAGCGTTCTGCATTTTGGATTTTTTCAGATTTTGAAATATTTGCTATATGTGCATAATGAGATTATCTTGAGAATTGGATGCATGTCTAAACACAAAATTCATTTATGTTTCAAATACATCTTGTACACATAGCTTGAAAGAAATTTCATACAATAATTTAAATAATTTTGTGCATGAAACAAGGTACACTGAATCATCAGAAAGCAAAGGTGTCACTATCTCGGCCAACTAGATGGACAATCAATCTGTAGTTGTTTGGTATCCCCATCATTATTGACTCTTGAATTCATATGCAACCATTTTCTTACACTTATTCACATATAAGTACTTAACACTTAAAAAACAGGACACACCATTGGTACAGTGAAAAAATAATGTGTTCAGTGTAACTAAGTAATACCTGTATCAGTGTTAAACAGCAGCAACAAATGATGGCAAGCTGAATAAACTGTGTGGTGTGCCTCTGTTTTGCTGCAACCCATTTCATGAGGTCAGGTGTGGAATTTTCCACTTGTGGTATTACAAGTGCTCATAAAATTTTGAAATTTGAAGTGTTTCAAATTTTAGAGGACTTTGAATTTCAGATTTTCAGATTAGAGATGCTCAATCTGTAAAAAGGATTTTTTCTTGAAAAATCATTTAAGCTGATTCTTATAAAAAATTTCAAATAAGAAATTTAATTAGATTATGTTTCTAATAGTACCTTACCAGTTATTCTTTCCAAAGCGTCATTCAGGGATCATTTTAGTCTTTTCTGTAATGAGTTAAATAAAATTTCAAGACAGGTGATGAGAATGGTCTCGTTAAGTTTAGGTGATGCCTACTGAGTATGCCTTAACTAAAAAGTGTCCCCGACTTCTGGTCTACATCAAATCTGTACAAAGGAGAAAAGGCTGATTCCAGCCCAGAGGTTCCCTGATTCCTTTCCTCTTTTGTAGGACCCAGACTCCTGCCTGTCCTTGCTGTAGGTATTATATTTGACCCGTAGTGCTTTTTACATTGCTTTGCTTTTGACTGCTCATGTTTCTGACCTCAGCTTAGCAAAATGAAATCTCACTTTCTATTTTTTGCTTCTGCTGTACTCAGATCTCCAAATCCGTATTTTAGATCTTAGCAAAGAATAGCAGAAGGTATAACAGCTTTGAAGTAAGACATGGAGTAGAATCCTGGTTCCCTCAGCAACTAGGTGGTCTCAGGCAAGTCACTTAATGCCTGTGTGTGTTTCAGATTCCTCAGGGGTAAAGTGTGACTAATAATATCTACCATAAAGGTATATTAAGAGTTTTAGATTGGAAAATGTACTGAGAGTGCCTAACAAAGTGCCTTGCACACCGCAAGCCTTCAATAAGCGATGGTTACTGCTGTCACCATTACTACTGCCACTCATGTTTCCTTACCCTACTTTGGAACTGGCATTCTTGGTTCTTGACTGTACCCTAAGACAACTGGTGTTGGGAGGTTCAGAACAAAAAGAACAAGTTCCTCTTTGACAAAAGAATCTATGAATTTGGGAACATCTCACTGGAGAAGGAAGACAATTACTAATCACAAAGCTTAAAAGAGAAAACCCTGGAAGATTCAACTGGGTGTATAAGATAGGTATATTTACTTGAATAGAAAGCAAAATAAGTCTCAGAAATACTTTAGTTAACGTAAGCTTATAAATACATAGAAATCTTATTGGGAATTTTTAGTTTCCTTATGGGTTAAAAAAGTAAGAAAAAATAAATCTTATTGGGATTTTTAAAAATGAAATAAAACACAGCTTTTCAGTGGTAATCTAGTTTCCATGGGGAGATATTTTTCCAGATAGCATGAAATTCATTTTCTATCTTAAGCTGCACCTGCTAGATTACTAATATTTGTATTATGAAGTCTCTGGATTTAAAGTGCTTTCAGTGTGAATTTTCCTCCTACTGTGCCCATCTGTTCTTTTCTTGTGGGCCCAGAGGAAAGCAAGACTTAATAAATATTCAGTTTTCAGACTTCTTTAAAATATTTTTATATAAGCATTTACAACCTCTGAGGAAAATTATAAAACTGGCGAAACTTAGCTCACATTTGATTTCCCTTATCACTATCCAAGTGTCATTATTTTTATGGAAAACTAAAAAGTAACTATACATATAAGAAGTGAAATCAAGTAATATAAATAACTTTAACACTAAGATATCTTATTTACCTGTATATTATTAGATAAATAATTTCTGAATTAGCCAATGTTAAGGTGGGGGAAGGCACCAAGGCCACTGCCTACTCCTTGCTGTTCCTAATCAAGGTCAGCTGTGACCACTGGGTACCTATCACCCAGTGATGCTCTTCCTCCACTCAACCAGATTGGGGACATGGTGACCACACTTTTCATGAATGACTTGTTTTCCCTGCCATGATGTCAAGTTGGCTGGATTCAAATGATCCATAGCTGAGCTCTCATAGGGTAGTGTCAGTATTTGACTAAACAATCATGGATTTTCCTTTAAAAACCACAAGCTCAAATGCAAGGTTAAACCAGCAAAGAAATGGAGAGTTGCTATATTAAAAACATCATAAGCTACATGGATAAATTCAAGATATATGCAATTATTCTTAGACACAACATGGCTATTTATGAAACTTTTTGGCAGGCAGGGTTCTAGAGGAAGGTGCTACTTACTGGCAGGCTTATAGCAGACAAAAACAGAAAAACAAGAAAAAACAACTACCTCAGCAGCTGCAAGACTGATGCATACTCCTCTGAATCCCATATGTTCTTTTCTAAACATGTGCAGTACAACTCTCTGATCTGTAAGTGAACAACACATTTGTGAGGAACCAAAAGCGTATACACACTACTAGTCTGGCAAAATCATTTCTGGTCAACACAAAAAAATTAATGTTATTAAAAGTCATTTTCATTAGATAATAATAGACTTGGCATATATCTCATGGATCAGGCTTTATAAGAATGCAATTTACATAAAAGTAAAATGAGACTATACTGAGATTGGCTGATATCACTGGTCATTTTAAAAGAAGAAACCGATAAAGGAAAAATGAGGAAAAAAAGGCTCATTTAAGGCTCAATGGCAAAAATCACCTCATGAACAAGTCATTCTATTTTTTTTTTTTTTTTTTTTTTTTAAGACGGAGTCTACTCTGTCATCCAGGCTGGAGTGCAGTGATATCAGCTCAATGCAACCTCCACCTCCCAGGTTCAAGCCATCCTCCTGCCTCAGCCTCCCTCGCAGCTGGGACTACAGGCGTGTACCACCACACCGGGCTAATTTTTGTATTTTTAGTAGAGACAGGGTTTTACCATGTTGGCCAGGCTGGTCTTGAACTGCTGACCTCATGTGATCCACCTGCCTTGGCTTCTCAAAGTGCTGGGATTACAGGCATGAGTCACTGCACCCAGCCAACAAGTCATTCTTACATACTGGTATTTGTTCTCCAAAGCTTTGAGCTAAGATGACCTAGGAATATAGAATTCCTCCGCTAAAATCTACTCTACAGATGGTTGATAGGTTTATGGTATGACATAAAGGCCAGCTGAGCATAATTTTTCAAGGAACAGAAGTACTGCTTCTCTTTTTATTCTGGGTATAGTGCAAGGTTAACTATCAAGCATTCTCAAACAAATTCCTTCTTCCATTAAGGAAAGAGAAACAGCTCTCTCAGTATAGGTGATAAGGAAGTATTAAAGAAGGAAAGTTCAAATGCCTTAGTACAAAAACATTGTAGGGGAAGCAACACCACTGGGATTCATATGGCTGTTTCTAGCTGTGGCCATCTGAACAAAAAACAATTTCAATTACCAGTAATGTGTACAGCTGGAATGGATTTAGATTATGCTCTCATTGTAAAGATTGGCTTCATTTCACATTCTGATGCCTGAATGCTACAAAAACCAAAGCAAGAAAATACTAACATTCCTACTTCATAGATTCCAAATGAGGTGGCTTGGATTACCTGTCGACCTAGTGGATACTTGGGAAGAGAAGAGGTGAACTTATGAAGACATCTCAAAACCAGGAAGTAATTCATATGATAAACATGCAGGTTTTCTAGTAATAATTGTGTTTCCTCCTAAAAATCACAGAATATATTATTAATACATAAGTCAGCTGATAAGAGAGCATAATAATACAACCTACTTCATGGCTATATAAAATTTCTGGAAAACTGACAAGAAGATTCAAAACTACAAATTAATTTATGAAAATTTGAAATACATATAAAATCCAGAATACAGGCGGAGCATTTCCGATTTAGTATCAAGTCTGGTGATACTTTACACATGCTAGAATTGACACTGTATTTTAATCTCCTGGTATCTCTAGTATTCCCACAATACCTTGGGCCCCAAAATTACAAGTGTGTAAGAAAGCACCTTATTGGATGCTTGCCTGTGCCCATCACCTGCTGTGCGCCACAGTGAGGGAAGGTGCTTTATCCTCCACTGTGCTAGCATCAGAAGAGTGAGATCACCAGACAGAATGGTACAAACCTAATGAACTTGCTGAAGTTCTGCTTATGATGTATACTTTTCCTAAAGTACTGCTCAAGTGTGTTAGTGTGTTTGAAGGGGAAAATGAAAAGACTACGGCAGAAACACAAGTGATTCTGATGAGTCCCTGTCTCTTGCTGAGATCTCCAATACTGGTTTTATTTGCTTTACCAATTAAGAAAAAAAAAAAGAATAAAAAAGAAATAAATCTGAAGCCAACAAGCTTTATAATTTAGAATTTAGCAAGAATGATGACATGAGGGAGTGTCTTAAGAAATCTATGCAGGTGTGGTGACTCACACCTGTAATCCCAGCACTTTGGAAGGCTGAGGCAGGAGGATAGCTCGAGTTTAGGAGTTTAAGACCTGGGTGAACAACATAGTGAGACCTCATTTGTATAAAAAAAAAAAAAACCCACAACCGAAAACTAGCCCTACTCTCCATATTAGAGATTTAGATACAGGAAAAGAAGAAAAGAAACCTATGGATGATTAATCTCACAAAACAGTTTCAAAAGGTTTTGTTGGGGGGAGAGAGATGTTTTCTAGAGCCTCCTGAAATAGTTTAGAAATATTTTAAAACATTATATCCTATGAAGTAATTTTCAAGCCTCAATTCCTTTTATAACTGCTTACTCTGTAACATTTTCTTAAAGGATTATCATCTGTGCCACGGTTTTCAATATTTGTCTCCTTTAAGAAGTCAAATAAAGGCTTTGCTGAGCTGTGTCTTTATTTCAGTAATATCTTGCAGATACCCATTATTTTTAGTGGTCAAACATTTAGAAAATAACTCAGATATCAATAAATTCAAGCAAATCTAACCTCTATAAAGCAATAAATATGATATATCTTCCTAAACACCAACTCACTTAGGAAATCAATTCCTTGGTCAACGATCTATGAGTCATTACCTGAAAGCACAGGGCAGATTAAATAAAAGTTTTTAGCACCTCAATGTTTCTCCCTCCCATTATTTGAGTTGATTGGTAATTTCAAAATCTGTCTCCTATCATAACAAAATCTATGTCTCCTATCATAACAAAAGTAGCCATAATCAAAAATTGTTTTAACCACCACTGGGAGGGTATACTTTAGTTCTAAACTTTAGTTCTTTAGTTTTTTACTGTGTGCCATGACATACAGATGGCATAAAGCCATTAATTGCCTTGATGTGTGCTTAAATAGCTTTTAAATAGGGGGAATATTTTGAAGAAAATGAACTCTATTACTGAATAATAATCATACTGCATGCTACTTGTGCTCCCTATTTTCTTTTGCCTTGAGGAATAGCTAGCTATGTGTACAAGTATCTGCGTGATGCAGTAGAAGTGAGTATCTTCATTCCATTTACTTGGATAAGGAGAGAAAAGAAATACTTTACACACTATAGGGCAATACTGCATACTCAAGGAACATACCTGCCCTGGAATAAGTGTTCGATGAGGGATATAAACATGTTTTTCTCCTAGGTGGTCTTATTTCTTTCATACTTTTCACTGTGTGGTGGTGCATCCCTGTGTTGAGAGTTCTAGTGTTTAAAAACTGTTTTGTTTTGTTATAATCATTATTTTTATTTTAAAATAAAAATAAAAATTTTAAGATGAAGTCCCACTCTCTGCTCACTGCAACCTCCACCTCCCAGGTTCAAGCGATTCTCCTGCCTCAGCCTCCCGAGTAGCTGGGATTACAGGTGCCCACCACCACACCTGGCTAACGTTTTGTATTTTTAGTAGAAATGGAATTTTACCATGTTGGCCTCTGACCTGCGTTCTCATTGTTCAGCTCCCACTTACAAATAAGAACATGTGGTGCTTGGTTTTCTTTTCCTATGTTAGTTTTAGTCAGCTAAATTTTCACATTTAAAAGTACACTTTTTAAAAAACCCATTACTAAGTGCATTAAATTCAAAGTTGACATATAGTTTTGAAGAAGTGGGGCCCTCATTTTGAGGGAGTAAAGGTTTTTGTTAAACATCTTGATTCTAGTCAGAGGATAACTGAGATTAATCACTTGTTTAGGTGGGAACTTAATAGATGAGTTCTAGCTTAAGAAAATGAGGTGATGGAGCAAACAATAACAAATGCTTCCTTCTAGGGAGGCAGTCTAATTTAGTAGTTCTTAAAGTGTGGTTTCCAGTTATAAAGATTGTAAATTTCTCTGGAATATACAATGAGGTCTATCTCTTAGACACTTCAATATAGAAAATGGGAACAAAATGATAAACTCTAATACCAGACATGTCTATACAACTATATAACATAAGAATATTATAAATATTACATATAGATTGTATATTATAATACATAAAAATGTATATACATCTTTACACACACTGAAATGTGTTCATATTGGCTAGGTGCGGTGGCTGACATCTGTAATCCCAGCACTTTGGGAGGCCCAGACGAGCAGATCACCTGAGGTCAGGAGTTCAAGACCAGCCTGGCCAACATGGTGAAACTCTGTCTCTACTAAAAGTACAAAAATTAGCCGGCTGTGGTGACCCATGCCTCTAATCCCAGCTACGAGGATGGCTGAGGCAGGAGAATGGCTTGAATCCAGGAGGTGGAGGTTGTGGTGAGCTGAGATTGTGCCACTGCACTCTGGCCTGGGCGAGAGAGTGAGACCCCCTCAAAAAAAAAAAAAAAAGCTGGGTGTGGTGGCTCACGCCTGTAATTCCAGCACTTTGTGGGGCCGAGGTGGGTGGATTACCTGAAGTCAGGAGTTTGAGACCAGCCTGGCCAACATGGTGAAACCTCATCTCTCCTAAAAATACAATAAATTAGCTGGGTGTGGTGGTAGGCACCTGTAACCCCAGCTACTTGGGAGGCTGAGGCAGGAGAATTGCTTGAACCTGGGAGGTAGAGGTTGCAGTGAGCCGAGATTGCACCGTTACACTCTAGCCTAGGCAACAAGAATGAAACTCCACCTCAAAAAAATTAAAAATAAACATAAATAAAATGTGTTCATATTGATCTTAATTTTTATGAGTGAAAAATATATAACAATATTTATTATTTTTATTTACAAAAGTTTTATTGTTATATGTTTTCAAATCATTTTTATTTGCTGAACAAACTTTGATTATCACTAACACTAGGAAAAAAAATCATACTAGGAATTATTATCCTACTTTTTTTTTTGGAGACAGAATCTTGCTGTGTCGCCTAGGCAGGAGTGCAGTGGCGCAATCTCAGCTCACTGCAACCTCTGCCTCCCTGGTTCAAGGGATTCTAGTGTCTCAGCCTCCCAAGTAGCTGGGATAACAAGCACATACGACCACACTTGGATAATTTTTTGTATTTTTAGTAGAGAAGGGGTTCTGCTATGCTGTCCAGGCTGGTGTAAAACTCCTGGACTCAAGTGATCTGCCCGCCTCAACCTCCGAAAGTGCTGAGATTACAGGCATGGGCCACCACACCCAGCCTATTATCCTACTTTGTATATAAGAAAATTGAGGCTTAAATAGCTCCCATTCACAATTACTATAAAGAGAATAAAATAGCTAGGAATACAACTTACAAGGGATATGAAGGACCTCTTCAAGGAGGACTATAAACCACTGCTCAACGAAATAAAAGAGGACACAAACAAATGGAAGAACATTCCATGCTCATGGATAGGAAGAATCAATATCATGAAAACAGCCATACTGCCCAAGGTAATTTATAGATTCAATGCCATCCCCATCAAGCTACCAATGACTTTCTTCATAGAATTGGAAAAAACTACTTTAAAGTTCATATGGAACCAAAAAAGAGCCCACATTGCCAAGACAATCCTATGCAAAAAGAACAAAGCTGGAGGCATCACGCTACCTGACTTCAAACTATACTACAAGTCTACAGTAACCAAACAGCATGGTACTGGTACCAAAACAGATAAATAGACCAATGGAACAGAACAGAGGCCTCAGAAATAACACTACACATCTACAACCATCTGATCTTTGATAAACCTGACAAAAACAAGCAATGGAGAAAGGATTCCCTATTTAATAAATGGTGCTGGGAAAACTGGGTAGCCATATGTAGAAAGCTGAAACTGGATCCCTTCCTTAACCTTATACAAAAATTAATTCAAGATGGATTAAAGACTTAAATGGAAGACCTAAAACCATAAAAACCCTAGAAGAAAACCTAGGCGATACTAAGACATAGGCCTGGGCAAACACTTCATGACCAAAACAACAAAAGCAATGGCAACAAAAGCCAAAATTGACAAATGGGATCTAATTAAACTAAAGAACTTCTGCACAGCAAAATAAACTGTCATCAGAGTAAGAAGGCAACCTACAGAATGGGAGAAAATGTTTGCAATCTACCCATCTGACAAAGGGCTAGTATCCAGAATCTACAAAGAACTTAAACAAATTTACAAGAAAAAAACAACCCCATCAAAAAGTGGGCAAAGGATATGAACAGACACTTCTCTAAAGTAGACATCTATGCAGCCAACAGACATATGAAAAAATGCTTATCATCAGTGGTCATCAGAGAAATGCAAATCAAAACCACAATGAGATACCATCTCACACCAGTCAGAATGGCGATCATTAAAAAGTCAGGAAACAACAAATGCTGGAGAGGATGTGGAGAAATAGGAAAGCTTTTACACTGTTGGTAGGAGTGTAAATTAGTTCAAACATTGTGGAAGACAGTGTGGCGATTCCTCAAGGATCTAGAACTAGAAATACCATTTGACCTAGCAATCCCATTACTCGTTATATACCCAAAGGATTATAAATCATACTACTATAAAGACACATGCACACGTATGTTTATTGCAGCACTATTCACAACAGCAAAGACTTGGAACCAACCCAAATGTCCATCAATGATAGACTGGATTAAGAAAATGTGGCACATATACACCATGGAATACTATGCAGCCATAAAAAAGGATGAGTTCATGTCCTTTGAAGGGACATGGATGAAGCTGGAAACCATCATTCTCAGCAAACTATCACAAGGACAGAAAACCACATACCGCATGTTCTCACTCACAGGTGGGAATTGAACAATGGGAACACATGAACACAGGGCAGGGAACATCACACACCGGGGCCTTTTGGTGGGTGTTGGGGGAAGGATAGCATTAGGAGAAATACCTAATGTAATGATGAGCTGATCGGTGCAGCAAACCAACATGGCACACGTATACCTACATAACAAACCTGCAGGTTGTGCATATGTACCCTAGAACTTAAAGTATAATAAGAAAAAAAAGAAAGAAAATTGAGGCTTAAATAAGGTAAGTGATTTTCTTAAATATAGATAGCTAATGAGTAACTGCAGTTCAAATATAAAATTTCTTATATTTTGTAGTACCACATTATTGACTGTCATGTATTTTTATGAAACTATAAAAAGAGAAGCATTATTATGAGAATATTCAAAGATACTTTTTCTCTCAACTAAAAAGTCAATAGACAAATTTTTTTTTTTTTTTTGAAACAGTCTTGCTCTGTTGCCCAGGCTAGGGTATGATCTCAGCTCACTGTAAACTCCACCTCCCAGGTTCAAGTGATTCTCCTGCCTCAGCCTCTGGAGTAGCTCAGATTAAAGGTGTGTACCACTAGGCCCAGCTAATTTTTGTATTTTTAGAAGAGACGGGGTTTCACCATAGTGGCCAGGCTGGTCTTGAACTCCTGACTTCAAGTGATCTTTCCATCTCAGATTCCCAAAATGCTGGGATTACAGGAGTAAGCCACCGTGCCCAGCCTAAAATATTCATTTTTTTCTTAGACATTTTCTGTCTTTTGATTTCAGCAGGTAGCCTGTGGGTAACTCTTTCAGGGTAAGGGTACAAATCTCTGTGCTTCTTCATATTTCTCACTGTATAAGTCTCAAGAAAACATGCCCTTAAATGACTAAGTATGTAATTTGAAAATGAATACACCAAAGATCATAACAAGCAAAACTGACAGTCTGACAGTGCAACAAGAACAAGGATAGCATAAGTAAATGCTAAGAAAATATGCAAAAAGTCACTGAAAAGCAGACATAAATGTCAGGCTCTTTTTTTTTTTTTTTTTTTTTTAAAGACAGAGTCTTGCTCTGTCACCCAGGCTGGAGTGCAGTGGTGCAATCTCGTGTCACTGCAGCCTCCGTCTCCCAGGTTCAAGCAATTCTCCTGCCTCAGCCTCCTGAGTAGCTGGGACTACAAGCACACGTCACCACACCCAGCTAATTTTTGTATTTTTAGTAGAGATGGGGTTTCACTATATTGGCCAGACAGGTCTTGAACTCCTCACCTCAAGTGATCCACCCACCCAGGCCTCATTGAGTGCTGGGATGATAGGCATGAGCCACCGTGCCTGACCAATGTCAGGCAATTTCTGTAATACACTAGCCTAGACATTCTCTCCCTCTGTCATCTCAATGGTTAAAGGTACTCTTAAAAAATCTATTCCTGGCTTCTGAAATACACTCTGACAGAAAGTTCTAGCAGGAAATGGACTTGGCAACTAGCTGACTCAGCAGAGAGCTAATCTAGCCAATCTTCAAAGACTCCATAAACAGGCACACATTCTTTCTCACTAGTTCTCAAATTTCTTCCCAGCAAAACAACCTGCATGGGGGTCTGAGAACCTCCTATACTGCTCTGAAGGCATTACAGAGATTACTAAAATGATTATTGAGCCCAATCTAGAAGTGATTTTATATTACGGCCCAGTGTGGATTCTACATTAGAAATAATGTTTAATAAAAGGTTTAATAAAAGCCATTCTGAATATTTTTTGAGCATTTATAATGGGCATAAATTACCAATGGAGGTAAACACACGTCCTATAGAATCTAACATTTTTTAAAACACATTTAAAATTTTTTAAATTGACATATAATTGTACATGTATAAGATCTAACATTCTCTTGTTCAAAATCTGAAAATCATATGTATTACCAAAACTCATCTTTAGCACTATGGCTTACCTTCAATCTCATCTTACTATCATTACAATATTCTAACAACTTTTTCCTAAAAAAGTCATGAGGAGTATGAAAATAAATGTGACATTATGTGTTTCTAAATGCTCATCAATAAGATACATGTTCTTTAAAAAGGTACATTAATTCAACAGACTACTATGCCACTCTTCAGTACTAATATGGAATGATTTCCAAAATTAAGTACAAAATAAAACAAGGTGCAGAATATTGTAAGAAGCAGCCAACTGCCAAAATATAATTACTTGTATGTATGGAGACTACATCTAGAATGAAACATAAGAAACCAGTAACACTGGCTGTATCCAGGGAAGGGACATGGGTAGTTGAAAGACAAGAAGTGAAAGGAAGCCTTTCACTGTATATTATCTTTACCTTTTGAATTATGTATATATCCAAGTATTATTTATTCAACAAAGAAAAAAAGCCCTCCTTTTGATATTCCCTATGTTGTACAGCTAACTGATAATTTTCTAAGCTCATTACTTCTTTCCTAGTGTTATAATATCAATATATAGTATTTCTTCAAATCAAATCAATACCCATTTAGCAGCAGACGCCTAAGCTGTCTGGCTTCTAAACACTTTTATTTATCACAGCCTTTAAAAAGAACATTAAAATGAAATTGCTGGCAGATTCCAAAACTGTTAGGTGGAAAAAGATTCACATAGCAGATCTCTATAGATCTAAAGGTGCTTTCAAAATAGGCCACAAGAGAAACTTGGTGTTTCAGTTAATATTTTTTCTTGATTAAAAAAAGCCTCATCTTTTAGAGTTAAGGTTTCATGTCATCTTTAAAACTCACATTCCTAATTGACTATCAAGACCCAGTACTTCAATGTATAAATATTAAGATGCACAAATATGTTTTATTAACTCAATAAATGTTACGTGCATATTCTTTATGAAAGGAAAAAGAGAATGAAACTGAAACACATTCACGTTCCTACCTTCAAACATCTCTCATTGGTCAAGAGCGCAACTTGCTTTTCTGAAGTTTGTTTTTCCACATACCTAGAATTTTTACCATTCCATACACAAAAAGAGAAAATTAAAGATTCAACATATTTAAATAGCATATTGGGGATAAGAACTACCAAGATTGGCAGCCACATTTTTTTCATTTCTTCACAAAAATAAATTCAGTATGACATTTATGGTTTAATGGTAATTTTAAACTCCTTAAATCAGCTGGACTTCATAGTCTATAAACATTTAAAAAGGCCATAAACCCCAGGAATAGGAAACATTATTTCTAAAAAGTAACTGGAGAACTTGCAAATTATGTCCCTTTGTAAAAATACTTCTCTTTTTGCCAAATTTTCAAATCCAACAAGGATATCCCGCACTTAAAAACAGAATACGTTACTATTCCTCCCCCCACTTCAGAAAAAACTGGATCTGAGATCTCTTATTCAGTCCCAAATTCTAGTATAATATGTGTTAAATATGTACTTCTCTTTTTACCTCCTAAAAGATGGAAGACGTCGGATGTTTTCACATTGATTATTTGATAAAAAATTTATTCTTCTTTTGGCTTCTGGAAGATTACAGCACAAGACACTTAAGGGCTGGGAATAGAAATGCTCTAATAGAGAAAGCTGAAAGACATGTGAAGATTAAACATATTTATTATATTTTGGCACTAAATCTATTGTGCTATGTCTGCTCAATTTTAAGGATTTTTTTTTAAAGAGCCAAAGTATTTATGGCACTAATATATTTAATAATGTCACAATAATACTGCAAACAACATAAAAATGGCTATATAACTCTCATATTTTATGGTTCCAATTTTGGGAAGAAGATCAGAAAATGGTAATCTTTGAAATACAAACTAAGGTAAACTAATATAAGTGGATAGATTAACTATCTGCAAAAGCAACACATAATAATTACAAATGTGGTGTGGACCAAACTGAGGTTTAAGTTAAGGGTCTAATAGATACCCCGATACTCATAAGAAAATGCCAATCTAAAATCAGTGTAAAAACTGGTCTGTTACAAAAAAAAAAAAAAAAATGCTACAATGGTAGGAGTTGTGCCTATGGATTAAAGTGAATAATGAAAATTTACCTTTTCAAATTCATTTTTTTCCTATGGAGGAAAACATGGTGTACTATCTGGTAGATATAAGTATTCTAATAATAGAATGCTGTGGGCTCTATGGTAGAAGGGAAGACAATTTTCCAGATTCTAACGTTCAGTTTGCTTAGAATCAACATAATGAACATTTGGATACTCTTGTATACATTTGGATAGTCCTGAGTTTTATACCTAGAAACTGGTATAACTCACAAGACTATGCAAATGTTCATTATATCGATTCTAAGCAAACTTTGCTTGACCAGTTTGGTATTTTCGGGTACCTTGATACTGGTTGCTCCTCATCACAAATTAATTAATTAGCATGTTAGGTTACATATCCATCTTAAGGTATTTGTTTGGGATGAATCAATAATCTTGGGCTTGATCCTTCCTGAGGGAACTGATAATGAATTTCTGAGTTTATAATACTGAGGACAAGATACCCAAGGCTAGAGGAAATCTTCCAAAATAGTCCATTCTCTAAGACTGTAAGGCAAAGGGCCTGCCTAACTTAGAAACAAGTACAAAATAGAAAGCAACTGTTTATGCCAGGTGCTAAATTACTTTTGCACATATTAACATAATTTTGTTCTTATCTTTTCTAATTAAGTCAAACTGATAATGTTTATCCCAATGTTAACACTACTTCTTAGACATGAGAAAAATAAAAACTAAACAGGTTAAGAGGCTTGCTGCGGAAGAGGAATAGGAGGAAGCCACAGAAGTTACAGTAGAGATACAAACAGGATATGAACCCATTATCACTTAACTATTTTGTTCAAGTGTGTTTTCAATATCTGGGTCAATCAACAAGTTGGTTAATATATCCACCTAATGAAGGGAAAGCTAAAACACACAGAATGACTGTCCTGCTGTACGTCCTACGGAAATCAGGAATTACATAGTCCTTGACAGTATGTCCTGCTGTACATCCTATGGAAATCAGGAATTACATAGTCCTAGTTACTCAGGAAACTAAGATGGGAAGATGGCTTGAGCTCAGGAGTTTGAGACCAGCCTGGGCAAGAGAGTGAGACTCTGTCTCAAGTAGAAATCAGGACTTACCAATATTTTCCACTGAGGACTAGGAAAACTGGGAAAATGATGTCTAAAGATGCTATCACTTGTCAGTGGTGTGACCTTGGCCAAGCTACTTAACTTAAATCTTAATTTCTTCATGTGCAAAATTGAGGATAATACATGTGAATAAAACCACGTAGGCCAGGCAAGGTGGCTCACGCCTAAAATATCAGCACTTTGGGAGGCCAAGGTGGGTGGATCACCAGAGATCAGGAATTCAAGACCAGCCTGGCCAACATGGTGAAACTCCATCTCTACCAAAAATACAAAATTAGCTGGGCATGGTGATGCACGCCTGTAAGTAATCTCAGCTACTTAGGAGGCTGAGGCAGGAAAATCACTTGAAATCAGGAGGCAGAGGTTGCAGTGAGCTCAGATTATGCCACTGCACTCCAGCCTGGGTGACAGAGCGAAACTCCACCTCAGAAAGAAACAAAAACAAAAAAAACATGTAAATAGTTTAGTAAAGTGTCACGCATAAAGGAGGTGCTTAATAAATTATCAGGAAACCATAAAATCATCTAATCTGATTGCCTTATTTTACAAATGAGAAAACTGAGACCCAGAGAGATTAAGTAACTTGGTTAATGTCTTTACTTTCTGTCTCAAGGTATTCAGAGTACAGTTTCTATTTCCTGAATCTCTTTTTCCCTTGGCTTCAGTGGTACTCCACTTTCTATTGTTTCTCCTTGTTTTTAGTCTCCTTTTCTACCGCTCACTTTTACAGGTAGGTTTGTCTTTCCTTACTCCCTCTAGGTGACATTTCATCCTCATAACATGACTTTAACTGCCACCTTTTAAGGATAAGTCCTAAATATCTATTTCCAGTCCAAACCTTTCTCCTAGAGCACAAAATCTTTATATCTAACACACTCCTAAATTAACCATATACAAAAAGAAACTCATCCTTTTCTCACAACAACCTTGCTCTTTGCTATGTATTAACATGTACAGTTAATAAACGGTACTAACCTCCAATCTGCCAAGCTAGAGCACGTGTCATCTTGTTCCTCTCTTAAACATCCTTTCAGCTTCAAGTCAAGTAAGAAAAAACAAAACAAAACAAAAAAAATCCTATCACCTACCTAGTCACCAGGTTTTTTGATTCGATCTCATCCTCAAATTTGTTTCCTCCTTTCTAATTCCACTACCATTACCTTAGTTTATTTAAGTCCTTGTCATGTCCTGTCTAGATTACTGCAATAGCATTCTAACAGATCTCTCTTCCTCTACTGTTGCTTTTGCCTGAAATTCTGACCTGGCTAGCTCCTATTTCTTAGGAATACACTTCTGTTCTCCTATGGAACCCCAAGGCATGTTTCTTTCATAGCATTGACTACTCAGACTTGTGGGTTTACTCTTTTGCCTCTATGATTAAACAAAGAACAATTTGAAGGCAGAGATTTCTTTTTTGATCTGTATCTTCAGTGCTTGGTTGACAATAGGTTCCTGACAAATATTTATGAGTAAATGAATGAAATGAAATGAAAGAAATAATTAGGAAGTTTTATCTTAATATCATTTAATTCTACACATTGCTAAGGTAAATAATGCTTTATTCCTTTAAAATACGCTTTAAAAAGTCAAAGTTGGGAGGAAAAGATACATATTAGCCAAAGAAAACACTGCAATCTTTTTCTGAAGGAAGAAAACATGATAATTTATAATCTTCAAGGCACTACACAAAGATGAAGTATTATCAAATTGAACTTTTGCACCAAAGGTTACTAATATATATAGGTTTTTAAAATCAGAATTTTTTTTTATAGAGACAGGTCTCTTGCTCTGTCGCCCAGGCTAGAGTGCAGTGGCACAATTACGGCTCACTGCAGCCTTGACTTCCCAGGCTCATGTGATTCTCCCACCTCACCCTCCCAAGGACCTGGGACTCTGTAAATAAGCCACCACGCCTGGCTTATTTTTAAATTTTTAGTAGAGATGAGGCTGCATTATGTTGTTCAGGCTGGTCTCAAACTCCTAAGCTCAAGTGATCCTCCCACCTTGACTTCTTAAAATGCTGGGATTATAGGCATGAGCCACTATGCCTTGCATAATATATAGGTTTTAATGCACTAGACAACTGGCATGTGTTCACAATGACTACACTTATGTAGCTGCCAAGAAAAGGAAATAATACTAACTTTTAAACAACTGGAGAATGGGGATCTGTTTAGGTTACAGTATATATCATGAAGCTAAATTCCTGAATCAGCTTCGGGCAATTCATGAAACTAGTGAAAATGCATTCCCAGTGTATCAGAATACAAATTACAGAGACACACACACACACACACATGCATGGTCCAGGAACTAAAAATGTTTTTTATATCTTTAAAGGATTATTAAAGAAGAAGAAATAGAAGCAGCAATAGCAGTGACTACATGTAGCATGCAAAGCTAAAAATGGGCTGGGCGTGGTGGCTCGTGCCTGTAATCCCAGCACTCTGGGAGCTGAAGTGGGTGGATCACCTGAGGTCAGGAGTTCGAGACCAGTCTGGCCAACATAGTGAAGCCCCATTTTTATTAAAAATACAAAAATTAGCCAGGCGTAGTGGCATGCACCTGTAATCCCAGCTACATGGGAGGCTGAGGCAGAAGTGCTTGAACCTGGGAGGTGAAGGTTGCAGTGAGCTAAGATCATGCCACTGCATTCCAGCCTGGGCAACTAAGTGAGACTCCATCTCGGGAAAAAAAAAAAAAAAGCTAAAAATGTTTAATATCTGGCCCTTTACAGAAGTTTGCTGACCCCTTATATATAGCATTTCCTTGGTAGAAAAAGTCCATAAGCTTTCATGAGAGTCTCAGAAACAAACCAGAAAAATCCCCTTGTCTCTGCCCCCAAAATGGTTAAGAATTGCTGGAATAGAAGTCTTTTCCCATTATTGATATCCTAATGAATGTATTCTCTACATTTTGCTTCAAGGTAACAAAGGAATGGTAGAACCTAGAATAAAATAACTGGAATTTACTTACTTTAGACTTTGCCATTTAAAATGTCTATCACACTAGACAGCCTGTAATACTGTGCAAATTATTTAGAACCAGTTTGAGAATTTTCAAACCCATTACTGTGTTCTTACCTGAAGTCCTTTTATAAAGTTTTGAATTGAGAAATCATGATACAAAAAGATGTTGGTCAGAACCTGTAATACTTTTTCATTTATTTTAAAGGGAAACTGAGTTGTAAGAAGTAGCTGAAAGAGATTAAAAGGGAGGGAGACACACTCCTTGTTAGTCTTCACTCTTCATAAATATTAAGTATTAATAATGAGGCAAAGAATGATACTATGACACAGTTAACTACGAAAGATGTGATAGTAGCTGGTTTTTTTAAGCTCAAATGTCAACAAAAATTTTAAGTTAATTTATACAACAGTAACAAAAAGAAGCTACTTATACTATATCTTCAGAACCAAAGATCTATACCATCTTCCATCAAATTCCTAATTTAAAAAATGCCACCTATTAACTATATGATCCTTTTTTTTCCCCCACCAGAAACCACTGAAGAAGCTGCAGGCTTTGGCAATTCTTATTACCAGATGAGATTTTTTTCAATCCTACTGATTCAAATTAAGGAGTAACGTATTATGTATTGTTGAATGAGAAACACAAAATTAACACAAATGTCTATTACAAAAGTATAGAATAGCTGAATTTGTATTATTCGGCTAATTTTCAATAGTCTATAGTGATGTTTTACATCTGAAAATGAAAAGCCACAGAAGGCTTCTTAAACAGAAGCATAGTTGTAAAAGGCCAATTGAATTTGACTATAACCAAGTTTTGTTTTTTTGTTTTTTTGTTTTTTTGTAGAGGAAAGGTCTTGCTCTTTTGCCCAGGCTGGAGTGCAGTGGTGGCATCATAGCTCACTGTAACCTTGAACTTCCAGGCTCAAGTGATCCTCCCACCTCAGCCTACCAAGTAGCAGGGATTATAAGTGCCTGCCACCCTTTCCAGCCTAGCCATGCAAATTTAAAAATTGTAGTTTGAAAAAAATTCTCCTTAAAGTGTCTATAGATCACCTTTATGGAAAAAAACCAAAAAAACAAAATCCATGTATAAGTGGCTAGTGGGCAGGCTGTTATTAGTTTACCTTAAATAAGCAGCATAAAGCACATCTTAAAGGAGGTGAGTCCAGAAGAAATTTGGGGAAGGTCAATGATATGGTTTGGCTGTGTCCACAACCAAATCTCATCTTGAATTCCCAAGTGCTGTGGGAGGGACCTGGTGGGAGGTAACTGAATCATGGGGAAAAGTCCTTTCCATGCCATTCTCATGACAGTGAATAAGTCTTACAAAATCTGATGGTTTTATAAAGAGGAGTTCCCCCGCACAAGCTCTCTCTCTTTGCCTGCTGCCATCCATGTACGATGTGACTTGCTCCTCCTTGCCTTCCACTATGATTGTGAGGTCTCCCCAGCCAAGTGGAACTATGAGTCCATTAAACCTCTTTCTTTTGTAAATTGCCCAGTCTCAGGTGTGTCTTCATCAGCAGCGTGAGAACTGACTAATACAGTCAATATTAAAGAATCATACTTGCATTTATGTAGAAACACAGTTAATTAACTTTAGTTGCTAAGGTCGAGGAAAATGTTAGTATTTATTTGTTGTCATGAGCAGCATGACAAATCAGTTAGGAAACAGTCCATTAAAAATTTCAAATCATTTTATACAGAATGTAAGAGTCAGGCTGGGTGTGGTGGCTCATGCCTGTAATCCCAGCACTTTGGGAGGCCAAGGTGGGTAGATCACTTGAGGTCAGGAGTTCCAGACCAGCCTGGCCAATATGGTACCCTGTGTCTACTAAAAATACAAATTAGCCAGGCGTGGTGGCGCACCACATGTAGTCCCAGCTACTCAGGATGCTGAGGCAGGAGAATCACTTGAACCTGGGAGGCGGAGGTTGCAGTGAGCCAAGCTCGCACCACCACACTCCAGCCTGGGTGACAGAGCTAGGTGCCTTCCCAAAAAAAAAAAAATTAGAAAAACTAAAATGTAAGAGTCAAAATACATTGTTACTAGGAAGTCTACAAATTCTGTAAAAATTTACATTATAAACCTATAATTTTTTACTGAGTAAAGATAAAAAGAGATAAGTACAAAAGAGGTAATACACAAAATCACTGTAAAACTATAAAACACTACAAAAATTATTAAGTAAAAATATTAAAGTATGTGAAAGAATATGTTCAATATAGTACTCAGAGTTGTAGGGGCTTATCATTAAGAGTTATCTTAACAAGCTATTATTGGCAGTTTTCTTTTCATCCTATTTCACTGGTAAAACTTATTCTTTTTACCTTATCGAGTACCGTAGTCAGGTGCTCCTTACAAGACAAAGATTGGAACAGTTCTATGCACAATAGAGATGATACTGCATGAGGAAGCAATCGGTGGATGATAATAGGAGATGTGGCAATTCCAAAAATGAGTATTAGTGGAAATTCATGGAGATGATGACTAGTTTTGAAAGAAAGACACGAAAGTGAAATTTATTTAGCAAATGTATTTCAATACATCATATTTCAAGATAAGACAAACTTTATTTTAATGCTTACTTTATAAGACACTATTAAGGATTATCATTGCAAACACTAAAATTCTCTAAGTCTTTCATTTTCTTCTTTTAAACAGAAAAATAATTACTTTCCAGACAGTCTAGCTCTGAAATCAATCTCTTAATAAATCCTCTCATTTTATAAATAAGAACAGAGAGGTCCAGAAAGTTTTCCTGAAGATTATACAATCTTTTTTCTTTTTTTTTTTTTTTGAGATGGAGTCCCGCTCTGTCACCCAGACTGGAGTGCAGTGGTGCAATCTCAGCTCACTACAACCTCCGCCTCCTGGGTTCAAGCAATTCTCCTGCCTCAGCCACCCGAGTAGCTGGGACTACAGGCGCGCGCCACCATGCCTGGCTAATTTTTTAATTTTAGTGGAGATGGGGTTTCACCATATTGGTCAGGCTGGTCTCAAACTCCTGACCTCATGTGATCCACCCACTTCTGCCTCCCAAAGCACTGGGATTACAGGCGTGAGCCACCGTGCCTGGGCTGAAGATTGTACAATCTTAAGTGTTAGAAGAGGTGTTAGATACCATTCAATTTAATCTCTCATTCAAAGTCTGAGCTCTATCTATAGTCTTCCTCACTTTTGATGGCTAAGGTAGTCATTAAGTCTAAGCTCCAAAAAAGCAGAGCTTTTCTGTCACTATTTTGTACTGTGTACTTTCCCAGCATGCTAAGCAGTTCAGTGTTAGCATTAAGAAAAGTCCTAGGATCTGGGCTGGGTGCGATGGTTCATGCCTGTAATCCCAGCATTTTGGGAGACTGAGGCAGGCAGATCTCTTGAGGCCAGGAGTTTGAGACCAGCCTGGGCAACACGGCAAAACCCCATCTCTACAAAAAATACAAAAATTAGCCGGGCATGGCGGCATGTGCCTGTAGTCCTAGCTACTTGGGGAGCTAAGAAGGGAGGACTGTATGAGTCCAGGAGGTGGAGGTTGCACTGAGCTGACATCATGTCACTGCACTCTAGCCTGGGTGACAGAGCCAGACCATCTCAAAAAAAAAAAAAAAAAAAAAAAGAAAAGGAAACTCCTAGGATCTAGAACTCTTAGAATCAATGAGGGAAAAAAGATCCTATCAAAGCAGGAATTTAAAGTACATTAGTAAATTAGTCGGGTGTGGTGGCTCATGTCTGTAATCCTAGCACTTTGGGAGGCCAAGGAAGGTGGATCACCTGAGGTCAGGAGTTTGAGACCAGCCTGGCTAACACGGTGAAACGCTGTCTCTACTAAAAATACAAAAATTAGCTAGGCATGGCAGCGGGCACCTGTAATCCCAGCTACTCAGGAGGCTGAAGCATGAGAATTGCTTGAACCCGGGAGGCAGAGGTGGCAGGGAGTCGAGAACCCGCCACTGCACTCCAGCCTGGGGGATAGAGTGAGACTCCGTCTCCAAAATAAAATAAAAATAAAATAAAGTATACTAGTAAATTATTCAACAAAATATATAGCTTTAGTCAAATGTAGCTATAACTATTAAAGCAAGTTGACATATAGAAGAGGCCAAAATAAATTCCACCCTAAAAAATACACCACAGAAAATGCATGTCACTGGATTTTAAAATTAGGGTTCATTATTTCAATTCTGAGTCTGACATGATTGTTTTGAAGATGCAATGCAATCATGAAAATAGTTTCTCACTAGAAATATTACATAAATGTAAGATAATGTTATTTAGAAGACACTTTTGCTTAGTAAAACTGTATGTAACTCACAGCATCTAAGGATGGATGGGTATCAGAAAATAAGACCTAATAAACATCGCAACTTGGCCAGGCACGGTGGCTCACTCCTGTAATCCCAGCACTTTGGGAGGCTGAGGCAGGCAGATCACCTGAGGTCAGGAGTACGAGACCAGCCTCGCCAACATGGTGAAAGTCTGTTTCTACTAAAAATACAAAAATTAGCCAGGTGTGGTGGTGGGCACCTGTAATCCCAGCTACTCAGAAGGCTGAGGCAGGAGACTCACTTGAACCCAGGAGGCGGAGGCTGCAGTGAGCCGAGATCGTACCACTGCACTCCAGCCTGGGTGACAGAGCGAAACTCCATCTCAAAAAAAAAAAGAAAAAAACAAAAACAAAAACCTCAACTGGAGTAGTTTACCTACTTAATGGGTGAGTAAGAGACAGTCAATCTTGGTGAGATAAACCATATTTAACACTGTCTTACCATGTCAATTTAAAACTGGCTAAATGTGCCTTTGATTCTCATTCTTGGCTCAAAAAGCAAATGGAAAATCTGATAGGAGGTCTTTGAATATTCAATTATAAAGAATTTGAATACTTTGATTTTTATCCAGTTGGTATTAAAATGAAGATTATACTTTTCAAGTTAAAAGTAATATTTTCTTAAAAAGGGAATTTTTCGTAAAAGCCAGGCGGTATACCATCTACCTGCTGATGATTATGAAGTCTTGTAGTACTTTTGTAGCAAAGCTTTCCATATCCTTCAAGATAACCACAACAGGAGGAGACTGCCATTGACTAGAAGTAGTCCTCTTTTTGCTTGGCATTTTTGGGTCTGTCTTCTTTTAAACCATTGCAGAAAGAAAGAGTTAAAGGTAAGCCTTACCACCCAAACAATATTATAATGCCACATGTTGACATATCTCTCTTTAAATTTCACAGTAACACTGTTTTTTTTCCTACCACATGATAAATAGAAACTCAGGTTACTAGAATCTTTCTGTGTCTGACATGGGAATAATAACCAAGAAGAAAAAGGTTCAGTAAAACTCTATAATTCATATGAAATATTTATATTTTCTGCTAAGGAAACGACAGAAAAAAACATGGAAGAAGAGAAAATTTTCTACAAAATTGATTTTTCGATTGGTAGAAAGTTATATTCTGCTTTGCTTTACAGTGAGAACTAGTATTTTTAATGAAAAAAACATAATGAATAGTAGCACTTGCTACTCTGCCACTGTGAAATTTCAAGCCTGAAATGGATACTAGGTATCATCTGGTCCAATCTCAATTTTTAAAAAGATATCTGACACAAACTGAAAGTAGCATTTGATTTCTGGAAAGTCTAAAATTGTGGAGCAAATAAGGTATTCTGGCTAAGTATTAGACATAGTTGAGTCCCTATATAAGGCAAAATGAAACTTCACTTATGATGATTTCAGCAAAAATGTTGATTGGAAAATGTAACCACAGTATTTTTTTTTCCTACACTGTCTGGGTACATAGCACCATAACCTAAGACTATGGTTTTAGGATGCAGTTACCTAGTGTTAACCTAGGTTATTCTTTTTCACCAGACTGTCATGGTAGAATGGAACTTCTTTTTCTTTATCTGTTTGTTGAACATACTTTACTTAAAGAGTGCTGATTCCCTAAGAACTCTAAACATAAAACAAATTAGATTTTAGAAAATCCATGATTACTCTTCATTGAACTAAGTCGACAGTGGATACTAGCAGCATGGTTCTATCAGATAAAGCAAACACTGAGGAACCCAAGAGATAATATATTAAAGTTATAGTTATTGTCACAGAGATGGAACCTGCAACAGAGGCAATTCCTGATGCTCTGTTTTTGTCATTAGAGGACATTCTCCCATAAATATGTCCTTGTAAAAACCTAAGCACTTACCAGGAATTAGGCTACATACTAGTAAAAAAGATTTTAAAATTTGAGTAGCATTAGAAAAATAGCTACTTTTAAATTAATACCTAGTGCTGCAGAAGCATATCCTTGTTAGATCAAAACAGTACTATGTCTAATATTATTCCAAGCCACATCAATCATATGTCAATTTCCTTGGGGGAGAAAGTCGTCAGTATATATCTACCTGTGTGACAGTCATATACCAACTGGAAAGTGAATCCATTGAATAATGTGTTTTTCTTTGGGTGACCTGAACACTTTCCTCCTCTTTGGATTTTATATCTACACAGCAGTCCATCAACTGTGAGACCAACTTTTGCAAAAAATGTTTCATATCTGTGGAATATAAAAAGTAAGAAAGCTTATCTCTGCCTCTTCTATAAATAAAACCAAAGCTCTTGAAACTTCTTGATCAGTATATTACTCTTTTTTGGTAGAATGTGTTTTTTTATACTTACCATCAATATAGCTAATATAACATTTAACATTAACTATTGATGCTCATTAGTACCTGCATTAATTCAGACTAAGACTAGACCAAAGCTTATGTATATTATAATTTTTTTTTTTTTTTTGAGATGTAGTCTCACTCTGTCACCCAGGCTGGAGTACAGTGGCGGGATCTCGGTTCACTGCAACCTCCACCTCCCGGGTTCAAGCGATTCTCCTGCCTCAAGCCTCCCCACTAGCTGGGATTACAGGCACATGCCACCATGCCCAACTAATTTTTATATTTTTTAGTAGAGACGGGGTTTCACCATTTTGGCCAGGCTGATCTTGAACTCCTCACCTCATGATCTGCCTGCCTCGGCCTCCCAAAGTGCTGGGATTACAGGCGTGAACCACCACTCCTGGCCACTTATGTATATTATCTATAATAAAAAGGTCACATAAACAAATGTGTAGACAAGCAAACTATAAATTTTAGGAATATTTAAATTATTTAAAATATTTAAATCTGTATTTAAATTACACAGAAAAATAAACAGTTTTCAAGGTCCCTAAGAAAAATCAAGTGTCATATGAATTATTTTACTGATTATAAATCTTTCATATAGCCATTTTTAAAGATGCCCTTAAGGACTTTTACTTAATTTCAATCAGTTTATAAATATGAAAGCAATATAAGCACATCAATCTCTTTTATCAATCTAAATCCAAACAAATTTTACTACATTATGGCCAGGCATGGTGACTCAAGATGTAATCCCAGCACTGTGGGAAGCCGAGGCAGGACTGCTTGAGCCCAGGAGTTCCAGACCAGTCTGGACAACATAGCAAGACCCAATCTCTATAAACGACAACAAACCCCACAATGTAGCTGAGCGTAATGGCATGCACCTGTAGTCCTAGGTACCAGGGAAGCTGAGGTGGGAGAATTGCTTGAGGCCAGGAGTTCAGGGCTGCACTGAGCTATGATCATGCTACTGTAGTACAGCCTAGGCAACACAGTGAGACCCTGTCTCCAAAAAAAAAAAAAAAAAAAAAGGAAAAGGAGTAGTGTGAACACTCTTTATGATTCTTTATGATTTCATGGGTTCACATGCTCAGGATTAGCTCTGTCAATGGACTATTTTTTACCATGGTGGCTTTTCAAAGCGGGACAGTAAGACGATTTATGGCTGACAGATGAGCCCACGTAGTCTACTCTCTTTTGAGATGAACAAGAGCTCCTCATTCCCCAATTCTCAGCTTTCCGCCCTAAGTCTTTCTACTTATTAAACGTTTCACTGGGTTAAAGAACGCATCTCGCAAAATGCCTGGACTGCTCCTGGCAGTTAAGCTGATAGGGCAGAAATGGGTCAAGAATAAAGACAGCAAAAGGAGGCAGAGTTCTATAATAGTCACAATTACTCTGAGAGGCCCCAAGCCTAACCCTGCCCAAAACATAGCACTGTTCTCTTTCCACCAATAAAAAGGAATAAAGAAAGCCTGAAAAAGAGAGAAAAGGATGAAAGAAGTCTGTAACATCTCACCAAGGTTATTATGGCATTTATATTTTACCTGGACAATCTTTAGCTTGCAATGAGACTACATATGGTGTGACATTATTCTGAAGGGCCTCTGTTAGACTTCTGAATGTTAAATCATGATCTGTGACATTCACACCTATGAGATAATACATCAATATTATATCACCATTTGTATTAATAATAATATAATGACAAAAGCTATTGAACATATCAAGCACTCACACGTAGAAACATTTAAAAAAATGATTAATGACAGAAACCAAGAAAATACACTATATAAATGAGATATCCATTAACAATAGCTATCCAAAGGCATGCATTATATTTGTCAGGAAAGATATTTTGCACAATTCCTCTTTCAAACAAATTACTGGGAGGTGCACTTGAAAACTTTCTTTTTTGAGACAGAATCTTGCTCTGTCGTCCAGGCTGGAATGCAGCAGCTCAATCTCGGCTAACGGCATCCTTCGTCTCCCAAGTTCAGGTGATTCTCCTGTCTCAGCCTCCTAAGTAGCTGGAATTACAGGTATGTGCCACCACACCAGCTAATTTTTGTAGTTTAGTAGAGACAGGGTTTCACCATGTTGGCCAGGCTGGTCTCAAACTCCTGACCTCAAGTGATCTACCCGCCTCAGCTTCCCAACATGCTGGGATCACAGCCGTGAGCCACCGTGCCCAGCCAACCCTTGAAAACATCTTAGAAGTAATTTCATTGCTTTGTCAAATTCATAACAAGCTCTTTAAGGAAATTAAAACTAGCCAGGTGCAGTAGCTCACGCCCATAATCCCAGCACTCTGGGAGGATCACTTGAAGCCAAGAGTTCAAGACGGGCCTGGCAGACGTGGCGAGACCCTATCTCTATAAAAGTTTCAAAAAAGTAAAACTATGGGTTCTTTTGCTATTTATGGAATCCCTGGTTTTCATTTCTGCAAAGCACAGTTTCAGGGCACCGCATACAGTTATCAAATTTTTGAGTGAAAAATTTCCCACTACTTTGGAAAAAAAATTCTGTTAACTGGTATCTTCCCTAGCATAACCATCTGTGATTTCTAGAAAGTCATTTGGTGCTTAGGCAGACAGCAGCAGCAGTCACTTTCAAACTGCTTAAGAGTTACAGTTGCAAAACTTTCATTGCTTGGAAGAAAAAGAAAAATTTCAGAATCATCCATGCCAGCAATAATAAACCATTTTTTTTTCTAGGGGAGCCAAAGAATAAAAATATTAGCAGACTATTTTTTAAATGGATATTGAAAATAGAAAATATCAAAACTATTCCTAGCATGCATTATGGTCTATGATTATAATAATGCATCCCTGAACAAATTTAGAAGTTCAGTAAAACACTGGTTTATCTTGTCTTTCACTGACTGGCTATAAGCTATTTATTACTAACATTATATTCGTTATATTTATATTATAAAACAATGAACTTGTCTATCACAAACAAGATAATCAACAATGTGTTTAACTAGAAAAATGTTCTACTCAGACCATGCTTTTAAAACATTCTTTCCATTAGCTTGGTACAAGTGGGCCATCACTGGGCCTCAGTTTTTCATCAAATGGGAGAGTTTTTAGATGTTGCATTGTAAAGCTGGTCCACAGTATCATAAAAATAATTCCCTTGAGTCTTATGAGTGTGGTCCTGGGACTAGCAATATGGGCATCAGCTGGTATCCTGTCAGAAATGTAAAATTTCAGGCCTCACCCCAGACCCATTAACCAAAATCTACATTTTAATATAATCCCTGGAGGTTATTTGTGGGTACATTAAAGTTGAGAATAAATTCCTTATCTCAGAGCTAACTAGCATAACAAATCTTGAATAAATTGAAGCAGAAATTAAGAGCATGTTTGGAATCCAAATAAATTCAACTTTGTTTTCAAAGCAAATGAAGAAAATTTGCTAACATTACAAAGAAATTTTTTCCATTGTGCTGGAATCCAAATGTTTGGTAAAGATGAGATATTAATGATGGCTATTTAAGTACTTAATTTACAACCTGCAACTTGAAAGCAATTTATGTGCAATTCATCCAAACACCTCCTTGTAGATAATTAATATGAATATAATGAAAAAATCTAAGATTGAAAAACTATGCACAGGAAAATAAAATTAAGGTCACAGAGTAATTCCATTGAAGTTATGATTAAAAAAAGTCTGAAAACCAAATCTACTAACACTGGTAGTTTCTTTATTACCAAATCTCATACACTCTTGTATCTATAAAGAGTAAAACAAATGTATTTTCCCTTCTGATCAAAAGTTGAGGAGAACATTAGCTAGATAAATTCCTTTTAATTTACAAACATATGACCATCTGTAAAGATATAAGGAATTTTTATTGGTTTTTGAAAATACGTAAAATATAGTTGGTTTAATTGTACAAATAAAAGAGACAAAACAGGCTCATCAAAACAGGTCCTTCCACTACTCTCAACAATAAAAAAAAAAATTAAAAACACACAAAATACATAGAGATGCATGCATGAACAAACATACGCATATATACCAAGAACAAGAGCAGCAGTTGGAATTTCTCTGAGTTTTATTTGACCAGCCAAGTCTCTTGAATTCTTCTGGAATGCAGAATGAGATTTTTGCAGAAATTCAATTAGACTGTCAAACAAGTTTTTATTTAATTCCTCTTGTAGTCGCTACAAAGAACATACAAAAACTTATTAGAAATAATAATCTGATGTCTTTCCTGGTTTTGGAAAGAAAATTGTCATGGATTCAATGATGCAAAATGATCAAAAGATGAACCTAATTAAAAAATGTTTTTTCCTTAAATCTCTAGTAATTAGTGCTTTGGGTTCCCCCATTAAAAATTCCCTCTCAAGCCTGGTCAACATAGTGAAACCTCATTTTTACAGATAAAAAGACAAATTAGCTGGGTGTAATGGTGCATGTCTGTGGTCCCAGTTGCTTGGGAAGCTGAGGTGAGAGGGTCACTTGAGCCTGGGAGGTCAAGGCTACAGTAAGCTATGATCATGCCACTGCACTCCAGCCTGGGTGACAGAGCAAGACCTTGTCTCAAAAAAATATATATATATTTACATATATTTATATATTATATATAATTACATAATATATATGCTATATATTTATATATTTTATATATATGACTTAATGTCTCATATATATGACATTAAAAGGTTTGGATTTCATCCTATGGGGAGTACCACTGAAGGGATGTGAAGTAAAGACATAATTGGATCAGGGTTAAGAAGGGTTAATCTGACAACAGGGTTGGAAGGGTTGCCTGGAATTGGGCTGCATTTGCCTCGAAGAGGGTCTTTTCTAATTTGGCCAATGGTGTCAGGGATGCCAGTTAGGAGGGTATTATGACGATCCAGATTAAGAAATGAAGAGAACCTAAACTGGAAACCACAAACTCAAATACCTTGAAGGATCACATGGAATACAAGAATGAGCAAAGCCACTGGGTGTAAATCAGTAAGGACTGGTAGATGGCAGTAATAAACTGGAAAGTACATAACCTTCCCAAAGGCAATTAAAACCAAAACTACGACACTGTGTTGACAAAAAAAAATAATAATAAGCTATCAGCCTGAAATGCTGGCCCTAGAGCTACCAATTTGCTATAGTGAAGAAATTTTTCAGAGCTGGAATATAAAGATGAGAAAGTGAAGGAGTTTAGAAACAGCTTGATTTCACAGTTGTATACCTGAACGGATAATTTAAGAGCGTCACCATTTGAAAGCTCCTTGCCTTAACAGCTATCATAAACATCTGTTCCACTCACAAGAAATATGATTTTTTGTTTTTGTTTTTGAGACAAGGTCTCTCTCTGTTGCCCAGGCTGGAGTGCAGTGGTACTATGTCCGCTCACTACAACCTCCACCTCCCAGGCTTAAGTGATCCTCCCAAGTTAGGCTCCTGAGTAGTGGAATTACAAGTGCACACTACCATGCCCGGCTAGTTTTTGCAGATTTTGTAGAGACAGGGTTTCACCAACTTGCCCAGGCTGGATTATGGTTGTTTTTTTAAGGATACACAGGTTATGCTTGACCAATACTTCCTATATTTCATCAATACTCTTGTAAACTGGTGGAAAGGAAGATGAGAGGTAACAAAAATGAGACTTAGGGTGTTACAGAAAAGTTATTAAAAAAAAGTATTCACCTCATTTTCAGATTTCATCTGCTGCCATATCAACTGATAAGTTTCGAATCGAAGCTTACTGTCCTCAGGTTCATTTTTCCCTTTGTTAAAATAGTCCTCTAAAAACAGAAAGAAATAAGTCAGCTTCTTTTTTCCTATAATAGCATAAGTTATAGATCTTACGTGCAAAGTTACGCAGTAAGTGACAGAAGTGGAATTTTTTCATTTTTTGAAGACGGAGTCTCACTCTGTTGCCCAGGCTGGAGTGCAGTGGCACGATGTTGGTTCATTGCAACCTCCGCCTCCTGGGTTCAAGTGATTCTCTCCTGCCTCAGCCTCCCAAGCAGCTGTGACTACAGGCGCGTGCCACCACGCCCAGTTAATTTTGTATTTTTAGTAGAGATGGGGTTTCACCATGTTGGCCAGGCTGGTCTCAAACTCCTGACCTCAAGTGATCTGCCCACCTTGGCCTCCCAAAGTACTGGCTCACACCACTGCTGGTGTGAGCCACTGCACCTGGTATGAGCCACTGCACCTGGCCTTAATTTTTTTTTTATATTCATCAAAAACATATATTTGGGGACAGATAACATTCAATAGCCTCTGTATTTCATTTTATTTATAATCTTTTATTTTTACCATATTAATTGTATATTTAAGATTAAAAATTTCAATCTTTCTACTGTATTTCTATCATTTGCTTTTGAATTTCTAAGTTTTTATTAAGTGATTTTTTGCTTTGAGTTATATACATTTAATAATGTTTTCATTATTTGCTGTTATTCTACAACCTTGTATACTTTGCTTCATAATTTGCTTTGAACTCTATTCTACTGAATGACTTACTACTACTATTCTTATATTTTTGTTCCACTGACATAGTTTAGTCCAGTCTTTCATTTATTCTGTCTGTATATTTTTATATCCTTTTTGAATGTTTTCTCCAAATGGTTAGCTATTTGTGAAAATACCATTTATTGCCTGGCTTTCAAACTTTTCAAACTATGATCCACATTAAGGAATACATTTTACATCATAACCTAACACAATACACATGAACAAAAACTAAAGTCACAAAAAATCACACTCACCCTTATTACGTAATAGCAAATGTTTTCTTTCCTGTTTTATGTAAGTATAATCATAGTCCACTAAATTGATTTCATAACTCACACACAGATTACGACATTTGGTTTGAAAAACCCTCATTTATTGTATAATCCATTCTTCTCCCACTGATTTGACATGCCCTTATAGTCTAAATACTTACATATACTTTGAACTATTTTTGAACTTTTTATTTTGTTCTACTGAATCCAGCCCTATTCCCCTACCAGTCCTGAACTGTTTAAATTATTATGGCTTTGTATGTTGTACATTTTAGCATCAAATACATTCAGGTCTTCCTCCCACTGCCCCCAAACATTGCTATTCTGTTTCAAAAAAATTTAAGCCATTTCTTCAAATTAATTTTACAGTAATCCGGTCACTTCTCAAAACTAGTTGTACTGGTATTTGACTAGATAAAATAAAATTCAGATTGATTTGGGGAAAAATAACATCTTTAATATGTTAAGAAATCCCCAACGCCTGTATCATAGGTCTCTTCTTTTAATCAAATATTTTAGATTCCTTATATTTTCTACTTTCCCTCATGCTTCTTGTTGTTTACTGCTCTGTACTTTATTGTAACAACTGGAGTGTTCATGATGCTAAATTTCTGCTGTTAAAATTCTACCACCAAGTTTTAATGTTAACTGAGAGTTTTGAATAGAAATTTACTTAATTTTAAGGAACTACTTTCCTAATCACGGTTAACTCAGAATTTTTTTTTTTTTTTTGAGACGGAGTCTCGCTCTGTCGCCCAGGCTGGAGTGCAGTGGCCGGATCTCAGCTCACTGCAAGGTCCGCCTCCCGGGTTTACGCCATTCTCCTGCCTCAGCCTCCCGAGTAGCTGGGACTACAGGCGCCCGCCACCTCACCCAGCTAGTTTTTTTGTACTTTTTAGTAGAGACGGGGTTTCACCGTGTTCGCCAGGATGGTCTTGATCTCCTGACCTCGTGATCCGCCCGTCTCGGCCTCCCAAAGTGCTGGGATTACAGGCTTGAGCCACCGTGCCCGGCCAACTCAGAATTTTTAGCAACTATTGATTTTTAATTTTATCAAAAGCCTTAGAATACATCTAAGTCATTGTATGGTAAAGTGGCAGACAAGGTTATACAATTAAAATGCCAGCAAAAAAAGAAAGCAAGGAGACACTATTATTATTATTACTATTATTTGAGACAGGGTCTCCCTCTGTTGCCCAGATTGGAGCGCAGTGGTGAGATCTCAGCTTACTGCAACCTTCACCTCCCAGGTCCAAGTGATTCTCCTGCCTCAGCCTCCAGAGTAGCTGGGACTACAGGTGCCCGGGGCCATGTCTGGCTAATTATTGTATTTTTAGCAGAGATGGGATTTCACCACCTTGGCCAGGCTGGTCTTGAACACCTGACCTCAAGTGATCCACCTGCCTTGGCCTCCCAAAGTGCTGGGATTACAGGCATGCATCACCCCACCCAGCCAGAAGACACTATTATTAAGAGACAAAGCAGGCCAGCACGGTGGCATATGCCTGTAATTCCAGCACTTTAGGAGGCCAAGGTGGGCAGTTTACAAGCTCAGGAATTCGAGACCAGCCTGGCCAACATGGTGAAACCCCGTCTCTGCTAAAAATACTAAAATTAGCCAGGTATGGTGGTGTGCACCTGTAGTCCCAGCTACTCGGGAGGCTGACACAGGAGAATCATCTGAACCTGGGAGGCAGAGGTTGCAGTGAGCCGAAATTGCGCCACTACACTCCAGCCTGGGCAACAGAGCGAAAACCTGTTTCTAAATAAATAAATAAATAAGAGACAAAGCAGAACAAGGAAGCTTTAAAAAGAACAAAAATAGTCACTTTACATTAATAGGTAAAATCATACTGTAACACGAAAGTGGCAAATCAAGACACAATTTTTATGTGCAGAATAATGCCACATCAAAATACACATGAAAAACCTCTTAGAAACTGGGAAACACAGCAGTAGGATACTTCAAACTGTTACCATGATTTCTCTCAGTCTGTTACAGAGCAGGTAGGTAAATTTAAAAACTACACTGAAGAATATAAGCTCTCACTGTTGCCAGGTTTCTACTTGCCTCGGCTCCTAGTCACTGTGCTATATATACTTCAGCGTGAGTATCTCCTACAGTGCCAGTGCTGCTGTCAGTCTCCCTCTCTCCAGTTCCTACCCAGTTGTTTTGCTGGCTATGCAGTCATCCACAGAATACTGAGGAGAGAGAGTTACTGGTCTTAATCATGTGCCCGAGTGTCTTCAGTCAGGGGACAGATGGTGGGCAAAATGTAAAGCATCTTCTTACTTCTTCAGGCAATCTGTTTCAATAACTGAAGCCAGTGAAGGTTAGTGCTAAAGTCTGGCTATGTTTCCCTCATTCCTGCTCCATCTGCCTTATAATCAGGGTCAATTCCTCAAAGATTTTCATATTGTAACACTATCTGTTGGTCTCAGAGTCACATAATGAAAAAAAAAAAAAAAGCCTAACGAACTTCTAAAGCAAAGTTCAAGTCATACAATTATACACATCAGGTTTACTAGTACTAAAAACTATAAACCAATCCTAATAAGTCGTAGCTTAAATTCAATACAAAAAGTTCTAAGTAGAAACTTGGCCTCATATAATGAGAGGCAGTATTAAGTTATGGTTAAATCATGAGCTCTGGAATCAGACAGGTTGGGTTCAAATCATAGCTCTATCATTTACTAACATTATAACATTGGGAAAGTTATATGTCTAAGTATCCTTATATATTTCAATGGCGATAATACATTCCTTATAATTTGCTGAGGGGATTAAACAAATTAACACATATAAAATAATTAAGACAGTCTGGGCCTGTAATCCCAGTGCTTTGGGAGGCCTAGGCAGGTAGACTGCTTGAGCTCAGGATTTGAGACCAGCCTGGGTAACAAAGTGAGATCTCGCCTTAAAAAAATAAATAAATAAATAAGCAGGCAACGTGACATGAGCCTGTAGTCCTAACTGAGGCTAAGGCAGGAGGATTCCCTGAGCCCAGGAACTCAAGGTTACAGTGGGCTATGATTGTGCCACTGAACTCCAGCCTGGGTGGCAGAGTAAGGTCTTGTCTCAAAAAACAAAACAAAACAAAACAGTATGGCACCCTGTAAACACCCAAGAAATATTAACAACTGTATTAGTTATAATTACATTGCTGGTGATATTAGATGTCACCGCATGCTACGTGTCCCTAATGACAATGGGGGAACAAGTCTTGAATTTTCTCTGACCTATTTCTAGTAAGTTAAGCAATCTGCAACATTAAAGAAACGTGTAGCCAGGCATGGTGGCTCACGCCTATAATCCCAGCACTTTGGGAGGCCAAGGTGGGAGGATCACTTGAACTCAGGAATTCAAGACCAGCCTGGGCAACATAGTAAGATCCCATCTCTATTTTAAAAAAAAGTGTGTGTGTGTGTGTGTGTGTATCATTACTTTAAAAAAATCCTATTCTATATATTCAAGTTATCCATTTATTTCCTTAGTCAAACAATGGCATAGTTCACTTTTTCTTTTTTCAATTCAAAACTAGTACATGGGTATGCTTAATTCCATATCATAATTTTTCCACTGGAATTAATTTTCACAGTGCTGAATATTGAATGTAAATACTCAATAACCCCGTGGGGAACTTTTGAAAAATTCTAACACTTAGGCTCCACTCTTGAGATTCTAATTCAATTGATCTGAATTAGGGTCTGAGCATTGGCACAGGTTGAGCATCTCTAATCCAAAAATCTGAAATCCTCCCAAACCTGAAACTTTCTGAGTACCAACATGATGCCACAAGTGGAAAAATTCCATATCTGACCTCAAGTGACAGGTTGCAGTCAAAACACAGCCAAACTTTGTTTCATGTATAATAGTATTTAAAATATTATGTAAAATTCGCTTCAGGCTATGTGTTTAAGGTGTATAGGAAACATGATGAATTTTATTTTTAGACTTGGGTCTCATTCCCAAGATTATCTCATTATATACAGGTATATATTTCAAAACATGAAACACTTCCAATAACCTAAACACTTCTGGTCCCAAGATTTGGGATAAGGAACTCAACCTGTATTTTTTCAAAGTCCCACAAGTTGGAATTGAATAAGGTCAGTAGATTGTATTAATATCAGTTTCTTAATTGTGACACTGTACTAGAGTTATGTAAGATACTACCACTGGGGATAACTGGTCGAAGGGTACTTACTGGTGAAAGAGTATTACATGTAATTATATGTGCATCTACAGTTATATTAAAACAAGACTTTTTCAAAGTTCCCCAAATGATTCTAATGTGAAGCTATGACTGAGAACCAGTACAATACTTTATGATAGTAATACTGGATTTGATTGAAGAAGTCTTCTTAATTTGATCACTAAACAGGTATCAGGATATAAATGAAAAAAGCAAAGACAGTATCTTTTTTATTAACTTAATTTTATTGAGGTATAATTTAAAAATAACATAACCATTTTAACAGTTTGACCCAAGTACATACTTACATAACCACTCTTTCAACAGAGAACATTTCCATCACTCCAGAAAGTTCCCTCTTGCCCTTTGCAGTTAATTCCCCCTACTTCATCCCAGGAAACCACTGGGACTTTAAGACAACCTATGTTGTTTTTGCCTTTAAAAAAAAAAAAAAAACCGCCAAGCTCAGTGACTCACACCTGTAATCCTAGCACTTTGGAAGGCTGAGGTGGGCAGATCACAAGGTCAGGAGTTTGAGATCAGCCTGGCCAACACAGTGAAACCCTGTCTCTACTAAAAAATACAAAAATTAGCCAGGCATTGTGGCACTTGCCTGTAGTCCCAGCTACTCGGGAGACTGAGACAGGAGAATCGCTTGAACCCGGGAAGCAGAGGTTGCAGTGAGCTGAGATTGTGCTGAGATCACGCCGAGATTGGAGAGCTAGACTCCATCTCAGAAAAACCCAAATGAAAACAAACAAACAAATTAGGCTGGGCACAATGGCTCACGCCTGTAATCCCAGCACTTTGAGGGCTGAGGCGGGAGGATCACTTGAGCCCAGGAGTTCAAGACCAATCTGGGCAACAAAGTGAGACCCTGTCTCTACAGAAAATTTTAAAAAATAATTACCCAGGCATGGTGGTGAATGCCTGTAGTCCCAGGCACTTAGGAGGCTGAGGTGGGAGGATCATTTAAGCCCAGGATTTTTCAAGGCTGCAGTGAGCTATGATCAGGCCACTGAACTGAAGCCTGGGTGACAGACTAAGACCCTGTCTCTAAAATAAATAAATAAACAAAACTAAAGAAATGTCTTTCCTCTCTTACCCACATGGGTATATGAGTGTGTGAGTATGCATATGTCAGAGTGAGTGATAAAAATCTACTCCCTTAATAACAGGAGTATGCGTGTCTATGAGTAATTAAAACCCAATAATTGAACAAATTTGTTTTAGTTGAGAGTGATTGAGAACTGTGTGGGACCCCTGTGCTTCCGAGAGATGCCACCATGCCTGGCCTATGACTTAAGCATATTTAAGTCTCCCTATGAATATTGTATTTTAACACAAAAATAATTTTTATAAAATTTTCATTAGAAAATATATACAAATTTGTAGTCATTTTATTTCTTAGGCTTTCCTTATGTTACCAATTATCATTTTATTTTCTATATAACATTTCCTCCATCGTTAGACATCTGCGTTGCCAGTCAGCCTTTATTGTTTTGATTACTTCATCAAGAATCAAAATGTTTCTCTAGCAGAAACTCATTTTCATTTCTAAAGTTGTAGATAAAAAAACAATGGCAGAGAAGTAATCAAAAAGACAATCTCTTTTAAAAATGGCAGCATATCCTTTGAAGTAAATTTGCTTCCAACTTACCTTTGGAAGATCTAATTGGATTCTCTTTAATTAGAGCCCTGGGGTGTCCTCTTATCTCTTTGACCAATGCCTTAGAACATAAACGCTACATCAACATGGCAAGTAAGCCAAGCTCAGATAAGAGAATTACTAAATTCAATTAGGGTTAGTTCTTAATAGTTTAAGAAGGTAGGGAATAAAACATTTAATATTCAGACACCTTACCTATTGGCACAGAGATCTTTCTCTTTTTGGAGTTTGGCTTAAAAACAAAGCAGCCCTATAAAAAGAAAGAAAGACAAAAAGCATAAAGTTAAAGTAGCAAGGAGCAGAGAAATCTGATTAACCAAATATTTTATGAGTAAGCACTTTTTTAAAAAAAAGATGGCAGGGGAGAGAACACATTTCTTTCAGATTCTAAGAAATCACATCACTCCTCTCTGACCTATAGAAGGAAAATTCTAAAACAACAAGGGGGACTATCCACTCTCTCCCCTCCCTCCCATGAGATGCCCATTTTTTATTTCGCTCTTTGACACCTGATCTAGGAGGTAGACAAAGAAAATAAAAGCTGATTAAATTTAAGCCCAGAAAGGTTCCATTTTCATAAACTTAAAGGAATTAATACTATACATTAAAATGGGCTGGGCACAGTGGCTCATGCCTGTAATCCCAACACTTTGGGAGGCCAAGGCATGTGGACCATGAGGTCAGGAGTTTGAGACCAGCCTGGCCAACATGGTGAAATCCTGTCTCTACTAAAAATGCAAAAATTAGTCAATCGTGGTGGCAGAAGCCTGTAATCCCAGCTACTCAGGAGGCTCAGACAGGAGAATCGCTTGAACTCGGAGGTGGAGGTTGCAGTGGGCTGAGATCGTGCCACTGCACTCCAGCCTGGGCGACAAAGAGCAAAGCTCTGTCTCAAAAAAATAAATAAAGAAATAAATAAAAATGAAGATCAAAAAGGTTGAAAATAGTGATGTTCTCCCAACCTAAAACTTATTTAAAATCAAAGTATCTACAACCTTAGTAGGAAATAGATAATTGCAGCTGTTTCACTCTATATACTTTTCTTCATCTGATAAATGCCTACTCATTTATCCATTAAAGTTTGTCTCAACACTCATCTCCTTTGGGAAACCTTTCACAATTCTCACTACAGAAATTCTCCTTTCCCCGAGATCTCACAGTACTTGAACATCTTTATTTCGCATTGCTTTAAGTCACTTTAATTGTATATCATAGTTGTTTATGGGTGTGTCTCCCTGAGTAGACTATGAGCGCCTTCAAGCACAAACTGTATTTTATAACTGTTTTTCCAATGTTTGGAATAGTGCTAACATATATATTAGGCAATCAGTATAAGGAATGAATAAATGCTTGTCAAGTAATTGTCTTGGTAATTTCCCAGCTATGTTTAGTTTCATACTATTATTTGACTAGTGGTAGACTGCCCCCAAGTTACTGGTCCTAGTCTATTCTACCAATTCTAAAGTTATGCACGATGGATAGCTTCTTTTTTTTTTTTTTTTTTTTTTGAGACAGAGTCACGCTCTGTCGCCCAGGCTGGAGTGCAATGGTGCGATCTCGGCTCACTGCAACCTCTACTTCCTGGGTTCAAGCCATTCTCCTGCCTTAGCCTCTCGAGTAGCTGGGATTACAGGTGCCTGCCACCACGCCTGGCTAATTTTTTTGTATTTTTATTAGAGACGGGGTTTCACTATGTTGGCCAGGCTGGTCTTTAACTCCTGATCTCTTGATCCACCCACCTCGGCCTCCCAAAGTGCTGGGATTAGAGGCATGAGCCACTGCACCTGGCCTAATGGACAACTTCTTAAAGATTTCTATTTCTATGGAAAATAAAAGACATAATGAAAGAACAATACCTAGGCAAAGTTGTCTCAGGATAGTGTTAAAGACAGCTGTGAAAATATAAAGTAGTCATTTGGATTACATGTTCCAAATTAAGACCTGTGCATTAGACTCTTTTTTTTTTTTTTTAGGCAGAATCTCCCTCTGCTGCCCAGGCTAGAGTGCAATGGCACAATCTCGGCTCACTACAACCTCTACCTCCAGAGTTCAGGCGATTCTCCTGCCTCAGCCTCCTGAGAGGCTGGGATTACAGGCGCCCACCAACATGCCAGGCTAATTTTGTATTTTAGTAGAAATGGGGTTTCACCATGTTGGTCAGGTTGGTCTCGAACTCCTGACCTCAGATGATCCACCCACCTCGGCCTCCCAAAGTGTTGGGATTACAGGCATGAGCCACCGCACACAGCCCTGTGCCTTATATTCTTGTATCTGCAACTAGCAGAAGTTTGTGAAATAACATACATATTTAGAAAAATCACGTGGTACCATGACAAACCTGTCATTGTCTTCTTTTCAAATCCACCTGCAATTCAGTAAAAAAGAAAGGAGCTTCAAAGGAACATGGTATGAGGAAAGGATCTTAATATAGGGCAGTGGTAGTAACATGGTTAACCATTTGGAACTGCTGGTCAAGTGATGGTGTTTGAGATAGAGGAAGGCCAACAGCCAGAAAATTTCATGAGGAAAGAGACATTAAAATGTTTTGATACGTTTAAGGGTCGGGCATGGTGGCTCACGCCTGTAATCCCAACACTTTGGGAGGCCGAGGCCGGGGAATCACTTGAGGTCTGGAATTCGAGACCTGCCTGGCCAACATGGTGAAACCCTGTATCTACTAAAAATACAAAACTAGCTGGATGTGGTAGCGCGTGTCTGTAATCCCAGCTACTCGGGAGGCCGAGGTGGGAGAATCGCTTGAACCGGGGAGGTGGAGGTTGCAGTGAGCCCAGATCGTGCCACTGCACTCCAGCCTGGTAACAGAGCGAGACTCCGTCTCAAGAAAAAAAAAAAAAGCTTACAGTTCCATCAACTCATGAAATAGTTCTTAAAGCTTCTTATACATGTAAGGTCTCATCCCAATACAGACATTTCTGTTATAATACCAAAACGCTTTCCTGAAAAACCTTACTTTCTGCAAGATACATAAAAATAAGAGGTGCTTATGCAATCAACAGGATTAAGGGACAGACCATTCAAAACCTACAGAACATTATAACCAGGACAAAATAAAACCAGTACCAATTCTAATAAAAACACTACTTTTAAATCTCTACTAGTGTAACCTTAAACCCCAAGACTTGTACTTTCTTCTTGAGATGTAAAGTACATGTAAAGTGCTTTAAAAGCACTGCTTCTCATAAACCATTTTAATCAAAATAAAAAATCAGATCCATGATATAGCCTTCATTAATCCATTGTTTTAACATAGGGAGAATGTAGCTTCTTCATCTGCATTTTTCAGCTTTATCAGACAGCTTAACTTCAGGGGCTTCCCGCTGCACTTATAATAGAACTAAATGTCTTACTTTTCGTGGTCCAGAACAGCGCTGTCCAACAGAACTTTCTGTAATGATAGAAATGTATCTGCACTATCTAAAATGGTAGCTGCAGCCACATGTGATGAATGAGCACTTAAAATGTGGCTAGTGCAACGGAGGAACTGAATTTTTACTTAATTTTACTTTAACTCAAATTTAAATAGCCACATGTGGTTAGTGACTAACACATTGGACAATATAGCTCTAGGGCTTATCCTCTTACCAACTACACTATGTTTTGCAATTTCTTGCCATCTAGGTAGCCAAGATGAGGTCTGTAAGATACCCCCACCACACACCCCCGCATCTGCATTACTTTTGCATTCTCATTTTTCATGACGCTCCCACTCTTTGTCTACTTTCTGATTATGATTTTTAAATTCCTCTAATATGCCATTTTATTTCTATCTTCTGGGCCGAAGAACATGTTGTTCTTTCTTCCCTCCTCGCCCTAATCCTTAGCCTAACTTCTCATTTTTCAGGTCTCAGTCAAAGCGTTACTTTCTCCAAAAAGCCTCCGCTAACCCCCGGCAACCTATATTAGGTTCTTCCCACTCTTCTGTTGTCTGTCTAGAACTCTTTTCCTTGCTAACACTTAAAATTTGTGATCATCAGTTTATCTATGTTTACTGACTTTCTTGACTGCAGAAGCTGAATCTGTTTTGTTTACCACTGCATCTCGGTACCTAACGGAGTGCTCGGCTAACAGCATTTGTGAGAGGGAAAAATGAAAGACTGGGCCACATCATCAGGACATCCGACCTCCAACAACCAGAACTTAAAAATCCTCCTAGCCGCACCACAAGGCAGATCCGCGTCCTCGCTCCCCAAGCAAAGTTGGCCTCAACTGATCTGGAGCAAGGACGCCTCAGCTCAGTACGCCGCTCCCTCCCTCCCCTCCAGCCAGGGAACGGAGGCCTACGTAACCTCCGCTTCATCCCTTCTTCAAAGGGGGAATGAGGCAGCGGTAGAGCCACAGTGAGCGTCGGCCACCACGTACCTTAGACATCGAGGACGTGGCCATGGTCTTACTGGCTCTGCGGATTCCAGATGCACTCAGGATTTCCCGCGCGCCCTCGCGCCTGCAGGGCAGAGGTTAGTGGCGAGTCACGCAGCTTCTTGATTGGCTGGCATCACCCTCCAGGGCGGGCTTCCGGCGCGAGGGGCGGGGCGTTTAAGGAGGTGAGGTGACGCCTGGACTGGCGGACTGCGGGGCACTTCCCTAAAGGCGGACATGGCGTGCAGTTTTCGCAGGGCTATAGCTTGCCAGGTATGGATCCCGGAGCGCGCAGGGGAGTCCTTGCGGAGCTAGGGACCCCAAAGGCCTTTCGCTGCTGCAGGCCAGTCCTCAGTCAGCTGGAGGGTGGGTCCTACAGAATTCTGTTACTTTCTACCACCTCCTCCCCCTTCTCTGGAGCTGGTAGGGCTCCAGAAGTCCTGTGGGGGGTCGGCTGGGATCAGTTTGTCTTGGTGAAAAGTAAACTTTGAAAGGTACCTGGTGCTTCACTCCTTCCCACCCCACAGCTTAGTATGCTTTACCTGGGTGGAAAGTCATTAGACCATGATTAGACCCCATAGAAGTTAGTGTTCTTCACACTTTAATGACGTTAATGATGGATGTGGATTGTTCTTCAGAGGGAACTCATTTTAAAACTGCTTATTTCTCTTGCAGTCACTTAGGTAGTCAACCCTAGAATTATTTTTGGTAATTCCCAAAGATATATGAGCTATCTGAGACTCAGTTTTTCTTGGTTCAGGGTCATATTTGAACACTTCTGTTGTGAGGAAGGGCTTACAAAATTGCAATATACTTGCTTTGTTTTTTTTTCCTTTTTGTGGAGAACGGAGTCTCGCCATATTGCCCAGGCAGTCCTCAAACTCCTGGGCTCAAACTGTCGTCCCTCCTCTGCCTCCCTAAGAGCTGGGATTACAGGCATGAGCCACTGCGCTGGGCAAAATTGCAGTATAAACGTGTAATTCATCAAAAAGAACTTTTTAGGACTCACTGGCCACCCTTGGAAGGAAACTTTCTGTTGTGGTCTCGACTAACCCATTTCCTTCTGATTAATGGATGTATTAGTGGACGTAATTAGCCTGGTGTATAATTTATCTTAGTTCATTTTTACAGTGTTTCTAGACATTTGTGGGGAAATCCCTCTGCCTTGTCTTTATGCTTATAGATATACTGCCCTGTCCAGTGATAATTCGCCAAATATCACCAATATGACATTTTGTTAAGACAGCTGAATTTATTGCTTGCTGGGATAAGAAAGAACACTGCTTAGAGCTTTGGTAGTGTATTAAACTCGTAAAGCAAGGTCAGATTTTACTGATGGGTACAGCTTAAGGCTGGTCTTTCAGAGGCAGAGGGTAGGAGGATGTTGGAGGAAGATGGCTTGATTAGGATTGGAAACTGATCTGATACAGCAGTTTAAGATTGGTAGCAAAAGCAAAGACTGCAAGGAGCCTTAAGGCATAAACTGTTGAGGTTTTCTAAATTGGAAGAACTAATAGACCTGGCATGTGGCTCAGCTGCCTATAATCCCAGCACTTTGGGAGGCCGAGATGGGAGGATGGCTTGAACCCGGGAGTTTGAGACCAGCGTGGACAACATAGGGAGACCCCATATCAACAAAAATTTGTTTTAAAAAGTAGCCAGGCCTGATGGTGCACCTCTGTAGTCCTAGCTGCTTGAAAGGCTGAGTCTGGAGGATCACTTGGACGGCCCCACGAGTTTGAGGCTACAGCGAGCTGTGATTGTGCCACTGCACTCCAGGGGGGCCACAGAGTGAGACCCTGTAAACAAAAAATAAAAGTAAATCATGTGAAAAGCTAATAGATTTATCATGAAGTTCTTATAATGAATGATTAAGTTATTTGGATAGAAGTCTTCTAGAACAGGAAAGTTATGCCAATGAGACAAAGAAATAATAAATTCATGTTAATGTAGACAGTAAACCATATCATGGCAGGTAGTTTTGGACCTTAGTATATAAGCTGTGTGTAAGGGTAGATGGTTTCCATTCTTAGCCCTTAGATCAAGGTAGTGCCATGATGAGAAACAAATTGTGTTTAGTTTTGCAAAGGCTGTGTTCTTTGTAAAGAATGTAAATTGGGCCAGGCATGTGGCTCACACTTGTAATCCCAGCACTTTGAGAGGCCAAAGTGGGGGATCCCTTGAGCCAGGACGTTCAAGACCAGCCTGGACAACATAAGGAGACCCCCACCTCTACAAAAAATAAAAAATGCAACTTAGGTGTAGCGGCACATGCCTGTGGTCCAGGCTCCTTGGGAAGCTGAGGTGGGAGGATCATTTGGGCCCAGGTGGCTGAAACAGCAAGCTTTGATTGCACCACTGTACTCCAGCCTGGGGAACAAAGTGAGACCCTGTCTCAAAAAAAAAAAAAAAAAAAAAGGTAATTTGGAGAAACAAGAACTAATATATCAAGTATATATTTGTGCTAATTACTACACATTCACATTTAAGCTCATGGCAGCCCTATGATATAGAAGCATTAACCTTATATAATTGAGTGAGTTGAGATCCACAGAGATTAAATAACCTACCCAAAGCCACATAATCAATAAATTGTAGAGTTGGTTTATCAACAGAAATCTAACTTTAAAATTATATCTTTCCTATATACTGTGCTGTTTGTGAAAGCAAGAAGCATAATCCAATCATTGAACAGAATCTAATGGATTTATATAGCAGTGTAAATTATGCAGATATATATCTGTTTCTCTGAATATAGAGTTATTGGGTAATGATCTGAAACTTGAGGATAAATAAGAATATTTTCAATACATTAGGACATGGGGAGACAAGAGCAAAGAAAAAAAATGTTCAGTACAGTTTGAGCATCCCAAAGCTGGAAATCTGAAATGCTCCAAAATTTGAAACTTTTTGTGTGTGGACATGATACTCAAAGGAAATGTTCATTGGAGACTTTTAGATTTTCAGATTAGGAGCTGGGTATGGTGGCTCATGCCTATAACCCCAGCACTTGGGGAGACTGAGACAGGTGGATCACTTGAGAGTGGCTAATTTTGTATTTTTAGTAGAGATGGGGTTTGTCCATTTTGGTCAGTCTGGTCTCGAACTCCCGACCTCAGGTGATCTACCTGCTTTGGCTTCCCAAAGTGCTGGGGTTACAGGCATGAGCCACCAGTCCTGGCCCAGCTAGTTCATTTTAATTTTGTGTACTTTTAATTTTGAAATAATTTCAGACTTACAAAAAGTTATGATAATAGTACAAAGAACTCCATATCCTCTTTATCTAGATTCAGCAGCTATTAACATTTTGCCACATTTGCTTCATCATTCTATATAATTTTTTCCTGTGTCATTTGAGAGTAGGTTTCATACATAATGCTCCTTTACCTCTTAATATGTAATTGTTTATTTCCTAAGAACAAGGCTTGTTTTACATGACCACAGTACAGTTATTAGATTCATATAATGTTGATAAAATGCTTTAACTTATAGTCCATGTTCCAGTCTTGTTGATTTTTTTTCCCATAAGGGATCACAAGTTGCATTTAGTTTCATGTAACCTGGTACATTTTAAGTAGCTTTACACTTTCCTTATTAACTTACATCTACGTAGCTTGCTAGAGGAGCTACCCTGCTAATGGTGAGCAGGAAGACCAGCTTTCTTCACTCTGCTGATGAGTTTATTATCAAATTTCAGGTGTGGCCTCAAGAAGCAATTAAACTAGTCCAGTTGTTGTCATTTAGTCCTGAGGTGCAATATGTATGTTGGGAAGATATTCAGCCACATTAGGGTAAACAGCAGGACTGACTGAATTATCTAGGTTTGTACTGTTCTTTGCTTCTAATCTATTCTCACAGACCCACCAGCATTCCATTCTGCTTAGAACCACAAGTTGTATCATAACCATACTACAGCAGAAACAAACAAACAAAACAAAACACTATCATCAGAGCAAACAGGCAACCTACAGGGTGGCAGAAAATTTTTGCAATCTATCCAACAAAGGTCTAATATCCAGAACCTACAAGGAACTTAAACAAAACAACCCCATTAAAAAGTGAGCAAAGGACATGAACAGGCACTTCTCAGAAGAAGACATTTATGCGGCCACAAACATTTGAAAAAAAGCTCAACATCACTGATCATTAGAGAAATGTAAATCAAAACCACAATGAAATACCATCTCATGCCAGTCAGAATGGTGATCATTAAAAAGTCAAGAAACAACAGATGCTGGTGAGATTGTGGAGAAATAGGAGCGCTTTTACACTGTTGGTGGAAATGTAAAGTAGTTCAGCCATTGTGGAAGATGGTGTGACAGTTCCTTAAAGATCTAGTAGCAGAAATACCATTTGGCCCAGCAATTCCATTGCTGGGTATATACCCAGAGGAATATAAATCATTCTACTGCAAATATACATGCATGTGGACATTCACTGCAGCACTATTCACAATAGCAGAGACATGGAATCAACCCAAATGCCCATCAGTGATAGACTGGATAAAGAAAATGTGGTTGGTACATGTACACCATGGAATACTATGCAACTGTAAAAAGGAACGAGATAATGTCCTTTGTAGGGACATGAGTGGACCCAGAAACCGTTATTCTCAGCAAACTAATGCAGGAACAGAAACCCAAACACTGCACATTGTCGCTTGTAAATGTGAGCTGAACAATGAGAACACATGACCATGGGGAGGGGAACAGTACACACCAGGGCTTGTTGCGGGTGGGGTGGGAAGAGGGAGAGCATTAGGAAAAATAGCTAATGCATATGGTGCTTAATACCTAGGTGGTGGGTTGATAGGTGCAGCAAACCACCATGGGACACGTTTATCTATGTAACCTGCACATCCTGCACATGTACCCCAGAACTTAAAATTAATTTTAAAAAAGAACTATGCTAAATTTATTATAGTCATAATTTGCCTTCCAAATTATTTGGGATATTCTCTTCTAAGCTCCAAAGTTGTAATGCTTTGTACGCTTCTTGTTTGTGTCTTGAAACTAATGCAGACCTGTTCTGAGGAAAATTTCTGCAAATGTGGGAGGGCTTCTGCACTGGCTCTTGGTGGCAAACCTACAGTGCCTGACTTGGTAGTGTTGGAGAATCAGAAGTGAGGAACAACTGGGGTAATTGCCTTTTTAGACTCATGGCCTATAGATTGTTAATGTGGATAGAAATGCAGAGCTAATTTTCATAAGATGATGTCAATTTTGCCACCTGAATGTCTGGTTGCTAAAGATATGGATCCTTTTTCATTAACAAAAATAGGTTTTTATGCAGTTATCACAGATTTTGATACTGAACCTGGCAAGTTTAGCTCCAATCTGAGTTTAGTAGCTATCTAGAGCCAGACAGAATATTTTTTGACTTTGTGCTCAGTTATCTGAGTACTACAGGTAGGAATCATATTTGCTGTTGTATCAGAGAAATAAATGGTTGAGGACTGCTGACAAGCTAATTGATTGGTGTGCTTTCCTAGTGAATGCTCTGGAGCCAAAGATTCTATTATATTAGAATCTCTGATATTAGGTTCCTAAGTCTAAAGTTTAGAATTGTGCTTAGTACATTGTAAGCACTCAATACATATTAGCCATTCTTATATTACATATTAGAATCTCTCATCTTAGGTTCTCAAATGAGATCTGGCAGTTGTGAATTTTCACTTGATATTCTCTTAAGTGCTTCCTCTTAGAAGTAAATAAGTAAGCAAATAAATAAATAAAAGGCCAGGTGCAGTAGCCAATGCCTGTAATTTCAGCACTTTGGGAGGCTAAGGTGGGAGTATTGCTTGAGTCCAGGAGTTCGAGACCAACTTGGGCAATATACTGAGATATTGAGACCTCATCTCTATAAAAACCTAAAAATTAAAAAGTGCTTTTTTTTTTTTTTTTGAGACAGAGCTTCACTCTCGAATTCCTGACCTCAGTTAATCCACCCACCTCAGCCTCCCAAAGCACTGGAATTACAGGCGTGAGCAACTGCACCTGGCAAACAGTGCTTCTTGCTTTCAACTTCAGATTTGCTCCTCATTGAATGTGTTAGTTTATTTCTCAAGGACTGTGCCTAATTTTGTGGATTTTATTTCTCTGTTAAAATTTTCAGGTTTACTGTCACAGTCTTTTATTATTTGGTTCTCATTGTGTAACCTTTTTAGGATATTTTACTCTGTGAAACTTTTATGAGTTTGAGGCCTAAAGAGATAGTTATCAGTAGACCTTCTTTTCACTTGTGCTAGTCCTAGATGAAGCCCAATGCCAGGTGAAACAGCCCTACCTGAAGGGAGCAAAAAAAAAAATAAACCCTGAAACTAAACAAACCCATTGGTCACATTCTGATCCAAGAAAGCTCTAAATCCAATCTCAGAGACAGTTGAAGAGAGTCGTATTACTCCCAGAATAGTTCTGAACCTATTAGATTGCAAGTGAACTTAAAACCATGCTCCATGTTTAGTGGCTCTCAATTTGTTTTCTTTTTCTTTGCTCTCTCTGTCTTTTTTTTTTTTTTATGCTGCACCCATTTGAGAGAAAGATAAACCTCTAATTGAAAACATTCACTACTTTGGGCATTGTTAAAATGGGAGACAACTGCTCTCTCCCTAAGCCGTGGTTCTTAAGCACTAGCTGCAGACTTGAATCACCTGAGAAGCATTTATAACTACTTAAGCCCAGGCCCTTTGGCCTGAGTTAGGGCATCGGCCTAGAAGTTATAAAAATGATCAGGTGATTCAGATGTTCATCCAGGCTTGATAACCACTACCCAACAGCTACCCAGAGGCAGAAGGGTGTAGGACAGTGGTCTCTCTGCACGTTAGAATCACCTGGGGAACTTTTTACATCCTGCTGCCCAGAGCCCACTTTGTATTAATTAAATCAGAATATTTACACGTGGGAGCCAGGCGGGTTTTCCTAAAGATTTCCGGTGGTCATTCCCATATACAGCAAAGTGTTGGAACTGCTGGTGTAGTGTAGTGACTAAGAACATTGACCGTGGAAGACTCAGGTTTAAATCAGCTTCTCCTCTGATAGATTTTTAAGTTTTCTTCACCTTGTCTGTAAAATCTGGAAAATTATTTAGCTACTGTATAGATGTGTCATCAGGATGCAAGGTATTAATACATATGGAGTGCTGAGAATTGTGTTTGGTATGTAGTATATATTCAGTATCAGTAAATATCAGTCTCTCTTTCTATTTTTTTTTTTTTTTTTTTGGAGATGGAGTCTCGCTCTGTCTCCCAGGCTGGAGTGCAGTGGCATCATCTCAGCTCACTGCAACCTCTGCCTCCCAGGTTCAAGCAATTCTCCTGCCTCAGCCTCCTGAGTAGCTGGGATTATAGGAGCCAGCCACCACGCCTGGCTAATTTTTTTGTATTTTTAGTAGAGACGGGGTTTTGCCATGTTGGCCAGGCTGGTCTTGATCTCCTGACCTCAGGTGATCCGCCTGCCTCGGCCTCCCAAAGTGCTTGGATTACAGGCGTGAGCCGCTGCGCCCAGCCAATATTAGTCATTATTGTGTTATTTTAGAATATGTCAGGGTGGAGTATTTTGAATACCCCTCGGCCCCTCAACACCGTTCATTATAGGCTTAGCACCATGTGAAGTTAGTAAACAGTACATGTCTGAGCCATACTGCTTAACGTTCAATAGGAATTCCTTAAACGTACTTTTAAAGTTGTGATTTGGTAAAGGAAAAGTTCTCATTTTTGCAAAATAATGCCTGCTTATTTTAAAGAATTAAGCAATACAAAAAGATGCAAAGAATTTTTTTAACTACCCCATAAATCATCATCAACGCTGACTTTTATTTTTAGGTATATTTCTATGCAGATATACAGGCAGAAAAGAAGAAAGGAAAATGGGAAGGAAAACTGGATAAATATACTTTTTACAAAATCCAGGCTGTATTGTAATGAGTTTTTATTTTTCAGAATGTTATTTTTAAGTTTTACAATGGGAAAAATGTCCAACATACTGAAAAGTAAAATAGTATTATTATTCCTCACATGCTTATTACTGAAATGCTGTTTTATTTTTATCATTTTTATTTTATTTTCATTTTTAAACAGAGATGGGGGTCTCACTATGTTACCCCAGGCTGGTCTCAAACTTCTGGCATCAAGTGATCCTCCACCTCGACCTCCCAAAGTATTGGGATTACAGGCATGAGCCACCGCGTTTGGCCTGAAATGCTGTTTTAAGTAAAAATGTTAAAAGTAGGTTTGTTTGAATTCGGTGAAAAACCAAAGTGCAGTTCAAAAAATTATTGATGTATTTCCTAAATGAGGTTTTTACAGTAAGAAAATAAATTGTGAAAAACATTACAGTTTGTAGTGTTTTTACAAAAGATCTTCATGTTTCAAATTTAGACAGCATCACTTTCTACCATAAGGGATGAAGACATTGGCACTCTCACAGATGATTTTACTTTCTTCCACCTTTACCAATTTGTGTTGGGTAACATTCTCACTCAGTTAATAACATTTATATTCCGTTTAGTAACCATATCTGCACAGCTTGTCTCCTGTTCATTTTTTGTTGAACCAGATAATGTACTTACCACCAATCTTTCTCCTGATGTATGGCTTAATTGGCTGTATTTAAGAAATTATGACTTCTTAGAAAAAGTAATCCTAGAAATATCAAAAGGAGGCTTAACCTTTAGAAAATTACCATGTTCAGAAATAAGGCTGGGTGCAGTGGCTCACACCTATAATCCCAGCACTTTGGGAGGCTGGGGCAGGATAATTGTTTGAACCCAAGAGTTTGAGACCAGCCTGGACAAGAAGGTGAGATACGCCGTCTCTACAAAAAATACGAAAAACTAGCCAAGCGTGGTGGTGTACACCTGTAATCCCAGCTACTCAGGAGGCTGAGGTGGGAGGACTGATTGAGCCCAGGAGTTGGAGGCTGCAGTGAGCCATCATTATACCACTGCATTCCAGCCTGGGCAACAAAGTGAGACCCTGTCTCAGAAAACAACAACAAAAGAGTCAAAATCTTTCTTTTAGAAATAAAGGAATAACACTAATTGTTTAGTTCTTATCTCAGATTTTTTCTCCTGATACCACAGATGCAAATGCATAGGGCAATCCCAATGTAATTGTAAAATTTTCCAATCTTCCTGTGTTGGCAATTAATTCAAATTAGAAAACAACAACTGAGCAGGTGAAACAAACACACTAGTTTGCAACTCTTTATTGAATGAATCTATTCCTGTTTAATATCACTATTAAATTATCTGCTTTGACCAGATCATGATCTTTGTGATTTAATGTGACTACAAAGTAAAGTGCATTTATTTCATTTCCCATGGGGTTTTCTTGATTGGGTGCTTTATTTTCAAAATTTAGCAACTTAACTAGCATGCATCTCAGTGTTGAGTTTTCTGTATATTTTCTTGACATAATTTATCTTGATCTGTAGATTCAATTTGTCTTTTTTAATTGAAGTATGTTAATCATAGAAAAGAACGTAGTTAATACTTATATGCCCCACACCCAGCTTCGAAAATAAAATATTACAAATACTTTTAAATTCCCAAAAGAGTACCCATCTCTGGCAAACTCTTTCCTCACACAATAGGTAATGTCTGTCTTGAAATTTGTGTTTATTCCTGTGAATGTCACTCATTACCTATGAATGTATCTCTAAATAGTATTATTTTACAAGTTATTAAATTTTAGATAAATTATATCAAGGTATAATTATCTTTGTGTAGCTGCAGCTTGGATTTTTTTGTTTGACTCCATTTTTTAAAAAAGACTTATCCAACTGGGCGCAGTGACTCACATCTGTAATCCCAGCACTTTGGGAGGCCGAGGCGGGTTGATGACTTGAAGTCAGGAGTTCGAGACTAGCCTGGCCAACGTGGTGAAACCCCATCTCTACTAAAAATACAAAAATTAGCTGGGCATGGTGGGCACCTGTAATCCCAGCTACTCGGGAGGCTGAGGCAGGAGAATTCCTTGAACCCAGGAGGCAGAGGTTGCAGTGAGCCGAGATCACACCATTGCACTCTAGCCTGGGTGACAAGAGCGAAACTCCATCTCAAAAAGAAAAAAAAAAAAAGATTTATCCATAATGATGCATGGAGGTCTCGTTCTTTGATTTTACTGCTGAATTGTGTGCCATAGCAGTAGTGTACCACGATTTATATTTGGTTCTTTATTTGGTGGAAGTTTTTCCCTTTATTGTTTATATTGTGCCCTGTCTCCCATCACCTTGGTCACACCTCTGATTCCAGCTGCCACAGTTGTAAATACAGGCTTACAACTATTTACACAGGTGTAAATAGTTTCGTGTGTGCTTCCATTCACTTATTGCTAATAGCACCTCATCTCTGTGAAGCTTGCTGGTCCCAGCACATACATAGCTCCAGTGTGGTGAAATTATTTTGGATAGAGAATTCTGGTAGACACTATGTATGTATTTTAAGAGGTACCATGGAAATTAAGCCTCTATTGCTTACAGCAATGACTTTGATGGCATAATCTTTTATTAACTTTTCTTCCTTCCCTCTCTCTTATCACTTCTGCCCTCAGGAACCATCTCCCAAATAAACTGCTTGCCTGCAAGTCTTTTTCTCAGGCCCTGCTTTTGGGGAAGCCAAGGAGTGAGAGAGAGAGTGTGTGTGTGTGTGTGTGTGTGTGTGTTTTCTGTTTTGTAGGATTCATCTCTGTGGCTTCTGATAAGTGAGACCAAGTTAGGAGCCCTGCCAAATAAGGCTGCTCCATTCTGCTTCAGAATCTGTAGTATCTTTTCTTGGAGATCTCTTTTGAAGTTTGTGGCTTTGAATTTTGTCTCTATTCTTACGATTGGTTGCTAGGGAAGCAGTCTGCCTGCCTTCCTTCCTGTCTGCGTGTTTGTTTACTAGTCTTCTTTCTTTTTGTATTTTAGGGACACCAGTTTTCCTAAGGTTGGATTATCTTTCTTCAATTCTATGTATTTTTCTGATTACATTAATCTTTGTATTCTCAGATTGTGTCATAGTTTTTTTTCAATTATGACTATACTCTTATGTTTCTTAATTATTAGTTTTATGGTAAAAAGTTTTATCATCAATTTTTAAACTCCTTTTAAAATGCACTCTTGTTTTTTCATCTTGTCTTCTAGTTCTTGTTTATTCTATTCACATTCTCAGTAAGTTCCAAATCCTGAAGCATTCGTGAATAATATTCTTCATATTCATTGGGTTACATTTTTCTCCTGGGCAGAGTTCTTTGATCTGTTGTATGCTACATTTTTCCAGCTGTCTATCTTCTGGTCTGTGCCTCCCTCCCTACTCTCCCTCTCCCTATTTTTGTTTATTTCAATTTGATCAGCTACTGGTGATGCATGTTCTTTTTCCTCTCGCTCATGCTTGACAGCTCTGCCCCACCTTTCCATTTGTTTGCACATTGTGTGGATGACTTCTTCACTCCTCATGTCACATTTGTTCTGGGCTTACCTCACCTTTGTGGTTGCAAAAATATAAACTCTGCCCCCTTTCCATTCCTCTTTTGTCTCTCTCTCCAGTAGGTCATGGTGACCTGTACACATTATTTCTCCACTCTGACATGGTATATTAAATTTTTACAAACTAGCCCTGATATTTTTCTGTCTTCCTGTAAAAACTACTCCTTTGGTTCTTACTGCTCACACAACACCATATCAAGGTTTGCTTTCTGCAGTAGAAGAATGTATTGTGTTTTCATTGGAAAGACCTTCAGTGTGTTACCTTAGAATTTTTCTTTTGCTGGAAAGTGCTGGAATTTCTGTCTTATTGTTTCCCACAATTTAGGCAGCATCTCCTAGTTGCAAGAGGGAAAAATAATGGAATTTATTCAATTTGTTTTTCTCCAGATTTGAGGTGTTAATGAGAATTGTTAATTCATCTCTGACTTCTGATACATGAGGACCAAGTCAGCCTTGCCAAACAGGGCTGTTCCATTCTTCTCCAGAAGCTATTGTATTTTTACTTGACTATCATCTTTGAGGTTTATGACTTTGAGCTCTTCCTGTCTTGTGTATTTGCTGCTGGAGAACCAACCTACTTACCTGTTTGCTCTCTACTTTCTTTCCTTCCTTTTCTTTTTGATGTTGGTTGAAGATAGGAGATTATGTGAAGAAGCTTTCATTCACTACTTTATCCCAGAAGTCTTCATGTTTGTTTGTTTGTTTTTAATTGTGAAAAAATACACATAACGTAAAATTTGCCATCTTAACCATTTTTAAGTATACAGTTCAGTGGCATTAGGTACATTTACATTGTGCAACCATCACCACCATCTATCTGTGGAATAGTTTTCATCTTGCACAACTAAAACTCTACCCATTAAACAGTAACTACAGAGGCCGAGGTGGGCGGATCACAAGGTCAGGAGATCGAGACCATCTTGGCTAACACGGTGAAACCCCGTCTCTACTAAAAAAATTTTAAAAATTAGCCTGGCGTGGTGGTGGGCACCTGTAGTCCTAGCTACTCGGGAGGCTGAGGCAGGAGAATGGTGTGAACCCAGGAGGCGGAGCTCACAGTGAGCCAAGATGGCACCACTGCGCTTAAGCCTGGGCGACAGAGCAAGACTCCATCTCAAAAAAAATAAAATAAAATAAAACAATAACTCCATATTCACCCCAACCCCCTTTTTCTTGTTTGTTTGTTTTAAAATTTACATTATATAAGAATGTTTCTGTACTGATATGGTTTGGCTCCCTGTCCCCACTCAAATCTCATGTTCAGTTGTAATTCCCAGTGTTGGAGGTGGGGCCTGGTGAGAGGTGATTGGATCATGGGGATGGTTTCTGATGGTTTGGCACCATTCCCCTAGTGCTGCCTCAATGATAGAATTCTCACAAGATCTGGCTTAAAAGTGTGTAGCATCTCCGCCTTCGCTCTTTTCCTCCTGCTCCCACCATGTAAGATGTGCCTGCTTCCCTTTCGCCTTCTGCCATGATTGAGTTTTCTGAGGCCTCCCCATACATGCTTCCTGTACAGCCTGTGGAACTATGAGCCAAGTAAACTTTTTCATGAATTACCAGTCTCAGTTATGTCTTTAGAGCAGTACAAAAACAGACTAATTGTACATGTATCTTTTGTGAAACTGCTATTGAAACTACTGTCTTGTTATTTATATCTTAATATGAGTAAGAGAAAGTAGTCTTAGAATTACTTTCAGGAAAACTTCATTCCTGCTCTTTACTGAATATATATATGTTTATACACACACACATATATATATGTTTACCCTATATTACTAGGGATAAAACATGCTGTGTAGATAGATTCCCTTTGTACCTTGATTGCCAAGAAGCGTAAGTACCTTGAGCTTAGGGTTTTCTGGTATAATTTTATACCTCCGTTTAATTTTATGTGCTTAAGTCACCCTCAGAGCTTTTTGGTAGCAAGTGAAATATAATAAGATAATACATGAGGCTGGGCATGGTGGCACCATTCATTGGAGTCCCAGCTACTCAGGAAGCTGAGGTGGAAGGATTGCTTGACACCAGGAGGGCGAGGCTGCAGTGAGCTATAATCGTGAGCCACTGCACTCCAGCCTGGGTAACAGAGTGAGACCCTGTTTCTGGGGGGGAATAAAAAGAAGAAATTATTAAGTAGCTTTTAGTTTAGCCAAAAGAATTCTCTGAATGAGAATTGCATGTTGTTCATTTGATTGTAAGCATTTTATTGCTACCCAAGTTCACAATCTGTTTGTCAGCTGAAATGCTTTGAAATTGACCTAATCACTAAGTTTTTTTTCAGCTGAATTGTAATATTTAAGATAGACAGAAAATCTTAGTGATTATGGGTAAGTTTGGGAGATGTGTCCAAAATAAACTAAAATTTTTTAAAAAGAGAAGGAAATATTTATTACATGTTTATTATATGACGTATTTTTCTTAGTCATCACAAGAGCCCTAGTTTATTGTTTAACAGATTCATTATCCCCATATTTCAGCTGTGAAAACTATAGCTCATTCATGTAAAATTGCTTTCTCAAGGTCTCTTAACTAATAAAAGTAGAACTGGAATTTGGATCCTTTTTTTCTGAGAAATTACGATAGAACCTTTATTACTGATGTCTCTATTCTGGAAACATTTCGTACTAGAAACATGAACTGTTTCAGCCTCTATCCTATAACTGCTTTGGAAATATTTACCTGCTTCTGTAAATACATCCCAAAGAAATGACTTTTTAGTAAGGAATACAGTAATTTACTTCCTAAAGTCTAGAAAATAAAAAATACTGTACCTTGAGAGGAAACTTTAAAAAGTCAATCTGTACCAAGCCAAAGTGGAAATGCACAAGCCTCTTAAAGAAAGTGATGTCTCCAACTCTGCAAGTTTGGGCAAGTTTTTACAGTTAATAACGTTTGTGAAATTCAACAAATAACTTCTGTTGACAACAGGAGAGTATATGTTGTTATTAATCAAGAGAGTGGTTTTAATTTTATTGCTCTCCTGAACAGTCACAAATACCCTTGAAGATGATTTCTTCTTAAACTCTTCTTACATTCTTACTTTTTCTGTTTCCCCCATCTTTCCCTTCTCTTTTTCCCAACTCTACAGCCATGTAGTCTTTTGCAGAGGCTACATGAGGATTGGAGAAGTGGGGGAAATTTTGAAGACAGTTGTAAATTTATACTGGCAGTGCTGTTATTTCACTATTTTGTTTTTATGCATTTCTGAATGAAAGGATATACATATGTGTGTTAGTCTGTTCTCATACTGCTAATAAAGACATGCCTGACACTGGGTAATTTATAAAGGAAAGAGATTTAATTGACTCACAGTTCAACATGACTGGGAAGGCCTCAGGAAACTTAGAATCATTGCAGAAGGGGAAGCAGACACATTCTTTATATAGCAGCAGCAAGGAGAAGTGTCATGCGAAGGGTAGGGGAAAGCCTCTTTTGAAACAATCAGATCTCGTGAGAACTAACTCACTGTCACGAGAACAGGATGGGGGAAACCACCTCCATGATACAGTTATCTCCACCTAGTCCCTCCCATGACGTGGGGATTTTGGGAGCTATAATTAAGATGAGATTTTGGGAGGAAATACAACCAAACCATATCAATATGGCATAGAGGTTGAGTATAGGTTCCGGTGTTAGATAACCTGTATTCACATCCTAGCTTTTCTTTCCACTTAGGCAAGTTAAGTAAATTCCCTGTACTTCAGTTTCATCATTTATAAAATGAGGGTTGAAATAGTAGGAAAGCCTGGGATTGTTGCAGGAAAAATTAAGGCACTTAAGACATGCCTCTCACAGAGGAATAATTCAGGACTGGTGCCGTGGCTCACTCTTGTAATCCCAGCACTTTGGGGTGCAGAGGTGGGAGGTTTGCTTGAGGCCAGGAGTTAGAGGCCAGCTTGGTTGACATAGCAAGACTGTCTCTATAAAAAATAAAAAATCCGGCTGGGCATGGTAATAGTTGGTAATAGTGTTGGCCTGTAATCCCAGCACTTTGGGAGGCTGAGGCAGGTGGATCACCTGAGGTGTTGAGACCAGCCTGGCCAAAATGGCAAAGCCCCGTGTCTACTAAAAATACAAAAAATTAGCCGGGCGTAGTGGTGTGTGTCTGTAATCCCAGCTACATGGGAGTCTGAGGCAGGAGAATCGCTTGAACCGGGAGGCAGAGGCTGCAGTGAGCCGAGATCTCGCCACTGCACTCCAGCCTGGGAGACAGAGTAAGACTCCGTCTCAAAAAAAATAAAAAATAAATCATTCAGTACATGGGAATGTCTCTTCCACCTAACTTTGTCCAATTAGGGCAATAGTTCACAACTCTGGCTATGTATTAGGAGTCGTGCAAGGAGCTTTTAAAAAATACAAATCCAGCAAGGCACTGTTCCTCACACCTGTAATCCCAGAACTTTGGGGAGTTGATGTAGAAGGATCACATGAGTGCAGGAGTTCAAGACCAGCCTGGGCAACATAGCAAGACTCTGTGCTACAAAATATGTGTATATAACACATCCGCCCCTACTATTCTAATGATTAAGCCTTTGATAGGGATGGGGATCAGATTTTCCCTATTATTTACTTGTTTGTTTGTTTATTTGTAAATGCCATGAGATTTTATTTTTTATTTTTATTTTTTTTCCATCTGTTTTGTTCACTGCTGTATCCCCAATACTGGGAATAATGCCTGACACATTAAGTAGCCACTCAATATTTTTTTAATGGAAAAAAATGAATTATCTGTGGATTCTCAGTGGTTTATCTCCTCGCTTGCCATAATTTTTTTTTTTAATTTACAAAGGTAAAATTCATTCTTTTTGCTGAACAGCTCTATTAATTCATGGTCAACTCCTCCCCTTAACCCTTGGCAACCACAGATTTATTCTTCATCCTTAGAATTTTGGGTTTTCCAGAGGGTCAAATAATTGAATCATACACTATGTACCTTTTTGAATCTGGCTTCCTTCACTTGTAATGCATTTGGAGCTCATTCGTGTTAAGCATATTAATAGTTTATTCTTACAAGTGGTATTCCATTGAATGGAACAAATATGTCAACAATCTTGCACTGTTTTATTCTTTTTGATTTTTAGCTTTCCAGAGTGTTGAATCTTCCACCAGAAAACTTGATCACGTCAATATCTGCAGTTCCAATTTCCCAGAAAGAGTTAAGTATAATATGCTTGTAACAATCTAAAATGTTGCTGACTTTGTTGTTATACCAAAAAAGCAAAAAAGAATTGTTACTCTTCAATTTGTGGAATAGTCCTTGAAATTAACTATAAGATATGATTCATTATGTTCAACCTATTACTCCTATTGACTTTAATAAAATTAAAATCTGTATTTTAAATACTCTGATATGGCAGATTATATATTCTTATGTTCATTATTTTTGTTATGATAGTAACTGTAATTGTAGCAAAGTCTTTGGGAATGAGGTTCAAATTCAATTCTGTAACAATAAATAACTAAAATTGTAGTTAGAATCTCAGGGTTTTTGAAGGGATATTAAAGATTGTACAACCATCTGGTGCTTGAATACTGTTGTACCATATTTATCTACTAGGTTTTTAATGTTGTGTTTGTTTATTGAGTTTCCTTTTGAGTACTCCCAGTGATAGAAAACTGTTGGTTAGGACTACACACAACTAACTTGTGGTTGCTTTCTCTGTTATAGAGAGATAATCTCTTTGTGAGTTTGGTCATCCTAAAGATTCTTGTTTACCATTTGGGTAGAAAACTGCAATTCGTGGATGAAGTATTCTCTGTCAATTAATAATGACAAGAAATTAGCTACATAGTAGGCATTTAAGCCCTAAGCTTTGAAAAGAAGTAAAGATATAACTACCAGTACCATTATGTCCTTGTATTTTATTACTTAACTTTGTCAGGACTTTAAGAGTAGAATGAATATTCTTCTCAGGATAGAACAAAGGAGTAAGTGGAAAAGAAAGAAAAGCTACATTTGGCCTTCTAGTAAAAGCACCTTTAAAATGGCCCACTGCAGCTTTTTATATATATTGACTTTCTGTGAGAGAAGCAACCACCACCAAGAGGATCTCACGATTATATGTAAATAGATGTAACCTTCCAAACTCGTTGCCCGTTTCATAAAATCTGTAAATGACATTCTGCATAATAAGGGAAATGTTACTGGTTTGGTGTTTATTTGTTTGGAGACCAGGTCTCATTCTGTTGCCCAAGCTGGAGGGCAGTGGTGTGATCTCGGCTCACTGCTGCCTCAAACTCCTGTGCGCAAGTGATCCTCCCATCTCAGCCTCCAAAGTAGCTTGGACTACTGGCTCACGCCACTATGCCTGGCTGACTTTTTTGTATTTGTTATAGGATGGGGTTTAGTCATGTTGCCCAGGGTGGTCTTGAACTCCTGAGCTCAGGCAATCCACCTGTCTTGGTCACCCAAAGTACTGGGATTACAGGTATGAACCACCACACTCAGCCTGTTTATTTCTGTTTTCATTTGATGTGTCAAAGGCCTTTAAGAAGCTGAACCACCTTGGCCCATCTTTTGATTAGTATTTCGTTTGCCTGCTTCCACTTTAACAATCTGAAGTATTGACTTTAGTTTATAGAAAATAAATATTGGGGCCAGGCGCGGTGGCCCACGCCTGTAATCCCAGCACTATGGGAGGCTGAAGTGGGCAGATCACAAGGTCAAGAGATCGAAACCATCCTGGCTAACATGGTGAAACCCCGTCCCTACTAAAAATACAAAAGATTAGCCAGGCATGGTGGCACGTGCCTTTAACCCTGGCTACTCGGGAGGCTGAGGCAGGAGAATCGCTTAAACCAGGAAGGCAGAGGTTGCAGTGAGCCGAGATCTCACCACTGCCCTCCAGCCTGGGTGACAGAGTGAGACTCTGTCTCAAACAAACAAAAAAAAAGAAAAGAAATATTGGGGAGGGCCTCAGGATTTTTCTGGCCTACAAACCTGAAATTCTTCATATTAAGTTTGCTTAAAACAAAGGGAATCTCTACTACTTTGCCATAATAAATTCAGGTTTCCTTTACAGTATGTAACTAAGCCTACCTGTTCAGTATTTCTGACTTTATTCCAGAATGTTTATAAGTGCCAGGAGAATTAAGAAATACTATTTTGTTAACATGGTTTAATTAATATAATGAATTACTTTACTCTGATCTAATTCTGTTGATTTTATTTTCTGTCTACTATCTGATGGTAGTAAACAGAATTAACAACTTTATTATGAGCCAGTGGCTATCAAGTCTGCGGATTTCACGCTGACCAATATTACAAATCCTCAGACATAGTGGGAAAATAACTATTGCTTAAAAACATTTTTTTTTAAGTATAAAGAATGAACATACAGGGACTAGTTTAATGAACCCTATGTGTGCCCATCACTCACCATCATCTGTATGGGTCCAGTTGTTTGTTTGTTTGTTTGTTTGTTTGAGATGGAGTCTTGCTCTGTCATTCAGGCTGGAGTGCAGTGGCACGATCTCGGCTCACTGCAACTTCCGCCTCCAGGGTTCAAGTCATTCTTCTGCCTCAGCCTCGCCAGTAGCTGGGATTACAGGCACACACCACCATGCCCAGCTAATTTTTGTATTTTTGGTAGAGACAAGATTTCACCATGTTGGCCAGGCTGGTCTCGAACTCTCGACCTTGTGATGCACCTGCCTTGGCCTCCCAAAGTGCTGGGATTACAGGCTTGAGCCACCGTGCCCAGCCCAGTTTTGTTTCTCTTACACCGCATCCACTCTCCGTGTCCACTTTTTTTTTTTTTTTTTTTTTTTTTGGAGACAGGATCTCGCTCTATTGATTGCTGAGGCTGGAGTGCAATGGCAGAATCATGGCTTACTGCAGCCTCGACCTCCCAGGTTCAAGCTATCCTCCCATCTCAGCCTGCCAATTAGCTGGGACCAGAAGCGCAGGCCAGCACACTTGGCTAATTTTTTAAATTTTCTGTAGAGACAGTGTCCACCTACGTTGCCCAGGCTAGTCTTGAACTCCTCAGCTTAAGTAATTCTCCCACCGCGGCCTCCCACACTAGAATTATAGGCATGAGCCAGTGTGTTGGGCTCTCCTCATCCACAGTTGTTTATTTTGATATCTACTGCTTTTCATAGCCTAGATGTTTTGCCTTTTTAAAGGTTTTATTTTAAATTTATTTTTCTATTATAAAAGCAAAACAGATAATCTTCTTAAGGAAATTCAGGAAAATACAGAAGAATAAGAGAAGATAAAAGCCCCCAATAGTCTTACTATAGTAAGACAACTGATTTTAGCAAGTTGATATACTTTTTACTTTTTTCTTGCCTTTAAAAAGACATAGCTATAAAACTACATAGAAATATGTAAGATTTTTTAATCCTTTTCCTGAGATAATTCTTTTTTTTTAATGAATATCTCTTTTAACAATGTTGTAACATTCCCTTGTTGATAGACATTTAGATTGTTTTCATTTTTTAATATGAATTTTTTTTCTTAGAGGTTGGGTCTTGCTATGTTGTCTAAGCTGGTCTTGAACTCCTGAGCTCAAGCAGTCCTCCTGCCTTGGCCTCCCAAAGTTCTGGAATTACAGGCATGAGCCACTGTACCTGCCCAAAGTTATAATACATAGTAGGCTGCTGGTTGATGTATTAAGGCTCAGGAAAATTCTTAATGGTGATTGTAGACTAGGTTTTTAAATGTGATGTTAACCAGAAGTCACACAGGAATTTTTAGTTATTTCCCTGAGTTTCGTAAGTGTTAATGAAGGAAATAATTTGTGCCTCCTCAAAAATAAGTCTTTTCATTCCAGTGACAGATGGGCTGGATAAATAATGTTTCAACCCTCTTACTCTGCCTATCGAGTCTCATTCTCTAGTTCCATATTAAACACCAGAAGATAAATTAATGTGAATAGTTATAATAGATGCTTATATGTTGATTAAAAAAAATTTTTTTGCACCTTGAACTATTTCAAACCTACAGAAAAATTCATAGAGAATGATTTAATGAGTACTCTCATGGTCACTTTCTAAGCTGTCAAGTCCTTTTTCCAAATGTACTTCAAGTCTTATTTTGTAGGGAAAGGAAGGGCTTTTGATTCTTATTAAGCATTACAGATAATGTTGAAATCACTGATACGTATTTGTTTGACTTCATTCCCTACCCTGCTTTCCTAGAGAGAACTGATCTCATGATGCAAATGATTTATTTTCACTAATCAGTTGCTTTGTGTTTGTTTCTTTGTTTTTGTATTGTTTTTTCACCTACCCAGTGAAAAGAATAAATGGCATTGTCTGTCTCTTTAATGAACTGCTGAGTGTTAAGAATAATATTCTTCTTTTTCTCATGTTGAAACTCAAATTACAACATTTAAAAAATACATCATTTGGAGGTCAGTGGAAGGGTTTAAATGAAGCACACCTTTGGAGTAGTAGAGGAAGCATTGTAGAAGAGGTCAAGAGACCTGGGCCCTTTTCTCAATCTGTGTTTATTTGCAGTAGGATTTTAAAGGAGACATTTAGCTTGCCAGACATCAGTTTTCATGTCTATAAAATAAGGTGACTGCTCTACCTGTTTCACAGAGATACCATAAAGCTACATTTGGGTAATAGAAGAAGAAGAATTTTTTGAGATGGGGCCTTGCTCTGTCACCCAGGCTGGAGTACAGTGGCACGATCTTGGCTCACTGCAACCTCTGCCTCCCGGGTTCAAGCAATTCTCGTGCCTCAGCCTCCCGAGTAGCTGGTGTGCGCCCGCATGCCCAGCTAATTTTTGTGTTTTTAGTAGAGATGGAGTTTCTCCATGTTGGCCAGGCTGGTCTCAAACTCCTGACCTCAAGTGATCCACCTGCCTCGGCCTCTGAAAGTGCTGGGATTACAGGCGTGAGCCATCGCACCTGGCCAGAAGAGGAAGAATTTTATAAGACGATAAGAAAAATATTCCAAATAAATACTAGGTTATTTCTAATTTTCTTGGTTTTAATTTTGTTTTTTTTTTTAATTTATTTTATTTTATTTACTTTTTTGAGACAGAGCTTCACTCTTGTCACCCAGGCTGGAGTGCAGTGGCGTAATCTTGGCTCACTGCAATCTCCACGTCCAGGAGTCAAGCGATTCCCCTGCCTCAGTCTCCCAAGCACCTGGGACTATAGGTATACATCACCATGCCTGGCTAATTTGTGTGTGTGTGTATTTTTAGTAGAGATGGGGGTTTCACCACGTGGCCAGGCTGGTCTAGAACTCCTGACCTCGGGTGATCTGCCTGCCTCGGCCTCCTAACATGCTGAGATTACAGGCATGAGCCACCGCTCCTGGCCCCTTGCTTTTAATTTTGAAAGTACACAGAACACCTTATTCTGGTAAAGGTATGTCTCAATAGAGAACTCATAGTGATGAGTCTTTGTTACACAACTAATTCTTTTAAGGTAACAGGTCTATCTCGTTTCAATGTCTGTCTTTAGAGAAGTAGCTGATTTTCAGCTTTCTGTGGATTCTTTGTTGGAAGAAGACAATGACCATTCAAGACCAGATATTCAAGTTCAAGCCAAGAGACTAGCAGAGAAGGTACTTTAGCACTATTATCTTTTTGACATTGTAATAAACTTGTTATTTAAAAAAAAAATACTCTGCAGGCTATCTCAGCCATAATAGTGAATTTAATAGTGTTTCTTTGTTCGAGGCATCTTGTGTAATATAATTTAAATTCATTTTAGCCACATACTATAAGGTTATAATGATTTTTCAAATTAATTATAAAGCATTCCTCTTGAGCTGACATTGTTCAATTTTTTGATTAACCACTTACAGGAAGACTGAAGTGTTAATTAAATTTACACATTGAATCTGGATGGACTTTTGAATTTAGGAGAACAAGCTTGATAAATAGAGCAGTGAGTTGCAATTTTTAAAATGAGTTTTTGAAAAGATGAACATTAAAATATGAGAAGAATTGATTAGATGTAAATAGAATCATGATTACAGAGAAGAGGTGGTTAGATGATTATAATAAGCCTCTTTCATTTCTAAGTTCTCTGATGGGTTTGATATCTAAAAGAGGAATTGAAAGGATTGTAAGGAATTACTAAATATAAATTGTTAGTGTAATTCCCTCAGAAAAGGCAGATATGTTGTACAAGCATATTAACATATGTCACAGAGGCAGTGTCTGGGAACTCTAAAGAATTGGAACAATGAAAGTCACTCTCATAGAAAGAGATGCTTATTTACAGGATGAGTATGATAAAGGAGCATTGATAGCTTAGTAAATATTTATTTGATCAGAAAATCACTCCCAGATATTTACCAGGAATAGAATTATTCAAAATATAATATTTATTTCCTTTTCCCCATTTCTTATAGGTTCTTAAAAATAAAGACTAGTTGCTCTTTAGTGACAGCAGATAATCTCTTCAAGTTCCATACATTTTTCTTGAGATGGGTTCAGACATCTAATAGGTTAAAAAGTGAAGGCATATGCATAAGACAAACTATCTAAATTACTTCTTATCTGTTGGTGCAGGTGCTTTAGCGTAGACCCTGACAGAATGTCATGTTCTGTGGCTCTCATGAAAGCTAGGTGAGATAAAAAGTGTTCATCGTATGTCAGAGTACGTAGAATATGGGTAGAGTGATTTTTCTTACTTGTTAAAAGGTGAATTTGAGGGGAGGGAAAGGGAATGAGGAAGAGAGAGACTAAATACAGAATAGTATGTTAATTGGGAAAAAAAGAGAATGTGTTTACTTAAATAGAATTATGGAACTAAAGAGATTGCCTAAGAACTAGGACCCGATATAGGGACCAGGAAAGATGACTGACTTGTGTCTTTGTAAGCCAAAAATAGTATTAAAACTACATATCTCATTAGGCCTATTATATAACATACCTACTTTGTGCGATTTGTTCTTTTCAGCTAAGATGTGATACAGTGGTGAGTGAAATCAGTACTGGTCAAAGGACTGTAAATTTCAAAATAAACAGAGAGCTCTTAACAAAGGTAAGAATAAGTTAATATCCAGCCATTGTGCTTTCATTCTCTCTGCTTCAGCCACAGTGGTCTTCCTCCAGTTCTTAAATTCATTATACCTCCTCTAGCCTCAAAACCTTTGCACACACTGATCCATAACTTGGGGAGTGCCACCCCGAGTTAACACCTGCTCATCCTTTAAATATTGATATTTCTTTGGCAGTACCTTTCTGACCCCTTCATTTATATGCTCTCGTAGCACTGTACAGTCATATACCACATAATGACATTTCATACACAGTGTGTATAGATGATGGTCCCATAAGACAATATCATATTTTTTCTGTGTTTAGATATATTTAGGTATACAGACACTATTGCATACAGTATTCAGTACAGTAACATGCTGTACAGGTTTGTAGCCTAGGAACAATAGGCTATAACATACAGCCTAGGCGTGTAGTAGACTATATCATCTAAGTTTATATAAGCACTTGGGAGGCCGAGGCGGGAGGATCACTTGAGCCTGGGAGTTCAAGACTGCTCCTGGCAGCATAGCGAGACCCTATCTCTACAAAAAAATTAAAAAATTAGCCACACATGGTAGTTTGCGCCTGCAGTCCCAGCTACTCTGGAGGCTGAGATAGGAGGATCACTTGAGCCTGGGAGGTTGAGGTTGCAGTGAGCTGTGATTGTGCCATTGCACTCCAACCTAGGTGACAGAGCGAGACCTTTTCTCAAAAATTTCAGTGGCCATGAATTTTCAAGCTTTATTTCAATTAACAAACTAAAGAATTTTTTTCTAATTTGAGGATACCCATTAGCTCACTTATTAAAAATATTCCCAAATCCTTCTCAATTGACAATGCAGGGACAAGGGTCAGGGCTTTGAAGTCCAGCTACTCTTGTGCATATGGGAATTCTTCCGTATTGCAGCCTTGAGGATCTGAATCTTAGTGGGAATTTGATTAAAGGAGCAAGCAGACTGCTTACAGTTGCCCTGCTTAGTGTCACAGTAAAGCCAGATCCTAGAGCAGTGAGCACTCATGTTCAGAAAAGGACTATTGAATGTACCTCTACTATGTGTTACAATTTTAATGATAATTCTTCTTTACTCAAAACTTAATTTATTCTACATTTGGCTGTCAACCTAAAAGGAGGAAACTGAGGCAAAATTAATATAAGTAGAGAGTTTACTTGGGCCAAGCTTAAGGATTGCAGCTGAGGAGCACAGATTCAAGTTACCTGAATATACCCTTTGATCAGCAGCAGTTACAAGTGGATTTTTAAAGGGAAAGAAGAGGGAGTTTGAGTTGTTAACCAGAATTTACATTAAAATAATGTAAAGGCCGGGCGCGGTGGCTCAAGCCTGTAATCCCAGCACTTTGGGAGGCCGAGGTGGGTGGATCACAAGGTCAGGAGATCGAGACCATCCTGGCTAACACGGTGAAACCCCATCTCTACTAAAAATACAAAAAAATTAGCCGGGCGTGGTGGCAGGCGCCTGTAGTCCCAGCTACTCGGGAGGCTGAGGCAGGAGAATGGCGTGAACCCAGGAGGCGGAGCTTGCAGTGAGCCGAGATAGTGCCACTGCACTCCAGCCTGGGCGACAGAGCAAGACTCCGCCTCAAAAAAAAAATAAATAAATAATAATAATAATAATAATGTAAACTATTGATAGGCTGTATATTTTTCTTTGTATCACAAATTCCAGTAACATGAAGATAACGTGTGAGGCAGCTAGTTGGGAACAAAATCACATAAAACAATTGTCCCCAGCCATAGGAGGGAGAGTTTGTGCATAACTGATGTCTGATAGGCATGTCTTTCTGGGCCTGCATACCTCACATAGCTGAGATTACTCTGAGCTATTTTTCTTTTCTCAAGCTTATAGCATCTGCTTTTCTCACATATTGTATCTCTAGTTTTATCATTTTAACTGTTTTACAGTCCATTTTTTAATAAGTAGGATAATGCTCTAAAATAATAATTAAAAGTAAATACATAAATCACTAACGTAGTCATTTATAATGAAGTATTACGTACTGTACATAATTGGATGTGCTATACTTTTATACAACTGACAGTGCAGTAAGTTGGTTTACACTATAATTTTTAGGTCTCAGATGGTGGTCCTTTGCATGGTTTTTTTTGAGACGGAGTTTTGCTCTTGTTGCCCAGGCTGGAGTGCAGTGGCACGATCTTGGCTTACCGTAACCTCTACCTCCCGGGTTCATGCGATCCTCCTGCCTCAGCCTCCCCGGGTAGCTGGGATTACAGGCATGTGCCACCATGCCCGGCTAATTTTATATTTTTAGTAGAGACGGGGTTTCTCCGTGTTGGTCAGACTGGTCTTGAACTCCCAACCTCAGGTGATCCGCCCACCTCACCCTCCCAAAGTGCTGGGATTACAGGCGTGAGCCACCACGCCTGGCCATCATTTGCATGTTTAATGGATTTTTCAGATCCCATCAAGAAAAAAAATTCAACTCTTGTTAGGACCAACAAAGAATTAATAAAGCTTTGCTGGAGAAGTAACCATAATGGCATTGCGAAGAACTGTCACTTTGGTACCAAACTTCTACCTGTCAGTAGCTTGCAGTACTTTCAAGAGAAACTGTAACTTCAATTAATATTTAATTGTTAAAAGGGAAAAAAGAAAGTATGATCTAAACTAAATAGAAAAAATGCAAACAAAACCCTGTTTTCTTAGGGATTCTTTAAAAATACACAATGGATAACATCATTTTATTTTACACTTTTCAGTTTGCCAAGTTAAACTTTGCATGTTTTACCAAAAGTAAAAGAAAAAGATACTCATTTAAATGGCTCCAGTTCTGCTCCAGTGGCTGCATCTATTTCACTAATAGACGTTTTTCCCATAGGCAGTGGATGCATTCAAGTCACATGTAGTTTCTGTAAATAGGAATGAATGATTTTAAGCACTTTTCAACTGTTGACCAAAGAATTAACAGGTAGGGTAGTAGTGATAACTTCCTTATACATAGGGAGGTGAGTGATGGCTTCCTTGGTAGTCCTGATCAGAGCCATAAAGAAATAATTAACCAACAAAGAGTTAGATAAAATAACAAAACTTGTCCACAGAAAAAGACAATGGTGATAGACAAAGAGAAAGTACCAGTTAATTGGAATATTCATTAATTGCTAAGCATTCCAAAAAGTGAAACCTTTGAAAGATTTCATTCTAATTAAAAGCCTTTTATGCACCAGTATTTACATTACTGAATACAACTTACGTTTAAACATACATACTGATAAATAGATGGGCCTCTAGCTTATTCATCTGTTAGAATATCTGGGAACATTTGTAACTCACTGACATTCTGCAGTTAAAAGCTTTCATTTGATTTAATAAATCTGCTTATTATTTGCCAGAGTCTGAATTACTGAGATCTAAAGATAAAGTGGCTTGGATCTCGACCTCAAGGAGCTTGCAATGTAAAAGAAAAGCATAAAAAAAACCTCAGTGTAACGTGTAATGGAAACGATAATGTGACGAGTGTTATAATGGTGGCATATTTAAGATGCAACCTTAGTGTAAAAAGGGGTACATATATGTGTATCTTGAGGAAGGGACATAACCTTGAATTGGAATGAAGATTAAAAATATGTCTGGGAGATACAAGAACAGGCATTCCAGGCAGAGGGGATGGCTTGGGACAGAGTACAGATAGTCAGAAACATGGCATCATCTGGAAATTAGCAGACAGTTGAGAGTATGGTTTGCGCATAGATGGCATGGGGGAGGATAAGAAATTAGTGTGAAAGGCCTTCTGTTCTTTGCATAAGAGTTTCAGCTTTTTCCTATGAGTCATCATTTTCCATGTTATGTGTATCACAGGCAGCACGTATGATGATTTTTGGTAGTATAGCAGTGAAACTTACTTCATTTTAATAGATATTTATTGGCAGAAAAACCTAGCACTTCGAACTTGTGATTTTTATGGATATTAGAATGTGCCTTTTTTTTTTTTCCTATTTTTTTGAGATAGGGTCTTGCCTTGTCACCCAGGGTGGAAAGCAGTGGTATGATCATAGCTTATTGCAGTCCCAACCTCCTGGGCTCAAGCGATCCTCTCGCCTCAGCCTCCAGAGCAGCTAGGACTAACAAGCGCAAGCCTCCATGCCCAGGCAGTTTTAAAAATTTTTTAATAGAGATGGGGTCTTCAACAGGCTGGTCTTATACTCCTGGCCTCAAATGATTGTCCTGCCTGGGCCTCCCAAGCATGAACCACCATGCCCAGCCTATGGTATGCCTTTAAACAAATAAATTTCAAAAAAGTTCAAAAAAAAAAAACAAAAGTGATAGGCGTGTGTCAGGTAAAAGTCAGATTAGAAATTGATAAATATATTTTTAAATTTCTTTTTTTTTTTACTTTAGAGATGGAGTCTCTGTCACTCAGGTTGGCGTATAGCATCATCATCGTAGCTTACTGCAGGGCTTGACCTGCTGGGCTCAAGTAATCCTCCCATCTCAGCTTCCAAAAGTAGCTGGGAATACAGTCACAGGGCACTACACTTGGCTACTTTTTAAAAAATTTTCAGTGATGGGGTCTTGCTATGTTGTACAGACTGATCTCAAACTCCTGGCCTCTAGCAGTCCTCCCAGCTCAGCCTCCCAAATTGTTGGGATTGCAGGTGTGAGGCACTGCACCTAGTTGATAAAATCTCTTAAACCGTTCGAATCATTGAAGGGTTTGAATAAAATAGACTCGATTAAATGTATATGCTATGTAAAAAGATAGTTAGGTGTTATTGTTTTATTATATAGTCATGTGTTGCTTAACAATGGGATACATTCATAGAAATGTGTCCATAGGTGATTTTGTTATTAAGGGACATCATAGTGTACTTACCCAAACCTAGATGATAAAACCGACTACAGAGACCTAGGCTATAAACTTGTACATCATGTAAATACCAAATACAGTATTTGTGCAATTGTGACACAGTGATATTTGTATCTTAACCTATCTAAACATAGGAAAGGTACAGTAAAAATACAGTATTAAATATAAAAGATGCTATACCTGTACTGGGCATTTACCGTGAATGAAGCTGCTCTGGGTGAGTGAGTGATGCGTGCATGTGAAGGCCTCGAATATTACTGTACACTACTGTAGACATTACAAACACTGTACACTTAGGTTACAATGGGTTTATAAAAACATATTTTTCCTTGTACCATAACTTCAGAATAAAATAACAAAAATTTAAAAAAATATTTTTCTTGGCTCGACATGGTGACTCACGCCTGTAATTCCAGCACTTTGAGAGGCTGAGGCAGGAGGATCACTTGAGCCCAGGAGTGCTGGGGCTGCAATGAGCTAGGATCACACTGCTGTACTCCAACCTGAGTGACAGAGCGAGACCCTGTCTATTTTTTTTTTTTTTTTTTTTTTTTTTTTTGAGACAGAGTTTCGCTCTTGTTGCCCAGGCTGGCGTGCAATGGCACAGACTCAGCTCCCACCTCCGCCCCCCAGGTTCAAGTGATTCTCATGCCTCAGCCTCCCAAGTAGCTGGGATTACAGGTGCACGCCACCATGCCTGACTAGAGACCCTGTCTCTAAAAAAATAAATATTTTTATTTCTTCAATAATAAATTAACCTTAGCTGACTGTAACATTTTTATTCTGTAAACTTTTTCATTTTTTAAACTTTTTTCTTCTATTCGTTTTTCTTTATATCTCAGCTTAATTTTTTAACTTTTGAACTCTAATAGCAGCTTAAAACAAACACATTATGCAACTGTACAAAAATATATCCTTATTCTGTAAGCTTTTTCTAATTTTTTTAATTTACTTTTTAGACTTTTTTGTTGAAAGCTAAGACACAAACACATTAGCCTCAGCCTACACAGGATCAGGATCATCAATATCACTGTCTTCACCTCCACATCTTGTCCCACTGGAAAGTCTTCGGGGGCAATAACGCACATGAAGCTGTCATCTTCTATGATGACAGTGCCTTCTGGAGTATCTCCTAAAGGACCTGCCTGAGGCAGTTTTACAGTTAATTGTTTTCAATAAGTATAAGGAGTACACTTTAAAATTATGATGTAAAAATATAGTAGATTAAATACATAAATCAGTACAGTCCTTTATTATTATCAAGTATTATGTGGTGTACATAATTGTATGTGCTATTCTTTTATAAGACTGGCAGCCTAGCCTAGTAGGTTTGTTTACATCAGCATCACCACAAACATGTGAGTACTGCAATGCACTAGGCATTATGACCTGCTGCAACATTGCTGGGTGATAAGAATTTTTCAGCTCTGTTACAGTCTTAATGGGACCACCATTGTATATATGTGGTTCATCATTGACTGACACATTGTTATTTGGTGCGTTAGTGTAGGTATTGTTTTTGCAGTGGTATAGCTGACAGATGAGGACCTAAACTAGGGTAGAAGAACCAGTTATTAAGTAACTGTAACGATATTTAGGAGATAATACACATAGGGCCCGGTGATTAACAGGTGACTAATTACAGAGATTGAGGGAATAAGGTAAATGTTCGGGACTCCTAGGTTTCTGAGTAGGTTAATTGGGTGAGTGGTAGTGCAGTTTGTGGAAATAGACAGTGTAGATGGAAGAACAAGTGTATTTTCTGTGAAATGCCTGAGAAGCATATCCAATCAGTCTGTAGCACTAGAGAGATTAAGTAGTTAGAAGTAATTAGTATTTGAAGTCTTTTTTTTTTTTTTTGAGATGGAGTTTCGCTCATGTTGCCCATGCTGGAGTGCAGTGGCGTGATCTCAGCTCATTGCAACTCCCATCTCCCGGGTTCAAGCGATTCTCCTGCCTCAGCCTTCCAAGTAGCTGGGGTTACAGACATCTACTACCACACCCGGCTAATTTTTTGTATTTTTAGTAGAGACAGAGTTTCACCATGTTGGTCAGGCTGGTTTTGAACTCCTGACCTCAGGTGATCTATCTGCCTCAGCCTCCCAAAGTGCTGGGATTACAGATGTGAGCCACCATGCCCGGCCAAGTATTTGAAGTCTTAAGGTGACCTGAAAGTGTAAAATAAAAAGCTAGAAGCAAGAATGGAACACAGAGTGCAAAGTCAAGGGCAGATGGTGGAAGAAGAGCCTACAAAGGAAATTGAGAAGCAAAAGTTGAGAGAGAATGGTGTCTTTACAACCAAGGAAGGAGGATAGTTGCAAGAAGGGAGTAGTCACCAGCTAAGATGATATTTGAAAAGTGGTTACTCCTGAGGAAGGAGGGAAGGCATTAGGATAAGGACAGATGATCGAGAGGGACTTCAGCCTTATCTTAAATGTTCAATTTTTAAAAAATTAATAACGTTGCCTTTTTGTTGTTTGTGCCAGGTAAATCAGTAGATAGAGGGTTATTGTCAAAGATAATTCTAACTTACTATGATTAACTGTTGTGGAGTCCGCCATTCATTACATAAAAAGAAGAAGTGAAAGATTTGTAGACTTTCCACTTAGAATAATCTGAATCTGGATTTCTTCTTACTGATGCATTCTTTTCATGTATATTCTTGGACTAATAATACTGGGTCTCTAGTTTATGACAGATAATATTCTGTATACTGTCTGTATATTATATTAATCCTTTATCTGTTTCTTATTACACAATGTGAATCAAGAGAATATTATTTTCTCTATGTCCTTGTGCACATACGTACTATTTCTGAACCTTAGTTTTGGATCCATTAAATGAGAAATGTTGCCCATCTTTAAGATTATGAGGCTTAAAGACAATGGGTACGGTAGAAGCAGCTGGTCTTGGACCCAGCACTTTATGCTTCTTAAATGTCAATTGTTAGGTACTGGCTGCTGCTCCCTTCTCTGCTTGTTCCATTTAGAGACCATTTTAACCAACTCTTTGATAATAAAGTTTTTCACAACATAAGCCACATTTTTAAGACTCAAGATGCATTTTGGGGCCAGGCATGGTGGGGCACGCCTATAATCCCAGCACTCTGGGAGGCTAAGGTGTGAGGATCTATTGAACCCAGGAGTTCAAGACCAGCCTGGGCGACAGAGCGAGAGACCCTGTCTATAAAAATAAAAATTTTTTTTTTTTTTTTTTTTTGAGATGGAGTCTCGCTCTGTCACCTAGGGTGGAGTGCAGTGGTGCGATCTTGGCTCACTGCAACCTCCGCTTCCTGGGTTCAAGCGATTCTCCTGCCTCAGCCTCCCAAGCAGCTGGGACTACAGGCGCATGCCACCATGTCTGCTTAATTTTCTTTTTTGTGTGTGTGTTTTTTTAGCAGAGATGGGATTTCACCATGTTGGCCAGGATGGTCTCGATCTGACCTCCTGATCTCCTGATCCAGCTGCCTCAGCCTCCCAAAGTGTTAGGATTACAGGCGTAAGCCACTGTGCCCTTCCAAAAAAATTTTTTGTTTAATGGGTGTGGTAGCATGTACCTGTAGTCCCAGCTACTCTGGAGGCTGAGGTGGTAGGATTGCTTAGGTAGGAAGATCGCTTGAGTCTGATTGAGGCTTCAGTGAGCCCTGATTGTGCCACTACACTTCAGTCTGGGAGACAGAATAAAGCCCTGTCTCAAAAATGTAAAAATAAAAGTAAAATATAGATGCAGTTGGGGAAAGAAAACCAACTGATATGAGTAAACAAAAGTTCATCACCATTAACAAAAAATAAAATGAATTTTGTGAATTATATACCATAGTTCTATGTTAATAACTAAAAACTAACCTGGAATATGTTTGGGAAGTTTCTGTGGGATTTCCTTGTTTCTTACTTGTGTAGCCAATAGGCATTATACATTTTTGTCTTTTTCCTACCATTACTTGTAGTCTTTAATATCACAAAAACTGCAGCAGCATGCAGCAGTTAACAGGTTAGCTGTGAAGTTGCAAAAGTTCTTTTCTGCACAACTTAACCCCTCAGTACTTTTCTTTCTTTATTTGTTAAAATAGTTCTTATCTCTAAGGCTGTCGTGAGGAGTAAGTAAGTTAATGCATATAAAATGCTTGGAACAGTGGCTGGCACATCGTATGAACTCAATAAGTATTAGATGATGCTTCTGGTTTTGTTGTTCATATTTACTGTGGGACTTTTGGCGGTTACTTAACTTCACCAAGCTTCAGTTTCCTTCTCTGTAAAATACCTACATAACTGGTTACTGTAAGGATGAATAGACATGGAGTATAAAAGGGCACAGAATCCTTGTAAGTGTTAACTCATGTTACTATGACTAGCATTAGTAACAAGAAAAGTAGTGCTGGAGGTAGTGCCACTGAGGATTCTGTGAAATTCTCAGTTCCATAAATTAGAATGAACAAATTGGCAATATTTAATTCTCAGCAACAGAGTAGTTAAAAGCATTGTAATTTTTGTTCATTAAATTACACTCCTTTAATTTTCAGACAGTGCTACAACAAGTAATTGAAGATGGCTCAAAATATGGATTAAAAAGTGAACTTTTCTCTGGTCTTCCCCGGAAGAAGATTGTGGTTGAATTCAGGTGAGGGTGCACCCCTTTTATGTGTTGCTTAATCAAGTTGACTGGGCAGAGGAGTGTTATTACCATCATCATTTGGGGTCTTAATAAATAACATATGGAAAACTTGAAAACCAATGCAATTATATTATTTCTTGAAATCACAGTGAATCAATCATTGAACTATAAATAAAAACATATTTTTGGACCTCCAAAAAATGTCTTTTATTTATATATATATATATATATAGTATTAACAGTTCCTTTTTTGGAAGAACTAGTTATTCACTTTAATAGACTCTTAAGGCGGAGGTAATGGTTACTGCCGTATTAGGAATTTTAAAGTGGCCAGGCATGGTGGCTTAGCCTGTAATCCTAGCACTTTGGAAGGCAAGGTGGGAGGATCACTTGAGGCCAAGAGTTCGAGACCAGCCTGGGCAACATAGTGAGACCCCACCTCTTAAAAAAAAAAATAGAAAAAGTAGTTGTGCATGGTATCACACTCGCGTAGTGACAGCTACTTGGGAGGCTGAGGAGGAAAGATAGCTTGAGCCTAGGAATTCAAGATTACAGTGAGCTGGGATTGTCACTGCACTCTAGCTCAGGTGAGACACACCAAGACCCTGTGTCAAAAAAAAAAATTTTAAGTAATTTGATTACCAGAGAAACAAGTCTTTTAGTATTTGTAATAAATGTAATTTTTAATTACCAGAGAAATAGCTTGAAGTTTTAATGTGCCTCTAAATAGTCTTCATAGAACTTTCTAACATACTGTCAGTATAACTCTCTGGTATTTAGACTGTTTGAGGTAACGAGAGAAAAGGGAACACTAAAAACTAATACTTTCATTGTACAGCTGACAGACTGACAACCCTAGGAAATTATCAGAGATGTTGCATTTGTCTTCCTAAAGCTGAAGAACAGTCTTGATGAACTGTTTTTCTACTTAGAAAGATAGAACTTGCTAAGAGCCTTTTGTCTTCTTAAGAATTTATGTCTGTGGAAGATTTTTAAAAATCGATATGGGAAGTATTATGTTTACTAACTCATTATTGCAGTTTATGATAATAGCCTTTAAACTTAGTTATGATTAGCTCCTGTACAGTCAGTGAAAGAGCGGGTTTTATGCATGTGTACTGTCTCTGCCACTCACTTGTCTTCTTAAAGAAGACAGACCCTCTAAGACCAAACTCATGAATTTATGATAAGGACCAATTACTGAGTAAGCTTCTGCTCCTATGGAGTAGACACTTACTATGAGTGACTCTTGTACTGCAGTACACCACAATTATGATATTTAAAGTTGAGTTTAAATATTTGTTGCATTACAAAGAGTAGAGGGACTTCCTACAGTCATCCTCATACCGCAGAGGAACTACACTAAGGCCATCTCCTAAGGAAATTTGCCTGTTTTATCTCCTCTTGAATAAGAAACCACTGCAAACCTTAATGTAGGGATTGTTAAACCTCAGCCCATAAGCAACATCCAGTTTGCCACTTGTTTTTGCAAATAAAGTTTTGTTGGAACACAGCCATGCACATTTGTTTACATCGTCTACATTGGCTGCTTTCATACTGCAATGGCAGTTGAACAAAGTAGAGCTGAGTTGAATAGTTGTGACAGATCAGATGGTCCAAAAGCCTACTAAAGTACTTACTATCTGGCTCTTTAAGAAAAAGAATTGCCAGCTTCTGATTAGTGTCTTAAAACAACATCCATTTTGGTACTTATGACACCATGTATGAGGAAATGGGGAGAGAGGAGTATTTCAGGCCAGTGGTTCTTCTATTTGCCTGAGGTTATTTATGTAACTGGTCATCTGGAGACTATTGGGGCTAGAAATCAAAAGTGGCTCATTTACTTCTCTGGCCAGGCATCTCTGTCTCCCACCACATTGTTTCTCCAACAGGGTAGCAAGACCTCTTTACAGAGGTACTCAAGGCTCTAAGATAGTGAAAACATCTAATCTTGGAACAGGCATGGCATCATCAGTTTTGTCACTTTCTGCTGATGAAAGCAAGTCACAAGATCACCTCAGATTCAATGGAAGAAAAATAGAGTACATCTCTTAATGATGAGAGAAGCAAAGAATTTGTGATCATCTTTGATTATTTTCATTCATGTCTTTAAATTAATGGACATACTGCTTTCTTCACTGGGGAGGCACTTCATTACCATATTACTCTTAAACCCCTTTCAATTACCTAACCGGCAAGTAAAGGAAAATCAATAGGGAGGCAATATATTACCTGTTGCTGTACATTCATCCTTTAAGTAATGCCATTATAAGTTTCCTAAAACTTGAAAAGTTGCCACCATTACTTACCTTCTTTTGCATTTTTTTTTTCCACCTTCACCATCCTTTTACTCCAACTAAGCTCTAGAAATACTGTGGCATCAGTCTTCCTTACTCATTGATTCCCTGGCTTTCCTCTTAAGTTTTGGTTTCACATATACTGCTCCTTTTTGTTTATGCTTTTAAGAAGTATCTAAAAATAACCTGTTCTATGCGAGTTGTATTCTGTAGGCTTTTTGTATGGCAGTTAATTTGCTTATGGATTTGCTTCTCTTAGCTTTTTTCTAAAGCAGTTAAGGAAGGCTGGAATTTAAATGAGTATCTGAATGCTGGTGAAGACAGAGCCTGTCTATCTCCTAGCAGCCATCTTTGCTCTCTGACAGTTTACATGTGGCATTGTTGTGAGACCATTGCTTCTCTCTCCCTTAGAGGTTTTCCAGATGCTGCAGTTCTTGCTGTTGTGATTTCAAAGTAGAGACAAAATAGGTGGAGACAGGATCAAAATTGATAGAGAACATTATTCTTGGATTTCTTCTGAAAATGAGAGAGATGGGAGAAGAGAATTTTTAAAATATGTAGTATCCTGAACAGACCAAGCAACATTCCCCAGAAAGCAAGAGATATGATCACTATGCTCAAGAAACTTTCTCCCTAAACTGAGTTGATGATGATAATACTAGATTAAGTAACTTGCCCAGGTTCACAGAGTTAACTCTTGATTCTGAAACGTGTATACTTAACTTTTACTGCTTCCCTGGTACATAGTGTAGGTTGTCATATATTTTGTCTGATTTAGGAGCAGTGTGATAAAATACAAGATAAATGGCTGTCCATCATAGATTTGGACTTCCCCTGGTAGATGGTGTAAGACTTGAAGCTAACTACTGTTTCCTGTCTCCTGTCTCCCTAGTCAGCCTTTCCTATTTTGTACAGATCAACTGTGTAAGATCATGGTAAGCAGTGGTAGCCTTTTCTTTTCTTTTCTCAGCATGATTTTCCCCAGCCCCTGCTGCTGGCAAGTGTGAGACACTCTTCTAGCAAAACAGATTGGAGACCTCTGGCTGGCAAAATGAGACTTTTGGAAGTCAGGGTAGCAGTTCTGACTGTTAGTAACTGGTTCAGTGATCTTAGATGGGACAGTTGATTTCTCTGGCCTCTTATCTGGAAAATAAGTAGTTTTTTGGTTTTTTTTTGAGACAGAGTCTTGCTCTCTCACTCAGGCTGGAGTGCTGTGGCATGATTCACTGCAACCTCTGCCTCCCTGGTTCAAGCAATTCTCCTGCCTCAGCCTCCCCAGTAGAGTAGCTGGATTACAGGCATGTGCCACCATGCCCACCTAGTTTTTGTATTTTTAGTAGAGACAGGATTTCACCATGTTGGCCAGTCTGGTCTCAAACTCCTGACCTCAAGTGATCTGCCCACCTTGGCCTCCCAAAGTGCTAGTAGTATAGACATGAGCGACCACGCCCGGCCAAGAGTGATGTTATCTGTCCCTTCTTACAAAATTAAGGAATAATTTAACAAAAGTCCCAATAAGATGCCCAGATTATAATTCATAGTAGCTACTTCAGTTGCCAAAAGAAGTGAATTTGTATTTTCCATTTTATGTATTCCCTTCTCAGTAGAAATATGGTATCAGAGAGAAGCAAATTGTTGATTTCAAGGGACATTTTGTCAAAACTTGAAGACCTAGATAGATTCAATTTTTCTAATACCGGAGGGAAAATGCGAAGCGCTGAAAGTTTTTTTTTTTTCTTAACAGACATTATAAATACCCAGTTTTTTAAAAATTCAGAGATTACAAAGAGATATTTAATGAAAGAGAAAGCCTTCCCCATCTCAGTTTCCTCTGTGGGTATCTGTTAATCCCAATATCAGTGTCTTACTCACCCTCCTAGAGATGTTCTATGCATTTGTAAACGGACTATACATATTTTACATTGTTTTCACTTCTTTTTTTTTCCCCCCCTAAATGATGTATTTTATGTTTCTTTAATATGAATGCATCCAGGGCTGGCTTATTTTTATTGTTCCATTGTATTCTTTTTTTTTTTTCCTTAAATCAGCTTTATTGAGGGATAATTACATACAATGCTTATTTAAACATAGAATTTCACCATATTTAAACATATAATTTGATGAGTTTTGGCATAGGTATGCAAGTTGTGTAACTGCCTCCACAACTATGATATAGAGCTGTTTTTCTGGGGTTTTTTATTTCTATTGATTTTTTTGCTTTACTTTTATCTATGTCATTTTCTTTTATTCTGCTTGCTTTGAATTTAGTTTGCTCCACTTTTTCTAGTTTCTTAAAGGAGAAACTCAGATTATTGATTCGAAACCTTTTTTCTAATATAAACATTTCATGTTATAGATTTTTCTGCTTTAGCTATATCCAACAAATTTACTAGTAAGGCAGCAATATGGTACAGTGCTAGGATTCCCCTTGCTTGCTCTTGTTCTCTCAAAACGTCATAGTCCTTCACTGCCTATTGTCCAGTTTCATAAAATCAGTGTTTCATCTATTTTTCTGGTTTTCTGATTATTTAAAGACAGAAGAGTAAATGTCCTCTTTTGGCTATAAATGTAAGATTTTTTTTTAAGCCTTTAGAAGGATGTTTACTTTCTTTCTAAACAATGATTAAATAAATACCTGTGTAGTTTCATAATTTCATAATTGTGCACACATATCGTAGGATCAAGTTTTTAAATCGTAGTACTCTTAAGGGTATATAACAAGGCTTTGGAGACAAACCAGAATTAAGCTCTAGTTTTACCACTTTTAACCAGCTATGTTCAATTTTTTTTATAATTGATAATATAAAAGATAATAATTTATCTTTTTTTAATATTGAAAAACTTATGAAATTTTCAAACATTCACAAAACAGGGAACAGTATAATTAACCCCTATATGTTCGTTACACATATTTAAGAGTCATCAAGATATTGCCACATTTGCTTCATCATCTCTCTTTGTTGTCCCAGTTCCCTCATCTGTAAAATAAAAGAGTACCTTACCTCACAGCACATACGAGTATTAAATGAGTTAATGCCCGTGAAGTGTGTGCAGCTGTGCCTGTCAGGTAGTGAGTGCTCTGGAAGTATTTGCTATGTTAAATGATTGATTACAACTTCTTGAGCACACGTGGGGGTGATAAATGTGTTCATTGGGAATTTGGAGTGGTGAGTCACATTCCAATTGTTAGAAGTTTTATGGATAAATATTTTTCCTTTTTTTTGCTTTGTTTTGTTTTTAATTTTACAGACAGAGTCTCACTCTGTCACCCAGGCTGAAGTACAATCGTCATAATTCACTGTAACTTTGAACTCCTGGGCCCAAGCTATCCTCCTGCTTTAGCCTTCCATGTAGCTAGGACTACAAGCATGTACCACCACACCCTACTAATTTATTTTAATTATTTTTATTTTTATTTTTTTGAGACAGAGTTTTGCTCTTGTCACCCAGGCTAGAGTGCAGTGAATGTCGTGATCTCGGCTCACTGCAACCTCCGCCTCCCAGGTTCAAGCCATTCTCCTGCCTCAGCCTCCCGAATAGCTGGGATTACAGGCACGCACCACCACACCCTGCTAATTTTTTGTATTTTTACTGAAGTAAGGGTTTCACCATGTTGATCAGGATGGTCTAGAACTCCTGGCCTCAAGTGATCCATCCTCCTCGGCCTAAGAAAGTGCTGGGATTACAGGTGTGAGCCACCGCGCCCAGCTACCTGACTAGTTTTTTGAAAAAAAATTCTGTAGAGACAGTGTCTTGATATGTTGCCCAGGCTAGTCTCAAACTCCTGGCGTCAAGCAGTCTCCCCACCTCAGCCTCCCAAAGTGCTGAGAGTACAGGCGTGAGCCATTGTGCTAGGGGTATTTTTACATTTTAAAATTTTGATTTCTGATACAATAAATAGTAGCAGATATTACCCACATGAAAAATATTTCTTTGAGGCCCTCAGTGATTTTTAAGAGGGTAAAGGATTTGCACTAAACTTAGTAATTTGTGTTGGTTTTGTCAATCCTTAAGTGTATCTACTTCCTAAGTATACCACTTACGTGAATGCTATTAGTTCAGGAGTCACAGGATCATTTCATTGACAATGTCAAAATTTTGAGTTCTAATTTATCTTTGCTGTAAATTTTTGACTTTTAACTTATCTTTGCCCTAATACCAAAGGCTATACTCCACAGTTTTGTCAATGTATGGAGGCATAACCTAGTTGATTCTTAGAAGTCTTAATTCTTAGAATAGAGAAATAACTTTCCCCTTTTTTTTTTTTTTTGCAGTTCACCTAATGTTGCCAAAAAATTTCATGTTGGACATTTGCGTTCTACCATCATAGGTAAGTGTTTAGTTTCACATAAAATACTAAACGTGCCTTTGAGGAAGTATTTGATAGTTTAATTTAATGGTTTAATGCTTAAATAACAAAAGAACAAAAAACAAAAAGTTTAAATTTATATGAGCCTCACGCTAATTCAATATTACATGAAATGGATAACATTGGTTAATAACGATGGAAACAGAAAATTCATTTCAAAACCAGAAGATTCACTGAGAAACTAATTTTAACTGCTATCTATGTTATGATTTTTAACTTTCTAAAAGTAAGTATAAATATGGAGAAGACCTGAAAGATGCAAAAGTAAAAATAGTTATGTGGGGATATATAACCCTTCAAATTTTTTTGCTCATATGTTTTGTGGTTTTTTTGTTGCCCAGGCCAGAGTGCAGTGGCACAATCTCAGCTCACGCAACCTCTGTCTCCCAGGTTCAAAGGATTCTCTTGCCTCAACCTCCCAAGTAGCTGGGATTACAGGCATGCGCCACCACGCTTGGCTAATTTTTGTATTTTTAGTAGAGACAGGTTTCACCATGTTGCCCAGGCTGGTCTCGAACTCCTGACCTCAAGTTATCTGCCCGCCTCGGCCTCTCAAAGTGCTGGGATTGCAGGTGTGAGCCACCATGCTCTGCCTATTCATGTATTTTGTTTATATAAAATACATAACAATTTTTGTCAAAATTACAAAGTGCAAATAACAATTTTTATTAAAAATTCACCTCAGTCATGTGAGCACTTAGTGGAATGTTCAAGACTGGAAATTAGAACAAGACTATTTCTGGCTGGGTGCAGTGGCTCACACCTGTAGTCCCAGCACTTTGGGAAGCTGAAGCAGGCAGATCATTTAAGGTCAGGAGTTCGAGACCAGCCTGGCCAACATGGCGAAACCCAATCTTTACTAAAAATACAAAAAATCAGCCAGTGTGGTGGTGTGCACCTGTAATCCCAGCTACTCAGGAGGCTGAGGTGGGAGAATCGCCTGAACCCGGGAGGCGGAGGTTGCAGTGAGCTGCACACCACTGCACTGCGGCCTGGGCGACAGCTGGATACTCTGTCTCAAAAAACAACAAGAAAAGACTATTTCAATAAATAGAGATTACTATGTAGTACTTCATAGTTGTAATGCTTCAGTGTATAATATACTTACAATTTTCATTTATTTAGCACGTGTCATGCAGCAGGTGAATTTAAAAACTGAAATTAAAATTATATAATATCGGAATTGGAAGGGACTTTGGAGTTTATCTCAATCTAATCTCACTTCCAATGTAGAAATCTGTCCTATTGCATGCTTAAGAGAAAGTTGTTTAACCTGTACTTCAGTACTTTTCAGAATTGGAGAAATTAGTACTTGTGGCATAGATTGTTGTGGGGTCAGCTCTCATTGTTCTTGGGCAGCATTTTAAGAGAAGAAATGACAGGACTTGATGAAAAACTATAAGAAATATACAATATAAGAAAAGTTATGTGAGTAAGTCAAAAGTATAGGAGTGAGTAAATGATGGGTAGGGTATGATAAAGTTGTTTTCACAGTTGAGGGAAATATTTGGACCAGTTAGAGATAATATTTGAGAACTTACCATGCTGTGTCTTCATGTATTATATAATTCAATTTTATAACAGCCCAGTTTGGTAAATACTGTTAACTCTGGTTTATGGATGAAGAAATTCAGCTACCAAAAGTAACTTTCCCAAGATTCCAAAGTATTGTAGCCAGGATTTGAAATTAGGCAGTCTGATTCCAGAAGTCTAGGTTCAGACATTTAATTGGATTTGTGATATAACAAGGGGCTAAGAAAAAAAAATAAGAATATGCTATCTTTGTACCAGCTGAAAAAACTGGGGTTCCAATTGCTGGGACTTTATAGATTGGGAAAGTCTAGAAGTAGGGAAGCTGGAAAAGAAGATAGCTGCAGTTTAAGACAGGTATGGATATTGGTGAAGGTTTATTTGCAAAAAACTAAATCCATTCTTAGTAAAGGCAGGAGAGGATTTATTATAGGATATTGAACGGTTTACAAAGTTGTTGGGAGGACTGCAGAAGCTTTGGATTAAGCTGACATAAATAACTCCCAAAACTGCACTATAGAACTTTGTCATCAAGGGAGCTCCTGCCTCTTCTGCAATCACTTCCACTGCTCTAGAACCATGCTGCCACTGCCGTGGTCAAGAAAATGCCACTACTCCTGCCATGCTGTCTAGAATCCATACAGTCTTAAGAGGCAGCTCCATATACTTTCATTTTCTTTGGTGGCCATCATGGAATACCAGGACTTCTGTTCATGGTGTCACGTAAAAACAAAGCCTCCACAACTGTGCTTGTCATAAAAAAATAGAAGTACCTCCCCTTCTAAATCTTACACAGACGTCTCTGATTGCCCAAACCTAGAAGACTTCTGGAACTCTAACAAAAAGAGACTCTGGGAATTGTACTTTTTAGATTTTCAGCCTTGGCAGTAGATGAGGGCACACAAGAAAGAAAGCAGAATAGATCTTGAGTGTGAAACCAGCATCAGCAGTATGGGAAAGTGAAAGCTTTAGATTATTACATGCTGTTAGCAGGGAGCAGGCATGCAGAAGGTAGATGTTAGTGATTAAAAGGAGATAGAATGAGCTATTTAGAAAACACAAAAAGGGAAAATACAGCAGTGAGGCTTCGGTTCTTAGGACCCAGACAAATGTATTTCTTGTTAATTACTGGGATTTTTTTTTTTCTCTCCTTGAAATTGACTAGAATAGCAATTACTCTAATGTGTTCTAAAATCCTATTAATAATGTTGATGAAAATTCTGTTACTGTGAAATGTGAGATTCTTTGGAATAATTGCCCTACAAGAAATTTCTTACTCCCTTTCCATAACATATATGAAAACACAATGATGAATATTTTAGTTAAAAACAATAAGTTGGTAAATTTTGTGAAAAGAATTTTTTACTTATGCTTTGATAATAGAGAAGTACATGGTTCTTATGTCAAAAATGGGTAACAAGAATGAGAAACTATACTTTATTGATTACTAGGGAATTTTATAGCAAATCTCAAAGAAGCTTTAGGACATCAAGTAATAAGAATAAATTACCTTGGCGATTGGGGCATGCAGTTTGGTAAGTACGTTTGAGATTTTATTTTTCATTTCATTGTAAAATTCAATTTTTAAAAATTTTGATCTTCTGGACAGAATATAGGCAGAATCCCATTGGATGAAGTAGTATGTCCTACCTATTTTTTTTTTCCTAATGGCTTTTTTGCATAGTATCTTCTATTTATTTGAGTAATTCTCACCACACAAGTTACCTTTGGGGAAGGTAACTTCACACATTCAAAGACGACCTGGGCCAGGCCTGGTGTTTCACTCCTGTAATGCCAACATTTTGGGAGGCCCAGATGGGTGGATCACTTCAGCCCAGGAGTTTGAGACCAGCCTGAGCAACATGGTGAAACCCTGTCTTTACAAGATACAAAAAAATTAGCTGGAGATGGTGGCATGCCCTTGTATTCCTAGCTACTTGGAAGGCTGAGGTAAGAGGATCGTGTTAGCCCAGGAGGTCAAGGCTGCAGTCCACTGAACTCCAGTGTGGGTGGCAGAGGAGGACCCTGTCTAAAAAAAAAAAAAAAAACCCCAGAGTAAGACCTGATGTAAGCTTTTGTGGTTTTAATAAAGAGGAATTGCCTGCTTTTATTAGTTAAATGTAGAAGTGAGTATACAGGGAAGAAGTAAGTCTAACTGTGTACACCGTTCTCAACCACAGCCCTGCCATTTTTCAGTCTAAGGACATCCAGCCTCCCTGGGCCATCCTACATGAAGTAGGATCCACTATTATACCATAGCCAGTGGCCCAGAAGATAAGCATAGGGTGATACTTTGGCTTCCCCTTGAACTGTACAGTGAGGGGCAGGAGTAGGGTGGGGAAAGTCCAGAAGGAAAAGAGAAAAAGAGAGGAGTGCGATCCAAACAGTTAAGTACTACCACAAATTCTCCCTCATATAATGAGTTTACTCAGAACCATTCCTAACTCATGTAAACCAGTAATCAAGGTGTGAGAGGGCAAGGTAAATGAAGTTGTTATGGTAGTGAAGGACAGGGTAGATTGTGAAATACAAACTTTTTTTTTTTACTTTTTTTTTTTTTTTATTATACTTTAAGTTCTAGGGTACATGTGCACAACGTGCAGGTTTGTTACATATGTATGTATACATGTGCCATGTTGATGTGCTGCACCCATTAACTCGTCATTTACATTAGGTATATCTCCTAATGCTATCCCTCCCCCCTACCCCCTCCCCACAATAGGACACGGTGTGTGATGCTCCCCTTCCTGTGTCCAAGTGATCTCATTGTTCAATTCCCACCTATGTGTGAGAACATACGGTATTTGGTTTTCTGTTCTTGTGATAGTTTGCTGAGAATGATGGTTTCCAGCTGCATCCATGTCCCTACAAAGGACACGAACTCATCCTTTTTTATGGCTGCATAGTATTCCATGGTGTATATATATGTGCCACATTTTCTTAATCCAGTCTGTCACTGATGGACATTTGGGTTGATTCCAAGTCTTTGCTATTGTGAATAGTGCCACAATAAACATACGTGTGCATGTGTCTTTATAGCAGCGTGACTTATCCTTTGGGTATATCCCCAGTAATGGGATGGCTGGGTCAAATGGTATTTCTAGTTCTAGATCCTTGAGGAATAACCACACTGTTTTCCACAATGGTTGAACTAGTTTACAGTCCACCAACAGTGTAAAAGTGTTCCTATTTCTCCACATCCTCTCCAGCACCTGTTGTTTCCTGATTTTTTAATGATTGCCATTCTAACTGGTGTGAGATGGTATCTCATTGTGGTTTTGACTTGCATTTCTCTGATGACCATTGATGATGGGCATTTTTTCATGTGCCTGTTGGCTGTATGAATGTCTTCTTTTGAGAAGTGTCTGTTCATATCCTTTGCCCACTTTTTGATGGGGTTGTTTTTTTCTTGTAAATTTGATTGAGTTCTTTATAGGTTCTGGATATTAGCCCTTTGTCAGATGAGTAGATGGCAAAAATTTTCTCCCATTCTGTAGGTTGCCTGTTCACTCTGATGGTCGTTTCTTTTGCTGTGCAGAAGCTCTTTAGTTTAATTAGATCCCATTTATCAATTTTGGCTTTTGTTGCCGTTGTTTTTGGTGTTTTAGACGTGAAGTCCTTGCCTATGCCTATGTCCTGAATGGTATTACTTAGGTTTTCTTCTAGGGTTTTTATGGTTTTAGGTCTAACATTTAAGTCTCTAATCCATCTTGAATTAATTTTCGTATAAGGAGTAAGGAAAGGATCCAGTTTCAGCTTTCTACTTATGGCTAGCCAATTTTCCCAGCACCATTTATTAAATAGGGAATCCTTTCCCCATTTCTTGTTTTTCTGAGGTTTGTCAAAGATCAGATGGCTGTAGATGTGTGGTATTATTTCTGAGGACTCTGTTCTGTTCCATTGGTCTGTATCTCTGTTTTGGTACCAGTACCATGCTGTTTTGGTTACTGTAGCCTTGTAGTGTAGTTTGAAGTCAGGTAGCATGATGCATCCAGCTTTGTTTTGGCTTAGGATTGTGTGAAATACAAACTTTAAGAAAATCTCTGGTGTTACTGCCATGTATATTTTAAGAAACATCTCTACTATCTAATTTCTATAAAGCATTCTCTGACACACAGACACACCCTTGCCCATCTTCTCACATCACCAATTTCCTAGTATCCAGCTCTACTCAAATATGGTAAACCTCCTGTCTTATATTCTTATTTGTATGCTTCCCTGCCCTACTGAGGCATGTTCCTTGAAGGCGTAGACTTACTTTTGTATCTACAATGCGTGGCATGTAAGAAGCACTCTAAGAAGAGTAGACCTTGAATCTGTTAATAGTACCCTTATTATTCACTGCGGAAGAATCAGAATACTTGCCCTGCATTTAAAAAATCAACCTGTAGTTCATAACAGCTGGTAGTCAGAGGGCTAGGCTCTAGGCTCAACAGTCAGACTTAATGGATGGCATTGATTTTTATTAGTTTGACCGATTTAGACATTTCACAGGCATTAGCAAATATGTGATTAGGGCATTCATTACATTTTAGCTGCAGGATTTCATTATAGCAGTTTTTTTCTCTAAAGGACTGCTATGGTTAATGATCTGTCAACATTTCCATTATAACCATCATTGTTAAAGAATAATTTTGCTGTTTCAGCTATTTCCATTTGAAAGTTGGCAGTTTCTAAGCACAGAATTAGTTTTTGAAAATGTATTAGGCTGAATGTTAAATGGAATTGGCCTTTACTTTTCCCATTTTTGTGTTTTGGAACACTGAGCATCTTTCCACACTCTGCTTCAGCCACCCTGAATCATAATCACATTTGCTCTTGCTTGAAAGTGAATAGAGCTTCAGTCATCCTTCTTGTTCCTAAGTTCCAAAGTATTGTATATTCCTGTCTCCTGTGTTCAGTCACATCCTACTTTCTACTGAACCTTGTATAGAAAAATGTGTATCAGTAAAGCCCTTTAGATCTGAAGCTTGGTAATTGATATAGAAATAATTTTTTTCTTTCCGAGATGGAGTCTTGCTCTGTCACCCAGGCTGGCGTGCAGTGGCACCATCTCAGCTCAGTGCAACCTCTGCCTCCCAGGTTCAAGTGATTCTCCTGTCTCAGCCTCCCAAGTAGCTGGGATCACAGGCATGTACCATCATGCCAGGCTAATTTTGTTTTTTTGTTGTTTTGTTTTGGGTTTTTTGAGATAAAATTTTGCTTTTGTTGCCCAGGCTGGAGTGCAATCGCGCGATCTCGGCTCACTGCAGCCTCCGCCTCCCAGGTTCAAGTGATTCTTCAGTCTCACCCTCCCTAGTAGCTGGGATTACAGGCATGAGCCACCGCACCCAGCCATAAATTAGTTTTTAAAGTAATAAAACTAATGTTCCTCTTACCCCAGACTGCATATATCCTTTCAAATGGAAATTATGATCATCTTTATGCAGAATATCTTGAGTCTACATACTCCCAGACTGTACTAGGAATTTTAATTTGTAGTTTACCAACCTCAGTTTTTGGTTGTTTTTTTTTTTTTTTCTTTTCTTTTTTTTAAGATACAAATTAACACTATCCCTGAACTCTGAATTTATCATCAAAGACTGAAAAATTATACACGGTCAAATTTAAGATTTTTGTTGCTTGGCTACCTTGAACCTGAGAAATAATCAAGGATGTTCCAAGTTTTACCTTTTGCTGTTTTCCTCCAATTATTTGTTTAAGAACTAATATAACAACAAAACCATTGCTGTCTTCATTAATGTTTTCCTAAAACATTAATGCCTACAAGTTTAAAAAGAAAGTTTGAAAACACTTTCCATCAGTTTTTTTTTTTTTAATATAAATTTTGAGTGCCTAGTGTCTAGCATCATGATGTCACTTCAACAGAGTAACTGCATAATAAATGTTTATTTTTAAATGTCTGCTAGGGTGGTGTTTGGCACTGTTAGTACAAAGATAAATTAGTCCAGATTCTACCTTTGATGAGCTCGTAACCTATTGGTTTCTGTGAACTTAATTTCAGTGATCTATTCATTATATTTATGTATATTTATATATCTATTTAATATATTTATGATTAAATATATTGAATTTGACTTGTGTCAGTTTTGGGGTCATAGAAGGTAAAAGTGTATTTTGTAATAGTTCTCAGGATACATAATATGACAGGTTGCTCTTTTTATAGAATTATGCATATTCCTGTCATGCCTATTCTCTATTGTTCAACTTGATAATTTTTCATTTACGGATTATCATGGTAGGTCTTCTGGGAACTGGCTTCCAACTGTTTGGCTATGAGGAAAAACTGCAGTCCAATCCTCTACAGCATCTCTTTGAAGTAAGTTGGCAAGAAAACATTTCAAAATTTTTTCAGAGTACTGTGTAGCTTAGTAACATATTTTTAATCCCAGAGATTTATTTTTATTTATTTTGAGACAGGTCTTGCTCTGTTGCCCAGGCTGGAGTGCAGTGGTGCAATCTCAGCTCACTGCAACCTCTGCCTCCTGGGTTCAAGCGATTCTCATACCTCAGCCTCCCAAGTTGCTGGGACTACAGGCGTGTGCCACCATACCCAGCTAATTTTTGTATTTTTAGTAGAGATGGGGTTTCTCCATGTTGGCCAGGCAGGTCTGAAACTCCTGACTCAGGTAATCCACCCACCTTGGCCTCCCAAAGTGCTGGGATTACAGGCGTGAGTCACCATGCCCAGCCTCCAGAGGTTTAAAAAATATGTTATTTAAAACAAGGAACCAAAACATAATTGAAAATGTTGCTTTTGGCTGGGCACAATGACTCACACCTGCATCCTAGCACTTTGGGAGGCCAAGGCAGGAGGATTGCTTGACACCAGGAGTTCAAAACCAGTTTGGGCAACATAATGAGACCCAGCCTCTACAAAGTAATGAAATATTAGCCAGGCACAGTGGCCTGTTCCTGTAGTCCTAGTTACTTGGGAGACTGACTGAGGCAGGGGGATTGCTTGACCCCAGGAATTTAAGGCTACAGTGGTCATGACACTGCACTCCAGCCTGGACAACACAGCAAGACCCTGTCTCAGAAAGAAAGAAAATGTTGCACTTATTTTTACTATGTTATTTTTATTTCCTAATCTAAGATTTTTTAAATGCTCTTTTAGTTGATTTGGGGCATTATTTCTTCAGGTATAGAATCTTTTTAGAATAAACATGTAAGATAATGATTCAACACAGAAATTTCTCAGTTTTCTGCCAGTTAATATGTACTGCAGCTATTTTCATGGTAATAACTGTATATCAATTATACTTGAAAAATGAATATTTTTGTTCTTTTCCTGGTGTGGGGAATGGCATGTCTATTTCTCTCTGAAATCGTGTGTGCTTTTCCCGTTGACATCTTTCACCTCGTTTTCCTGGCTTTTGTCCAATGTGAATTTCTGTCTACTCTATTTCATTTAGTCCCTTGGATACTTTGCTTCTTTATCTTCAGTTCTTCCTGAAGTTTATTAATAAAGTCCTTCCTGTCCAAACAATCTCCAGGGATGTGTTTCCTTTTCGTTGTCCTTGTTGTTATCTCTGCCATTTCTGGGCCTCGCAGTGGAAACACAGATACGAAGTCAGCCATATTGGCAACAGATCAGGGGATCAGACTAAAGATGTTCTGCTTGTGTGTGAGGAAGAGCACTTGCAAAAATAATGCTTTACTTCTCCAGCTTAAACCACACAGAGTGCTTCATCATTTTCCTTTCTGTTATGTGATTTTTCCCCTGCAGCTGGCTTTGCAGTTAAATTGAACAAAACATACTCCAGTTTTTTGTTTTTTGTTTTTTGTGTTTTTTTTGAGGAGCCTCACACTGTTGCCCAGGCTGGAGTGCAATGCCGCAATCTTGACTCACTGAACCTTCACCGCCTGGGTTGAAGCAGTTCTGTGTCAGCCTCACGAGTAGCTGGGATTACAGGTGCCCACCACCAGGCCCAGCTAAATTTTTTTGTGTTTTTTAGTAGAGATGATGTTTCACTATGTTGGCCAGGCTGGTCTTGAACCCCTGATCTCGTGATCTGCCCACCTTGGCCTCCCAAAGTGCTGGGATTACAGGTGTGAGCCACCGCACCCGGCCCATATTCCAGTTCTTAAAGACCTTTAAAGGTTTGCCATTTTCCCCTGAGTCCATGCCAATACTGCACTCTAAATGACTGCATTTTGATTTGTCATGTTAACCAAAAGATTTCTCCTCTCTTTCCCATTAAGAGTTTTATTGATAGGCAGGAATTTAAAAATTAATAATTCTTCATGGTTGTCTATAAATAAAGCATGTTTCCTTAGTGCCTGGAGTTTTTACCGTATTTATTTATTTATTTTTACACTTGAATAATTTTGCCTCAAGCTTAACCTTTCATGAGATCCAGGCCCAAAGATGTTGTATGTAAAAATGTTTATTTAAAAATAGAATGCTTGTTCCCCAGTGCCACAAAGAAATAGCACTTGAGCATAAATTTAATTCTCTCAGCAAGGCCATTTTTACTCTGCAGAAAGGGTACACTCGCCAGCAGTTTTGCTACGAGAGTACACTGAACAAAGGAGACAGGGTCATTTATAACTTGATACGTCCACCCTACTGCTGTATCCAGTTTCCATTGGCTGGAATGGGACCTCACATTCTGTATTTGTCCCGATTGGCTAGCAACTTAGAACTTTTCAAAAGAGGCAAAGACAGGGGAGAACAAAGGAAGGAGGAAGTTACTTGTGGAATGCTGAGAAAGGTAAAAACACCTCCAAATAAGGAAGAGGAACAGGCTATCACCTAATGCTTGCTTGGACCATTGTAAGCATGCCAGGGTAGATATTTAGACTAAACTGTGGGAGCTAATTACGGCTAGCAAATATTTAAGAATGTTAGCACAGGTGTTTGAATACATTTTACTTCCAAGAGAAGTCACTGTTTGTCCTTAATTAGACAGGGAAGAAAGTGTCTTTAAAGAGGAACCTCTACTTCACTTTTTACGCAGAGATACCCCATGATGCAGAAAATACACATACCTGCTTAGAGACCTTGTGTCATTGATTTAGAGTGCAGCATGACATGTGAGAGTTACTCTTTTTATCTTTCTTCTGCCCACCTCAAAAGATTTTATTTAATCTTGCAAATAGTAAACCTTTGTCTTCTATGACATTTTATTTTTATCATTTATTTATTTAAGACAGGATCTTACTCTGTTGCCCAGCCTGGAATATAGTGGCACAGTCACGGCTCACTGCAGCCTTGACCTCCCAGGCTCAGGTAGTTCTCCCACCTCAGCAACCCAAGTAGCTGGGACTACAGGCACACACCAGCACACCCGACTAATTTTTTGATTTTTGATTATTTGTAGAGACAGGGTCTCCCTATGTTGCCCAGACTGGTCTCGAACTCCTGGGCTCAAGCAATCCTCTACCTCAAACTCCCAAAGTGCTCGGATTATAGGTGTGAGCCACCACATCCAGCCTATTTCATTTTTTAAATAGCAATAGGGTCTTGCCATGTTGTCCAGGCAAGTCTCAAACTCCTGGCTTCAAGTGATCCTCCCACCTCAACCTCCCAAAGTATTGGGATTACAGGCATGAGCCACTGTGCCTGGCCCTACATAGGTATAGGTTTTGTGGGGTTTTTTTGCCATTTTGTGGAGGCGAAGTTTCAATATGTTGCCGAGGCTGTACAATATTTTAAATATTTCAGGAAAATCTGTTTTCAAACTCCACAGAAACCTAAGAGTATGTTCCTTTCTATGCAGTTTAATATAATTTCCTGCCTTTAGAGACTCAAAAATAGTGGAAGATCAACATCTGTGTCAGAGGTTATTTACTGATGGGTACATTTATGGAAGGCATAAGGGCAACAAGGTACTTCTGTGAATAACTAAAAAGTCGAATAATAATTGTGTTGCTTTCATTAGTGTTCTTTTGCCTAATAGATTCACCAGGAAACTGCATTTAAAGACAAGAGAAGGCAAGTCAGATACACCCACTTTGCTATTTGTAACAGACGACAAGACCATTAGAGTACTCACTTGCTCTTTTCCTTCTCCTTTTGCAGGACAGAAAACATGCAAAGCCTAAAATGGCAGCCTACAGGTTATTATATCTTTATGCGAATTTTGTAGACTCAGTTTGCATTTTAAAATTACATTTGTCACTTTGGATTACTTTCAAAAACAACTGTTAGCATAAATGAGGAATTTTTTTGAACTTTAAGCAAATGTTAATAAATGATGATGTTATTCTGTTTCTAAAAAAAAATAGCGTAGGTGGTAATACAGAGGCTCTGCCACATGATCATTTCTGGTCACCAGAATAGGTGACCAGAAAGTCAGAAATAGTGATTCTAAGCTTGGAAAGTGCTTGGTGTATTGGTAAATAATGTTGGTTGATATTCGAAGGAAAACTTTTAAGACGATGTGCATTTATTCTTTCTTATTTGTGAAAATCTGTTTTCTCAAAGCTTTGGTCGAACACTTGTTTTTTTCCTTATCGAGTTGTAGTTAGTAGTGAGTTTTCTGAGAGGAAGGACCATGTCTTCGTTATCTTCCTTATCCACAACCCTGAATACTATGGCTTGTAGTAAATGCCTGAATGAATTTGCTCTTACAGTTCTCTTCTGCCCCCTTCTCTAATTATATATAAGTTGTGGAATATAAAATGTATTGTTTGTCCAGGAAATAAATAACTATTATAGGATACACTAATTACCATTTATCAGAATTGAACTTACTTTCTTAACACAGTTTACTGCAGAGGAAACCACGGGCCAAACCCAGGATTCTGGCACAGGTAGTCTGGCTCCTGAGTGCTCTATGCAGTGAATGCCCACACACCCCCACTATAGAATGGTTTTATGAGCCATTGATTTCCATTGGTTTAATTATGTATATAGAATTTTCCTGTCTTTCATCCCCTGAGTTGCTATACCAGGGACACAATTTGTAGTTGAGTTTTGGCACTTTCAACCTTCTGGCATATTTGTTTGACTTTGGCAGAGGCCATCCAGTAGCAGATTTTATGGCCTGCCTTCCTCTAAACTGCACTATGATCAGTATTCTCTAAATTGCACTATAATCAGTATTAGTATATTCAGTTTCTCAGCTAGCTTGGAAATGATATTATATGATAGTTGCAGAATTTCTTTGATGAAAATATTTAACACCCACAGTCATTTATTGCATTTCCATTTTGGTGCATATGTTTCACTACTGGTTTTTCTCTGTACCTTATAGCATTTTTTTCCCATGACATCTAGCTGTTTTGTATATGGACCTAGGATTTTGTTGGCCAGCATTTGAAACTTTAATTATTCTAATTTTTTTTTTTTTTTTTTTCAGTTACAAAGCAGGGAAGTAGTTTTGTTATAGTTCCCTCTTACCTTGTGAATTGGCTGTTAAATAACTAATTTTTTTTTATTTAGAATTCACATTAGTGATTCAGGAAAATATTTGCAGTAAGCTTTAGACAACATATCAAAAAGCCTTTCCACTTAATTGAAAAGTAATTTCTTTTTTTTTCGTGATGGAGTCTTGTTCTGTATTTTTAGTGGAGATGAATTAGCTCAATTAGTTATTTTTTTGCCTACCACATTTTGGCTTCATTGTTAACTGTTTGCAATATTGATATATTCAGTTTTAATTATGTGAACTCATTTGAATGTCTTTAGTTTTTCATTTCATACTAGGAATCAACTAGCAGCTAAGAAATTTCTGATCAAGGCATGAAACAGCATTAAACAGTGAATTTGTTTGTTCAAATTATAATCATGATTATTTTTACATATTCTTTTCTAAACAACGAGGTAAAAATTCAATGCATTTTAAGATGACATAAATATATTAAAACAGGGTCTGTGGTTTCTAAGTTTTGCTAACCATCCTTAGCAGTTATTGTCAGTATTTCTAAGACAAGCATGGCTATAAGTGGGGTTAGAGCCCCACATCAAGGAGTTGAACTGTGCCCATGTGGCTAATGGTATTCTAGGATCAAATTTAAAGGGATAAGAAAGGTTTATCCTACTACTTTTAATTTTCGTGCTTAGTTCTTTATATTTGGGCAGATCAGCCCAAGAGCTTGCTGTAATTATCTCAGTTAAATTCAAAATAAATTTTTACGCTTTTTGGCAGGCCCAACATCTAGAAATAGGGAAAAGGGAATAATTTTTTTTAAGTAAGTCTAAGACATTTAGTGTTTTCTTTTAAAAGAAAAATTGTGTTTCCATCCTCAAAAACTTACTAAGCCATGCTGTCTTATTATCAAGCCCAAATTTAAAATTGCCTTTTTATCTCATTGTGTCTAAATCTAGCCTTAAAAGGAAGATATCTTCAAAATGCGTACTTGCCAAGGGTAAAAAAGGTTCATGCTAACTGTATAGTTTTATATTGTGCATTTATAGGTATATCGAGAAGTGCTTATTAAAGCTCTTCTCTTTGATAGTGTCAGTTGATTTTCACTAATGTTTGTTTTATAACTACATATTGCAGAAATACTAAGAATATTCACATGTTTTAAGGGCTTTTTGATTTAATTATTTTTATTTTTTAAGAAAGAGAAGATTCTGGTGAAGTTTTTTTCTAAAATAGTCTTATCAGTAGCTTGAATGCATAATAGATTTTTAAATGTTTGGTTATTTGAGTTTAAAGTCCTAGATTTAAAAACAAAAAAACTTCACCCTGGAGAAAGGCTTTATGGAAAAAAAAAAAAAAAACTAAAGTCTTTTGTGAAAATAAGGACATTTTGCAATGTTTGCTTATAACTTGTGTGCACATATACATATGTGTGTGAGATAGAATCGAAAACCATTTGTGAATATATATTTATGTTTTTAACATCTGTATACTGGACTGTTAAGCAGTTGGCAATGGCTGGGTCATTCAAAAATCAAGAAGTCTGCAGTTTACTATCTTATGGGGACCCTCTTTGTTTTCCCACACCTTACCAAAATCTTCTTTGTTTTCTAACTGACATTGTACATATTATTCTGGACTTACTAATAGGACTATGTAAATGTCACCTTTTTATGAGATGTGTCAGGTATCCCAAGGCCACCCCTCTCCCCGATTCAGTGATTCACTTGGAGGACTCACAGAACTCAACATAGCCTTACTTGCGGCTATGATTTATTACAGTGAAGGGATACAAAGCAAAATCACAGAGGGAAAAGGCACATATGGGGTAAAGTCCAGAGGAAACCAGACTTTCCAAACTCCCAGATTTTCCCAGTGGAGTCACACAAGGTGCACATACTTCTAGCAGCAGATTTTGAGAGTACATATGAAATTTCCACTGGCAAAGTTCATTAGATACCCTATGTCCAAGGTTTTTGTTGGGAGTTGGTCACGTAGGTACCCACTGCTTAGAATGTCCTAAATCCCAAACTCCCAGAAGGAAAGCAGAAGTTCAGCCTAAGCTGTATTGTTTGCACACACAGTTTAGGCACAGTGACCACTTTTATCAGTTAAGTTGGTGGAAACATTCCCAAAAATCTAAGTTAATAGATGCCAGCCGGTGGCCAACCTTGCAAGCAGGATGTTTTAAATATAACAGTATCAGGCCTGCTATGTTAACTCTTTTCGCGGGGGGGGGGGGGGGGGGGGGTGTGTGTGAAGATAATTTTAACTTTTATTTAGCAGTATTTATTTAAGTCTGTCATTCCAGTAATTAATATAAATCATCTATGAAAGGTGAAACTTTCTTACCTTGAGAGATGTTTAATGCCCTGTCCCGTTTGTTGTTAGTATCTAGTGGGTATAAGCCAATGTGTCCTCCAGCAATAAAATCATTTTTTCTATCCAAATACTGCTGTCTGGATATTTTGATAATAACACTGTAAGAGTTTAGAAGCCTTATTTTTTCATAGTTTACTCACCAATTTTTATTGCTTTCATGAGACTTTAATAGCTTTCTGAGAATAATGTGATAGTAAAGTTATTGATGTTTCAACCTGCAAGTGAGTTCCAATTTGTAAATAAAATATTTGTAGTCCATATGTATAACTTCAGTACTACTTCAACTGTAATATTAGTATTTTAATGTCATTTATTAACATTATATTTTGGAGACTGGAAAATGATTGAAACTACATTGGGAACCCAGATTCCTAGAGCTGGAAGAGTAAGCCTGAGCCCTTAATAAACCATAAACTCCACCCTAGTCCTTGGCTGGGTATGGAACTAAACCAGCTAAGACAGGTGATGCAAAATAAAACTCCGGAAGAGGCGCTCCACACAGTTTTTAGGATCCTAAGTTTAGAGTATAATTACACTAACTATCTAAAAGCTGTCTTTTTTACCAAGATCACCTATTTTATTGGTCTTTACACAGTAAGCTGTTTAGAGAACAGTTTAAAAATATTCGATTAAGGCCGGGTGCGGTGGCTCAAGCCTGTAATCCCAGCACTTCAGGAGGCCGAGACGGGCGGATCACGAGGTCAGGAGATCGAGACCATCCTGGCTAACACGGTGAAACCCCGTCTCTACTAAAAAATACAAAAAACTAGCCGGGCGAGGTGGCGGGCGCCTGTAGTCCCAGCTACTCGGGAGGCTGAGGCAGGAGAATGGCGTAAACCCGGGAGGCGGAGCTTGCAGTGAGCTGAGATCCGGCCACTGCACTCCAGCCTGGGCGACAGAGCGAGACTCCGTCTAAAAAAAAAAAATTCGATTAAAACAAATGCTAAATCACCCTTTAGCTGTTTTCTTCTTTGCCAGATCAAGCCATCCTACTTTATTCAACCTTTCTCAGTGAAGTTACGGGATAATAATATGGCGTTTCGAAAAAAACAGAAGAAATGCCAGTGTAGTCTTAAATAGATGTTCTTACCCTGGGGGTCTGTGGATTTGGACGGAAAGAAAAAATTATACTTTATTTTCCCTAACCTGTCTCAGAAATTGAGTATTTTCCTCCATTACTATATCATAAATTAATTTTCGGCTATTTGGTTATTTCAAAGTAATTCTTTTCTTCGTAACCCTGTGTATTTTATTTTATGAATTTAGAAACATTTTGAGAAGGGGTCAGTAGGCTTCACCAAGGGCCCATGGCAAAAAAGAAAAGTTACACTCTAATGTACCCAACTTGGAAAATTTTCAATGAGAATTCTCAGAATGTGCTTTTTTGCTTTCTTTCTGTGTTAGAGATAAACAGTGACTGGTTATATACTTCATTTAATGTACTATTGTACCTTTAGGTTTATGTACAAGTTAATAAAGAAGCAGCAGATGATAAAAGTGTAGCAAAATCAGCACAGGAGTTCTTCCAACGATTGGAACTGGGCGATGTGCAAGCACTTTCACTGTGGCAAAAATTTCGGGACTTAAGCATTGAAGAGTACGTTCGGGTTTACAAGGTACTGGTTGACCCTCCCTTCTGCTTTCCCATGATGCGGTGCAGCTCTTGGCTGTAACCTGCATAGTAAAGTTGCTTGTGTTTTAATAATAGATCTGTAGATGAATTTAAAATTAGGACTCAAATTTTGTTTTTTGGGCTGAAAGAACTGCAAAATAATCCTAAACCAGTATCAGGTGATATTCTCATACTTCATTTTTATCTGGCTTTTCTGTTCTAGCATTCCTTCACTTTTTCGTATTTATTTTTTGTTCTTTCATTTCCTTAAACCGGTATATGATAGTTAATAAATTGATTCATTTAATAAACATTTGGTGGGTAGGGGATAATACAACAGCAAACAGAAGAGGAAAACCCTTGTTCTCGTGGACCTTACATTCTAGCCTAGAGACAGAGCACAAACTAAACAACTTAAAGATAAAACAAGAAACAACTCTTTTTTTATTAGATGGTGTTAGATGCTAGCTGGGGAGATCAGGTATGGAGTCTTTAGGTGGAATGAGGAGAATTTTGTAAAGAAGCCCATGTGACTGGAGTAAGTAAGCAAGATGAATGACAGGAGAAGGTTGAAGAGCTAGTAGCATATGGGGCATAATTCTAGGATTTCTCTAGGGCTATCCATTGCTTTTTGTGGTGATGGGAATCTTCTGTATCTGTGGCCGTCTCCTTCAGTAGCCACCAACCACATGTGGTCTGAAGTGTGAATAGTGTGACAGAACTAAATTCTCAATTTTGCTTAATTCCAGTTTAACAGTTTAGATTGTCACTTGGGCCTAGTGATTACTTTATTGCACAGCACAGTACCACTGTGAGGACTTGACTGGTATAGTGGAAACTATTAGGAGGTTTGAGGAGAGGAGTGATTTTTTTTTTTAAAACAAAAATAAAGAGACAGGTCCTCGCCATCTTGCCCAGGCTGGTCTTGAACTCCCGGGTGCAAGTGATCCTCCTGCCTCAGACTCCTAAAGTGCTGGGATTATGGGCATGAGCCACCACACTCAGCCCTTGATTTAATTTTTATTGTGTTCATGTATATGACAGGTGGTAGAGCATCCTTAATTTTGCCTTAGGGTAAGAATAGGAGATTCAATTAACATTTCTTTGTCTTTTTGTTTCTGAACTCTTTTAGCGTCTGGGAGTATATTTTGATGAATATTCAGGAGAATCATTTTATCGTGAAAAATCTCAAGAAGTCTTAAAGTTGCTGGAGAGTAAAGGACTCCTACTGAAAACAATGTATGATCAGGTTTCTGTTCTTTAGTAAAATTATTTGTTCTTTGAAATTGTTATTGATGTATCCTTTGAGTAAGGACAACAGAATGCAATGTGCAGCTTTCTTGGGATTTTTGATAGTGCTTTTTCCTGTTCAGAGTACTTTCCCACATTCTGTATTTTGCTGCCATAGCAAAAGCTGTTAAGGTTTGGAGAAACAATGTTACTTGTTTTTTTTATAAAGATGGGAACTGAAGCACAGAAAATACAAGTGACCTTCCTAAGGTCATATAACCTAATAATGGTATAACTGAAAAAAGGAAATAAATCTTATTATCTTCTGACTCAGTTTTACCTTTTAAAAGAAATCCCTGCCTTTTCAAAAAATATTTAAGGCGGTGAAAATAAGTATACTATAACAGGCTTATAAATGAGGAAAATGATGAAAACAGGAAGTAGAGGCCGGAAAAGTAATATGAAGTCAAAGATGATGTTAGCACATCCCTCCTGGAATTCTATTTCCTTGCTTATGGTAGGTTTTTTTCTTTAAAAAAAAGTTGTGATTGATGAATGACACATTGTATATATTTATGGTGTACAACATGATTTGATATATGCATACTGTGAAATGTTTAAATCAAGCTAATTAATATATCCATTACCTTTACATACTTACCTGTGATGAGAACATTTAAAATCTCTGTTAGCAGTTTTCCAATGTACTATGCATTATTGTTAATTATACTCACAATGCTGTACAATAGATCTCCCGAACTTACTCCTGTTGAACTTTGTAGCCTTTAACCAACATCTCCCCATTCCCTGCCTTTGGTAACCTCCATTCTACTTCTCTGCTTCTATGATTGGAATTTTTTAGATTCCACATGTGAGACTATACAGTATTTGTTTTCTGTGCATCGTTTATTTCACTGAGCATAATGTCCTTTCAGTTTATCCATGTTATCACAAATGACAGGATTTCCTTTTTTTTAAGGCTGCATATTACCTGTTGTATATTTTAAAGTCCACTCATCTGTTAAGGTTAATTCACATCTTGGCTATTGTGAATAATGTTACAATAACTATGGTAGGGCAGATTTCACTTGGACATACTGATTTCATTTGCTTTGGATGTATACCCAGATGTGAGTTTGCTGGATCATATATATGGAGGTTCTGTTTTCAGTTTTTTGAGGAGCCTCCACATTGTTTTCCATAATGGCTATACTAATATTCCCACCACTAGTATACAAGGGTTCCCTTGTATCCACATCATTACCAACGTTTATCTTTTTTTTTTTTTTTTTTTTTTTAATAAAAACCATCTTAACAAATGTGAAGAAATATCTTATTGTGGATTGTGGTTTTAATTTTGCGTTTACCTGATGATTAGTGATGTTCAGCACCTTTTCATATACTTGTTAGCCTTTTGTTTGCCTTCTTTTGAGAAATGTCTATACGGGTCTTTGGCCCACGTTTTTGTTTTTCTTTTTTTTTTTTTTTTTTTAAGTTCCCGGGCATGTGTACAGGATGTGCAGATCTGTTATATAAGTAAATGTGTGCCATGGTGATTTGCTATTTGCTGCACCTATCAACCCATCACCTTAAGCCCAGCATCCATTAGCTATTTTTTCTGATGCTCTCCCACCCCCCATCCCGCAACAGGCCCCAGTGTGTGTTCTTTCCTTCCTTATGTCTCTGTGTTCACGTTGTTCAGCTCCCACTTATAAGTGAGAACATACCGTATTTGGTTTTCTGTTCCTGCATTAGTTTGCTGAGGATAATGGCTTCTTTGGCACACTTTTTAATTGGGTTTTTTTTGGTGGTGGTATTGGTTTGGTTTAGTTTTTTGTTTTTGTTTTTCCATTGAATTGAGTTCCTTATATATTTTCATATTAACCTCTTATCAGATACATGTTTTCCACATATTTTCTTTCATGCTCTAGGTTGTCTCTTCACTTTGTTGATTGTTTTCTTTGCTGTGCAGAAGCTTTTTTAGTTTTATGCAATCCCATCTGTGTATTTTTGCTTTTGTTGCCTATGCTTTGAGGACTAGCTCCAAGAAATCTTGGTGCCAAGACTTCAGTATTTTCCTCTGATAGTTTTACAGCTCAGGTCTTAGATTTGTCTTTTAATCCACTTTGAGTTGAGTTTTGTACATGGTGAGAGATAAGGATCTAGTTTCATTCTTCTGCATATGGATATCCAGTTTTCCCAATGTCATTTATTGAAGAGACTGTCCTTTTCTTTTTATTTTTTTGAGACGGGGTCTCGCTCTGTTGCCAAACTGGAGTGCAGTGGCGTGATCTTGGCTCAGTGCAACCTCTGCCTCCCGGGTTTAAGTGATTCTCCTGCCTCAGTCTCCCAAGTAGCTGGGATTACAAGCACACGCCACCACACCCAGCTAATTTTTGTATTCCCCCAAAGTGCTAGGATTACAGGCGTGAGCCACCGCACCTGGCCAAAACTGTCCCTTTCTTACTGTGTTATTTTGGCACCTTTGTCAAAAATCAGTTGACCTGGCTGGGCACGGTGGGTCACGCCTGTAATCCCAGCAATTTGGGAGGCCGAGGTGGGCAGATCACCTGAGGTCGGGAGTTCGATACCAGCCTGACCAACATGAAGAAACCCCATCTCTACTAAAAATACAAAAATTAGCTGGGTGTGGTGGCACATCCCTGTAATCCCAGCTACTTGGGAGGCTCAGGCAGGAGAATCATTTGAACCCAGGAGGCAGAGGTTGCGGTGAGCTGAGATCAAGCCATTGCACTCCAGCCTGGGCAATAAGAGCGAAATTCCATCTCAAAAAAAGAAAAAAAAAAAATCAGTTGACCATAAATGTGTGAATTTGTATCTAGGCTCTCTATTCTATTCCATTGGTCTCTATGTTTTTGTCTGGTATGATGCTGTTTTGATTACTATAGTTTGTAGTAGATGTTGAGATTAGGTAGTGCGATGCCTCCAGCTTTGTTGTTGTTGTTGTTGTTGGAGACAGGGTCTGGCTTTGTCATCCTGGCTGTGGTACATTGGTGCTTTCTTGGCTCACTACAACCTCCACCTCCAGGTTCAAGCTATTCTCCTGCCTTAGCCTCCTAAATAGTTGGGATTACAGGCATGTGCCACCACACTCAGCTGATTGATTTTTGTATTTGTTAGGAGAGATGGAGTCTCACCATGTTGCCCAGACTGGTTCTTGAACTCTTGCCTTCAAGTGATCCACCTGCCTTGGCCTTCCAAAGTGCTGGGATTATAAACGTGAGCCGCCACAGCTGGCCCAGCTTTATTCTTTTTGCTCAATATTGCTTTGGGTATTTGGGGGTTTTTTGTGGTTCCATATAAATTTTATGATTGATTTTTCTATTTCTGTGAAAAATGCCATTGGAATTTTGGTAGGGATTGCATTGAATCTGTAGATTGCTTTTGGTGGTATGGACATTTTAAAAATATTGATTTTTCCAATCCAGTAATACAGGATATCTTTCCATTTATCTGGGTTTTGATTTCTTTCATCAGTGTTACATAGTTTTCAGTGTACAGATATTTTACCTTCTTGGTTAAATTTATTCCTATTTTGGTTTTGTTGACGTTATTATAAATGGAATTTTTTTTTTTTAATTTCTTTTTCAGATAGTTTATTGTTGTGTATAGAAATGCTACTGATTTTTGGCCAGGCGCAGTGGCTTACGCCTGTAATCCCAGCACTTTGGGAAGCCGAGGTATGTGGATCACATGAGGTTGGGAGTTCGAGACCAGCCCGGCCAACATAGTGAAAACCCGTCTCTACTAAAAACACAAAAATTAGTGGCTCGTGGTGGTGCATGCCTAATTCCAGCTACTTGGGAGGCTGAGGCAGGAGAATTGCTTGAACCTAGGAGGCGGAGGTTGCAATGAGCTGAGATCGTGCCACTGCACCACTCCAGTCTCGGCAACAAAGAGAGACTCCATCTCAAAAAAAAAAAAAAAAAGGCTACTGATTTTTGTATGTTGATTTTCTATACTGCAACTTTACAAAATTCATTTATTAATTCAAACAGTTTTTTGGTGGAATCTTCAGAGTTTTCTACTTATAAGATCATATTCAGAGTTTTCTATTTATAAGATCATATTGAAAAAAAAATCATATTACCTGCAGAGACAATTTAACTTCTTTTCCAATTTGGATACGTTTTATTTTTGTTTCTTGCCTAATTGTTTTCTAATTTAGCTTTTAGCTCCCTGTCAGCTAAACAGAGAAATACCAGTGAAAGAAGCCCAGACGTCTATAATGTAGAGGCAAACCAATTGCTTAAGAGACATGTCACTTTTCATAGTACCAAAGCAAAATTTCTCCTGTCATATTTATAAGGAAGATGTGAAACGTAGTTAATAGCATCCTCAGTAATGTCCCTAAGGAAAATTTTTAGATTCTCATATACAGATGCCAAAGTTTGGTCATACAGGAAAGACAAAAATCTGCAGTTTTAATACTTGGGTACTTTGTGGCATGTTAAAAATTAGCCCAATATTGAATGTTGTTATACCGTGAATTAGAAGGAAAATGTGTGACATTTCATAGTTACGATGCAGCTGCATCTCATTTTTCAACTGGGTATATTAAAGATTTTATTTCTGAGTACCTTATCCGGAACTACAGATTTAAAAGCTAAGATAACCAAATATTAATTACATCATACCCATTCGTAAGAGATTCTTGGTCATATTCTTGTTTGTTACCATTATTGGTTAAAGCTTGAATTGGCATTGCTTATTGCAAAGTGGGTAATAAATATAACTTCTGGTTTGCTGAAGGTAATGTTTTAGATATTACAGTTTTAAAGGTCTGAATTTATTATGTTGCTTCAAAGTTACCTTTTTGCATTTCTAGAAAAGGAACGGCTGTTGTAGATCTCTCTGGGAATGGCGACCCCTCTTCAATTTGTACTGTAATGCGAAGTGATGGTACTTCTCTCTATGCAACCAGGTTTGTAGCCTCTGTGAGGGTAAACATTTGGTTCTAAATCTGTTGCTTTCAGATGAAAAACTATTTACAATTAATTATGCATTATCAAACTCCACAGCTGACGACATTATTCTATAAGCTGTAAAACTGAAGTACTTCCTAATCAACTAAAAGTATTTTACAATGGCATGTTGGCAGGAAATGTATACTAAAAGATGACCATATTAGCTCAGGGGTTTCCTCATGCTGTAAAGAACATCTTACATGCACATAAATACCAGACCTCGTTGGGATTTGGTAAAGCAGGCTGAGGGAGAAGGCAGCCATGTCACATTTTTTTTCCATCTGTCTCCGTGACTGACCTTTGTGGAAGGGCCAATCTCTGTTCATCAGTAAGAAGTGGGTTTATCAAGCACTCTTATTTCTGGGACAAAGCTAATAGGAAAGAGAAGCACTGGTGGCAAAAGTGTCTCCCAGGCCAGAATTTTATATTAGGTCACAAATCACTTTTGTAACATAAAGTCATGATATTTTGTTGTTGTTATATTAACTACCATAATTTGTTCCAAACAAATTATGTACCTTAACACCTGTACTTTAAGCAACCAATCAAGTCTCTTAATTTCCCCTTAGGAAATTCATCTCTTACCTTCTGTTACTTTTCGACATTTCCCTTTACCAATTCTATGCAATTGGGATTAGGAAATGAGAAGAGCTTATATATCTAAGAGGTACATTGTTTTTCTAGATAAGCAAATATGTATATTAGAAAAGTTTTTTGTATCAACTAATTATTGCTAGACAGATTAAATAAATAAACCCTTGCACAGTAGTTGTAAGAAGTATCCATTGAGAACAGAGGCTCTGTAAGTATTCGGGTCTGGTTAGTGTCTTCTTTGGGCTATCATTAGGTCTCAATTTTTCCAACACCTATATTTTTCTTTGGAAAAAGAAACATCCCGTCAGAAAAGGGGCCCTATGACATGTGATCTCTATAACTATCCTGATTTGGTGTTTTTTCAGGCTGTCATTAGATGTAGACTTTTCTGTGTATTTACCTTAATACCTGTACTTTCTTTTTTTCTTTGAAAATAATTGTCTTTTTGCCACTTACTGAAATGTTAGATTTTTCGCTTTGCTTTATTGTCAGTTGCTTCTGCCTTCTAGTGGGTTTCTTATAGAATACCTTTGTGTGGGGGTTGTAAATCAAAGTTGTTATAGCAGACAAAAGTGCAGGAGAATACTGAAAAGCGCAGAGTGTGAGGCTGGAGACCTGGGACTGTCGTTTAATTCTCTGGGCCATGATTCTCTACTTTGTGAAAGGAGAGATCTGGATTAAATGACCTGGCACTTCTTTTGGCTTTGAAATTCAGTTTCTACAAATTCAACCTAGAAATTGTTCTTATTCTTTTGTGTTTTTTCATTGGATCAAAAAGTTTCCCTTTGTTTTGTCCTTGTCTCAAACCAAAAAAAGGTAACGCAAGTGCCTATTTGTGACATCATTTTTGTGATAATCTGCTATACAAGTTTCTCGACATTTTTAAAATTATAATCCCTCCAAGCAACCTTTTCAGCCATATTTTTCTTAATTGCCAATTCTCATGAAATTTTATCCCACACATTTTCTGTATCTCTGTATATATTGTATGCATATCTGTGGTTTATGCATGAAGAATAAGATTTTTTGTTGGCCAACTGTAGTGGCTCACGCCTGTAATCTTAGAACTTTGGGAAGCAAAAGCAGGAGGATCACTTGAGGCCAGAAGTTTGAAACCAGCCTAGGCAATATAATGAGACCCATCTCTGCAAAAAATATGCAGTGGCTCTTGCCTGTATTCTCAGCACTTTGGGAGGATGAGGAGGGTGGATCATCTGAGGTCAGGAGTTCAAAACCAGCCTGGCCAACATGATGAGACCCTGTCTCTACTAAAAACACAAAAATTAGCCAGTTTTTGCCTCCATTGAGAATGCAGGCTCTTTGCAATGTCAGGATCAGGAGATAGGTACTAATGACATTTTGATGATCCCTAACATTTCAAAAGATCGAGGAATGTTTTCAGTCTTTCCAGTATCATATGTTGTTAATCAAAAATAGCTCTAATTTTAAACTTTAATATTTCATAATCCTTGACTTGAAATTTTGGTTTATTTTTCATTATTTCATATGCCGACTAGATACTTGTATCTAATCAGAGATAAAAGAGAAATTCTGTCAAAGGACTTTATGGCCTTTTTTTTTTTTTTTTTGGAGACAGAGTCTTGCTCTGTTGCTCAGGTTGGAGTGCAGTGGCACGATCTCGGCTCACTGTGTAGACTCCACCTCCCACCTTCTAGGTTCAAGCGATTCTCCTGCCTCAGCCTCCTGAATAGCTGGGATTACAGGTGTGCGCCACCCCACCCAGCTAATTTTTGTATTTTTAGTAGAGACAGGGTTTCACCTGTTGGTCAGGCTGGTCTCGAACTCCTGACCTCAAGTGATCCTCCCACCTCGGCCTCCCAAAGCGCTGGGATTACAGGCGTGAGCCACCGCACCCGGCCGACTTTATGGTCTTTTAAATGCATTAGAAGGTATTCCCCTGACTGACCCAAGACTTTGAAAGTCCTTAGTAATACTAATAGGAGAGTATCTAGACAATACCTGTTTACTACATCATCTATATTTTAAATATGTTCGTTAAGAGAATATATTGCAGAGAAGTAATGGGTGATTCTTTTTAGTAGAGACTTAATCATAAAACATTTACCTACAAGACGCTTCACCCAGAGCTATTTTAGTTGTTATTACTACATGTTGTAGAACTTTTATATATTAATTTTATTTATTTATATTTATTTTAGGTTTTACTTTTGCCAGTGTTTTTGTTGTTTTCCCCAAACCTATTTTTATCATTTTATATCAAAATGTGGTATTTGAATTGTCTAAGTGTGGTTGGAATTCCTCAGGCTGTGGGATAATTTAAGTTCTTAATTAGAAAATGCTCATTGTTATTAAATAGGTAAAATCAATTATTACCCAGATCTGCTTAGTAACTCTTGGTTTATGGCCACTTTTTCAGAGATCTTGCAGCTGCTATAGATCGAATGGACAAGTATAATTTTGATACAATGATATATGTGGTAAGTAATCAGAACAAAAAGTTACGATCTCTAATTCATGAAAATTACAGAGGTAGAAATTGGATGCCATGTTGAAAAACTATGGAAAACTAATTATGTCAAACTACAGACAGAAGTCAACATTAAGTATGTTTAAAGTGCGCAACTTCTATTTAAAAGTTTAAACACTTAAAAATGAAAAAGTTTACATTGCTTCATAGTAAGAAAAAATTACCTGAATCAGTAAAATGGTTATGTGAAATTAATATATACAGATCACCATAATGCAAAGTTTTTTTGTTTTTTAGTTTTCAATTCTGAATTGGGGTCAACAGTTGTTTTTAAATAACTTTATTTTGAAGTAATTTAATACTCACAAGAAGTTTCAAAATAGTACAGTGTTTCCCCCCAAAGATAGTATATAACCATAGTACTTTTATCAATATCAGGAAATTAACATTGATAGAGACCTTACTGAAATTTCACCAGCTTTTACATGTACTCTCCTGTAGATGTTTGTGTGGGTGTGGTTTTATGAGACTTTATCACATGTATAGATTCATGTAACCATCACCACATTCAGAATATAGAACTGTTCCATCACAAAACAAACTCCCTTGTGGTCAACCACTTAATAATCACACCTTCACCCAATCCTAACCCCTGGCAGCCAGTGCTCTGTTCTTCAGCACAATTTTGTCACTTTAAGAATGTTGTATAAATGGAATTATACAATATGTAACTTTTGAGATTAGCTTTTTTCACTCAGTATAATGAATGCCCTGGAGAACTATCCAGGCTGTCCTGTGTGTCAGTAGTTCGTTCCTTTTATTGCTGAGTGGTATTCTAGTATCTTTTTCCCCTTTCGTTACTTACCATGTGAAACCTTCCTTTTCACTTAGAAGAAAAGTTGCCATCAAATATTTATTTAGAGCTGAACTTTGGTCTCAGAGACCAGGGTCATAATAGCCAAGAGGGCAGAAATTTAAATGGAATACTCAGAAGGTTGAAGTTCACATTTCCTACTGACACGGTGGAGTGCTACGGCTCTTATTCCCCTTCCTTGTAGAGCACTTCACTTAGACACTCTTCTTGTGGCATCCTCTTTGTGTTTACTTAAAATGTATCGATTGACAATGACTTTAGTCTGTCAAACCTCAAATATCTTAATTTGATTCAAGTCCAACCTATTTTTGTACATTAATTTGTAACTGTTCTTTTATTTTATATATGTTTTCTTCCCAAGACAGATAAAGGACAAAAAAAGCATTTTCAGCAAGTATTCCAAATGCTGAAGATCATGGGATATGACTGGGCAGAAAGGTAATGTCTGCATGGTTCTTAATTGTCTGTGCAGGGTCAGCTGAGCCTGAAAATGTACCTAGTGGTTAAAAGTTTTTCATTCAAATTTCAATTCTTTGTTTCAAGATATTAGTATGGAAAAGTAGATTTGATTTTTGTATTATATCTTGGTTATAATAATTTCCACCTTACATTTAATAACTGTATTTTTATTAGTTATCTGCTCTCCGTGGCTTAGTTTTCAAAATTCTTAATCCACATCTCCTTTTTCTACTAAAGGCAACTAGTAGTTTAATCACATGCTATTGATTATAGAGTGAAGATGTGCTTAATGTCCTTTGTAGCATACAAATCACATCAATTTCATTTTATTAATTTTTAAAAACTCTGAGGGTTAAAGTTCAAACCACTCTCTGAAAGGTATTATATGCTTTCAGCAGCAGCTCTTGTTTAGCTTTCAGTTAACTAGATGCCCACTCTTTTAGGTGCCAGCATGTGCCCTTTGGAGTAGTGCAGGGAATGAAGACTCGAAGAGGAGATGTCACTTTCCTGGAAGATGTTTTAAATGAGATTCAATTAAGGATGCTACAGAACATGGCTTCAATTAAGAGTGAATTCAGTTTTTTCTTATTAAAGTCATAACTTACATGCCACTTTTATGTTATTCTGGACTTTGGGCAGTGTGATTTATTATGTCTGTCCCTCCATTGAAGTCACTAACTTTGTCAAAAATAGCTTTCACTAATTAGAGGTGCCAGAATTTTTATACTTGCTACTCGGGAATTGGTCACTTCAATAATCTGAATTGCTATAACCTTGGTCCTCTTTTCATGAACAGCTGGAGCATTGTCATTCTGTTGTCTGGGTGGTCATGTGAAGTTTCTGTGTTACAATTTGGATTCAAATCACAAGTCCTTATGACTTTAACCTTCATCCTTGGAACACTAAGTATCAGATATCCTACAAGTATCTTTTGGATAAATAAACTTGGATTTCTTTCCCTTTAATGTAGGCAGGGGAAATGTCATTATCAAAGGTAAAATAGCCTAAATTAGGAAAGTAAATTACTCATTCTAAATCTGTTCTTTTTTTTTTTTTTTTTTTTTTTTTGAGACAGAGTCTGTCTCAAAGTCTGTCTTTGAGACAGAGCCCGCTCTGTCGCCCGGGCTGGAGTGCAGTGGCCGGATCTCAGCTCACTGCAAGCTCCGCCTCCCGGGTTTACACCATTCTCCTGCCTCAGCCTCCCGAGTAGCTGGGACTACAGGCGCCCGCCACCTCGCCCGGCTAGTTTTTTGTATTTTTTTAGTAGAGACGGGGTTTCACCGTGTTAGCCAGGATGGTCTCGATCTCCTGACCTTGTGATCCGCCCGCCTCGGCCTCCCAGAGTGCTGGGATTACAGGCTTGAGCCACCGCGCCCGGCCTCTAAATCTGTTCTTGATTGTCAGCATGCATTTTTGGCAGATATTACCTTCACTTGGATCCATGATTGGCACAGTGTCATGTAGAATAAAGATAGCTGCCTCTGTCTGTTTCAGCAACTAAAGAACTCAAGAACCCACAGGAGACTGCAGAGAGGGTCGGGCTCGCAGCACTCATTATTCAGGTCTGTTAAGACTCTTATCTGTGAGGCCCTTTTGTTTGGTACTAGAGCAAATCCCAGCAGTGAAGATTTCCTCTGTCGTTTTAGGACTTCAAAGGTTTACTCTTATCTGACTACAAGTTCAGCTGGGATCGTGTTTTCCAGAGTCGCGGGGACACGGGAGTCTTCCTACAGTACACACACGCCCGCCTCCACAGGTGAGAAGAGGCTGCAGGAAAACCTTGTACTGCACTGTGCTTCCCTAGGTTGGGTCCTGTGATTCTAAGACCAGGGGCCGTTTTCTCGGCTTTTCCAATATCTTCTATTCAGATCTGACTAGAGTAGGCCTTCTTTTAGGGAAAAAAAATTTTTTTATTGAGCATCTATGTTAGAAATATATTTATGTGTATTATCTTCGTCCTCAGAATAACCCTGTCGAAGAATATACTGTTACCTCCATTGTGTATGGATAAAGAAATAGATTTAGGAAAATTAAAGTATCAGATCAAACAGTGTTGGCATCAAAGTCTAGGGCTGTATTAAGGAGACCAAAATTGTGTATTAGAAGGTGATGTTCATCACTTGGAGCTCTGTGCCCTTGTATGACTTTTTAATCTTTTGATGTTTTTAACTTTAAACTTTTGATAACAGTTTGGAAGAGACTTTCGGATGTGGGTACCTGAATGACTTCAACACTGCTTGTTTACAAGAGCCACAGTCTGTTTCAATTCTTCAGCATCTTCTCAGGTACGATGTTTTCTAGGGATCATCAAGTGTGCTTCTGCTTATCAAAATGGCTATTAGCATTTTTGCTGCCTAGTCGAGTCAACAGGCCAGTAGCTGCCTTCTGCCTCTAGACTTTTCCCAAAGGGATGCCTAAAAAGTGATTATTTGCATTTTGAGGGCAGAGGGCATAGATTAAGACAATGCTCAAGGAGGACAGTCTTTAGGTCTTCAGAATATTATCACTGATGAATAGCACATGTGTCTAGCCACCTCGGGCTCAAAGAAAGCCTTATAAAAGCATAACCTTTTAGTGTGAGAAAGAGCATCTTCTTGCCCTCTGTGATAAGTGAAGGAAAACATCTGCCTTTGTGCAGCTTCCCAGAGACCGTAAGTCCTTCATTTGCCTCTTGGTTTCAGTTCATAATCTCAAATACATGTATCTGATGCTCCCATGCTAGGCAAGACACCACACATTCTAGCTGTGATGGGCATTGTTGGTGAAGCCAAACATACCAGAGCTTAATCTCTAGAAGGGATGGTGGGTGGTTATGAACAAGGCAGTTTTCTTTGATTGCTATATAGTAGTCAGTGGTTCTTTCCTGGGATCAGAAAAATTTACTCACATGTACAATAGCTAATGTGAGGAAAAATAAGCCACCTGGGTTGTCTTAGCACTGAGGGTAGACTTTGGTCATTTATATTTTATGTTCCTAAACATGGCTGGAGGCTTTTTACATTCACCAGCCATGATTAAAATTTTTGATGTGGACTAGGTCTAGGGAATAGCAAGATGATTTAGAAATCCCTGCCATCAAAGAATTTGTAAGACAGAAAATGTTCCTTTGCCTACAAATGTACACACAGTTTTTTCATATCCTTCTACTCTTTTTTTTTTTTTTTTGAGACAGAGTCTCGCTCTGTGGCCTAGGCTAGAGTACAGTGACTGAATCTCGGCTCACTGAAACCTCTGCTTCCCAGATTCAAGCGATTCTCCTGCCTCAGCCTCCCGGGTAGCTGGGACTACAGGCGCTGGCCAACACGCCTGGCTACTTTTTGTATTTTTAGTCAAGAACGGGGTTCACCATATTGGCCAGGCTGGTCTCAAACTCCTGACCTCGTGATCCACCCACCTCGGTCTCCCAAAGTGCTAGGATTACAGATGTGAGACACTGCGCCTGGCCGTACCTCCTACTCTTAATCATGTCAAGTCAATCTTATATTCATGATCTTTTAATGTCTAATGTCTTAGTGTAACATGTACAGTCTTCCTGTTCACTGTTCCTGTCATCTTTTAGGTTCGACGAGGTGCTTTATAAGTCATCTCAGGATCTTCAACCCAGGCATATTGTCAGTTACCTTCTAACTTTAAGGTACTTTATAATCTTCCTGTTTTCAGATGTTTAATGGCATTTGAGACCTTTCTTTCATCTAAAGGTTTCCTATAAACAAATTCCCTAGTCTAAAATTTGATGTGCTTTTAGTTATAGGAATTATTGTTTCATCTATACAAATTAGCAGTTAATGTTCCTTCATTCATTCAGTGATACAAGGTACTGTCACCAAGACTGGAGAATGGGAAGTGACAACTCCACAGTTACAGCACAGTGCATGTGTGTTATGTTAGAGTGAACATGAGAGACGGTGTTAGGGCAACCAGCCCAGCCTTGAGAGATCAGAGAGGGCTTCTCAGAGGAAAGGAGATACTAATCAGGAGAAGGAATGTGGCTGGGAAGAAGAAAAAAGCCCAGAGTTGAGCAAGAGCATAATAATACATTTTAAAGGATCCATAAGCATTGTCCTGGGAGGCTGATAAATGAAGCGTGTATAAACCTGTTTGCCATGTACTGAGGCATTTAAACTTATTTTCAGGACAGTGGGGTCCATACAGGGATTTTAAGCAGAGGCACAGAAAAATAAGCTAGAAAACTTAATTTTTCTAATATTTAATGACAATTTCATGGTGTCTATTTTAGAAACTTGAAATTGAAATTATTGAGTCCACCCTTGTATAGCAGCAGCTGTATCTTCCATAAAGCTATTTAATAAAAGAAATTTTGCTTTTACTCAATATTTATTGAAATCAGACACTTATCAGGACTGTTTTCTTGATTATACTTTTTACCTTGTCTTCTCTAGATTTATGTAAGGATTTTTTTCTTCCTTTAAATGACACTTAAGACATACAGAGGTGAAGAAGTCTTTTTTTTTTCTTTTCTTTTCTTTGAGACGGCATCTCACTCTGTTATCCAGGCTGGAGTGCGATCTTGGCTCACTGCAACCTCCACCTCCTGGATTCAAGCAATTCTCCTGCCTTAGCCTCCCTAGTAGCTGGGATTATAGGCGTGCCACCCTCACGCCCAGCTAATGTACAAAATCTTATGAAATGTCATTTTATCATTAAAACTGATGTCTTAAGTATCATTTCTTTGACACGTTGTTATACTTGATGCCATACCTAAATTTAAAAAGATACTTTAAAGAAGAGTGGCCAGTGTGTGTGGAGAGTGGATAACTAGTTTCTACCCACCTCACTGTACAGAGGAAAAGGCCATGCTGTGTTATACATTTGATTGTAGGTTGCCTAAATGAGGAAAAATGATTAGAAAAGAATCCTTTATATTTGTAAAATTAACAATGAAATCATAATCTTAAGAATTGCCCACCTCTTAGCAGTAGAATAGGACCGAGATCTGAAGCTTGAGTTTTGAATTCCAGTTTCAACTTTACAGTTTTGAATACATCCTTTAATGGTTCTTTGCTTTATTTATTAAGTTGAAGGAGTAAGATTAGGTATCAAGCTCATATGTTACAACAGGAAATTACTGCTGGTACCGTCATGATTTCTCTCTTCCTGTTTCAGTCATCTTGCAGCTGTGGCACACAGAACACTACAAATAAAAGATAGTCCTCCTGAAGTGGCTGGGGTATGTTATGTTGAATGTTTTCTGTATAATCCCTAGCTCCTCAGACTAATATTACTAAGTCAGTCTTGTAAATTCTTCTAAAATAGCATTCTGTTGTTCAACTGTAGCAGTGTACTTCCTCAGCTAATAATTAGGCTGTAACAATCAATGTTTATATACTTCCCAACATACTAGACTATGAAGCACATTTTCCTACATGAAATATTATAGTGATAAGTTTCCCTTATCTGAAGGCATACTGTATAATACTATCACTCCCACTCCATGACACTTTATGTACAGGTCTTACTATAAGGGATGCTAGGAATTTATCTTCTCTTGCCTGTAGTAACTCTAGGGCACTTTGACATATTGTTCCTGCTTTAAATTAGAAAGAATTACCTTTAAAACCATTCTCATGTATTGAATACATTCCTGTTATTGAATATTTTAAATCATTCTTTATTTTGTAGGCCAGACTTCATCTTTTCAAAGCTGTCCGTTCTGTCCTAGCCAATGGAATGAAACTTCTTGGAATAACACCTGTATGTAGGATGTAATTTCCATTAAAATGGCTTTTAAAATGTCAAATGAACTCTAGTTATCTATTCTGAGATGCCTTACTGTTCAGAATAATTTTTTTTTTTTTGAGATGGAGTTTCTCTCGTTGCCCAGGCTAGAGTGCGATGGTATGATCTTGGCTCACTGTAACCTCCGCCTCCTGGGTTCAAGCAATTCTCCTGCCTCAGTCTCCTGAGTAGCTGGGATTACAGGCATATGCCATCACGCCTGGCTAATTTTTTGTATTTTTAGTAGAGATGGGGTTTCTCTATGTTGGTCAGGCTGGTCTCGAACTCCCGACCTCAGATGATCCGCCCGCCTTGGCCTCCCAAAGTGCTGGGATTACAGGCATGAGCCACCACCACCAGCCAAAGTTAAACTATTATTCTGTGTCAGAATCTGTATTAAGTGTGACTTGTCAAGTTATTCAGTCTTTATCCTTAAATAAGTCATCTGAATTATCTTATGGTCAGTAGGTATTTAAATAGACACTGAGTTTTTTTAAACCCAAAGCTTTGTGGTCTAATGGGGCTAAAGGATTTGAGTTTAAACTTTGGCTTGAAATTTCTTACCATGTCATTCTTCCAGAAACTATTCTTACATATGATTCTATAGTAGATTATACATGATTCAGAAACTATTCTGAAATGATTTAATGTTTTCATGAAATAAAAGAATTGGTGGGGGGGAAAGTATCAATTTTCTTGTAATTGTGGCTAGTTTGGAATAAACATAGAGAGATAAAAAATAAGCATCTTTCTGTCAGTATAGCTGACAGCTACTCCTAGAGACAATAGACCTCATGCTTCCCTTTGAGTTGACATATACAGGTAACTCTTACTGTGTGAATTCAGGAACTAAATACATTTTAATAGCAAGGAATTACTTGTAAAGACATTGAATTAGGATCTTTTTGTAAAATGTAGTCCATTAATTCAACCATAATTTGAAATGGAGTTTCTTATAGTTTCCTATCATATATCTTCATATTGGTGACATACATTTTGTGTGGCTTCATTAGATAACATGAGCATGGCTTAGGCAACAAGAGTAGGATGTGGTGTGTTTGATCAGTATGGCCATCCTCATCAGCCAGCATTTCCATTCAGGTCTGCTATAATTTATTCTAAATGTTGCTAATAGTAGTCTTTTGAATACCAGTGATAGTCTATTTTTATGAATAAAGCAGCAAATTAGCACAAACTGAAGCTTCTCTAGCGTGAAAATTGTTTCAGATTAGCAATTATGACTTACCTTCTTAGTCCTAGAAAAGATTCAGCCTTGCAGTTCCAATTTAAGTGAAATAACTCCCAGATAGCTAATTTTCGACTGCCAAGTTTTTCTTAGCATAAACCAGCCAAGGAATAAAAATGTAGAGACATGTTTTACACATCCAATATAAACTTTCCCCTTTCAAGATCAGTAGTGTCTTCCTGAGTATTTGAATCTTGAGTGAAACCATACAGGAACAGTAATGGGTAGAGCCAAATCTTTACAAAAGCTAAAAAGATTTTTCATTAATTCTTAGAACCTAGACATCTGTAGCCCTGTTTGTGGACCTTCTTAAAAATTCTTTTTTGCTTAAGGCTTGCCCAGAGTTGATTTGCAGCCGGAGAACCCTAACTGATACAATTCTACATACAGAAAATAAAAGTGCATTATTTTAATGGTCATATGTATAATATAAAAAAGTGATTAAACAGAATTCAGAATTCATATAAATAAAGTTTATTGCTGAATTTCCCCCATTAACATTACAGAAAACACTGAAATTTCACAAACTATTGAGAGTCCAACAGTTAAACATACTTTATTTAAAAAAGTACAAAAGTGACATTAGAAATTTTTTTGAAGAAAAGTATATCATCTAACAGCAAAGAAAGATGAACCAGATAATGAATGGCACAAATATAGCACTAAAGGGGTACTCAATCACCACCGAGAAATCATCATCTGAGTTATGAAATAGATTCATTTTGAGAAGTTACACATTCAGTTTGTTTATGAACTAGTCTGTCTTGTTTCTGCCTCTTGTAAGTAAAGAACTAAGTCTTTACTGCTGCTAGGACAAAATACTGTACATGAATTGGAGAATAAGGAGGGGTCATCCTTCTCCCCTGGTACCTGAACAAGAGAACAGTTAGTACAGAAATGGCTTTGGCACTTTAACCCTTAGACATTGTCCCAAACCTTGTTACTTGAGTATTGTAGCCTCACCATGATTTTTTTTTTTAACACCATATCATCTCCATACTTCTTATGTACAAATTATATATATATACACAATAATAAAATTCCTTCATTCTAAAACAATAGTTTGACCCCAAACAGGTCCACATTAAGTTTTTGTATTAGCAGTTCACTCAGATAGCTTTGTTTGTTGTTGTTTCCACATACAGCACTGATCTTAATTCTTATGCCATATAGTTAATTTTTTATTTGTTTATGCTACCTTCTGGGATTGACTTAAGGCTCTAGTTTAATGCAAATGGTTTAGTCTTAACAGGAGTCTCACGTGAGGCTAAAATCACACACCAATAACTCTCTCCTTTGAAGCTGTTTCTCCTTGTTGGATGGATGTAGTGTCTTGTCTGGGTAATCCATAGAGATATATGGAAACACATACAAGAAGAGTACCCAGGGCAAAGGTGAGTGCTGAAAAGAAAAAACAAAACAGCTTTATCTGTATGTGTGTCTTTAAAACTGCCTAATGATCAGTTTAAAATTTTGAAAACTCTTAATTGTGGGTTTACGCTATCAGATCATATTTATATGATGGCAAGGTTTAGAAAGGTCTTCTATTACAGCCAAAAAAAAATAAAAAAAAGGAGGGGAGGCAGAGCGGGTAAAATCAAGGCAGTGTTGATCACTGATGAGACTTTTTAGAACATGAGTATGCCTAACTGACACCACTCTGACAAAGAACATACTAATTTCCCTATAAAATATATAATTTTTTTAAAATGTAAGTATAAATGTATGTATAAGTACAAAAGAAAATGTGGTAGAATTGGCTTTTCCATGATACCAGGAACCTGTGAAAGTTTAGAGTAAAAGATAGTTGAGCAAAATTCAGTTAGGTGACCATTCAAACAAATCAAAAAAATCATAATTTCTTAATAGGAAATAAGACGATAATTTACTACTAGTCTTAACCCTTTTTTCATCTTTTTTTTTTTTTTTTTTTTTTTGAGACGGAGTTTCGCTCTTGTTGCCCAGGCTGAAGTGCAATGGCGCAATCTCGGCTCACCGCAACCTCTGCCTCCCGGCTCCAAACGATTCTCCTGTCTCAGCCTCCCGAGTAGCTGGGAGGAGCATGCTCCACCATGCCTAGCCAATTTTGTATTTTTGGTAGAGACAGGGTTTCTCCATGTTGACAGGCTGGTATCGAACTCCCGACCTCAGGTGATTGCCCGCCTTGACCTCCCAAAGTGCTGGGATTACAGACATGAGCCACCATGCCCGGCCCCTTTTTTCATCTTAATCTTAAAAATCAGGATACAAGAAACCAAAATATAACTTGTCCTAACTTGACAAATAAATATATTTCTACGACATCAAGCTTTATTTTAGTTCACTCCTAACTGAAAAAAAAACCAGCTGTGCCTTCAAAAAAGGGGAAGGTAGGATAAAAACTTATATCTAAACAGTTAACTGAAAGATTGCTAAGACATGCTAGTTGATCATCAGTAAGAACAAAAGCATTTTATACTGTTCCTATGTACTTCTTATGAGCAATGCTATAAGGATTTTGTTGAACATAAAGATAGATCAGAATTACAACTAAAAGCATTTTATACTGTTCCTATGTACTTCTTATGAGCAATGCTATAAGGATTTTGTTGAACATAAAGATAGATCAGAATTACAACTAAAAGCATTTTATACTGTTCCTATGTACTTCTTATGAGCAATGCTATAAGGATTTTGTTGAACATAAAGATAGATCAGAATTACAACTAAAAGTTTACCCAAATCGGGTAGAAAAATATCTAAGGGAAATCCTATAAGTACCTGATGACTGAAATGGTAAGTGGTTGGTAAGTAGTGCCAGGCACTACTCTAAAGCACTTCACCTGAAAACTACCCTAGGCAATAGGTGATATTATTCCCATTTTACAGATGAAGAAAGTGTCACCCAGGGTACAGAACTTCCCCAAGGTTACACAGTTAAGAAATGGTACAGGCAAGATTTGCCACACACTATACATGGTTTTCTAAAATTTCTACAACATTGGCTTTTCCCTATTTCCATTTATAGACAGGAGTCAACTTAAAAATGAAATGTAAATATAAGCCAGGTCTCTCTTACTTGATATATTTAATAGCTATTCTTCATATATTGGTTTGTTATAATAATTGATCAGTAAAGAAAATTATTACACTATAAAAGCACCCTGAAATGTTAAGTCAGTATCATTGCTTAAATAATTTAGAAGCCAAATTAATGCTGGGTATGTTATATTAGGACTAGCAAAGCAGTGGTACTGGAATGCCAGCTATATTAATGAGTTTTATATTAATTACATATTGAATGAAACAAAGATATAAAAGACAAAATCTAGATTTGGATTTTGTTTTCAAAACCATCTCATACCCGAATCCAAACCAGTTGGAAAGTACAAGCTGAGGGAGGAATAAAAGATGTTTTCTACATTCCTCTAAATAATGAGCCAATATAGTTTAAACTGACTGCTGCAAATAATTTCCTAAAGTCTTTATATGTATTTCCTTGAGTACCTTCTCACATTCAGTCACTCAAGTTGTCCTATATAATACCTAAAAAATACAGGGAGGCCTTGACTGCAAAAAAAGTCCCTTCACTTTCACATAGAACTAGTACCCCTCGTCTTAAGCTCTAAGACCACTTAAACAACCAAAATACTGCTTAGCCACATCCCATACAACTATGAACAGTGGTACGGGTAGAATAAACTGTAGCAACAAAACTAGGAATTTCTGTAAACAGTATGGCCAACTGCCACTTTTAAATAAAGGAATACATGAATCAAGGAAATGAGAGGCTCTTCCATGTTAAAAACTCAACACAAACTAAGACATACTTATCTGTAATCCAAACAGCATTACTGAAGCAATGGTGGAAAGGACAATGGCCGCTGCTGCAGAAAAGCCTTTCATGATGTTGTCTGTGTACTTAACCACAACAGAAGTGTAGAGGCCACCAACACTTGCAAGAACTTGTATATGGAAAGAAATAAAATCTTATCACTCAAATAAATGAAACATTACATAATGGTGAGGCAATTTTCATCCCCAGAGATGCCATACTAATTTACCTAGGAAAAGGAAAATACTGTTTTCCTTAGGAGTCATCTGAGAGTTTGTACTAAAATTGAGTAGTAGTTCCTATATAATACTGTTTTTCCAAAACAATGCCCAGAGGGCTATGTGGTATACTAAATTTTATACATTTTTTGCTAATACGTTAGATATTTTGGGGCATTGCTATCCCAAAGCAATTTTGCCTTCACAATCAAAACTAAGTCAATAAAATGAAAATACATTCAAACTGGTATTTACAGTATCAAAGGATTAATTTCAAAATGTTATAACAGCTTAAAATGGACATCTAACTTAAAAAAAAAAATAAAGGATCTACTAAGAACCTTTAATTCCTGGATACTTACAGATGACAAACCAGACATAATATGTGTAACCATAGAAAAATCCTTTTTCTTTAATTTCAGCTCCATCTGACAAGTAGACGCCAACTAATGTCACAATAATCCCTGATAGATACATTTGAATGTTTCTCACCCAAAGAGAAGTATCTGAACTCTTTAAAACTTTTTCAAAATATACTCCTGAAAGAAGAAAATTAGACATGCAAATATTAAAGATTACTATAAATTAATTTAAAATGTCTTTCCTTTAGAACAATATCCTAGAGATATATAAAGTATATGATTTGGGGAACAAAACATACTTAAATGTGCACTTATGTAGGTTGTGACACATGGCATACTGTACATTATAAATTTATGTTTTTACAGAGTATATAGAATAATAACAGTGGAAAGTTTATAAGCTACATTTAACAGAAAGCTGTTAAGACAGTTTCTGCCTTTATTATAGCAGTAAGATAGACCACAAAAGCTCTCTATACTACTTAACGCCAGTAAATTATTTGCTTTGGTCAGCTGAAAAACTACACTATTAAGAGTGAATTATAATCACACCCCTGTAATATCTGCCTACTAATGAATACTCCTAATTCTGCAACATAATCTATAATCACCACTAGGAATCTTTTCAGAGTAACAACCAAAATGTAAGTAGAATTTGCTGTGTGAAACCATTTTCCTTTAAAGCAGGGTTCCACAAGCCAAGTTCATACACAAGGTCAGAAGGATCATGAACTCCCCAACTGGATAATAAATTTTGTGTATATGTGCATTTTTCTGGAGTTGAAAGTCCATAGATTTTTTTCAGATACTTCAAAGGAGTACATGATACCCCTCCCCCACAAAAGTCCCCTGTCTCTCTGGATTTATACTTAAAATAAATGCATATTTTACAAAGCCATTAAATATTTTAGTTATAAATATCATGTTAGAGACTTAGGAATTGCCAATGAAGTATTTATCAACTAAAAAGTCTAACGAAAAACAAGATTATTTTTGATGAGTCTGTGTTGGAATGGGAACATAAAATAGCTATTCTTATTTTCACCTTTGATTTTACCTTCTGGGAAAAAGATTTATCCAGTGCCCAGTTACCCCAAACACAGAGAGATATTAAACCACCCTCTGTTTCCTCAATTGTGTATTAAGAGAGTGAGTTAGTAAAATGTTGAACATAATCATTTAACTATTCAAGATACTGCAAAAAATCAAATAGTATATTTTTTAGGTAACTCAATTTTTGTTCCCAATTTGTTGGTTTCTAGAACACAATGCTATCATTAAGTATATTCCTGAATCTATGTTTTCCCCTCCTATACAACATCTTATTTACAAGCAGTATTTTACTTCTGTATTCAGCCTGCTTTTCTAATCAAAAATAGAGTCCTGACTTGAAATAGGTACAAATACAGATACATAATAAAGATGTATAGCTATAACTAATAAATTCCACTAAAAGCTTTAAGCAGAATATATTAAAAACTATCATCTCTGCTGGAACTATTTGTAAAACTTTTTTTATGTTACACTTAATATTCATACTTTCTTATCTTGATGCATTGCAGGAGTGCTTGTCCCTACACGTACAACTCCAGACTTCCATGGATTTTTGATGTTAGTGATTTTGTGTTGTCTTTCCTCCCTGTTTGGTTGTTAGTTTTATGTATTATGCTTTCTAAGGTACTCTTGACCCACCTCATCATCCTACTCCATAGCTCCTAACCTGTTAAAGCAGAGAAAGAACTTGAGGTTACAGGGGAAAAAAAGATACTTAGGTGGCAACATTAACAACCTAAAGCAGCAGGATCTGACTTGAGGATAGTGGCAGTTCCAGAAAAAAGGAAAGGGCTTTCTGAAGGCTAATGTTCTCCATTTTCAGAGGTCTTTTTTCATTTACTTTTGGGTTTTGGGCCAGACTTGAGATGGTCAAGGATAACAGAAGTAGTTAACTGCAAGTATGAATAGGGATTGAGTCTGAACTTAGTTGAACAATGCTATACATTTACTGAAAAAACAGCTGACATAAAACTAAATATAAGCACGAAGATAAAGTTTAATGGGAATAAAACTGAGAAAGCAAGATAAACTAGACTGGTGTCTAAAGTTTGATGTTTTCGAAAAATATGGCAAAAGAATAAAACGATGCTTTCATGATTTACCTGCAAATCCTGAGCACAATACAGCAATAGCTATAGCACCAAACCCTAATAATGGATTTTGTTCCACCTGCAATATTAATTTTTAAAGTTATTTTTAGTGACTAATAAACAAGAGTTCATCCAAGAGTCCAAACAAATAAATACAAAAACCTGTGTTACAGTCTTACTAAAAGTATATTCCACATCAGACACAGCTATTCTATAGAATAAGACAACTAAACAAAAAGACCATTCCAGAAATTAACCAGGGCACTTGGCTTAAGTGAAAAATGTGTTCCTCAAATCACAGCCATAGTATATGCTTAATATATTGTGTGCCCACTGTTTCCTAGTATCAATAAGCACTCTAGCATGAACTTTTGAACAGGCCAAGTCAGCATGCTACTTAATTTTAATTTCTACTATCACTCTAACTTAAAAGCTTATAGCATCAATCCTGAAAATGATAACCATTTAACTTATTTATTCCTCATCACCTACAGGATAAAGTGCTGCCTCTTAAGACTCCGCAATTTATTGAATTTTTAGTATACCTTCTGTGTACCAGATACATTATCTATACACATAGCTATGGTTTGAATGTCCACTTCAAAATGCATGTTGAGATTTAATTGCCATTGTAACAGTATTAGGAGGTGGGCATTTAAGAGATGATTAGGTCATGAAGGCTCTGTCCTCAAGAAGGGATTGATGCCATTACTGAGGGAATGAGTTAGTTATCGAGGGAGCAGGTTTCTGATAAAAAGGATGAGTTCAGCCCACTTCCCTCTTTGTCACATGGGATCGCTTCTGCCTTCTGCCATAGAATGACCCTCACCAGATGCCAGCACTGTGTTCTGGACTTCCCAGCCTCCAGAACCATGGGCCAAATAAACTTCTGTTCTTTATGAATTACCTTCTCTGTGTATTCTGTTATAGCAGCAGAAAATGGACTAAGATACATACTAAATGAATAAAGAAGATTATAATACACAGCTCTGGTTCTTAGTGTCTTACATAGGCAAAATTGACAAGTATATATAACCAAAATAGTATGAGACTAGTGCTAACAGATCCAAGTATATAAGTCCTAACCCTCTGTTTCACTTTATTTTCTGTTTGTTCTAAACTGTCAGGAGTTTTCATCAGTCTTCCCTGAAAGATAAATACTATCTCAATAGTATCACTGAAATTAGAGGGTTGAGATTCATGACTGTAATATGACAAGTATATACCTTGTTCAAAATAAATAAGCCTGATATAAGAAAAGTACCACTTTATGGTACCTGAGAGAGCAAGCTTGGTCTAAAATGTTTGCATGAAGATAAAAGGAGAAATAGAAGATACTGTAGACCAGTGGTTCTCAAAGTATGGACCCTGGATCAGCAGCAGTGGTACCACCTGGGGGTTTGTTAGAAATAAAAACTGTCAGGCTCTACCCCAGACCTACGGAACCATAAACTATGGGAATGGGCCCAGCAATCTGTTTTAACCAACCTTCCAGTTGATTCTGATGTACACGAAAGTTTGAGAACCACTGCTATAGACTACACATTATTAACAAGGATACCTTCCTAATACAAATTTCAGGACTGACATAGATAGAATAAAATCATACTGTGAGATATCACCTATCCCACCAATTCTTGACTGACTTTCCTGCCAGTTTAAATCTCTCTACAGTTAGGAAAAATAGTGATGGAAACGGCTTATCTGAACTTGATTCTGACAAGAAACTACTGGGTGATGAAGTAGATGTGATGGAAACTTTGGAAGAAAGCAACCATGTGATCTGAGCATGAGCCAAACACAGCACAGTTAAGAGACATGTGCTCCAGTCCTGAATAAATCAAAATTCAAAAATGTAAAACTTTAAGTTAGAATTCCATGGCTCGTGAGAAGATGATTCAAGAGAGATTAAGAGTTACTGAAGGAGGTGGTTCTGGTGAAGAGTAAAAAAAAGAATGCATAAGGAAATCAACATGTTTAAATAAGGGCATCTTCACTGAATTCTGATTTTACAAGAACAAAACTGAGATATAGATCACCAAGAGGACTCTAACCAGGAATTTAAGAATAGTATCAAGAAATCGAAAACTCAGAATAAGTTGAGGCTTGCAAAAATACTGTAAGGCATTAAAGAAAGCTTTTTTTGAGACAGGATCTTGTGGTACAATCATGGTTCACTGCAGCCTCAACCTCCTCAGCTCAAGTGATACTCCCACCTTAGCTTCCTAAGCAGCTGGGACTACAGGCATGCATCATCACATCTAGCTAAATTTTAAATTTTTTTGTGGAGACATGGTCTATGTTACCCAGGCTGATCTTGAACTCCTGGGCTCAAGCAATTCTCCCCGCCTAGACTACCTAGCTAAATAAATTTAAAAGACTATCAAGAAAAGTAGGTGAGTTAGTATATATAAAGCATTTAGATAATGCTAGTATTTAGTGCCATATAAATGATTACGGCTATTATTGTTACACTGATTACCAGCAAAATGTTAGAACAGATTTAGAGATGACTTGTACTTAAGAAGTTTAACAGTCATCAGTGGAAAGTAGTGTGACTTCACTAAGTGTGAAACATACCAGATTTCCTTACTGAAATGACTCCTAATGTTAAGTGATGAGGGGAATTCCATAGGGATAATATTTGGCAAGAAATCTGACAGATTGCATATTATTGTTTTTATTTTTTTATTTATTTATTTTTTTTTTTGAGACAGTCTCGCACTGTCACTCAAACTGGTGTGCAGTGGTGCAATCTCAGCTCAGTGCAACCTCTGCCTCCCAGGTTCAAGCAATTCTCCTGCCTTAGCCTCCTGAGTAGCTAGGATTACAGGCGCCCACCACCATGCCCAGCTAGTTTTTTGTATTTTCAGTAGAGACGGGGTTTCACCATGTTGGCCAGGCTGGTCTCGAACTCCTGACTTCATGATCTGCGCGCCTCAGCCTCCCAAAGTGCTGAGATTACAGGCGTGAGCCTCTATGCCCAGCCACATATCTTTATAGACAACACAGAAATGTAGTAAGGATAAAGATACAATCCATACGCGCATGAATGCTCATACAGAAAAATGCTAGTTAATTGAACAAAATCAAGCTAGACCATCAACCAATACCAACTTGCCAGGCAGATAGATAAGCCACGTTAGAAACAGATCCTCCAGCCGTAGTCAAGCCTTCAGCTGACTGCAGCCCTAGCCAATATCTTGACTGCAACCTGAAGCCAGAACCAGCAAGCTAAGGCACCCTCAAATTCCTGACCCATAAAAACTATGAGAGATGATAAATGTTCAGTAAGCAAGAAAAAGATCAAGCTAGAGACAATTCTAAAGGTACAGCCACAGAGCTCTGGTCCTGTTCTATCTAAAGTTTTCATTAAAGACCTAGAAGGCATATCTTTTTTGACTCTGGAAAGCATAATACCCAAAGGAGAAGCTAATAATGGATAAGAACTGGAAAGAACCCAAGGGGCTGAGCAATGACCCAAGGCTAACAAGATAAGCTTAATAAACACAAACACAACCTGCATTCTGGTTTAGAATGAGCCAGAGTTTGAGTTCTAGTGTCAACGAGAGTCTATTCCAGTCCTGACACTTGGAACCCACTTAACCAGTATTAGAGGAGTGTATGGCAGTGCAGACAGATTGAGGAAACAGTGGGGTGAGATGGATACAAGATACATTTGAGACAAACTATTTGGGTGACACATTTACATATAGTGGTTTATGACCAATTGTAAAATAGATACTTTGCCTGCCCCCTAGAAATTAACAGTCATGTACCACATAATGACATTTCAGTCCATGATGAACCACATATAAAACTGGTCCTGTAAGATAAAACTGTATTTGTACCTTTTCTATGTTTAGGTACACTTACCACTGTTACAACTGACTACAGTATTCAGCACAGTAACATGCTGCAGAAGTGTGTAGCCTAGGAACAACAGGCTATACTGTACAGCCTAGATGTGTAGTAAGTAGTCTATACCATCTAGATTTGTGTAAGTATACTCCATGATGTTTGCATAACAATGAAATCACCTACTGATGCATCTCTCAGAACGCTGAACTTATATTTTGTTAAGTGACGCATGACTGTATAACAAGTCTCCAGTATTCAGAACAAAGGGGTAATTACCAAGTTGTGCCTCATACTACTTAGACAACATCGGGAGACAGAGAAGTTTTAGGATATATTGAGGAATAATGATACATGAATGCATCTAGGAGAGAAATATAAGGAAAAGCGTAGGGGCAGAAGGCAAGGATCAGGAAGTCTGTCTAGAAACCATATTATAGAAAGAAACAGTAGGGTTTTAATTGGGGAAGGAGGAGACCTGGAGGGTGGGGATATGATACTGTTCACAAGCACTGTACATCCCAGCCGCCTTCCATTCCTAAGAGAACCATAGTCCATTTGCTAAAAGTTAAACACAGTAAATATTCAACTGTAGGAAACGCCTGACCTTTACAAAACTATTCACTGGCATCCCATTTCCTGTTTCTCTTTGGGGAAATAACTGATTGAGGCATACAATATAAGAAAAAAAATCATGTATGTATCTTAACATTAACTTTAAAAATCAGTTATGTACCTTCACATTAACTCTTAAAAACTAGAGATAATTATCAACTATCAGTAAGAACACTCCTCCCCTTGTCATCCCTATCACTGACAGTAGGGAGATGTGCCAGAGACTGAGAGTTGAGGGAGAAGATGAAAACTAGATGCAGAAAAACCTTGCCCAGTGTTTCTGAGATGTTTGAAAGAGGTCTAGAAGTTCTAAACATATACAGTATGGAAACTGGCACAGTTGTGGTCACAAGTTAGCGATTAACTAATTTAGGACAAGTTCCTTCACCTCTTTGGACTGTCATCCATAAAATGGAGGGGGTGGAATACATTATTTCTAAGGTAGCTTCCATGTCTAACATTTTTTATGCATATTCTCCTCTGAGAAACAACCAATAAGTATTATTATCCCTAATAATATGCTAAAGAAAAAAGGCCTATCTATAAGGCAAAAGTTACTTTAAATCAAAGAAATGTAGTCATGCTGCATGCATCAATGTAACTGAACAGTATAAGACTTAAGGAAGTTTTCTATTTATGGGAAGTTATGGTGTGCATTTTGTTTCTTACCACAACTTTTGTAGCTTGGGCTGGTTTCCACTGTACAAGCGTGACTCCAGCACACAGCATAAAAACTGAAACCCACTGTAATTTGCTGAGTGTCCGGTTTAACATTAAAACAGTGCATAAAGCAGTACACGGAATCTTTAACTGGTAGGTCACCTAAAAAAAAAGAATGAATTATTAAATTCAGTTAATGTTAGTCTCTGATACAAATATCTTATTTCTGATATCATTGATACAATTATCAATAAAAAATATTTAATAATGGCTGGGCATGGTGGCTCACACCTGTAATCCCAGCACTTTTGGAGGCCGAGGTGGGTGGTGGATCACGAGGTCAGGAGGCCAAGACCATCCTGGCCAACATAGTAAAACCTCATCTCTACTAAAAACACAAAAAATTAACTGGGTGTGGTGGCACATGTCTGTAATCCCAGCTACTCAGGAGGCTGAGGCAGGAGAATCACTTGAATCTGGGCAGCAGAGATTGCAGTGAGCTGAGATCACGTCACTGCACTCCAGCCTGGGCAACAGAGCGAGACTCCATCTCAAAAAAAAAAAAAAAAATTGATAATATGATAGTTAATAAAAACTCTTTTTACCATCAAAGATTCTGTGCTTTTTATTATCATTAACTCCACTTACCTGGTACACTGCTGCATCCAGATTGCTAAGAGCTAGGAAAGCCATGTTGTTCTGAACAGCATACACTAACGATGGCACACTTAACTTCAACAGTTCCTTGGGGCTCCCCAAGACATTTTCTCTTAAAGATGCTTTGAATCTACCCAGACTACCAGTTTCTCTTTGAAAACAAAAGGGGGAGATGAGAGGATGGTGAGGAAGAAAATTAAAGAGCATTCTTTTAATAAGACTTCTTCAAACACAGGACAGGCATACTATGTTTGCTGTAATTTAGCAAACTAATAATTTCTAACTAGTTTTAGATTAAAAGAAACATACCAATAATGTATCCTCTTTAAAAAATTATAGTTCTGTTTGGGAAAATATGACAACAACTAGATTTACCACTATCAATCTCTGGTCAAAGCTCTGAGAGATTTTGAGTATATTAAATAATGAGATTAGGAAAACAAAATTGCTGATATTACCTATAAAAAAATTCATCCCCTGCTACTTTAACTGTATTTCATCAAGTTCACCCTGATTTCTTCTTAACTGATCAGTCTGCATATCCATTTTTATTTTTACTTATTTTTGAGACAGAGCCTCACTCTGTCGCCCAGGCTGGAGTGCAGTGGCGCTATCTCAGCTCACTGCAACCCCCGCCTCCCAGGTTCAAGTGATTCTCCTGCCTCAGCCTCCTGAGTACCTGGGATTACAGGCATCCACCACCATGCCAAGCTCAATTTTTTGTATTTTTAGTAGGGACAGGGTTTCAAACTCCAAACCTCAAGTATTCTGCCCACTTCGGCCTCCCAAAGTGCTGGGATTACAGGCGTGAGCCACTGCACCTAGCCTATTTTTAAAGTTTTGTTGTTTTTTTTTTAAATTACAATAGATTTAATTGCAAATAAAGAGGCTTTGGTAGTTCGTTAAGTGGGTCAGGAATAGAGTGAGTCAGGTCAGTATTATTTATAAATTAATTTAGTACTTATGAAATATAGTACATAAATCCTTATGTAAGAATATTCTCATCATACTTAATGTCTGTATAATTCTGTAGCAGATCTGAAAAATTTACTAACTCCAACAAAAGTAAACTATATCTCTAATGTACATAAAGTTTACTATTTGACTGCATATTGATTATGCATGCTCTTAACTATTATTTTTGCTATTACTATTTCAGGACATGGCTAATCTGGCCTATATTTCCTGTATTATAAATCAGCTCATTGATTTCTTGAAAATAAAAATAAAACAATGTTTTATAATAAGCATCAATACCCCAAAAAAGTGCTTTATAATAATGGTCCTAACTGCAGCTCACGATATCCTTAAGAAAACCATAATACTTTGCTGGGAAAGAGCTCTATTCCAACTCAAAGTTTGATAATCACAAGGAGATTCTGTATTTTTGGTTAGAATATTAGAATCAACAGTTGTGAGTTGAATTTTTTCATTTTTAAATGCTGCAAATATAATTACCTAAGTTCTGAGAGAAAGCAAAAGTTCATTATATTAAATTGACTAACCTGTGCCTATTTATTTGCTGTAGAACATTTAACTCCAAGAAAATGCTTAATTAGTAAGACAGGAACTTTGACCTAAGCCACAGAAACAAAAGACATCCTTCTTAGTTACAGATCTTTTTGCGTTACCAAATCCAACACCCACACCAGTGTTAAATCTATATGCTGAAAAGCAATGCACACAGCCTGGTGGTGGACTACAAACTCTATTCGAAAAGCAAAAGAATACCAAAAATACCACAGATTGTCCACCAAAAAATCTATGTAGGAGAGTTTTCCAGGAGTCTGAAGATTGGCTCTTTAATGTTTGGCTTTTTTTTAAACTGCTTAATGCAATTCTAAGATGCCCCATATACTTTCCTTACATCTTTGTTGTTTTGCTTTGTTTTTTTTGAGACACAGTCTGTCTCTGTCACCCAGCCTGGAGTGCAATGGTGTGATCTCGGCTCACTGCAACCTCCATCTCCCAAGTTCATGGATTCTCCTGCCTCAGCCTCCCAAGTAGCTGGGACTACATGCACAGGCCACTATGCCTGGCTAATTTTTGTATTTTTGGTAGAGAGAGGGTTTCGCCATGTTGGCCAGGCTGGTCTCAAACTCCTGACCTTAAGTGATCCTCCCACCTCGGCCTCCCAAAGTGCTGGAATTACAGGCATGAGCCACCGCACCTGGCCAACATCTTAAATAAGAGTATAAAGAATAATTTTCAACATGTTTTCTCCTCAATTATAAAATTGATGAAAAATTAGAGATTAAAATGTAAAATAACCACCTTAATAAGGTGATGTGTCAGAGAAGATAACTGAACATTATAATTATCTCTAGTATCATGATAGCATAGATAGAAATTTTACAGACCGTGTGAAGTGCAAGTTTTAGTGCCCTTCTAAAATGCTGACTCATACGCTGATGATGTGTCTTTAAGGTGATACCCAAAAGGAACTGCTGAGAGGTGGCTGCTTGTGCCCACACTTCATACTCCACCTCCTCCCACACTCATTTATCTCCTGGTGTAAGATTCTTCACGCTAAACCTTCAAAAGCTACAATATAATGGCTATTTATCCTTTCCCTAATCCCCAGCTATGGGCAATGCCACTTTACCTCCACCTGTTAAAGATATTATAGCCTTGGTGGGTGTGGTGGCTCACACTTGTATCCCAGCTATTCAGGAGGCTGAGGCAAGAGGGTCACTTGAGGCCAGGAGTTGGAGACCAGCCCAATTAACAGAGGAAAACCCCTTCTCATAAATAAATAAATAAATAAATAAATAAATAAATAAATAAATAAAATTGCCAGGAGTGGTGGCCTATCATCCCAGCTACGCTGGAGGCTGAGGTGGGAGCATCACTTGAACCCAGGAGTTTGAAGCTACAGTGAACTATGATGCCACCACTGCATTCCAGCCTGGGTGAAAGAGTAAGATACCATCTCTTTAAAAAAAAAGAAAAGAAGAAGACATTAGAAGCCTTCACTGGTAACAAATAGTGTTTTAGCTCTCCAAAGAACAGGGTTGGTCTCTTTGTCCTGTCAGAATATGGGCTACTTAAGGATCCAACTGCTATTCCAAATAATCACCATACCTGCACCAATAAAGGCTGCTGTGGTCCTTTTTCTCCCCCTCACTTTTCTTTCTTATCTCTTCTCCCTTTTCGGCTTTCACATAAAAAGAAGGGCTTAGGAAACAAGTTAGCAGCCAATCTGAGTACTCCTTTCCTTCAGTGGAGTAAAAACTAAAGTACAGTGTGTCAGGATTAACCTTCACATCTGTCTCTTTTGGCCATATCCTTTTTGTTGGATGCTTAGGAGCTATTTTTTCACTGCCAGGATGGCCAAGGTATATTTTTCTGGTTCCTTCTCTAATGTAGACATTAAAGAAACCAAGGTATACCAGAATGTTAAGTGCTGGAAAGTACAATTATCACTGTAGTACCAAAAGATTATAGCAATGTTACATAAGATATTTTGAAATAAGTTACAAAAAAAAAAAAAAAAAAAGGCAGAGGATGCTACACGAACGAGTAAAAGAATAACAGAAAAGTATCAGAAAGTAGACAAAGGAGATTTAGGAGGTATTGGAAAGAATATGTGGGAATCTTACCACACAGAAAGTTTTAAAGAAGAGGGTAAATAATTTCAGTATTAATCAGGTTAAATCCTGCTTAAGTTAATATATTTATTAAGAATACAGCTCTTAATCTTATATTTAGCTTTACTCACTGAAGTTATATAAAAGAAACAAGAGCATTGTATCTGCTAGGAAACACTAGTAATCATCTTTTTGTTTCACTATGAGACAAACAAATGACCACTCATAAATATACTGTAATATACTGTAAAAAGGTTACTTTTTCTTCTGTTTTCCTGAACTTATATTTTCTGTTTTTGGGATTTTTTGTTTTTTGTTTTTTTGAGATGGAGTCTCGCTGTGTCACCCAGGCTAGAGTGCAGTGGTGTGATCTTGGCTCACTGCAACCTCCACCTCCTGGGTTCAAGCAATTCTCCGGCCTCAGCCTCCCGAGTAACTGGGAGTACAGGTGCACACCACCGTGCCGGGCTAATTTTTTGTATTTTTAGTAGAGATGGGGTTTTTCATCATGTTGGCCAGGCTGGTCTTGAACTCCTGACCAAGTGATCCACCCACCTCGGCCTTCCAAAGTGCTGGATTATAGGCGTGAGCCACCGCGCCTGGCCCTGAACTTATTTTCTTAGAAATCAAATCACAAGCACCTTAATGAGCACCTCTGTTAAAAACAAATTTATTAATTATATAAATGACATTGCTAGCTAGGAGAAAGAGCATATATAATCAAAAGCATATATTAAATTTCTTTTTAGATATAGTCTTCCTTGTTAAGTTTTCTATTTGAACAATTCTTTTTATTTTTATCATTGTAATAGACTCTGTGCAACCTTTGGTTACCTGAAGAAATTCTGAAGCTCCATGTTGACTGCAGAGATTCTGCTGCTGCCTCTCCCCCTAAATTTCCTATCAACCGGCTGAAACCAATTATTTCTGACCTATGTTTAGTCAAAAATAGGCCTCATTCTTCCAGCTACTGATCTAACAAGAACTACTAGGAGGCATAAAATCCTTGGCTAGGTTACCGACGCACTGTGCAAAATGGAACACAGCAGAAGTTACTCATGAGCTTAAGAAAGTTAAATTTTGTTTATAAATTTATCTACAAAGTATAATTAACTCAAAAGACTTTGAGGGGCTACGTTAAAAAACCAACAATGAAGTCAACTTGAGGACAAAAATACACTTCATATGAGGGACATGATTTTTACTTCCTCCCCAACACCCTAAACCCATTATAGCATGGGTCCATAAGGGTACTGAAAATGTAAACCAGAAGGAGAAATAAACAGAGCTGGATAATCTATAACATACGTATTTGACAGATACATTAATTTCTCTAGACAATACTATGAAACAGTAAAAGAATTTTCTCTGGTCTTAATATGGATATGTAGTTCAAAGTTAAGATATACTTGGTTTGTTACTAAACACACCCGAAGTATATGTACATTAACATTTACATATCCTGCTAGGGATAGTCTTTATAAACTATGTAAAACTATGAAACTACTTGAAAACTATGAAACTATATGAAACTACTTGAAAAACTATGTCTTTATAAACTAGTTTGAGCTGGCGCAGTGGCTCACACCTATAATCCCAGCACGCTGGGAGGCCATGGCAGGCGGATTGCTTGAGTCCAGGAATTTAGGCCCAGCCTGGACAACATGGCGAAACGCCATCTCTACAAAATTAGCTGGGTGTGGTGGTGCGCACCTATAGTCCCAGCTACTGGGGAGGCTGAGGCAGAAGGATTGCTTGAGCCCAGGAAGCAATGGTTGCAGGAAGTCAAGATCATGCTACTGCACTCCAGCCTGGGTGACAGAGTGATACCCTGTCTCAAAAAAAAGAAAAAGGTTGACTTTGTTCCTTTGTTCTAAGGCAATATGAAAGTGTTTTCACTTCCTTTTCTTTATACTAACAATGACAGATTTAAACCTAAACTGTTGACAGCTGTGATAGGGTTTAGTAAAGCATTATAACTAACAATTTTCCCGTGAATTGCAGCAGTAATTAATTTTATGAAAAAGTATTTTTAAATGTTGTATTATCTTTCAACCAAATTATAGCTTAGAAATTGATAACTTAAAATTCAAATACTTGGCCGGGCACAGCGGCTCACGCTTGTAATCCCAGCACTTCGGGAGGTCGAGGCAGGCAGATCACGAGGTCAGGAGATCAAGACCATTCTGGCTAACACAGTGAAACTCAGTCTCTACTAAAAAATACAAAAAAATTAGCCGAGAGTGGTGGCGGGCGCCTGTAGTCCCAGCTCCTCAGGAGGCTGAGGCAGGAGAATGGCGTGAACCTGGGAGGCGGAGCTTGCGGTGAGCTGAGATCGTGCCACTGCACTCCAGCCTGGGCCAGAGAGCGAGACTCCGTCTCAAAAAAAAAAAAAATTCAAATATTTAAAAAAATCACCTTATTAACATATACAGCTTTCACAATATCCAACTGCTAATCTGCCCCTCCCTCAAAACAGAATTTACTAATTTCTCTTTTAATTTAAAAGTTACCTGATATAATCATTCATATGCACAACAGTATATTTACAAAGATAATTACTACATCTTTGTGTTGGAGTAGAAGACTGGAAACAACCCAAATGCCCATCAATACAGACTGGTATATATGGTACCTACATATAATGGAACATCATGCAGCTTTTAAAAAGAATGAGATAGATTTCTATATACTGACATGAAACCACCTCTAAGGTAAAATATTTGTGTTAAAAAAAAAAGGAAAGCGGGGTACAGTGTACATCACACACAGTGCCCAGCAATATCTTGCACGTAACATTTACTACTTTGACCATGTCAACCTTATCTATCAAAGTAGCCATCCATTAATTCCTTCCCACACTCCCTTTTTTTCTTCCAGTTCTAACTTCTTATTGAAATACGTATAATTTCACACACCAAAACTTCCAGGGTGTTTTGTAAGTATAATCAGCAAGGATGGGGGAGGGGGGAGGAATCTCAAGTTAAATACAAACCAAAAATCACTGTCAACAAAATTACAGTTGCAGAAAAAGAACTTGCAGAATAGAACTCAAATATTCTAAAACAGTATTTTACTGTATGCTGTAAAACTAAAAGCAAAGAGAACTACATACAAATACACAGTTCAGTTAGTAGGTTTGTTTTTTTCTCAGGTAAATATTAGAAATTCTGAAACTACTTATTACCTATTCTAGGATTGAGCAAATAAGTAAATATCTTGAGCATAATGGGAACTAGAATCCTCACCATTAGATAAGGGAACAAACATGGGTAAGAGGAAGTTTAGAATGAACAGTGATCAAAATTGTAGGTATCAATCAATATATAACTCTTTATTATACACAGAACTAGATATAGATAGGTGTGTATGCATACACATGCATATATATTTCATAGCTCCGTCTGCTAAAAGGGTCTGAAGTAATGATACTCCAGTATCAATGTGTATACCTCATCCCTAGATTCTGGTTTCTAAATACCATTCTGGAAAAAAAAGGAATAAAAGATCCTTGAAGAAATGTATGATTTCAGGGTTGGGGCAGGGAAAGTACAAGAAAAGCCTGGAACATCTTGATATGCTAAAAAGAAACTGTTTAATCCCACTGTGCATAATCTGGCTATTTTGAGCATCAAAATAATGATGATAATGGATTCTAACCTACACAATAAAATAATCCTTGAGTCCATGTTCATATAAATACAAAGAGAGAAGGGGAAAAAGAGGGGAAGAAGGGAAATTTCTAGATTTCTAGAAACTTCTAGAAGAAGGGAAATGTCAATAAATGTATAGGTAATACTTCAATGGATAGGTAATGATGAAGTATTAGGAAGTTATCATTTGACAACAGTAACAGACAACAAAACAAATAGGTGAAAGCGTGATGAGAAAGAGAATATTATCTAGTCTCAAAGTATCTCTCCAAAGGCACTTATTAACAACAAAGAGGAAACTGATAACTTTATGTGGAGAAACCTAGCAGGCATTACCTTAATCAAGAAATCAGGATTAGGCCAGGTGCAGTGACTCACACCTGTAATCCCAGCACTTTGGGAGGCCAAGGTGGGTGGATTGCCTGAGGTCAGGAGTTCGAGACTAGCCTGGTGAACATGGTGAAACACCGTCTCTACTAAAAATACAAAAATTAGCCAGGCGTGGCAGCGCATGCCTATAATCCCAATCCTACTTGGGAGGCTGAGGCAGGAGAATTGCTTGAACCCAGGAGGCGGAGGTTGCAGTCAGCTGAGATCATGCCATTACACTCCAGCCTGGGTGACAAGAGTGAAACTCCGTCTCAAAAAAAAAAGAAATCAAGATAAATCACCAGTAATGGAACAGATACCACATACATCTTTATATACTGCACTAAAAGGGACGCATCATTTCTTTGATATCTCTGACCCAAAAAAACCGCTGAATTTAATCATAAAACTCAATAAACATAATTTGAGAGATATTCTACAAGTTAAATGGCCTGTGTTAATATCAATGACATGAAAAAAAAGATGGAGGAACTCTCTAGATTAAAGGAAACTAGAAACATGACAATTAAATGCAAACTGTAATCCTGGAGAGGACTGAAGTCCAAGAAAAATAATTATTTTGCTATAAAGGACACTGGTGGGGCAATGGGAAAAATTTATGTAAGGTCTGTGAATTAGGTAACAGTACTATATCAGTACTGATGTCTCAATTTTGATAATTTTATTGATTATATATAAGAGAATGTCCTTGTTTTTAGGAAACATGCACTGAAGAATATTAGGGACAAAGAAGCATGTTATCTAAATCTTACTCTAAAATCAGAAAAAATTATACACATGTTCACACAAATATAGAAGAATATCATAAAACATACATGTTTTATTGTATGTGTAATGTGCTATGGGCTAAATGTGTTACCCCTTAAAATTCATATATTGAAGCCCTAATTCCCAAATGTGATTAGTATTTGGAGGAGGGTCTTAGGTTTAGTGAGGTGATGAGGGTAGAGTCCTCATGATGGAATTAGTGCCTTATAAGAAGAGGAAGAGGCCAGAGTCATCTCTCTCTCCAACACATGAAGATACAGCAAAAAGGCAGCTGTCGGCAAACTAGGAAGAGGGCCCTCACCAGACACCTAATCTGCCATGAGCATCTTGATCTTGGACTTTCCAGCCTCCAGAACTGTAAGAAATAAGTGTTGCTTAAGCCAACTGGTCTATGGTATTTTATTAGAGCCGCCTGAATGAAGACACATGGCAAAGTGTTAACATTTGGAAATAAAACGTTAAGAGAAAAAATTATCGTAAACTACTGAAATGTCTAACAATGCCACTGTGCTTATCTTTGTCTTAATTAAAAATAATTACTTCATTGTTCTGAAAGACTCATAATTTGAAAATTAGACTTCACAAAACTTGTCTTCTAATCCTATCACTGTCAATTACTTTCTAGATTCCTTTGACAAATTAAAATTTCCCTCAGCCTAAGATTTCTCATCAAAGAAGAGGAAATAATAGTTTCAGCCAAAATGAAAATAAAGGTTGGAGTAACCCAAATCTGAAAATTCAAAATCTGAAATGTTCCAAAACCTAAAATTTTTTGAGTGCCAACATGACATTCAAAGGAAATGCTCATTAGAGCCCTTTGGATTTCAAGTTTTCAGATTTGGGATGCTCGTATCAAATTAATATTCATGCAAATATTCCAGAATCCTAAATATTCTGAAATCTGAAACACTTCTGGTCCCAAGCATTTTGGATAAGGGTTAGTCAACATGTACAAGAATGAAATGAAAATAAGCTGCATTTACCAGCTTGTTTCCCTCACCTGTTTCTAAGGCTGGACATCAAAGAGTGTTTCCTTAACACTTTCACTCTCTGGCAGCCTGCCACTCTCAATAGCCACTATTCTGAATAACTGAAGGCAGCAAATATAATCTTAAAGGAGGATGTGTGGCATTTTACGTAACACATTGTGACAATGATTACTGGTTGGTATTCTAGAGTATAGTTACCTGCTTTCTAAAGAAGACATCTACTCATGAGGTTTTCAAAAATATTTTTCACAAGTCCCAAAAGGGGGCATTATTCTTTGGCTTTTCTAGGGCATTTTAAATTTATAGCAATAATACACTTTCAGTGGTTTCCTCATATTTATTGCCTAGTTTTCTTGCAGACTGCAGCAACATATGCACCTCTGCCTTCTGTTCTTTTACCCCAACATGAAAGAAATATCTTTTTCCTTTTTTTCAAATAAAAATTACATTGGGAGGCCAAGGCAGGTGGTCAGGAGTTTGAGACCAGCCTGGCCAACATGGTGAAACCCCATCTCTTCTAAAAATACAAAAATTAGCTGGGCATGGTGGTGTGCACCTGTAGTCCCAGCTGCTTAGGAGGCTGAGGCAGGAGAATCACTTGCACCCGGGAGACAGAGGTTGCAGTGAGCCGAAATCATGCCACTGCACTCCAGCCTGGGCAACAGAGCAAGACTCCATCTCAAAAAAAAAAAAAAATGACAATATATATCAGGCACTCTTCACTGAAGCAAGTCTGTATTTCTTCTAAGAAGTTAAATATCCTAACATTTTCAAGTAAATTGCATTTATAATTTTTTTTTTTTTTTTTTTGAGACAGGGTCTCACTTTGTCCCCCAAGCTAGAGTACAGTGGCACAATCTTGGCTCACTGCAGCCTCCACCTCCCAGGTTCAAGCAATCCTCCTGCCTCAGCCCCTGAAGTAGCTGAGACTAAAGGTGCACACCACCACACCCGGCTAATTTTTGCATTTTCTGTAGAGATGAGGTTTTGCCATGTTGCCCAGGCTGATCTTGAACCCCTGGTCTCGGGCATTCCACCCGCCTCTGCCTCCCAAAGCGCTGGGATTATAGGTGTGAGCCACTATACCCAGTGTGCATTTATAATGTTTAATGGAGTTCTATTTTAAATATTTTAAATACTGTCTTTGTCTGCTTTGTGTTGCTGTAAAAGAATACCTGAGACTGGGCATTAAAAAAAAAAAATTTTTTTTTGGCGGGGCGCAGTGGCTCACCAGCACTTCGGGAAGCCGAGGCGGGCAGATCACAAGGTCAGGAGTTCAAGACCAGTCTGACCAATATGGTGAAACCCTGTCTCTACTAGAAATACAAAAATTAGCCAGGTATGGTGGCATGTGCCTGTAGTCCCAGCTACTTGGGAAACTGAGGCAGGAGAATTGCTTGAACCCTGGAGGCGGAGGTTGCAGTAAGCCGAGATTGCACCACTGCACTCCAGCCTGGGTGACAGAGCGAGACTCTATCTAAAAAAAATATATATATATATGGCTCACAGTTCAGCAGGCTGAGAAGTTCAAGGGCATAGCCCTGGCTTCTTCGAGGGCTTTCCTGCTGCATCACATGGCAGAGAAGGTCTAAGGGGAGGCAGACACGTGTGAAGAGAGCAAAACGTGAGGAGCATCCTGGCTTTATAACCCACTCTCGAGAAATAATCAATTCCTGCAAGAACTAATCCTGTCTCTTGAGAGCCACAGCTCACTACCAGGAAAACAGCACCAAACCATTCATGAGGAATCTGCCCCCACAACCTAAACACCTTCCACTAGACCCTGCCTCCCATCACCACACTGGGGACAGAATTTCAATATAAGCTTTGGTGGAGATAAACCACATCCAAACCACAGCATATAACCAGGACAAGGAAAATATTTGGTATTAGAATTAAGCTATTGTATTTCAGTGTTTTAGCAAACCAGTTATACCCTTCAGCCTACAAAACTTTTACTATACTAATGTGAATGTCAGGATATCCATGCCTCATGGCATGTAACCCATCTACAGGTACCCTAAGGAAGGCATTAAAGGCAAGAGAAAGAACCAAAGACAATGGGGTCTCAGCCATTTGACCTAGATTGCAATCATGGGTTCTGTCCAAATAGGACTACCTGGTTATAGAACCTCTCTACCACCTCAAATTCTGAAAAATAAACTGGCATTTCATTTAAAACATGCATCTGGAACCTTGCTGATCCATTTGGTCACACAAAATTTTTAGTCAGAGATTGCATGAATTAGTCCCTTTCCAGGCTCAAAGTTCTTACATATGAAATAAGTTTGACTAGACTTCAGATCTCCAAAACCTCACCAAGAACAATGCATGGAGCTACAATTGCCTCTGCTTAAATTCTTGGGACCTCAAGATCTAATTTGCACACTTGATTGAAGTTATACTTACCCTGGCCTGCTTAATTTAACTCTTACAAAGTTCTAGGGCACTGCCTCAGTACCAGACTGACTCCTTTGTTTTTTGAATATGGAATGCTTTATGAATCTGCATGTCATCCTTGTACAGGGGCCATGCTAATCTTCTCCGTATTGTCCACATTTTTAGTATTATGTGCTGCCAAAGCCAGCACTCCTTTGTTGTTTCTTAAACAAGCTGCCTTCCATTTCTATCATGTGTTCCTCTTTATATTAGTCCTGGGGTTTCTAGTTATCCTGTCCAGAAAACAGCAGTCTTTAAGGTATATGGAATCAAATGACATTACAAATAAGATTGTTTTTACAAGATCATTGTTTTTTAACAATGTCTTCCAATCCCATGAGATTAAATGCTTTTATGTGATAAGAACTCCCAAATTTACATCTCTAGCCCCGACCTCTCTTCTGAGTTCCAGACCCATTTAATCCAACTGCCCATTCTCCATGCCCATTTGGATGTCTTAAGACACTAAAAACTTTACGTTATTCCTGCCCAAAGTCAAACTGTTGATATCTTCTTCCCCCAAATCTGTTTTTCCTGTCTCAGAAAAAAAAAAAAAAACTACCCAATTGTTTATACTAGGAAACACAGATATGATTCCTGATACCTCCCTTTCCTTCACCTACTACAGTTGATCATTATTATTCATGGACTGTATGTGTGACTTCTCTTATTAAAATGTATCTGTAACCCCCAAATCAATGCTTGTAACACTTTCAGTCATTGGCAGACACACACAGAGTGGCAAAAAATTTGATTCAATTCACCAAGCATGCACATTCCTGGCTGACACCGAACAAGTTAACATTCTGCCTTGTTTCAGCTTTCAGATAATAAACAAGTGCAATCTATTTAGTGCTACATTTTTTGCATTTTTGTGCTTTGTGTTGGTGATTTTGTTTAAATGGCTCCCAAGCATTGTAGGGCTGATGCGCTGTCTGATGTTCCTAAGCACAGGAAGGATATGCTATATGTTATGGAGAAAATACATGTGATAGATAAGCTTTGTTCAGGCATGTTATAGTGCTGCTGGCCATGAGTTTAATGTTAATTAATCCCTAATATACATTAAATAAAGTGTCTTTAGACTGAAGCACACATAAAACAAGGTTATTGTATTGATTAATTGACAAAAATGTGATCATTTGCTCACAGGAAGCTACCCTGTATATCCCCTAGGAGCAGGGGTTTAGTATTCACTAGTTTAGTGTTGGTGGTGACTTTATAGAACATAACTACTGTGATTAACCAGAACTTACTGTGTATCCAAACCCATCACAAAGTCCTACAGATTCTACTGCCAGACCATAACTCAAATCTATTAACTTCTCTTCATGACCTGTGCTGTCATCCTAGGTGATTATCTCTTGCCTCTATTAAGTTTCCCTACTTCCAAATCATTCTCAAAGAGGTCAAAGTGACTCTAAACATGGGTTCTATGTTAGTCTGTGATTTAAACCATTTAATGACTTTCTTTTCTTTTTCTTCTTTTTCTTTTGAGATGGAGTCTTGGTCTGTCACCCAGGCTGGAGTGCAGTGGTGCGATCTCAGCTCACTGCAACCTCCGCCTCCTAAGTTCAAGCAATTCTCCTGCCTCAGCCTCCAAAATAGCTGGAATTACAGGCATGCGACACCAGGCCCGGCTAATTTTTGTATTTTTAGTAGAGATGGGGTTTCACCATGCTGGCCAGGCTGGTCTCCACCTCCTGACCTCAAGTGATCCACCTGCCTCAGCCTCCCAAAGTGCTGGGATTCTCAGCCTCCCAAAGTGCTGGGATTATAGGCGTGAGCCACTGCTCCTGGCTCCATTCAGTGATTTTTCTAATGCACTTCAGATTAAATCTAAAATCCTTAACAGGCCCATAATACTACTGTGATAGCCTGATGACCTCTCCTGCTTCATCTCAGCACCAAAGTCAAGGACTTCTGCCTCAGGGATTTCAAACACAGTTCTCTGCCTCTTCTCTGCTCTTTTCTTGCCTAAAGTCTACTCAGTTGACAGGTCTAGGTTTAAATGTAACTTCCTCAAAGAGGAAACCCTCTAATCCAAATGCAGGCCCTCTATTATGTGTGTTTGTAGCACCCTCTACTTTTCCCCCATAACATCACCTATTTATTATTTAATATTTGGTTCTTCAATAGACTATAAGTCCATGAGGGCAGAACTACACCTTTTTAATTTGCAGTGTTCTAGTGAAAACACTAGAACAGTGTTGAGTATATAACTGAGGTTTGATAGGTATTTTCTAAATAAATAAATGAATGCATGAAACTATCCCATTATATCTTATTAACAATACCTTGAAACGACTTAGAATGACTATTTGCTTCCAATGTTTGGAAGGAATGAAACACAGATTTGAATATGGCAGTGATATGTTATTATATAAGTGAACGATAATTATAACCAAAACACAGTTTCAGGTGCTACTTTGCTAAGTTTCTGCCCCTGCCTCCCACTCCCGTATAATATATGTACTTACTTTAACCATTAGCCAAGACTATTCACTAAGCAAAGAATATTACTGAGCAAACAGCACCAGAGACCATACTAAATAAACAAACCATCAAATGGACTGCTCTATAATGAGGTTAAGCTTTGCACAGTTCCAATAAAATTGAAGTTCTAGTATATATTTGTATCAACCCTATAAAGTTACTATACTTTATCACAGTGTAAAGAATGGGCAAAAAGGAAGAAGCTTTTACTTCATTTAATCATAGTTTTAATGAAGTTTAATGGGTTTTTTCCCATTTAAATAGTAATTTCTTTTCCTTTCCCTGTATTCATTCTCCAGAAAACTCAGATCAACATTGAGCAAATGTTACTAATTTTTACATTAACTGTGCAGTATTTTTCTGGAAATATGGGGGAAATACGCTATTTTAATCATCAAGATGTAAGTTCTTCTAATTTTTTTTTTCTTGTTCTGAGACAGAGTTTTGCTCTATTGCCCAGGCTAGAGTACAGTGGTACAATCATGGCTAACCGCAGGTCCTTGCAAGCTCAAGCAAACCTCTCACCTCAGCCTCCCAGGTAGCTGTGACTACAGTCACACACCACTACACCCAACTAATTTTTTTCTATTTTTGTAGAGATGGAGTCTCACCATGTTGACAGGCTGGTCTCCAACTCCTGAGCTCAAGAAATCCTCCCACCTTGGCCTCCAAACTGCTGGGATTACAGGTGTGAGCCACCACACCTGGCCAAGATCTAAGTTCTTAACTTTTCTCCTCTGAAGAGAAAGTTCAAGTTCTAAACCTTTAGTTATTTCCAATATAATTCTTCCACAGCCCCCCATAATATCCTGAAATTGTCATCCTTCCTGTGAGATGATAAAGTCTTCTCTAACTTGAAAGCAAAGAAAAAAGTCTAATTTCATTTTTTTAGCTCTACACAATTATTTTAACATTATATGGGAAATAATTTTCAAGCAAATACAAATTCAAACATGAATCAACTTTGGTTTCCTGTGCATATAACAAATTATAACATTTTTGTGTAACAATTATTTTCTGGTATTTAGAAGCCTCTCCATCACAGCACTTACATCCAACCTGTGTTTTAACAGACTACATAACATCCTGTTTGCCTTTCATCTACTTACTCTTTTTGAATTATTGATTTTAATGTGTGTACAAAGAAATGACAACACTGAGAGTACCTGGAAAATATTTTACTTTTTTGCAAACACTAAATCTAAAAGACCATTATAAAGCTCTAGGCCCTTTCATTTGCTGCTCCTCTTAACTGTTCACATCACTCTTAATGGCCCATAGTCTGGCCATGTATTTTATTCATCTGTTAGATATGAGTTCTAAATTTCTCTTCAAAGAATCAATATGTCAGTATGTTCAATTCTTTGCCTTCTACTTTTAAACTTAACTTCTTCATAAAGCAACCTTTTCCGATTACCCTCTCCACACTGACTCATTCCCATTACCTGTTCCACCCTGACTCATTCCGATTACCTGCTCCACCCTGACTCATTCAGATTTCCTGCTCTGCCATAATCATTTTTCCCGCGAAACCACTTACCCCATCACTCTCTTTAAATTAGCCAATTGGAATTAGTTTAGCCTGTGCAGTCTAACCCTAGCCAATAGGGGAATGACACAGCAGCAGGGGCCACGTGTGTCAGGAATAAGACCTCCTTTTCCTCCCTTGTCCAGGTGTGTGCTCACCATTGCTCCATCTGTGAGGGTGCACCCTTCTATAGAAGCAAACTGCCTTGCTGAGAAGAAAAGAAGAAAATTTTATATTCAAGTGCTATTTCTTTTGCGGCACCAAAACTTTATAACAATTTGGGGGCTCATCTGGGATTACATTCCCCTCCAGGGGTGGTCTCTGGTTCTCTCTCGTGAGAACCAGAGACCTTGTGGCAGCCTCTGGGGTGAGAAATCAGGACCCACCCAGTGTGAGGAATAACCCGAGCTCTCAGCAATGCAGAAACTGGTCCTCAAATCAAGCGGACATGGAGTGCATGGTAGCTCTTTTTCAAGATTCCACTGCCTGGAATAACAAATTGTGCTATCTCTCTGCTGTTTCCTTAAGTCCAACACCCTGCAGGTCAGCCCCCAAGGGCTATCCAGCCTCCATCTTCTAAAACCAATTTTACCTCGTGTCTCCAACGACAAGGGGAAAAATTTGGCATTTCTTGGAGACTTAACAGGATGCAGTGAAGTCTGGCACTTCCAAGAGCTGACCCATCAATCTGCCCTTATTCATCCCTGAGCGGATGTATGGTGGTATTATGGAGGGCCTTAACTGGACACTCTGCCAAATAATTAGAGCAGTACTTATGCTCTAGTTCAACTGGCTATCCCTTTTATTCTGGCATTTCATCAACCAGAGGAAGAAAATATGACATTGTAAAGCGACAGGAGCTCCTTATGGGTCGTTCAACTCTCATGTCTATTTAGACGCAATTGGAGTCCCACGGGGAATACCAGATCAATTTAAAGCCCGAAATCAAATAGCTGCAGGATTTGAGTCAATATTTTGGTGGGTGACAATAAAAACAGATTGAATAAACTACATCTATTACAACCAACAGTGATTTATTAACTACACCAGAGATGCTGTTAAAGGAACAGCTGAGCAATTAGGGGCTAACTGTCAGATGGCTTGGGAAAATAGGATAGCCTTAGACATGATATTAGCAGAAAGAGGAGGAGTTTGCATCATGATTAAAACTCAATGTTGTACTTCATCCCAAACACCACCACCCTTAATGGATGTATAACAAAGGCATTGCAAGGTCTGACTGCTCTGTCCAGTGAGTCAGCCAGCAACTCAGGGGTAAATGACCCCTTTACAAGATGGCTAAAAAAGTGGTTCGGTAAATGGAAAGGAATAACGACCTCAATTCTTACTTCCCTCGCAGCCGTAACGGGTGTACTTATTCTTGTCGGGTGCTGTGTCATACCATGCATCTGTGGGTTGGTGCAGAGGCTCACAGAAATGGCACTTACTAAAACCTCCCTTAACTGTCCTCCACCTTATCGAGAGAAGCTTCTTCTTTTGGAAAATCAAGCAGAACTAAGCCAAGACATGTTAAAGAAGTTTGAAGAGAAAGAGCTGTAAAGAAAATGCAAGAGGAGGGGATTGTTAAGATATGAGTTCTAAATTTCTCTTCAAAGAATCAATATGTTAGTATGTTCGATTCTCTGCCTTCTACTTTTAAAATAACTTCCTGGTAAAGCAACCTTTTCCGATTACCCTCTCCACCCTGACTCATTCTGATTACCTGCTCCACCCTGACTCATTCCGATTACCTGCTCCACCCTGACTCATTCCGATTACCTGCTCCACCCTGGCTCATTCCGATTACCTGCTCCACCCTGGCTCATTCCGACTACCTGCTCCACCCTGGCTCGTTCCAATTGCCTGCTCCACCCTGACTCATTCAGATTACCTGCTCATTTTCTACTCTGACTCATTCCGATTTCCTGCTCTGCCATAACCATTTTCCCCACCAAACTACTCACCCTGTCACTCTCTTTAAATTAGCCAATTGGAATTAGTTTAGCCTGTGCAGTGTAACCCTAGCCAATAGGGGAATGACACAGTAGCAGGGGTCACGTTCATCAAGACCCCCTTTTCCTCCCTTGTCCAGGTGTGCGCTCACGATTGCTCCATCTGTGAGGGTGCACCCTTCTATAGAAGCAAACTGCCTTGCTGAGAAGAAAAAAAGAAAATTTTGTATTCAAGTGCTATTTCTTTTGCAGCACTGAAACTTTATTTATAACACATCTTTTTCATATTCCAACTACTTCAAGTGGATTAGTATAAGCCTTTTCAAGATCTAGAACCAATTTTCAACACTTTCACTGGATATATTTCCCAAAATGATAGCCATGCTTGTAGCTGCATTATCAACTGTCTCATCACATGTTGCTGAAGCTGAAGCAATCACAATGTCTTATAACATTTCAATATTTAAATGTAATGTGTCTGTTTCTACATAAAAGCCTACAGACAACACTATTCCTCCCTGCTTCCCTTCACTCACCAACACACATCTTGAAACCTGTATGACTTCTTAACTGCCCCAATGACTGAAATAGGTCCCCGTCTCATAAATGTTTCCCCAAATAATTTACCTATTAGATTTTATTTAATTTTCACCACCCCATATTATTTTCTCAAATTAAAAAAATGAAGAAACTGAAGCTTAAAGAGGTTACAAGTGTGTATGCAGCAACAATCTTGGTCTAGGATTAAAATTAGGTCTGTCTCCTCCAATGCCCCTAATTCTTAACTCTCTCTTATACCACATCCTTAGCTAAGCAATTCTTGCATGATGTTTCTGATTCAAAGCCCAGTGCTGCCACATATTAACAGTGTAATCTTAAGGAACCTCAGATGCTGTGTTAATAAAACGGGTAAAGTACTTACCTTGAAAATGTGTAAGGAGTAAATGAGAAAACACGAAAAACACATAGCACAGTGCCTAGCACTTAACACAGGAAACACTCAAGAAATATTATTATTATATTCATCCAAAACACAAGTCAGTAATGTTTTCCTATAAGGGTCAAACAATAAATATTTTAGGCTTTGCAAGCCGGTCAGTCTCCATTACACCAAAACCAGGGAGCAAGCTGGATTTGGCCCATGGGACACAGTTTGCCAACTCCTACTCTACTGCAGCGTTCTTCAACCTCAGCAGTACTGACATTTGGGGCTGGGTAATTCTTTGTTGTGAGGCTGTCATGGGGATTTCAGGATGTTTAGCAGCATCCTTGGTCTCCACCCACTAGATGCCAGTAGCATCTCTCAAGTCGTGACAACTAAAAAATCTTCTGGGGGGCAAAATCACCCCTAGTTGAGAAACACTGGCCCAGAGCAATTAAACATATAAAGATGTAGCTTGAATTTTCTAACAAATACCCTCACCAGGTAGAAAAATAATTTAACACACTGTAAGTATTTATACTCACTTAGCTAAAATTCCCACACTTAGCAATAACTTTATAACTTCTGTGATACACACGGCTGTGGTTGAAAAGTAGAGTTCTTTGTCTGATGTCCTTGTGTATCTTAAAGCTATGGTATAGGCTGCAGCCATCACGGTCATCACTGCCAAGCAGTATAACTTGAATAATAAAGTGACATTGTCTGGAAAACACGTGCAACAAAGACATTACTTAGTAGACAATATATGTATATATGTTAATAAACTAGTTATAGCCCAAAAATACTTTCCAATTCCAAGCACAAAATATTTTCTAAAACTCATGTTTAAAAATTTTTTCAAAATGCTTGCCAATTACATGAGCCACACACACACACACACACACACACACACACACACACACACACACACCATAGCTGACTTTAAACATCAGCCAATTAGGCATAAGTTTTGTTCCTGGGGAATGCCCCAATTGCAAGACTATGTAGCATACGGATTCTAGTTCAGAATGTTATAAATTACATTATATATATATTGGTGGTGGTGGTGGGTTTTTTCTGGAGACAGGATCTCACTCTGTCCCCCAGGCTGGAGTACACTGGCGCAATCTCAAGTCACTGCAACCTTGCTGTCCAGGTTCAAGCGATTCTCGTGCCTCAGCCTCCAGGGACTACAGGCGTGGACTACCACGGCCAGGTAATTTTTTGCATTTTTAGTAGAGATGGGGTTTCACCATGTTGGCCAGGCTGGTCTTTAACTCCTGACCTCAGGTGATCCACCCGCCTCAGCCTCCTGAAGTGCTGGAATTACAGGTGTGAGCCACCACGCCGGACATATATTTTAGGACAGGGTCTCACTCTGTCACCCAGGCTGGAGTGCAGTGGCACGATCTTGGCGTGATCTCGGCTCACTGCAAACTCCACCTCCTGGACTCAAGCGATTCTCCTGCCTTAAGCCTCCTGAGCAGCTGGAATTACAGGCCTCTGCCAGTACACCTGGCTAATTTTTGTATTTTTAGTAAGGATGAGGTTTTACCATGTTGGTCAGGCTGGTCTTGAACTCCTGACCTCAGGTGATCCTCCCACCTCGGCCTCCTAAAGTGCTGGGATTACAGGCATTAGCCACCACGCCTGGCCCCAGCACATATTTTAAATATTTTTATGATTACAAACTTGTGGATACAAAGCATGAAACCAACTGCAGCAATGTATATTCTAGATTTAAAGGCAGCAGAAAGAAAATAATTGAGAAATGAGTGGGGCTTAATATAAAACTTTATCACAATAAGAACTTACATCGAGCCACTCATTTCACTGCATTATACAAAATAATTCAAAATACAGGAAAAGAATATTAAGAACACAGCTCTATAAAACTAGAAATGCAGGAAACATACAAACACTCAAGAATTACCTGCAAGTATATCTGAGCAGCAGCCATCTCTCAGGCACCAAAGCCTGTCCAGGACCTTTGGTAAAACCATAAGCACTGGGTACCAACTCTCCCTCATACTTCCTTATTCCCAGACCTGCTCAGAACCTGCCATCACCCAAGGATCAAACTATTTCTACTTTCCTTACCCAACTCCCACCTATTGTCCAATAGTCCCCTTAAGCTCCATTCAAATCTTTAGGCTCAAGGTTAAACAGGGATCAGCAAATTTTTCTGTAAAGGGCCAGAAACAAATATTTTAGGCTTTCCAGAGCCATACTTTGACAACCCCAGGTTAAGAATCAGAAGGACACCGGGTGACTCCAGCCTGCTACTTTAACTACATTATATGCTAAGTACAATTTTGTTCATTGTTTTAGGAGCCTAATCACAATTCAAAGACTGTTTTCCTAGGAAAATAAAACAGGAGTTTCAAATAGATTATCTTTAGATACGGTATGGTTGGAACTTCCAAGGAAACAGGTTCTTCAATATAAGTATTTTCCCGAGTGAATTAAAGAATCTTTTCTGATTTGTCGGCAATTTTTAAAAATCATATCAGGTTTTAAATAAAAAGTAAAACAGAAGAAATATTTTTTAATTGCTTAAACTTTCTTTCCAAAAGATCTGAGGAGCCAAAAATCAGTGTTTATAAAAAAGGAAGTGAAGGAGATCACTGTAATACTTCCTTCGTTCTAAAACTTTCCTACACAAGGGAAAAAATATGACTTCAAAAATAAACAGCAATAACCTTTAATCAGTAGAAGAGAAGGCACTCCCTTTAATCAGTAGAAGAGAAGGCACTCCCCATCTTCTAGATAAGGGGTGAACAAACTATATATGTCACTAGTTTACATGAGGCCTGTGAACTCACAATGGTTTTACATTTTTAAATACTTGATTAAAAATGTAGTAACATCTTGTGATACACGAAAATTGCATGAAATTCAAATTTTAGTGTCCATAAATAGTTTTATTAGAACATAGCCATGCTCATTTGTTTCTAAGTTATCCGGACTACTTTTTTCCCCCTACAACAGCAGATCTGAGTAGTTATGACAAGAGACTATCCAGCCCTTTACAGGAAGAGTTTGCCAATTCATGTCCTAGATTATCAACATTTTCACAAATAACAGAGATTAGGGCTGATAAACTAAAAAGTACTTTATTTTAGGTATTGCATAGGTTCCTGATTTCAAAAACAACACAGTGAATATTTAAACACTAAACCAAATATTGAGGGCCTACAAACATATTTTGACTTATAATATTGTCATTAACTTGAAAAAATAGCTTTTTGCATAGTGATTACATAGGAATATATATTATACTCTTGAAACTACTGATCTAAGTGGAAGAGTAATCAAATAAGTTTAGGAATGTGCAAAACAGATTGGGCTTTAATATGGAATACCAGTTTTAAATGTATTTCAACTTTTAAATACTAAATGTTTTTAAGTACGATTTTCTCTGGCAGTTTAACATCAGACTAAACTATTTCTTGTTCACTCCATTCACAAATTCTCCAGTATAAAATTTCAGTTATTAGCAATTTCAGTTATTTCAGGGTAATATCAAAAGTCCATATGTAATCACTTCAAATTGGGCAAATCATTCAAACCACACCCAATGCCAGTAACTATAAACCTAGCCGACAACTCAACTGGCAGCCACATCTTAACCCTGCATTGTTCTCTGCTTCTCACGAAGTTCTGTTTACTCCTACACAGTATTTGTGTGGAAATGTCCCCCAAAAGAAACTTACAGTTTAAAATTTTTTTCAGTTACGTTTTACTATAGTTTATGGGGACATTACTTGTAATACCTAAGAACTTAGAAATTCAGGAAGTCCCAGATAAATCTTTTGTGGATATTCGGAAGCTATAGAAACTGTAATTTTGTTAGGATTACAATCAAGGCTCAACAAATATGTACTGGCAATAAGCCTAAACCTTTACATTGTTGCAGCTATTTCAAGTAATGATTTGACTTCTGTAATTTATAAGTTTTCGTTCGGATCAATTTTGCTATCCCCATTCCATTTTAGTTATCAAAACAATTCTATTTCTTTTTCCTTTATTTCCTGTGTTGCTACACAAAAGGCTTTTAAGATTGGACTTATTTGAAATGAAACAGAAAGAAGACATAAGAGAAGCATATGCAACTAAAGACAATGCCCCTGGGCAGGGCCTGATGATAAACATGGACCTCGCAACAGGGAAAATAACTTGACACCCACGTAAGAAGATATTCCTTAGGTATTCGTTCAATATTTATTCAAGGATGAAGCCAACTGTTCTATGGAGGAAGGGTGGAGCAAGAATCCGAGTGTTGTCCAACTTCTCCTAGTTAATGCACCACAGTCAAAAAATCCACCTCTGGTCCCAACTTACACTGCTCAGCAAAAGTGGTGCGGAGTCAATTAGACTCGCCCTCCTTAAATGCCAATTAGTAAACAAATACGCCTTCACCCGAATGTGCCACCCCTTGGGAGGAGGGAGGTGGCTCTCACCTTCCACCACAAATATCAGAGTGTTCCTTCTAACTGCATACAGCACTCTCTATAATTACATACAGCACACAGGTGGGAACTGTTAACGATTGTTATCTTCCTTTCATTACGATTTCAGTGCTGTTTTGACGTCCCAATGATGTCTTTACTGGTTGTTGCATGGCCCAGTCGCCGCGTGGGGTCTGCGCCCGGAGTCTGCCTTTAAGTCTCTGAGCATCCGCAAGGCAGGAGGCGCAGAGGACACCGAAGTCGCGGGGCCAGGGCCAAGAACTGTCCTGTCTCGCTGGGTGATGCGGTCCAGCCCCGGACCCACGCCCTGGCCCCTCTCCGGGTCCGCCGCAGCGCAGGCCTGTCAGAATTCGGTTCCCACCCACTCCCAGCTAGTGGAGGTCAGCGCGGTCTCGGACTGCCGACCTGCCAAACGCGGAGGCAGCCGCGGAGACTGCAGCCGCAGGGGGAGGCCGGCTGCCCGGACGGCCGGGAGCGGCTCCACGCAAATTCCTGACGCCTCAGTCCGGCCGCAGAGGCCGTGGGCAACCAGGGTGCTCCGCTGCCCGACAGGCGCGGACCAGCGCAGATGCTAGCCCGCCGCCGCCCCTCTCAGACTCCCCACTCCCAGCAGCCCCAGTCCTCACCTCTCGGGGCAGCCATGGTTCCCCGATAGCCCAGCGCGGAACTGACGCCCGCCCCTTCCGCGCCCCGGCGCAGGACACCAGGGACGGCCCCTTGTGGTCATAGAGACGAAGCCGCTCGGCCTAGAGCGGCTCGCCGGCCTCCCGGTCGGCCACGCGCTAAAACTGGTTTCAGGAATCTGAGCTACACCCCAAAATGGGGAGAACGCGGATCGAAAGGAGGCCTTCCCGGCCGCGTCCTAAGTGACAGGTGTGTGAAATTCAGTTGGGGAGGTGGTTCTGTAAACTGCGGCTCCCTGCCGGCTGAGTGAAGGGAGCGCTGCCTTCTGGGAATCGTAGTCCTCACAAAGGTGTGAGTAGGCGGCCGATAAGGATTTTGGTTTAGCCTTAGGGATTCACTCCTGTCAAAGCTGTTAGAAAAGCTCCCAGAACTCGTAAAGTAACAAAAACTACTTGCGGCAACATTTGTAACTTCCACCTAGCTCATTATCTTCCACTGTTACCTTGTGTTCTAGATAAGTTATAATTTATGCTACATATTGTTCAGACGTCTTGTGCCTGTTCCGTATCGTCAGCATTGTCATTGGTTATATTTACCCAGCCAGACATTCTAACGAATGATCTTCGGACAACAAAAGGGCCTTTTAAAAAAAATTAGATGTATCGGCCGGGCGCGGTGGCTTACGCGTGTAATCCCAGCACTTTGGGAAGTCGAGGCGGATGAATCACCTAAGGTCAGGAGTTCGAGACCAGCCAAGCCAATATGGTGAAACCCCGTCTTTACTAAAAATACAAAAAATTAGCCGGGCGTGGGGGCTCGCACTTGTAATCCCAGCTACTCAGGAGGCCGAAGCGGGAGAATCACTTGAACTCGGGAGATTACAGTGAGCAGAGATCGCGCCCCTGCACTCCAGCCTGGGCGACACAGCGAGACTTTGTCTCAAAAAAAAAAAAGTAGATGTATCAACAGGCATTTTAACCACTATAATCTCCACTTTCACTAGGGGATATTAATTATCATAACTGATATTAGAAATAATTCATTGGTGAAATAAATGATGTTCAGGATATGTGTATTGGTTTAAAATACTATGAAAATACCTCAGCACTTACAGGAATAGGGATGCAAGATTCTGAGCTGCCCAGCAGCCCACACCTTCTGCAGCATGTTCTTTCCCCAAAATTGTCCTTTTAGAGGGGTGAGTGGTGAATGTTATATACCATTGTCTTGTTAAATATACATATAGATATATCTGGTCTGTTAACATTCTTGGAACATTTTGCATGCCTTATTGGCATCATATTAATATTGGGAGGGGCTCCCAGGAGACCAGAGTTGACTTTGTAGAGGCAGACATTTGATGAATCTCATTTTGGAATAGTGTTGGCTCTTCCTCTACCTGGTAATGAGTGTGCTCACTGGTACTAATCTTCCCTTACCGTAATTGGTATAGTTTACACTTGTAGAATTATTCAGTTCTCTCCTGTGTATGTACTTATGCATACATTTAAACAGAAAAGTCATATATGTACTCGAAATTAATTTTAAAAATTAAAAATATTCTATCATACAGTCCTTCCTTTGTTTTACAGCTACTGCTTTGTATGGTTTCTCTCTTCCCAGTTTGGACTATCATTATAGTGTCAACTTACCTCAATTAAGTATAATTTCTAAATGCTCAATTGTTCCAAAAGGCCCTTGTAAGCCTGCCTCTGTTTTTAAGCCTGCACCAACTGTTTTTACTATTTTTTTTCTTTTTGTCTTCTTGTAGAGATTGTGGGTGGGGGCATCTCACTTTGTTGCCCAGGCTGGTTCTCAAACTCCCCACCTAAAACAACCCTCCCACCTCAGCCCCCCAAAGTTCTGGGATTACAGGTGTGAACCACCACACCTGGCCTGCACTAGCTTTTTGAAGCATGTTTTAATTTCTGGCAACAAGAAGAGGTTTTGTTGTTTCCTGTCCTAGGTGGTAGAATCAACTAGGAACTATCATTCCTTCTGGTGAGAAAGAGCATTTTACAGACAGACACACACACAGAGAGAGAGAGAGGGAGATCCCAATTAAGGTGGTGGGTCAAACGCTGCTGAGCCATTTTTGTGGCATTTCTGGTTCACATAACATCATGCTGTTGAATCCTACTTTTCTTATACATTTTCATTGCCTCAAAAGACTATTATACTTCATTGGCATCAACCTTAACTAGATTTTGATGCCTCTTTGTCCTAACCCAGTTAGCCCAAGACCAACAGGGACAAACCTGTCAAACTATAGTCTGACAAAGTTGAGCTTACTGATGCCTTCTGATATAATGTGGACATTTGTTCCTGCCCAGATCTATGTTGAATTGTAATCCCCAATGTTGGAGGTGGGGCCTGGTGGGAGTTCTGATCATGGGGGCAGATCCTCATGAATGGCATTGGCCATCCCCTTGGTGATAAATGAGCTCTCGCTCTGAGTTCACAGGAGATCTGGTGTTTTAAAAGTCTCTCTCTTTCTTTCTCTCTCTCCTGCTCCAGCCATGTGATGTGCCTGCTCCCACTTCGCCTTCTGCCATGCGTAAAAGCTACCGGAGGCCTGCCCAGAAGCATATGCCAGCACTGTGTTTCCCGTACAGCCTGCAGAATCATGAGCCAATTAAACCTATTTTCTTACACATTACTCAGGCTCAGGTATTTCTCTATAGCACTGCAAGAACCACCTAATACACATTCCAATGAAGGAAACTGAACACCACAGGTATCTCAGGAAACAAAGAAAAAGATAAATTTATAGAATTTTAGGGAAGGATGGGATTAGGTGAAATTTAAAGGAAGCAGTGTTTGATAAACTCAAAGCATCCAATAGGGACTGTAGAACAGTCTCATGATCCTGTTTCTTGAAAACTACAAAGTTACCATAGATGTAGAATGTTGTATTCAGGAGCCCCTTAATTGAGGCTGCTTCTTTGTATCAAAATGATGTAGATCCCCCCCAAGCAAGAGTAAAGTGTTACATTCTTACTGATGTAATTTCAAGCAGCATGTTTTCCTAGAGTATATGATTTTAGAGAACAAAGTTTTTCAGTGAATTAGAAAGCAAACACTCAAAGAAGGGCCTTGCTATTACACTTTATAGTGTCAGCATATCCTTAGGAGAAATATTATTTCCCATTAACTTTGCAGCTGGTTTTACCTGGGTTTGTTATCCCAGCTCAATTAATGACCAAGCAGCTATTTAGTCTTACTCTGAGCTAATTTTTACTTTCTCACTCTGAATTATCCTCAGTCTTGGAGAAAAAAATATTGATTTAATGTCTTTCTTGTGCCTAGTTTTCCTTACAACTCTGGTTATAGCAAAAAGCAGCAATCCTTAACATGTGAGATACAAGGCCCTGTGCCTGATAAGCTAACCTTACAGTACTTCAAGCAGCCATTGCTATTGCCACTTGAGTCCCTAATGATTTCTGATTGTCACTAGAAAACTACAGTATTTGCCTCAATCCCCTGCTCTCTTCTATTTCCTGATCATGTATCAGAGCTACCCTAGTCTCAATGATGTGTGTAAAAAGAAGCCCAGTACTGTATCCATTGGTAATAAAGTAAAAGTATGAACTTAATTAAACAAAAAGGCTGTGAGGAAGCAAATACCAAAAGGCTTAAGGAGGTTATAATTGAATTCAAATATGGTGGCTATATAATAGATTATTAAATGTGGTAATGTTCAAAGAATAGTAAACAGTTAACCATAAAGAACATATAGACAAGATATAGATACCAAAATAAAATTGTTTCCCTGACAATTTAAGAATATTACTTTCATTGTGCTATTAAGCATCCGAAACCTATTTGCTAACTTATTATTTTATTTATTTATTTTTATTTTTTGAGACAGAATATTGCACTGTTGCCTCTGCTGGAGTGTAATGGCACAATCTTGGCTCACTGCAACCTCTGCCTCCAGGGTTCACACGGTTTTCCTGCCTCGGCTTCCCGAGTAGCTGGGATTACAGGCACACACCACCACACCCAGCTAATTTTTTGTATTTTTAGTACGGACGGGGTTTCACTATGTTGGCCAGACTGGTCTCAAACTCCTGACCTCGTGATCCGCTGCCTTGGCCTCCCAAGTTATTGTTTATTTTAAAGCAATTATTTCCTATGGTATAATATGACTAAAAAGAAGCCAATAATTGTCACATTTTATAATTGATAAAAAGATACAGGGAGATAATGTAAAATTCAATGTCTGGACTAGGAATTAAACATGAGTAATAATCATCTGTATCCAGACATTTCATATTTGAGCTTAACTCTCCCTTGCCTCTCTTTTCTTTTTTCATTACCATAATCTCTCTTTCCTTTTCCTGCCAGTCACTGATGGTTTGTACCTATTTCTACCATTTTATGCTTGCTTTGCTTCAGTGGTATTTCCACTCAAGCCAACTCTATGAAAATAGAGTTTGGCAATTGCCTACTCCATTGATGATTCTAATCCATCATCCTCTTTTGTTATTCACCATTTTCTGAAAGTCATAATGTGTCAAGTGTTATTCTAAGATTAACCGAGGGCTAGAAAACAAAAAGTAAAGAAAAATGGGCAAGGGGATACAATAGGCATTGGAGAATCTCTATTCTCTTAGCTAATATTGACAAGGCACTTACCAGGTAAGTGCTTTGTATGTGTTAACTTCTTTAATCCTTATGACAACCCAATCAATGAGTTTGGAACTATTATTATCTCATTTTTATGATACAGAAACTGCAGCAGAGAGGTGTTAAGTGGTACAGCTAGTAAGTAGAAGAGCTAGACTTGTCTTCCATGATCACAGAGCTTACTTTACATCTTTTTTCTACTCTTCTGACTGCTACTCTGTCTTATTTTGTCTTCTCTTCCTCCTCATTTAACCCCCATTCTCATGAGGATGACCTACCAAACTATCTTTGTATAGCCCAAATTCCTATTACCTCTGCTTTACTATCCTTGTCATCCCTTAAACTCAAATTTTCTAGTGCTGAACATGTTATCTTTTTTGATAACCAGCTCCCATTCTCAGTTATCCTTTATCTCCTAGGGCAGAAAGCCTGAGGTCATACTTTGAATTTTTCTTCCTTTTCCTTAGATATTATATCCTGTCTGCTTAATTTAATCTAGCATTTGCCCCTCCACTTCCCCCATCATGCATGCCCCAATTCTTGCAGGAGCTTCCTAGCCATCTCTCTAAAGCGAGTATCCCTCTCCCACAATCGATATTCTACTCAAGAATCTGCCATGATTTTCTAATGTTCTACCACAGGAAGGCAAAATGTTTCTCTGCTTGGCTTACAAAGTCCTCTAGAAAGTACACCATCCAACTCTGTTTATTCAACTTTATTTGCCAGCACTTCCTCAAAAATAATCTCCCCTTCCCTCTTTACCATTTTTCTCCCTCTTCTTTTGCAGTAACTACTTTACTGCTGAACTCTATTAGCTCCCACCTTGACTATTCAAATAATCACTCAACCAATACCCTGCTTCTAGTTTGCCCTTTCATTCCTTCTTTTTTTAATTCATTCATTTATCCAACAAGGTACAAATGCCAGGGGATATAAAGATGACTAACACATAATTCAAATCTCAAGAAATTCAAATCTAACAGGAAGAATACAGATGTACTACTATCTATACATCAATTTATTTTAAGTGCTATAATAAAAGTAATAATAAAATCCAATGAAAACTTAAAGAAGGAAGCAATTAACTTGCTTAAAAGAAATGGGGAAAACTTTCATGGAAAAGATAAAGTCTGATCACACTTTTTGAGGACTGTACCTGTGGACTACATTCCAGGGCAGAGAGTGAAAAGCACAAGTTAAGAGTTGGGGGTATAAAAGACCATGACCTATTTGGGCTGGGCTCATGCCTGTAATCCCAACACTTTGGGCCAAGGTGGGCTGATCACTTGAGGTCAGGAGTTTGAGACCAGCCTGGCCAACATGGCAAAAACCCATCTCTGATAAAAATACAAAAATAAGATGGGCGTGGTGGCACATGCCTGTAGTCCCAGCTACTCAAGAGGCTGGGGCATGAGAATCACTTGAACCTGGGAGGCAAAGGTTGCAGTGAACCAAGATCATGCCACTGCATTCCAGCCTGGGCAACAGAGCAAGACTCTATCTCCAAAGATAAATTAATTAAATTTTTAAAAAAGACCATGACCTATTTGAAGAGTTTTGGTTCAATCTGGCTAATGTGTGTGGTGTGTGGAGAGAGTATGGGAGGGGTAAGAGAGGAAGCTGGAGGATAAATGGAGATCATATTTTGAAAAGTTTTACATAATACATGAAGGATGTTTTAGTTCATTCCCTAGGAAGTGAACAAGAGTCTTGGTAACTTTTAAGCAACTGAGGCAAAGGCTGGGAGGAAGAGGAGGCCAGATGACACGATCAGATTTATGCATGAGAAAACATCCTGATGAACCATATAAAAAATGGAGGCAGCAGTGACCCAGGCAATAAGACAAAGTCCTGCAGGGGAGGTGAGAATAGGAAGACATGAATCTCAGTGACAATTCAGGTCAAATGAACAGAGCTTGAAGGCTAGTAAAACAGGAAGTTTTTAACTTATGCTACTGAGTAAGGCAGTGGTGCCTTTGAAAATAGAAGAAAATAAAGAGAAAGAAACAAGTTTGGCATAGAAAGTTATTTTGATCTGTGACCTGCTGAAATGGGGGTGAGCAACAGACATTAAATTCAGCATATGGTTGGAAGTCTTCAGAAGGATGGGGCTTGAATAGATGGTGGAGGTCCAGGGAGAGGATGAGTTTTCCATTGGATGTAGCTCCCTTTATTCTGTTGTACTTACCAGGTGACTGTCTGATATTAAGACTGGCTTTTCAAATTGGATTTGGTATTTTTATTCACTTGGCCATTCTACTTCCAAGCCTTAACTTGATAAGCCCAAATTGCCGGTTACAGCCATTCTTTTCTGTGTTTAGGAATCTTGCAGAATCAAATAACGGTTAATTGAACAGATAAAATGACATTCCTGAATTTGTAAATTTTAGTATCACCCCACTCCTTCAGGTCCTGCCTTAACAGCCAGCCAGTCTATCTTAAACATCATTTGTAAACTACAGGTATGAAAATCACAAAAACTTAGAAGTAGGTTTGTTTGAAGTTTACATGCAGAAAATGGATTTCAAAGCATATTCATAGTGTAAATCACATTCAAACAGCCAGGCGTGGTGGCTCACACCCGTAATCTCAGCACTTTGAGAGGCCAAAGTGGGCAGATCACTTGAGGTCAGGAGTTCCAGACAAGCCTGGCCAACATGGCAAAACCCCATCTCTACTAAAAATACAAAAATTGGTCAGGCGTGGTGGTGCACACCTGTAATGCCAGCTACTCGGGAGGCTGAGGCAGGAGAATCGCTTGAACCCAGGAGGCAGAGACTGCCATGAGCTGAGATCATGCCACTGCACTCTAGCCTGGGCAACAGAGCAAGACTCCATCTCAAAAACAAACAAACAAAAACATTTAAGCTACACAGAAAGCAAATTATACAAATGCTTTAGTAAAAAGTCACCTGAGCAGAAAAAATATGCCAAATAAAAATGACCTCCTAGCTGCTAAAGCAAGTCAAACAGCCCCTCCTAGAAGCTTTATTATCCATGAATTGGTATTAGAAGTATGTAAGAGAGTAATAAAACCATAGTTCTAAAATACAGCTATCAGTAATTCATGGGAGGTTTAAACACAACTGCCTATGTAGTCAGGCAAATAAGGCAAAGCAGTGATGTGGGAGGCCCATAAGGCAGCAGGAACTAGATTAGACAGTGGAGGATTGAAAGTACCTGCCTTGTGAATGGGCAAAGCTACTACTTGCAGGAATGCTGGCCAAGCATTAGCAGATATTCTGATTTCTTCTTTTTTTGAAGGGCCAGAAATACAGATTTTATGTCAAATTTCTAGATTTTGAAAAACATCCTGTGAGGTGGGCATGGTGGCTCATGCCTGTAATCCCAGCACGTTGGGAGGCTGAGGTGAAGGGATCGCTTGAGCCCAGGAGTTCGAGACCCGTCAGGGCAATATGGTGAAACTCTGTCTCAACAGAAAATTGTTCTAAAAATTAGTCAGGTGTGGTAACACACGCCTGTGGTCCCAGCTACTCAGGAGGCTGCGGTAGGACTGCTTTAGCCCAGGAGGTTGAGGCTGTGGTGAGCTGTGATTATACCACTGCATTCCAGCCTAGGTGACAGAGCAAGTCCCTGTCTCAAAAAGAAAGAAAGAAAGAAAGAAAAGAAAAAAAGAAAGAGAGAAAGAGAGAAAGAGAGAGAGAGAGAGAGAGAGAAAGAGAGAAAGAAAGAGAGAGAGAGAGAGAGGAAGGGAGGGAGGGAGGGAGAGACCTTTGTTCCAATTGTTCCAAATTATTAAGGTTTTGTTATGTATCAGTTTAATCTATGGTAACATTTAATAGCTAATAAAGCTGAAAATATTGGTTAGGTTTTAAGTTTGTAATGTTTAACACTAAATATGGTTTAGAAATAGACTTCTATTCCAGTAATAATCTTATAATATATTTCTATCTAAATGTTATAATTTCAATCTTAATGCTGACAAACTTTTTCTAACAAATAAAAGATAAATGGACAGTTTTATTTTTGAACTTCAACAGAATGAAAACTGTGTTACAGAAAACAGTTTGATAAAATGTGGGAACCCAATAAACAGTCATACAACCAATGAATGTGCCACCCCACAAAATTAATTTTTATAGATGTTAATATACCTTTAAGTACTTGCTAGTGTTCATAATTGAGTAGCATCTACTTTAAAACGCTGTTTCTAATTAGGTTTCATCCACAGCTCTAGTTAAGTTCACCTTGACCTCATCGGTGATTTCACTCTTTCCTCCACGAAGACCAGCCAGGTAAATCTGAGGCCTGGGCACCCCAGTGCTGTCTTCCCTCATGGACTGGGTGCCAGTGTCCTTTGGAGGGTACACCTGGGAACAATTTTCTCTTCTCAAGTGACTGAGATCAGTTTGTACTGAGTGAGTAACTTTCTGGTGCAAATTAGCCTAAAGAGAAAGAGAATACAGGAATTAACATTTCTCTAAAGAACAAATAACCTAAAATATTATCAGATACCAGTTAATATCTGCTTATTTTTGTCTTCAATCCACAAGAAATTAATTCCATAACATAGCATTTTTTCTATAAAACACTGGAAAATCTAGAACATAACAGAAAATTAAATATCCCTAACCAAGAAGTAGAAAAACATGTAAAATGTACAGATGCAAAAAACATACAGATTCAGAATTATAGTGAACTCAACCAGTTATTTGTTAATATAATCTAATTCCTTCATTATTATGCTTTGAGATTCTTATAACTTGGATTTTTCCACTATATTTGTTTTTTTTTTTGACAAAAATTTAAGATTTATACAGTATTATCTTTTAAAAATGGAATTCACCCTAGATTTTTAACATAAAAGGGTCTGATGCTTTCCATTTGTATTTTACAGTGTTCTACACTTTGCTTACTCCCTTTATAGATTACTAGTAAACACGAGGTTAAACAGATTACTTAGGCTGGGAAGCAAGGAGGAGCTTACAAAAAGAAGAATAAGGTTGCTGCGGTTATAGTAAAGGCCAAGAAAAACCTCAGAAGGCATTATAGCATGTGAGTGAAGAAGGAGACACCTGGAATTAGAGGAAACATTTTCAGAGTGTGAGATACTGCAGGTGACTGAGAACCGAAACTACTCCCCAACACCCAGGTTATTGTCCACATTAATAAGACTTCACTATTCCACTGTCTTCATTAGCATAATTTTACCATTCCAAGAGACTCTTGCCTAAGCAAATAACTTGATTGCTCATTTCAGTACTACCTCAAAGATGTGTCAACTCTTCAGTAGTAAGCATCAGCACACAGTTTCAGTCCTAAGAGTCTGCATCCTTTGCCTCAAAAAATCTTCTTGCTATTCCCACCAATGCTGGACTGCTTTTTCATGATCCTTACCCAACCCGATTCAAACCTCCATCCTACCCCCAGTCCACCTCAGTCATTGGAAGACCTGCCTTAGCAAACTTCAAATTCTCAATAAATTCTGACTTTGCAGTTCCTCTTCTGAGACACTGCCAAAGCACTGTTGAGGTGATGTTTTCCCTTATGGCTGTAAGCAGTAAACTCAGCTTTGTCTTATCCACAGGTTGGGTAGGTGACACTTGGGGAGCTGGCATTCAATATAATACAGTTCTAGGGAATAATAAGGCCCAAGGTGAGAGTCAGAATTAAGTGGAGATTGAGGAATGGGAAAAGCGGGCTCAGTCAGTGTGAAATTCAGACCCCTGAATACCCCATTCTGTTAACATTTCCAGTCCATACCTCTGTTGCCAACTCTCTCTCTCGTATCCTATCCAGCCATCATTTCCCTCCTCCTCTTTGCCTATTTGTATCTCAAAAGCAACCTAAAATATCACCTATGTTAATTTAGTAGAATTTTCATTTCATTTCTGTTACACCACTTACAAGGAGGTACTGAAATTTATTTTTAATGTAACAATATCACTTGCTAGACAATTAGCCCCTGAAGAACAAAGTAGTGAGATATATATGGTACCCAATAAGTCTGATGAACTCGAGTTTAGTAGATAATAGAAAATAATATGGGGGTTGGGCATTTCATGAACTACAGAAGAGTAACTGATAGGAAGGAATACTAATGGAACAATGATCTGGAAGACATATAGGGAAACTGATCCTTCCTCACGCCAGGGAACTGAAAAGCTGCCACCAGAGTGAGTAGCAAAGGAAATAATGTGGTCAGTGGGAAGCCTGTGAGAGACTGAATATACAAATGGACAAAGGCTAGACCATATATGACAATAGAACTCTTTAACTTGCAGCCTCTGTATCGACCAGTCGGGGAAGCCAGTCTCAACCTCTGTAGCTGCAGCAATTGACCCAGAATGTTGAGGACTTAGCCAGCTTCTCCATTTTTGGGCTCCTTCTCCTCCAACTCAGGACCAACCAGAGAAACCTAGATATGCTCACCAAACCAATCACATAAAATGCCCTGCTTCTAGTTAGCCTGCCTCCAGTTTTCTCATGTTAACAACCTACAATCAGAGAACACTTAAAGGCTTCCCCCTTTTCTGACTATAAAGCTTTCCCACTCCCCCTCATGCTTTGAGTCTACCAAACAACAGGTGACAGTGTCTGACTGCCTTGCTATAGCAAGCTCTAAATAAATAGCCTCCCTTTGTTCTCATTTGTGTAGGCATTTTATTTCCACACCTGATTTCAGTTAAAGAGATGGATAAAATATACTAAAAAGGGGCTACAGACATAAAAGATTTTATTTTTTCCATACTATAAATATTTGTTGTTTAAAATGACAAGATACTATAAAGAGGGGTTGGTGGGAGGAATTTCACTGAATTGGACAGGGATGAGAGTTTCAAAGATAGGCTTTAAGGGTAGGTATATTGTAATTAAGGTGACTGAGAATCAGAAGGATGAGAGTGCCCAGGGTCTGGAGATAATACGTTATTCAGAGGAAAATATCTATGCTTTAATAGAAAAGGTCCAAAAAACAAAACAAAAAGAATGGTATACCTTAAGTGATTAAAGGAAGTTGGGAGTGCTTTAAATACTAGCACCAAGTTTTAAAACAGATAGATAGATAGATAGATAGATAGATAGATAGATAGATAATTACCATTGTTGTACATATGCTTAAAATTAGAAGACAATCTTATAATGTAAACCTAGAAAATTATAAATTATATTTTTGTTAGCAAAGAACACTGTATAAAACTCGTTATTTTATGTAAATAATTTAATTTACCAACTCTGAGTAACAACAGATTAAAATTTCCCAACATGTAATTTTAGAAAATATTGTTACAAACCAATTTTATAGCTTTTCTTCTTAACTCCCATTCATTCCACTCATATGATCTCACAATTGTTGGTGGCAGTATGTGTGTATCCGTCTGTGTGCTACTTTCACATTTTGTAATTGGTTTTATATAATGTTTGTCAGCATCTCTCATCTAAAGAAGTGGAGTTTTGTAATTAGTGCTTGGAAAAAATAAACATTATTTACCGATAACTAAAATATTTAGCTAAAATTGACAAAACACTTAAAAAACAAGAATTTTTGGACATGGAATATACTTGTAAATACCAATAAAGAAAATGAGCACATAATTAATGAGCTGAATATAATTGTTTTTCTGAGAATTATGGTTTCATGATTTTGTTTATGTAGGGGGTGTTTATTTTTAACTTTCATTTTAGATTCAGGGGGGGCACATGTGCAGGTTTGTTACAAAGGTATATCACACGATGCTGAGATTTGTGGTAGGATTGAACTCATCACCCAGGCAGTGAGCTCAGTATTCACTAGTTCATTTTTCAGCCTATGCCCCCTTCCCACTCTTTCCACTGTTGCAGTCTCCAGTGTCTACTGGTCCCACCTTTATGTCCATGCATACCCAATTTTTAGCTCCTATTTATAAATGAGAACACGTGGTGTTTGGTTTTCTGTAGGACGTGTATTTTGGCAGCAGAAAACATCCCTCATTCCCAAGTCAAATATCCCTTCCCACTTTGCACAACTGATAACATAAGCAAATACCTGTTGAAAATGGATAGAAATGGAAAATAGCTATTAAACATTAGGTAAAAATCACATCTATTTAAACTATCAAAACCTCTTTAAGACATATGTTGAACTCAAGCTATGCATACATAGCACGTTGTCAACCAAGGTTTTTGCTTTGTTTTTAGTTGAATATACTGATTTTCTTCTGGGGAATCCAATATTAAGAATTCACTAATTCCAGGCTAAACAAGATATAATAGTGCTGGACATGACATTGTTGACGTTGTTGGAGGGAGTGGTAGAGGTTTAAGGAACTTAGGTCACAGTAAAAAGGAGGGAGAAGATATTCTTTCCAAACAACAGATAATCACTGAGTGTCTAACATTTGATATAATTTCTGACTATAAAATTATCTTATGATATAGTTAGGTAGATTTAAAAAATGCTAAAAAGATAGTTAACAATACTGTACCATACAAGTAAATGGCAAGTAAATAATTAGACAGTAAGGTCTACATGAAAAAGACAGGGAGAAAACTCATTTCTGCAGATATTAAAAGTCAGCTGGGAATCAAATATCCAGAAAGACAGGAAAAAACAAGACCAGGTGTATAGGAAAAAATTATGCTTTAGTGGAAAACTATGCATTATCCACATACAACATACCTTTTCAGTCATCTGATTCTAGCCTTTCACTGTCTTTGGGCTCTTACAACTCTGTAAGTTATAAATGAGTGATAGCAAGACCAAATAATTTCTGTCTGTAGACATGCAGTCTATCCTGTCTGTAGAAGTTCAGCTGACTCCCTTTCCCCACGTGGAAAAATTAGTGTTGCCTCCATTTACACATTCATTTGAATATTCCTGATCTATAAATGTGTCTGTTCTTAGGGTTCTCTTTTGAACTGGTTATAACATCTACCTGGTCCCCTCATTGATTAATTAATAGATTACTCTTAACACATCTTCAGTTTTATATCTGCATATCTGCATGACAATAATTTTAACCATTTTTGAAAACTATCTTTTAACAAATAGAAGACTAGGGCATATAGAACAAGTTTAAGACCAGTATGTAACTCACAGTTTTTCTGACAGAGAGGTCATGGAGGGAATTAGTAGAAATAGAAGGATAAAAAGACATGTATACCTCAAACACCAGTCCCCCAAATTTGGATTTCATCTTACAGACAAAAAACAGAAGAGTTTTGAATTCAGAGTAAAATGAAAGGCATTTTCTAATTTGCAGAAAAATTATTAAAATTTTCTATTGTAAATTTTCCCCTCATAATTTTTCAAAGTAGTTGGCTCCTGCAATCATTTGTTCTAAATTAGAATTTTGTATAACATCTAATTTAAAAAAAATTACATGTGTTAAACTTAAGATAGCAACATTTATAATACTCATCAAAATGAATTACCAGCTCCAGGAACTCTACAATTTGAACAAATTTGAGAACTACTGACTTGGCAAACTTAATTTGGTGGTATTTTTAAATTTTTATGGGTACATAGTAGGTGTACATAATTATCAGGTACATGAGATATTTTGATACAGGCACACAATGTGTAATAATCACATCAGGTAAATGGGGTGTCCATCACCTCAAACAGTCATCATGTCTTCATGTTATGAATATTCCAGTTGTACTATTTCAGTTATTCTGAAATGTACAACAAATTATTGTTGATTATACTTACCATGTTGTGCTATCAAATACTATATCTTAATCCATTTATTTAACTATATTTTTGTACCCATTAACCATCCCCATTTATCACTCCCCACAACTACCTTTCCTAGCCCTCTGGTAATCATCATTCTGCTATCTCCATTTCAGTTTAGTTTTTAGCTCCCACAAAGGAGTGAGAACATATGAAGTTTGTCTTTCTGTGCCTGGCTTATTTCACTGAAAATAATATTCTCCAGTTCCATCCATGTTTTTGCAAATGACAGATCTCCTTCTTTTTTATAGCTGAATAGTACTCTGTTATGTATATGTACCACATTTTCTTTATCCAGTTGTCTTTGATGGATACATGGGTTGCTTCCAAATCTTGGCTTCTGTGGATAGTGCTGTAATAAATATGGGAGTGCAGATACCTCTTTGATACACTGATTTCCTTTCTTTTGGATATACACCTAGCAGTGGGATTGCAGGATCATATGGTATTTCTATATTTAGTTTTTTTAGGAACTTCTATACTGTTCTCCATGGTGGCTGACTAATTTACATTCCCACCAACAGTGTACTAGGGTTCCCTTTCTCCATATCCTCACCAGCATTCGTTATTGCCTGCCTTTTTGATATAAGCCATTTTAACTGGGATGGGATGATATCTCATTATAGTTTTGATTTGCATTTCCCTGATGATCAGTGATGTTGAGCGTATATCTATTTGTCATTTGTATGTCTTCTTTTGAGAAATGTCTATCCAGATCTTTTGCCCATTTTTCAGTTGGATTACTAGATTCTTTCCTAATTGAATTGTTTGAGCTCTTTATATATTCTGGTTATTAGTCCCTTATCAGATGGATAGTTTGCAAATATTTTCTCTCATTCTGTGAGTTGTCTCTTCACTTTGTTGTTTCCTTCGCTGTGCAGAAGTTTTTTAACTTGATGTGATCACATTTGTCCATTTCTGCTTTGGTTGTCTGTGCTGGTGGGGAATTACCCAAAAAATCTTTGCCCAGTCCAATGTCCTGGAGAGTTTCCCCAATGTTTTCTTGTAGTATTAATAGTTTCATAGTTTGAGGTCTCAGATTTAAGTCTTTAATCCACTTTGATTTGATTCTTGTATATGGCAAGAGACAGGGTCTAGTTTCATTCTTCTGCACATGGATATCCAGTTTTCCCAGCAACATTTGTTGAAGAGACTGTCCTTTCTCCAATGTATATTCTTGGCACCTTTATTTAAAATGAGTTCACAGTACATGTATGGATTTATTTCTAGGTTATCTATTCTGTTCCATTGATCTGTGTCTTGTTTTTATGCCAGTACCATGCTATTTTGCTTACTATAGCTCTGTAGTATAATTTGAGGTTAGGTAATGTGATTTCTCCAGTTTTGTTCTTTTTACTTAGGATGGCTTGGCTATTCAGGGTCTTTTGTGGTTCCATATAAGTTAGGTCTTTTGTGATTCCATGTAAGTTGTAAGGTTATTTTTTCTATTTATGTCATTGGTATTTTGATAGGGATTGCATTGAATCTGTAGATGCTTGAGTAATATGAACATTTTAACAATATTAATTTTTCCAATCCAGTAATATGTTGCTTTGTGTCCTCTTCAATTTTTTTTTTTTTTTTTAGACAGAGTCTCGCTCTGTTGCCCAAGCTGGAGTGCAGTGGCGTGATCTCGGCTCACTGCAAGCTCCGCCTCCCAGGTTCACGCCATTCTTCTGCCTCAACCTCCCGAGTAGCTGGGACTACAGATGCCCGCCACCACACCTGGCTAATTTTTTTGTATTTTTAGTAGAGATGGGATTTCACTGTGTTAGCCAGGATGGTTTCGATCTCCTGACCTCATGATCCACCCACCTCAGCCTCCCAAAGTGCTGGGATTACAAGCGTGAGCCACCGCGTTCAGCCAACTTCAGTTTCTTTCTTAGTTATCTTCATAGAGATCTTTCACTTCTTTGGTTAAGTTTATTCCTAGGTATTTAATTTTATTTGTGGTTATTGAAAATGGGATTACTTTCTTGACTTTTTTCAGATTCTTTGCTGTTGGTATGCAGAGATGCTACTGATTTTTGTATGTTGATTTTGTATTCTGCAACTTTACTGTATTTGTTTATTAGTTGTATTAGTTTTTTGGTGGAGTCTTAAGGTTTTCCAAATGTAAGATCATATCATCTGCAAACAAGCATAATTTGACTTCTTCCTTTCCAAGGTGGATGTCTTCATTTCTATCCATTGTCTGATTGCTCTAGCTAGGAATTCTAGTACTATGTTGAATAACAGTGTTAAAAGTGGACATATTTGTCTTGTTCCAGATCTCAGAGGAAAGGCTTTCATTTTTCCCTGTTCAGTATACTGCCTGTGGGTCTGCTGTATATGGCTTTTATTGTGTTGAGGTATATTCCTTCTCTGTCCAGTTGTGTTTTTTTTTTTTTTTTTTTTTGGTTTTTAAATCATAGAATGATGTTGAATTTTATCAAATATTTTTTCAGCATCAATTAAAATGGTCATATGGTTTTTGTCTTCATTCTGCTGACATGATGTATCACATTGATTTGCATATGTTGAACTATCCTTGCATCTATGGGATGAATCCCACTTAGTCATAATGAAAGATCTTTTAATGTGTTGTTGAATTCAGTTTGTTAGTATTTTGTTAAAGATTTCACATCAATGTTCATCAGCAATACTGACCTGCAGTTTTCTTTTTTTGATGTCTCTTTGCCTGGTTTTGGTATCAGCATAATACTTGCCTTGTAGAATGAGTTTGGAAGTATTCTCTCTTCCTCTACTTTTTGAAAGAGTTTGAGTAGGACTGATATTCATTCTTCTTTAAATGTTTGGTAGAATTCAGCAGTGAAGCCACTGGGTCTCTGGCTTCTCTTTGCTGGGAGACCTTTTATTAAGGGTTTCATCTCCTTACTTGTTATTCATCTATTCAGGTTTTGTATTTCTTCATGGTTCAATCTTGGTAGGTTTGATGTGTCTATGAATTTGTTTCTTCTGAGTTTTCCAATTTATTGGCATGTAGTTGCTCATAATAGCCTCTAATGGTCCTTTGAATTTTTGTGATATCAGTTGTAATGTCTCCTTTTTTATCTTTGATTTTCTTTGGGTCTTCTCTCATGTTTTCCTAGCCTGACTAAAGTGTAACTATTGGCTAACAATTTGTCTATTTTATCTTTTTTTAAAAAGTACCTTTTCATTTTATTGATCTTTTATATATTTTTCATTTCAATTTCATTTATTTCTGCACTGATCTTTATTATTTCTTTTCATCTACTAATTTTGGGTGTGGTTTGCTCTTGCTTTTCCAGTTTTTTAAGATGCATGCCTTGGTTTTTTATTTGATATCTTTCTACTGTTTTCATGTAGATGGTTATTGCTATAAGCTTTTCTCTTAGTACTGCTTTTGTGTTTCCACTTTCATTGTTTCAAGAAATTTAATTTCCTTAATTCCTTCACTGACCCATTGGTCATTAAGGAGCGTATTGCTTAATTTCTATGTGTTTATATGGTTTCCAAAGTTCCAGTCTGGGTGTGGTGGCTCACACCTGTAATCCCAGCACTTTGGGAGGCCGAAGTGGGTGGATCAGTTGAGGTCAGGAGTTCAAGTCCAGCCTGGCCAACATGGCGAAACCCAGTCTCTACAAAAATACAAAAATTATTTTGTATTTTGTCTTATCCTTGAGACTGATCCTTGTGCTAAGGAGAAGAATATGTATTCTGTCGCCTTTGGACAAAATGTTCTGTAAGTATTTGGTCAATTTGGTCTATGCTGCAGATTAAGTCTTATGTTTCTTTGCTGGTTTTCTGTCTGGAAGATATATCCAATGCTGAAGGTGGGATATTGAAGTCTCCAGTTATTATTGTATTGGCGTCTATTTCTCTCTTTAGCTCTAATATTTGTTTTATATGTCTGGATATTCCAGTGTTGGGTGCATATATATTAATAACTATTACATCCTCTTGCTGAATTGATACATTTATCATATAATGACCTTCCCTGTGTCTTTTTATAGTTTTTGTCTTAAAATCTATTTTATCTGATACAAGTATGGCCACTCCTGCTGTTTTTTGGTTTTCATTTGCATGGAATAACTTTTTTCATCCCTCTATTTTCAGTCTATGTTTGTCTTTATAGGTGAAGTGTGCTTCTTGTAGGCAACAGATCATTGGGTCTTGTTTTTCTAAATCCATTCAGCTACTCTGTCTTTTGACTGGAGAGTCGTTTAGTCTATTTAATTCAGTGTTATTATTGATAAATAACGGTTGACTATTGCCATTTTGTGATTTGTTTTCTGGTTGTTTTGTGGCCTTCTCTTCCTTCCTTCCTGTCTTCTGTTTTGTGAAAGTGGTTTTCTTTGGTGGTATGTTTCAATTTCCTACTTTATATTTTTGCGTATCTATTGTACGTTTTAAAATTCAAGGTTACCAAGAGGCTTGCAAGTAACATCTTATAACCCATTATTTTAAACTGATGACAACTTAACTCTGATTGCAAAAACAAGCAAAGAAAAAACTGATAAAACCCCACCCCCCCACCGCCACTTAACTTTTTGTTGTTTCTATTTAAATCTTATTATACTGTCTATGTCTTTAAAAGTTGTTGTAGTTTTTTTGATAGGTTGTTCTTTTAGTCTTCCTACTCAAGATATGAATAGTTTACACCCCACAATGACAGTGTTATAACATTTTGTATTTGTCTGTGTACTTACTATTAATGAGTTTTATGCCTTCAGATGATTTGTTATTGCTTGTTAACATCCTTTTCTTTCAGATTGAAGAACTCCCTTTAACTTTTCTTGTAGAACAGGTCTGGTGGTGATGAAATCCCTTAGCTTTTATTTGTCTGGGAAAGTCTTTATTTCTCCTTCATGTTTGAAGGATATTTTCACCAGATATATACTATTCAAGGATAAAAGTTTTTTTGTTTTTTTGTTTTTTTCCTTCAGCACTTTAAGTATGTCATGCCATTCTCTCCTGGCCTGTAAAGTTTCCACAGAGAAATCTGCTGCCAGATGTATCGGAGCTCCTGTATATGTTCTTTCTTTCTTTTCTCTTGCTGCTTTTAGGATCCTTTATCCCTGACCTTTAGGAGTTTGATTATTAAATTTCTTGAGGTAGTATTTGGGTTAAATCTGCTTGGCATTTTATAACCTTCTTATACTTGAATTTTGATATTTTTCTCTATGTTTGGGAAATTCTTTGTTAATATGTCTTTGAATAAACTTTCTACCCCTATCTCTTCTCTACCTCCTCATGGTCAATAACTCTTAGATTTGTCCTTTTGAGGCTATTTTTTAGATCCTGTAAATGTGCCATATTATTTTTTATTCTTTCTTCTTTTGACTCCTCTGACTATGTATTTTCAAATAGCCTGTCTTCAAGCTCACCAATTGTTTCTTCTGCTTGGTCAAGTATTTATTGAGAGACTTTGATACATTCTTTGATTTGTCAGATTTTTCAGATTCAGAATTTCCTGTTTTTAATTATTTCAATCTCTTTGTTAAATTTATCTGATGGGATTCTCAATTCCTTCTCTGCATTATCTTGGATTTCACTGAGCTTCCTCAAAACAGCTATTTTGAATTCTCTGTCTGAAAAGCCACATATCTCTGTCACTCCAGAATTGGTCCCTGGTGCCTTATTTAGTTTGTTTGGTGAGATCACATTTTCCTGGATGGTCTTGATGCTTCTGGATGTTTGTCAATGTCTGGGTATTGACAAGTTAGGTATTTATTCTAATCTTAGCAATCTGGGCTTGTTTGTACCTGTCCTTCTTGAGAAGGCTTTCCAAGTATTCAAAGGGAATTGAGTGTTGTGATCTATGTCTTTGGTCATTGCAGCCATATGTATTTTAGGGGCCACCCCAAGCCCAGTAACACTATGACTGTTGCAGACTCATAGAGGTACTGCCTTGGTGGTCTTGGGTAAGATTGGGAGAATTCCCTGGATTACTAGGCAGAGGCTCTTGTTCTCCTCCCTTACTTTTTCCCAAGCAAACAAAATCTCTCTCTCCACGTTGTGCCAAATGGAGTGGGAGGAGAGGTGATGCAAGCACCCCCTTGGACACCACCACTGGGGCTGTGCTGGGTCACACCTGAAGCCAGCACAGTACTGGGTTTCGGTACTGTGGCAACTATTTTCTGGCTACTGCTGATGTTTATTCAAGGCTCAAGGGCTCTTTAGTCAGCAAGTGATAGATCCTGCCAGGACTGGGCCTCACCTTTCAGGGAAGCTGATTTCTTACTGGCCCAGGACAGATCTAGAAATGCCCTTCAGGAGCTAAGGCCCAGAATCAGGAACTTTAGGAGTTTGCTTTGTGCTTTATTATACTGTGACTGAGCTGGTACCCAAGTTGCAAGATAAAGTCATTTTTACTATCACTCTCCTTTCCTCAAGCAGAAAGTGTCTCTCCTTGTGGCCACCACAGCGATGAATGTGGTGGATCACACTGAAGCCAGCATGTACTGGGTCTTGCCCAAGGCCCATGGTGAGTGCTGCCTGGCTACCAGTGATATTTATTCAAAACCCAAGGGCTCTTTGGTCAGGTGGTGAATTCTGCCAAAACTGGGTCCTTGCCAGGTGGTGAATTCTGCCAAAACTGGGTCCTTGCCTTCAGGGCAATGGGTTACCTTCTGATCCAGGGTGGGTCTAGAAATGTCATCCACAAACTATGGCCTGGAATGGGACTTCAGGACTCTGCTTGGAGCTTTATTTACTGTGGCTAAGCTGGTATCCAAATTGCAAGACAAAGTCCTCTGTACTCTTCCCTTTCCTCCCAGAACTCCAAGCTGCACTGTCTAGAGTTGGGAAAGGGGTAATGCAAGCACTCCCTTGTCTACTGCAGCTGGTGTCTCACTGGGTCACATGCACCCAAGTCCACTGGCTCTGAGCCCAGCATGGCACCAGGACTTGCCCAGGAACTGTAGTCAGTGTGGCCTAGACTGCCTTTCAAGTTTATCAGTACACTATAGCCCATGATACTGGGGCTAGCCAGAACTCAGGTTCCAACTGCTGAGATGGACAATTCCCTTCTGGCTAGGGCTAGTCTAAATGCTCCCACCATGGGCACTGGCCAAATTCTACCCTGTACTGCTTTATGCTGTGACAGGGCAGCACTGAATTCCAATGCAGAGTCCCAACAATCACTCTACTCTCCTTCCATCAAGTACACAGATTCTCTCTCTGTGTCACGTGGCCGCTACTGGGGCATGAGGGAGGGGTAGTATAGGCAATTAAAGACTGTCTTTCCTACCCTCTTCAGTACCTCTTTCCTTGATATGATGTTTACAAAAGGTACTGTGATTGCTCTCCTGATTTTTAGTTCTTTTATGAAGGTGCTTTCTTATGTAGATACTTGTTCAATTTGATGTTCCTGTCAGGGGATGATCACTGGAGGGTTCTATTCTGCCATCTTGCTCTGCCTCTCAATCTGGTGGTAATTTGAAGGGTGAAACATATCTTTTTTTTTTTTTTTTTTTTTTTTTTGCCATAAGTAGCTTTGAGATATTTTATGGTAAGTGGCTATTTCATTAGCTCCAAAATTACACACACACACACACACACACACACACACACATTTTCATTTTTTATTCAAAGGAAATATATACACACATTTATAAAGAAATAGTATATTAAAAAGTCACATGATACTACCCAAAGCAATCCACAAATTCAACACAATCCCTATCATAATACCAATGACATTCTTCAAGAAATAGAAAAACAATCCTAAAATTCATGTGGAACCACAAAAGACCCAGATTAGCCAAACAGTCCTGAGCAAAGAGAACAAATCTGGAGACATCACACTACCTGACTTCAAAATATGCTACAAAGCTATAGTAACCAAAAGAGCATGGTATTGGCATAAAAACACAGAGACCAATAGACTAGAATACAAACCCAGAAATAAATCTACACATTTACAGCCAACTGATTTTTCAACAAAGGTGCCAAAAGCACACACTGGAGAAAGGACAGTCTCCTCAATAAATGGTGCTTGGAAAACTGGATATCCATATGCAGAAGAATGAAACTAGACCTCTATCTCTCACCTTATGTAAAAATCAACTCAAAATGAAGACTTAAATGTAAGAACTAAAATTATGAAATTACTGGAAGAAAACAGGAGAATGCTTCAGGGCATTGGTCTGGGCAAAGATCTTTTGGATAAGACCTCAAAAGCCCAGGCAACAAAAGCAAAAATAGAGAAATGGGATTATATCAAACTAATATAATAATGGATGGGGACAAAATTACAGTTAGAGAGGAGGAATAACTTCTAGTGTTCTAGGGCACAGCAGGGCAACTATAGTTAACAAAAATGTATTTTATATTTCAAAATAGCTAGAGGAGAGGATTCTGAATGTTCCCAACACAAAGAACTAGTAAACATTTGAGGTGATGGATATGCCAGTTACCCTGATTTGATCATTATACATTATATACATGTATCAAAATATTACATGTACCCCACAAATATATACATTTATTATGTATCAATAAAAAATTTTAAAAATTAAGGGCACATGAAAACTCAAGTTAAAAAGAGATTCTAAAACCAGGCCCAGTGGCATGTGGCTATAGTCCCAGCTAATTGGGAGGCCAAGGCAGGAGGATTGCTTGAAACAAGAGTTTGAGGCTGCTGTGGGCTATGATCACACAAAACCAAACATCGTATGTTCTCACTCATAAGTGGGCATTGAACAATGAGAACACATGGACACAGGGAGGGGAACATCACACGCCGGGGCCTGTCAGAGGTTGGGGGGCTAGAGGAGGGATAGCATTAGGAGAAACACCTATTATAGATAACAGGTTGATAGGTGCAGCAAACCACATGGCATGTGTATACCTATTTAACAAACCTGCACGTTCTGCACATGTATCCCAGAACTTAAAGTATAATAATAATAAAAAAGAAAATCTAGAAGAAATGGATAAATTCCTAGACACATACACCCTCCCAAGACTGAACCAGGAAGAAGTTGGATCCCTGAATAGACTAATAATGAGTTCTGAAATTGAGGCAGTAATAAATAGCCTACCAACCAAAAAAAGCCCAGGACCAGACAGATTTCCAGCTGAATTCTACCAGAGGTACAAGGAGAAACTGGTACCATTTCTTCTGATATTCTTCCGAACAACGGAAAAGGAAGGACTCCTCCCTAACTCATTTTTTGAGGCCAGTATCATCCTGATACCAAAACCTGGCAGAGATACAACAACAACAACAACAACAAAAACTACAGGCTAATATCCCTGATGAACATTGATGCAAAAATTCTCAATGCAATCCTGATGCAAACTGAATCCAGCAACTCATCAAAAAGCTTATCCACCATGATCAAGTTGACTTCATCCCCGGATTTCAAGGCTGGTTCAATATACGTAAAGCAATAAATGTAATTCATCACATAAACAGAACAAAAGACAAAAACCACATGATTATCTCAACAGACACAGAAAAGGCATTCCGTAGAATTCAACATGTCTTCATGTTAAAAACTCTCAATAAACTAGGTATTGATGGAACATAACTCAAAATAATAAGTGTCATTTATGACAAACCCATAGCCAATATATTGAATGGGCAAAAGCTGGAAGCATTCCCCTTGAAAACCGGCACAAGAGACGGATGCCCTCTCTCACCACTCCTATTCAGCATAGTATTGGAAGTTCTGCACAGGGCAGTCAGGCCAGAGAAAAAAATAAAGGATATTCAGATAGGAAGAGAGGAAGTAAAACTATTTCCAGATGACATGATCCTCTATCTAGAAAACCCGACTGTCTTAGCCCAAAAGCTTCTTAAGGTGATAAGCAACTTCAGCAAAGTCTCAGGATACAAAATTAATTTGCAAAAATCACAAGCATTCCTATACACCAGCAACAGGCAAGCAGAAAGCCAAATCATGATATGAACTTCCATTCACAATTGCTACAAAGAGAATAAAATACCTAGAAATACAGCTAACAAGGGAAGTGAAGGACCTCTTCAAGAACTATAAACCACTGCTCAAGGAAATCAGAGAAGACACAAACAAATGGAAAACATTCCATTCTCATGAATAGGAAGAATCAATATTGTGAAAATGGCCATATTGCCCAAAGTAACTTATACATTCAATGGTATTCCCATTAAACTACCATTGACATACTTCACAGAGTAGAAAAAACTACTTTAGAATTCATATGGAGCCAAAAAAGAGCCCATATGGTCAAGACAATCCTAAGTAAAAAGAACAGAGCTGGAGGCATCATGCTACCCAACTTCAAACTATACTGCAACCTGCAGCAACCAAAACAGCATGGTACTGGTACAAAAACAGACACATAGACTGATGGAACAGAATAGAGAACTCAGTAATAAAACTGTACATCTACAACCATATGATCTTTGACAACCAATGGGGAAAGGATGCCCTATTTAATAAATGGTGCTCGAAGAACTGGCTAGCCATATGCAGAAAATTGAAACTGGACCCCTTCCTTACACCTTATACAAAAATTAACTTAAGACAGATTAAAAACTTAAATGTAAAACCCAAAACTATAAAACTATAAAAACCCTAAAGGAAAATCTAGGCAATACCATTCAGGACATAGACACGGGCAAAGATTTCATGACAAAAATGTCAAAAGCAACAGCAACAAAAGCAAAAACTGATGAATGGAATCTAACTAAACTAAAGAGCTTCTGCACAGCAAAAGAAACTATCATCAGAGTGAACAGACAGCCCACAGAATGGGAGAAAATTTTTATAATCTATCCATCTAATAAAGGTCTGATATCCAGAATCTATAAGGAATTTAAATTTGCAAGAAAAAAACAAACAACCCCATTAAAAAGTGGGCAAAGGACATGAACAGACACTTATTAAAAGAAAACATTCATGCAACCAACAAACATATGGAAAAAAGCTCAATATCATTGATCATTAGAGAAATGCAAATCAAAACCACAATGAGATACCATCTCATGCCTATCAGAATGGCAATTATTAAAAAGTGAAGACACAACAGATGCTGGTGAGGCTGCGGAGAAATAACAATGCTTTTACACTGTTAGTGGGCGTGTAAATTAGTTCAACCATTGTGGAAGACAGTGTGGTGATTCCTCAAAGACTTAAGAACCAGAAATACCTTTTGACCCAGCACTCCCATTAATGTGTATGTTCACTGCAGCACTATTCACAATAGCAAAGACATGGAATCAACCTAAGTGCCCATCAATGGTTGACTGCATAAAGAAAATGTGGTACATATACACCATGGAATAATATGCAGCTATAAAAAGGAATGAGATCATGACCTTTGCAGGGACATGGATGGAGCTGGAAGACATTATCCTCAACAAACTAACGCAGGAACAGAAAACCAAACACTGCGTGTTCTCACTTATAAGTGGGAGCTGAACAATGAGAAAACATGGACACAGAGAGGGGAACAACACACAGCGGGGCTTGTTGGAGGGGCAGGGAGAGGGAGAGCATCAGGAAAAATAGCTAATGGATGCTGGGCTTAATACCTAGGTGATGGGTTGACAGGGGCAGCAAACCACCACAGCACTCATTTACCTGTGTAATAAACCTGCATGTCCTGCACATGTATCCTGGAACTTAGAATTTTAAAAGTAGTAATAAATCTTAAAAATAAAAAAGAAAAGGGAGATGAAAATGCAGAGATAACAGATGATGGATCAGGCAAATGATAAGAAAGTGGCTGCCATTGAAGCCCTAAATGATGGTGAACCACAAAAAGTCATTGACTTATTCACAGATGCCTTCAAGCTGAATCTCTTGACCATTCTGTATGCTAATGAGAGCCAGTGTCTCAACAAATTACAGAGGCCAAATGCTGCCATCTGATACTGCAACAGAGCCATAGAAATAAATCCTGATTCAGCCCAGCCTTACAAGTGGCAAGCCTTACAAGTGGTTTTCGCACACAGACTTCTGGGCCACTGGGGAGAAGCAGCCCGTGATGTTCCCCCTTGTCTGTAAATTGGATTATGAAGATGCTGGCACAATGCTGAAAGTTCAACCTAGGTCCTAGAAAATTGCAGAACATCAGAGAAAGTATGAGCAAAATCATACAGAGTGAGAGATCAAAGAAAAAATAGTTTAAAAGGCTCAAAAAGAGCATGAGAGAGCCCAGAGGGATCAGGAACTCAGTAGGCTCTCTTTCCCAGCTGGCTTTCCTGTGGAAAGCCCTGGTAATATTCACGGAGGAATGCCTGGAATGGCAGGAATGTCTGAACTCAATGACATTCTTAGTGATCCAGAGGTTCTTGCAGCCATGCAGGGTCCAGAAGTTATGGTGGCCTTCTAGGATGTGGCCTAGAACCCAGCAAGTATGTCAAAATATCGGTACAATAGAAAGGTTACAAATCTCATTAGTAAATTGTCAGCCAAATTTGGAGGTCAGGCATAATACCCTTCTGATTAAAAAAAGCCCTTGGTGAAGGAAATGCAACCTGGACCACCTAATGGATGTCGCAATAATACAAACCACTCTACCTCTGACTTTCTCATCAAGAGAGCTGGGGTGCTTTGAGGATAATCCCTACCCCTCTACCCCAAATGCAGCTGAAGCATTTTACAGTGGTTTGCCATTAGGGTATGCATTCAGATAATGTTTTCCTACTAGGAATTACAAACTTTAAACACTTTTTAAACCTTAAAAATATTTAAAACAAATTTTAAAAGTCTCTTGGATTCTTTTTAAAAATTAGATATCAATAATAGCTTTGCAATGTAAAATGGAAACTCTTTGTGAGTAAACTAACAAACATAAACAGCCTGTAGTCTAAAGAAGAAATGCTAAAGAGAATTAGAAAATATTCAGAACCGAACTATGATGAAAATAACTATGTTTAAAAGTATGCTGCAGAAACATGGATGTAGCTGGAGGCCATTATCCTGAGCAAATTAATGCAGGAACAGAAAACCAAATACCATATGTTCTCACTCAAAAGTGGGAGCTAAACACTGGACACTCATGGACATCAAGATGGCAACAATAGATACTGGGGTCTACTAGAGTAGGGAGGGAGAGAGGAGGGCAAGGGCTGAAAAACTGTTGGGTACTATGCTCACTACCTGGGTGACAAGATCAATCATACCCCAAACCTCGGCTTCATGCTTATAATAAACCCATGTAACAAACATGCATATGTGCCCCCTGAATCTAAAATAAAGGTTGTAATTATTTTTTAAAAACTTAAGTGACATACAACTCTCATAGTATAGTAAAAAGGAAATTTATTGCATTAAGTTAAAAAGAAAGGCTAAAAACTAATGAGCTAAGCATCTATCTTTAAAAGTTAAAAAACAAATAGAATAAAATAAATGAACTAGATAAAGGAAAATAAAAGATCAGAGAAGAAAATATAAAATGAAAGCAGTCATGAAATAGGGTCAATAAAGTCAAACGCTGATTCTTTAAAAAGACTGAGAAACTAGTGCTCTGGCAAGATTGATCAAAATAAAAAGAGAAGGCTGAAATAAACAATATCTGGAGTTTAAAAGAGACCATAAGATAATTTAGAGATTAAACAAATAATAAAAGCATATTGTGAAATCTTCATGAGAATAAGTTTAAAAATTTAGATGATTTGAATAAATTCCTAGAAAAATACAACTTATTCAATCGGATACAAAAGAAATAAACTACCTGGAAAAAATTCCTGTAATCACAGAAGTAGTTAAACCTATAGTTTAATTTAGCATAGTTATAATGTTTCCAACCAAAGAAGCCCAGAGAGCTTTATCAGCATACATTACCAGATAATTCCAATTATACATAAATTATTTCAGAGAAAAGAAAATGTGAAACATTCATACTCATTTATAAGACATGTATAACTTTCACATCAAAACAATGGACAGTAAAAGAAAGGAAATGCATAGGTTAATTGCACTGAGGAATATAAATGTAAAACTGCTAAAAAAAAATTAAAAAGCTGAATTCAAGAATGTATTTTTTAAATAAATAAACCATACCAAGTTGGATTGATCCCAGGAATGCAAAGTTGGCTTAATTTTAGAAATAATATAATTCACCACATTAGCAGATTAAAGGATAAAGGCCAATTGTTCATCTCAAAAGATGCAGAAACAGTATTTGATACCATTCAATAATTATTCATATAAAAAACTCTCAGCAAATGAGATTAGAGAGGAAACCCTTAAGAAAATGAAATCCACAAAAAGCTACAATGAGCACTGCAATTATGAAATATCAGAAATATTATTTGGGGGGATAAGAAGACAAAGCTACCCAATTTCGCTACCTCTATTTAATACTATACTAGAGTTGCTTGTCAATGTAGTAAGATAAGACAAAAGTAGAGTATAAGGACATCTACAGTCCTCCACAGTACAGACTGCAACATTAGCTAGTGCTCACTGTACTCTCTAATGGTGAAACAACAGACTACAGGAGACTGAATTGTATCTGCCTCTATTTTCAGTCTGAAGTTCAACTTTTACTTACCAAAAAAAGAAAGAAAAGGCCAGGAAGTTTTTAATCCTTAAAAAAATCAATATAAAATTATAGCAAAAAAGGAACCGGAATGTAACACATCCTGAACAATTTGCAGCAGCAGCAGCAGAATAACAAAGTATTTCATTTAGTTGATTTACTGTGGTTGATTGTTCTCTAGTCTCACGATGACGGAAGTTGCATGGTTTTTCAATGGGACCTAGAAGCTGCTGGAGGTTCTCCTGGCAGCAACCTGATGCAAACCAAAAATCTGGAAATCTTTTCACCACTCCAAGATCTGAGGGTGACATATTTTGGAAGGATCTGCAATGTTCCATCATAAGTGTGACAAAAACTGACAATCAGGAAGCTTATGTACTCAGTGACAGTAGCACGTTTATCTCCAAGAGACGTTTTATTTGGAAGACATATGGGACCAACTTTTGCTGAAAGCACTGGTTCCCCTGTTGAAGCCTGCTAGGGATTACAGCGGATTTGGCTCAATGAAAAGCTTCTCTTATTTGCCTGAAATTTCATGAAGCCTTCTCACCAAGTGTGCCCACACCAGAATTTCCAGGAAGAAACAGTTTCTTAATATAATTTTCCCAAGTGGAATAGCATATTGTATGGAATGTGTGAATTCTGACTGTTGGTACTTGTACATACTCTGGATTTCCCAGAGAATCTGGCAAGCAAACAGATTAAACCCTGGAAATTTTGATAGTGAGCTTGACCAAGCAGTTATGAATCAGTCCTACATGAAAGATGGCATCACTCCAAAGGATGTCACTCATGAGAGTGGAAATAGTGACCTAATACTAGGTTCTGCCACACTGTTAAATCCTTGTGGGTATTTAATCAATGAAATGAAATCGGATGGAATTTACCAGACTATTCACATCACTCCAGAAACATAATTTTTTTATGTTAGCTTCAAAATAACCTTAAGTCAGACCTTTTATGATGACCTGGCTGGGAAAGTTGTGGAAGTCTTTCATGCAGGAAAATTTGTGCTACCTTGCTTGTAAATCATAGTTTTAAATGTCACACACTACTTTCTTTGCCCCTAGAATATGGAAGGTTTTAAATGTCCTGATTGCCAGAGTACTATGTTCAATGATTACAATTTTGTTCTTAGCGGTTTTGCTAAGAAGCAGCCAACAGCAGAGCTGATTAAGAAAAATGAAGAAAAAATGCAAAATGAAAACACCCATAGAAGGGTGGTCGTTGCTTTCTAGAGACTGATACCCTAGGGCCATGCTTTCTGTAACCACCACCTTGTCATTGTAAAAAGCCCCACATGGGCCGGGCGCGGTGGCTCACGCCTGTAATCCCAGGGCTTTGGGAGGCCCAGGCGGGTTGATCACGAGGTCAGGAGATCGAGACCATCCTAGCTAACACGGTGAAAACCTGTCTCTACTAAAAATACAAATAAATTAGCTGGGCGTGGTGGCGGGCGCCTGTAGTCCCAGCTTCTCTGGAGGCTGAGGCAGGAGAATGGTGTGAACCCGGGAGGCGGAGCTTGCAGTGAACGGAGATCCCGCCACTGCACTCCAGCCTGGGCGACAAAGCAAGACTCTGTCTCAAAAAAAAAAAAAAAAGAAAAAAAAAAAGCCCCACATGTGCTATAGTTTAATCATTTTGAATTTTATGCATTAGTATATCAAAGAGCTACATACTATATCTTCCATGTGTACTCTCTTCCTTGTTTAAGTATTCAGTACACCCTTGCTGTGAAAATGTTGTAGAAAAAACAAACAAAGCTTTCACTATATGAAACTTTGTAACACTTGTGAAAGCAGTTCAGCTTGGTTTATGCATAGTGTAATATTTCTCCAAGTAGCACCCAAAATTCCCCACAGAACTGTCATCCTCATTAGGCGCTGGCCTCAGCCTTACCACTGGGGACATTACATTGCTGCCAGAATTTTACATCCAATTTACCTCTATTTTCTAGATATTCTCTACTTATGTTATCAGAACCCCTTTCTACTTCATACAGATGCTTTCTGCAATAGCAATTAAAATTTTCCATCTATGAGTTGAGTCTTAAGAAAATGATTGCAATTATTCATTTTGCATATTACGATTTTAACAGTATCGCTCCGTGCATTTGCAGTCCTCTGATTTATTTCCTCACCAGGATGCCCCCCACTCCCCACAACAACACTCACCTCCTGTCATAAAGCAATATAGCGTTAAAAAACTACAAAGTCTGGGGGAATTATTATTTGTAGATATTGTGATGGCCCACATTAAAAAAAAAAAAAAAACAACTAACAGACTCTAAATATCAATAGACTGTCAAATATCAATTATTAGAATTAGTAAGGGAGTTTATTAAGGTTGCTGAATATAAAATCAATATGCAGAAATAAACTGTATTTCCATAATATAAGCAATAATGAACTAAAATTCAATCCTAAGCATCAACAGCATTTAAAATAGCAACAAAAAATATGAAGTCCCTACAAATAAATCTAACCAAAAAATGTGCAATTCTTTGATAGGAAATATTACAAAACTACATTGAGGCTTTGGACAGGGAGACTCAATGTTGTAAAAATGTCCATTCTTCTCTTACTAACCTACATATACAAGGCAATTTCAATCAGAATTCCTTCAAGGGTTTTTAATGGAATTTCATTATGTACTTCTCAAATTTATAAAAGTAAAAAGTCTAGTACAGACAAGACTTTTCAGAGAAGAAAGAATGTGAAAATTTGCTTTACCAGATATCAAGACTTACAAAGCTATTGAAGATATCAGTACAGGAATTTTTAAAAAATTGAGTAACTGAACATACTAGAGAGTGCAAAAATAAGCCTGTGGTTATTGATAAGACACTGTAGATCAGTGAGGAAAGGAGAGACTATTAAACAAATGGTCTACAACAATTTCACTACAAATGGGAAAAAAATAAAATTGGTTCTTTACCTCCCACCACAAACAAAAATAAAATCCAAGTGAACTAAAGGCTCTACATAATAGACAAAATATATTTCTTTTAAAAACAGGTAAGAATATTTTTGTGATCTCAGAATACATAACAACTTCTTAAACAAGACATGAAGAAAAAATGATGACACATTACACATTAAAATGGAAGACTTGTTCATCAAGAGATACCACAAAAAGAATGAAAACATAAGCCACAAACTGAGAAAACATATCTTCAAAACATATATTTAACAAAGAATTCATATCCAAAATATAATTTTGAAAAAACACTTCCTGCAAATCACTAAGATAAAGAGAAATCATCTAACAGAAAATTGGGCAAAATGAGGTCGTTTCACAGATATATATTATTTAGGAATACACACATGAATGGCAAAAACTCAACTACTATTTTAGAAATAGGTAGAGAATAAAATATAACTAAATCCATCAAGTTTTATGAAGGCGTAATTAATGAAACTACTATAGGAAAAAAACACTATGAAAATGGTATTTTTATTGATGGGACAATTCAGTACAATAAATATATAAATTCCCCCACAAATTATTTCATTAGTTTAATGCAATTCCAGTTAAAATTCTAGTAAGATTTTTTTGGGGAAACTTAGCAAATTCATTAAGAAACTTACATGGAAAATTTTGAAAACTAAAAGGCAAAGAAGAGAGCTTCCTTATCAGTTAATAAAATATATTACAAAGCAATAGTAATTAAAGTAGTGTGGTATTAGGATAGAGATAAATAGACCAATGCAATGGAATAGAAAGCCTAGAAATAAACCTATTTCATATGAAAGTTGTTAATACAATAGAGGTGCATCATATTTTGTGGGAAATACACTTAAATTATTTAGTAAATCGTGTTAGGAAAACTGGCTTACTACATAAAGAAAAATAACATTAGAATCCTTTATTATCTCCAAATAGACTAAAGATCTCAATGTAAAAAATAAATTGTGTGAAAGTTGTCAGAATCAAAATGGTGTCACTTGTGTTAAAAACTCTGACAAACAGAGCCAGGGACGGCCAGGAAGGAAGGGCTCCCATGGCAAATCCCTTTTTAAAATTATCCAAAAGACTCTCCAAATAACACAATCCTGCACAAAGGTCACCACAACCTTACACAGAAAAAATATTACTGTGATGACATCAGCCCAGCAACTGCCTGTCCAACCAAGCCAAGGATAATGATTGTTTTTTGGTGTTTTTTTTTTGTTTTGTTTTGTTTTGTTTTTGTGAGACAGAGTCTCTGTTGCCAGGCTGGAGTGGAGTGGTACGATCTCGGCTCACTGCAACCTCCGACTCCCTGGTTCAAGCGATTCTCCTGCCTCAGCCTCCCAAGTAGCTGGGAATACAGGCACACACCACGACGCCCAGCTAATTTTTATATTTTTAGTAGAGACAGGGTTTCACCATGTTGACCAGGATGGTCTCGAACTCCTGACCTTGTAATCCACCCGCCTCATGCCTTACGCGGTGGCATAAGCCACCACGCCTGGCCAGGAAAATTATCTTAAACAATTATGTAATCCTCCTAATTTTTGCCTTAATAGACTTTGTCTTTCTTTACCTCTCTGAATACACACATAGTTTACTATGGCAAGTGTATTCCCATTGCAGTGCCTGGTCCTGAACAAATATCATTTTCTTTTAGAGAGTATCTGTTATTTAGATTGACAATTTAAAAAGAAGAAAATGGGCTGGATGTGGTGGCTCACGCATGTAATCCCAGCACTTTGGGAGGCTGAGGCAAGAGGATTGCTTGAACCTAGGAGTCCAAGACCAGCCTGAGCAACAAAGTGAGGCACTGTCTCTAGAAAAACTAAAAAAAAAAAAATCATCCAGGCATGGTGGTGTATGCCTGTGGTCTCAGCTACACAAAAGCCCAAGGCAAGAGGATTGCTTGAACCCAGAAGGTCAACGATGTAGTGAGCTATGTTCATGCCACTGCACTCCAGCCTGGGCTACAGAGTGAGCCTCTGTCTCAAAAAAATAAAAATAAAATAAAAATAAAAATAAAATGTAAAAGAATCATCTTAGGACAGAGAAGAATTTCTAAAGTAAGATTTTTAAAAAGTACAATCTTTAAAGGAAAAAATTATTAGATATGACTACATTAAAATTAAAGATGTGTCTTAAATGAAGGATTCGACTTACAAAGTTAACAGAGAGGTGTCAGGCTGGGAAAGACATTTGCAACTTCTATAACTTAGAAAGGATTAATATTTAGAATAGAAAGGAACTGCCAATCAACAACTTAAAAACAGAAAGAGCGAATGGGGAAAAAAAAAACTGGCAAAAGTTATAAATAGGCAATGCACAGAAGGGGAAACCTGAACAGATAAATAAGAAGAAATGCTAAACTTCATTATTAGAAAAATGCACAATAAAACAGTAATAAGGGCCCAGCGCGGTGGCTTATGCCTGTAATCCCAGCACTTTGGGAGGCCGAGGTGGGTGGATCATGAGGTCAGGAGTTGAAGACTAGCCGGGCCAAGATGGTGAAACCCCGACTCTGCTAAAAATACAAAAATTAGCCAGGCGTGTTGGTGGACGCCTGTAATCCCAACTACTCAGGAGGTTGAGGAAGAGAATTGCTTGAACCAGGGAGGCGGAGCTTGCAGTGAGCTGATACCGCGCCACTGCACTCCAGCCTGGGCAACAGAGCAAGAGTCCATCTCAGAAAAAAAAAAAAAAAAAAGAAACAATAATAAGTACCATTTTAAATTCATCAAATTGGCAAATATTACAAACTGAGGTATTAACAAGTCCTCGCAGGATTATGGGTAACTGACAAGCCTTATAATGAAGTTAAATTGGTACATTTTCAGAGTAACTAACCTTTTAGTGGAAACAAAAATTGTAGGCCTACCTACTATTTGGCTCACATACAGAAAGACACTGTAGACAAGACCAATTTCTCATCACAACAGGAGGAACCTAGAAGGCTCTGCAGAATAGCTTCATTGGAAAGGGGAGCTGGAGTGCTACATCAACGATGTCAGAATAACCCAATGTCAGAACACAGCACATCACGATGTCAGCATACCACCACCAACTGAGCTGTCCATGGTCCTGACTGCCATACTTTTCCCCACCCGCCTCAGATGACTAGGTCCTTAGCTTGTTTCTGATCTTCCTGCCCAAGTGTTCAGACCATCCTCTGTGCTCCACTGTCACCAGCCCAACAGTCCTCTCCCTACTTACTGCTTGGATCTCTGCTGGCCAGGTCAGGGGCACAAAGCCCACCTGCTTCATAGTTAAAATGTTAACAAAAATAGCAAACGAGTCCGGGCGTGGTGGCTCACGCCTGTAATCCCAGCACTTTGGGAGGCCGAGGTGGGTGGATCACCTGAGATCAGGAGTTCGAGACCAGCCTGGCCAACATGGTGAAACTCTATCTCTACTAAAAATACAAAAAATTAGCCAGGCGTGGTGCCATCCGCCTGCCATCCACCTCCCAGATTCAAGCAATTCTCCTGTCTTAACCTTCTGAGCCCCAGATACTCGGAAGGTTAAGACAGGAGAATTGCTTGAATCCGGGAGGTGGAAGTTGCAGTGAGCCGAGATCACACCACTGCACTCCAGCCTGAGCAACAGAGCAAGACTTGGTCAAAAAAAAAAGCAAACAATAGACATTTTAAACCATGTATTTCAAAATGTTTTCATTTTAGTGAGTTTAAAAGAGAGGAACTCAAAAAGAGAGAGGAGAGACAGAAAGACTACTTAAGAGATGAACAACAGGTTGGGCATAGTGGCTCATGCCTATAATCCCAATACTTTGGGATACCAAGGCAGGAGGATAACTTGAAGCCACAAGGTTGAGACCAGCCTGGAAAACATGGCAAGACCCTATCTCTACAAAAAAAAGTTTTTTAAAAAAATTAGCCAGGCATGGTGGCACTTGCCTGTAGTCCCAGCTTCTTGGAAGACTGAGGCAAGAGGATCCCTTGAACCCAGGAGTTGGAGGCTACAGAGAGCTATGATTGTGCCACTGCTCTCCATCCTGGGTGACAGAGTGAGACCTTGTCTCTAAAAAGAACATAAAAAGAGATGAACAATGAAAAGGAGAGACAAAGAGGAAGAACATGAGAATATATAGCATTCAAATGTGAGTTCCAAACCGGTAGAGATTTTTATCTGTTTTGTTTCATGAAATCCCTTATGCTAAGAATAATTACCGACACACAATAAGTAGCTTACTAAATAAGATGAATGAATTAATCAATAGACACAGACATACAAGAAACCCACGGTGAGATCCATTTTGTGGCCTTTCAGACTACTACAGTTTAAACTTGTTAAATTGTTTTGCAGCTCTGAGTATAAGTTACTATCCATGTTATCTGTGTTGAGCTCCTCCAATGTTAGATACAGAAATATACTGCAGCTTCAATTATTTATAAGTCAATGAAGTCCTTTGCATTCAGATTTCCCCATTTCCTAATTCATCAATTTGACTCCATATCCTGTTTTCATTATTCTTTATTTATTCCATTAGTTTTCATCTTCAGATGTGAATCCCTTTCAGACAACCTGTAAAGACCCTCAGCTGACTCTCTCTCTCTGCCTGGACTTGGGAAGCATTCTACAACAAAATACAACTTTTTAATTAACTATATTTTTAAATGTCATAAATTCATAAAATATTGACCCTGCTTACCTGAGAATACGGAATCAGTGTTTCAAACTGTTGATGAAGTTCCAATAGCTGAATTAACTCTGTATTTTTTTTAGCCTTTTCTCTAACTATATCAATATAATGTTCAGGATTTTCTGCAAATGAATATGCAGCATCTTTACTATTGAATGTGTAATATTTTTCTTTATATTTTAAAATTCCAATTGCTGGATTTCCTGAAAATAAAAAAAGAATTAAACATGAAATGTCTTGATCACTTATGAAATATTGTTATTCTGGCCGGGCACGGTGGCTCACACCTGTAATTCCAGCACTTTGGGAGGCCAAAGCAGGCAGACCACCTGAGGTCAGGAGTTCAAGACCAGCCTGACCAACAAGGTGAAACCCCGTCTCTACTAAAAATACAAAAATTAGATGGGTGTGGTGGTGGGCGCCTGTAATCCCAGCTACTCAGGAGGCTGAGGCAGGAGAATAGCTTGAACCTGAGAGGCGGAGGTTGCAGTGAGCTGAGATTGTGCCATTGCACTCCAGCCTGAGTGACAGAGCGAGACTCTGTCTCAAGAAAAAAAAAAGAAAAAAGAAAAGAAATATTGTTACTCTGTGTTTGTGACATACCATAGAGCCATTCCTCATCCACTCCTTTTTTTTTTTTTTTTTTTACACTGTGTCCCACTCTTATCATCCTGGCTGGAGTGCAGTGGCACAATCTTAGCTCACTACAGCATCAACATCCCGGGCTCGAGTGATCCTCCTGCCTTACCCTCCCAGGTAGCTGGGACTACAGGCATTTGCCACCCCACCTAGCTAACCCTTTTTGGAGAGATGGGGTTTCACCACGTCACCCAGGTTGGTCTCAAACTCCTAGACTCAAGCGATCTGCTCCCCTCAGCCTACCAAAGTGCTGGGATTACTGACATGAGCCACCACTCCTGGCCTTTCCACTTTTTTTTTGAAACAAAGTCTTGCTCTGTCACCCAGGCCAGAGTCCAGTGGCGTGATCTCAGCTCACTGCAACCTCTGCCTCCCGGGTTCAAGCAATTCTCCTATCTCAGCTTCTTGAGTAGCTGGGATTACAGGTGTGCACCACCACACCCGGCTAATTTTTGTATTTTTAATAGAGACAGGGTTTCAACAAATTGGTCAGGCTGGTCTTGAACTCCTGACCTCAGGTGATCCACCTGCCTCGGCCTCCCAAAGTGCTGGGATTACAGGCATGAGCCACCATGCTCAGCCCCTTCCACTCCATTTTTAACATATCACTTATGCTTTTTTTGCTAAAGTGTTATAATTAGCATTTTAATTTATACATTTTTAAATATGTGAAATCCACACTAATTATATTTTTATGTTAAAGTATGATTTTAAACTGTATTTTATGTAAAAATACTTTCCACTATTCAGATATAATAATTTTAAAAATCTTTTATGAAAAGCCACTTACTCATCTGGCAGATTTTTCAAAGCTACTTCAACTAACTACTGCAAGGTCTATGTTTAAAATAACCCAGTAAGAACTACAAAAATGGGACATCTTTTCCAAAATGCAAATTTGCATATTAGCAAATATTTTTCACTGTAAAAAGATACTACGTAGACTATAGATAATTAAATATCCACATAGTTGGTGGAAGTTGTATTAGAAAGAGTAACACTGTCTTATTCATTTATTCTTTCATTTATCCAACAAATAGTTATTGACCATGTTCTTGGTGCTAAGCCTATAGAAGATAACAGATTCCCTGCTCTCAAAAAATCACAAATATATCATAGGCCACAGAGTGACAAGTGCTACATGAAAAAAGTAATAAAGGAGGTTAAACACATAGTAAAAGGAAGAAGTGTGCAAGTGATATTTTAAATTGAGTGATTAGGGAAGACTGAATAAAATGAGGCAGCAAGGCGAGTAGCGACCTGGAAGGCAGAACTTTCAAAGTAGAGTGCAAAGGCTCTGAGGTGAAAGTGGGCTTCAACTGTTCAACAGCAGCAAGAAAGCCAGAGCCACTGGAATGGAGCAAACGAGGGAAGGTGTGGTAGGCAATGAAGTCATCAGAAAAGGACTCTGACTGGTAAGCACCAGTGTTACCCTGGGATTTAAGTCATGTGGTCTCCACTCCTGAATGGAAGAAGGGAAGTTCTACAGAATTCATCCGAGGTAATGCAGGTTGCTGCTGCCCAGAAAATAATGAAGTAGAAATAACATAGCAAGCAGAAATAGTCAGAATTCACTTATTCAGAGAGGAATCTGAAACTCATGGCCCCATAAGCTCTTCTACTTTTCTACTTTGCCCTCTTTCTTCTTAGACTTATAGTTGGGAGACCCTGGAAGGGACCATACAGACCTCCTGGTTGATCCTTTTCATTTTCCTGAGGGGAAACTGAAGTTCACAGAAGGTGCGAGATTTCATAAATGTTACCTAGTTCACTAAGGACACAGACCAGGCTCTTCTGAACCTAGCCCGTAGCTTTTCCAACCACATCATGCTTCCTCTGCCATCATGCCACATCCATGTTTCTCCTTTGCTTTCTTATTTGTGTGAAACAGGGAAGGAAGGAAGGAATGGAGAGGAGGAGGGAGGCGGGGGAGGGAGAGAGGGAGGGAGGAGAAAGAAAAGGAAACTATCTACATTCCATTGCATTTTACCTCTGCAAGGCTCTTGATTGTTTTCTCCCCAGTACCAGTGACCCTCATTGGGCCTCAGAATATTACTCTCAATTTCCCACAGTAAATATTTTGTTATTCCCATTATCAAAAATGTAATAACATTTTTTAAATGAGCCAATTGTGTGTTCTCTCTAGCCTGTATACACACAATCCCAATAGTTATTTTTAATGAAAAAATACCCAATTTTGAAACATAACAAAAGAAATAAAGAAAAAAAAAGAAGAAAGAAGAAAAATAAGGTTAATGGTGTAAAGTAAATTAAGACACAATCTTGTCACAGTTTTCATTCTAGCCCTGGCAGGCTTTTTCTTATTCACAATTCACACAGCACTTTTTGGATAGTAATTTATTTCATCTCTATCTCTGATTTATTCTTTATTTTGGAGAAGCTCTAATAATATATACATCATAGAGAAATTTTACTTGATATTAGCCATTTCCTTATAGGGGTCTAACAGAGAAATCCTGATCTATGCCAGTGAAATATAACTGTAAAGTAACAAAGAATATTTTTTAACAAACATGTCAGTCAAATAAGTGTTGCTCTTTCAGTAATTACTTTGGAAGATGATATATTTTTAGTAATGTTGTGTAACATTTCTTTTGTTTTGTTTTGTTTTTGAAAGGAAGTCTCACTTTGTTGCCCAGCTGAAGTGCAGTGGAGTGATCTCTGCTCACTGCAATCTCTGCCTCCCGGGTTCAAGTGACTCTCCTGCCTCAGCCTCCCAAGTAGCTGGGACTACAGGCATGTACCACCACGCCTGGCTAATTTTTGCATTTTTAGTAAAGACAGGGTTTCACCATGTTGGCCAGGCTGGTCTCCAACCCCTGACCTCAAGTGATCCACCCGCCTTGGCCTCACAAAGTGCTGGGATTACAGGCGTGAGCCACTGCATCCAGTCAATGTCGTGTAACATTTCTAGAGTTCTTCATTGGCCATATGAGTCATCCCCTTTCAATGGTACTACAGCATCCATATTTCATAACACATATACACTTTCCATTACTAATCACTTATAGTTTCTTACTTATGTCAGCCTACCAGAGCACCTCCAAAATGAAGACTTTGTCTGGATCATCTTTGTAGATCCTTTGTTAGTTCACCATTAGATTCCATAAAGTTTTTAAAGTGAATATGCAAGTGACAATGACAGAACTCCATATAAAGAAAAAACTGGGGAAAGGAGAGCAGTCTCATTTCCAATGATATACCTGGAAGGAGAAGACCATCTGTTGCAGCAAACGTGTAAGCACAAAATCCCCGATATTGAATTAATAGTTTATCAAAATTTGCTGTTGTTTCTGGGAAAAGCCATTCTAGTTTTCTGAAATCTGCCACATTTACTCTATCTTCTGAAATGAAGGAGAACAAGAAAAGTTTTAATTCAGTGAGAAGGTTAAATTTCCAAAATAAATCAGCAGGAGCTCATTCTAAACATTACCTTTTTATTGCTTTGTACTTTTCCCGATGGGCAAAAACTTGATATTCACAAAACCAGATTTATGAGGAAGTCTATTGAAGCAAAGAAGTACAAATGACCTCAGTGACATGTAATGTCACGTAAGTTTCTGGGGCAAACTTGGAGGTAGGACTTTGCTCCAGAATGAAGAACAGAAAGGAGAGGCCATTTCTGACAAGCATGCTCTGCTGCTGGGAGAAAAGCTGACTGGGGCACTTCCGAAAGTGTGTGGTGCTTCCTGCTGCTGCAGAGTAAATAACCCAAGGAGTTGAGCAGAATAGACTGGCTGCTATGTGACCCAGACAGAGATACATTGACCTCATTCAATATAGCGTTGTTCTTAATAATATGCTAGGTGGCAAAATATGTTTAATATGACGCTTATAAACTAGGACTATTGCTTCTTGAAACAACAGAGAAGGTTCTGAGCAAAGACAGTCAAGAAAATGTTAACTGATTTTGATAACAAGGTGTGTAATTTTTGTTCTTTATATTTTTAAAAATGCTTCCTACTGTTGGTTAGCTTACCTATTTACATTTGATAAGCAAACTGAATAAATTTTTACACAAATAATACCACGTATTTATAAAACATTGTTCCCGAAGTTTCTTAGCTTTCACAATCCCATGTACACTTCTATGCCTGGTTCTAAACCCAAAAAGCAGGCACCACAAATGATCTTGTGGCTACCACTAAAAGTAAATGCATAATTTATAGAAAATAAATCCTCTCTCTTTTTTCCTGATATGCCTGAAAGCCTCTAACAATGACAGTATGTGGAAGGTGTAAATGAAATTCTTTTGGAACACTGGCTTGACCAATTCACTGGAGCAGTAATTTAATAGTGTTTTAGTGAATAAAAAGTTCTGACGTATGGTAGAAAATGACACATCTAAATCTAAGAAGCTGCAGGTAAACAGTCTTGCCAATAAGGTTAGCTTAATATCCACTGTTGAAGCTACTTTAACTTTTCAATTTCATTTAATATTTGCTTAGATATGCTGCTTCAATGAAATGAAATGAGTAATAAAAAACTTCAACTGAAAGGATATTTTTTAGTTTCTGATTTACTTTTCAGTTTTTATGCTTTCTAATAGTTTAAGAAATCACTGCTATATTTTTATTTTTCATCTTTAAAAAGTAGAATTTGAAAAGAAAATTCGTAAATTATTAATTTTATTTTCTGAAAAAACTCTCTTTTTATGCAACATCAGCATCTCAAGTCCCAGGCTCTTTTTTGGCATTCCTCATAAATATTAACTTGTCTTTAGCTAAGATAGAAGGGTCTAAAATGGTTAAAAGTTTATTGATAAAGATTGTTTTTCTGTAAGAATCAATGCATCTACTAAAGGACCTAAATAAGCTCAATTAATTTTACAGGGATAACATTTATTGGTTTGTAAATTCTCAACTTGAATCTGAGGTAGATATGTAACAAATAACATTCTAAAGAAATGGAGCTTTATTTGCAACAAAATAGCAAGGATTAATATTCTTTTCTCCAACAAATCAATAATAAAATTACTAGGACTGCAATAGAAACACATCTGCACAACAAATGATTGTTAACCAAAACATGAACGATAACACTAGGAATGGTTATTGCTGGATAGTAAGTTATTCAGTTTACATTTTTTCTGTTTTCCACACTTCCTCTCATGAACATGAGTGCTTTTTTTTTTTTTTTTTGAGATGGAGCCTCACTCTGTCACCCAGGCTGGAGAGTGCAGTGGCACAATCTTGGCTCACTGCAACCTCTGCCCCGCTGGGTTCAAGCGATTCTCGTGCCTCAGCCTCCCGGGTAGCTGGGATTACAGGCGCCCGCCACCATGCCCGGCTAATTTTTGTATTTTTAATAGAGACGGAGTTTTGCCATGTTGGCCAGGTTCGTTTCGAACTCCTGGCCTTAGGTGATCCATCCGCCTTAGCCCCCCAAAGTGCTGGGATTACAGGCATGAGCCACCACACCTGGCCCTCATTAGTACTTTATAATCAAGAAAAATGTTTAATGCTTTATCAGAAAGATATGAAATTTTTAGAACAAAAGAGTGACTTTATTCTAGAGGTAATTTTAAAAAGAAGAGGAAATAATGGATGATTTTCATTACCCATATGCTCTTTCATTCTACACACATCAGTTTTCACAGTCACTCCATTAAGATGACGTTGCATTGCTCTCTCAGGAAAGTAAAGTTCGTGAGCACCCAGGAAAGGCTGAATGTGAGTGAATAAATTACTGAGGACACCAACCACAATAGTTTCGTCTTGCAAGCTGGTCCACAGAGTAGAAAGTGCAACGAAGATAGGCTGAGGCAGAGAAAAAAAAAAATTCAAAATGCAACTGTGTAATAAAATTATAAATCACTGTACTCTTTAAGATAAATACAATTGTCATTTGTAAAGAAGTTAATTCTCCCTAAGCAAAAGTCTTACGAACTTAGACAGCAGACTTTAGATAGAAATTTAACTCATAAATTATGAGAAAATAAATTTGCATTTTATTTCAAAGCATTTTATTTTAGTATGATTATTATAAAGTTAGTTTACTTTAAAAAGCCAAACACATGTGATCACCTAAGAAAGATTTATGGACTCTTCATCTCAAAAAACCAAGGGAAAAATGTCTTAAGAAAAAAAAAAGAGGGACACGCACAGTAGCTCACGCCTGTAATCCCAGCATTTTGGGAGGCCAAGGTGGGCAGATCACCTGAGGTCAGGAGTTCAAACCAGCCTGGCCAACATAGCAAAACCCCATCTCTACTAAAAATACAAAAATTAGCCGGGCATGGTGGTGGGCACCTGTAACCCCAGCTACTTGGGAGGCTGAGGCAGGAGAATGGCGTGAACCCGGGAGGCGGAGCTTGCAGTGAGCCAAGATCGCGCCACTGCACTCCAGCCTGGGCGACAAAGCGAGACTCTATCTCAAATAAATAAATAAATAAATAAATAAATAAATAAATAAATAAAATACTGCACATTCATTTTATACCTCCTTATCCAGATAAGGTTTGCCAGGTTTGTCCATAAAATGGTGCAGATAATCAGAAAACCAATATTTAAGTGCAGGCCTTGTAAACAAAGTGATTATTATCTGTCTTTTCAGAAACGTCACGAGTTACATCATGTCTGTACTGGAGGCAATTTCTGACCAGCTACTATGAATACATTTTCAACCACAGTACTATGATTATTTCTGTTGTCACGGCCAATACTGATATCATATAGTATGATATGGTTATCATACTATACAGTTGCAGTTCCTTTAGTAGCAGTTGCTTATGTAGGGGAATTCTCTCATCCAACTTATAATTTACTATTATGGCAAAGTAACCATAAAGAATAGGATCAACTTATATAAAACATTATATTTTTAGAAATTAAATATAATTATAATGACTTGTGATCCAATATCATAGGGCTCAAAAGGAAATTCACTGTAAGGTCAAAGTTTATGACAAATACTTACAAAGACTTGTGATGTTGGGACTGCTGTCTTTGAGTTTATGGTCATTTTTAGTTGTTCCAGATGAGCTCCTAACTGTTTTGTCATCATTTCCACTTCTTGAGCACCAGTAATTATATCTGACTATGAAAACAATATAATTTGCATTAATATTTTTATAATTCTAGAATAAAAATCATATGTGTTTCAGACCATACCTGCTCCCCACATCCTCTGAAAGTAGGCTCAATGACAGCAGGAAGTCTGTTCTCCGTGAGATCCTCAACACCTAGAACAGTATCAGCATATGTATGGGGCTTCCAAGATATTTGTGAGTCGGATGAATCTTTTGAAATATAATGGATATAATTTTTCTTAAATGTATACAGGTATTGTTAGATTCAAGTATAATTGCATTCTTGAGAAATGGATCCTCAAGTATCCGTTTTTGTATAGCTGTTATTTTCCTATTCCTCAATGATAAAATTAATTAGGGGTTCCTCTGAAAATTATGTTGATAACAAGATTTAATAAAATCACATTGAGAAAAACCTGTTAGGAGTGAGCCATCAGGGCACTACAGATTGGCAAACTAGTGAGATCTCACCTGTGATGTATGACATATAGTTTAGGGGATGACCAGAATCCTTGTACTGAGTCAGAGGATATTCTTGAAGACCCTGTCATAGAGTTAATCACTGAAATGACTCACAAGGCACTGTGAATTGGAAGACAAGGTTGAGTACAAGTTTACAATATTGTTTTCTTGATTTGAAGGGACCCAAGGAAGTTTGCTAGGGTTAAAGACTTGATTACTATGAATGCAGACCTGAAATGAACTGAAAACCATTTGATGAAGCAAACTATGGATCTTGACACCTTTTGTACTTTCTGAAACTTCATTATCATCTGGAGGAAGTACATACATTAACTGTATATTTTCTATAGTAAGGTCCTGATAGATATCAAGCCATGTAAATGAAAGATGGAAAAACACAAAGTTTTTAGCTTTTATTTTCATGCCTTCAATTTTAGGGTGATCTTTGAGCCTTTAATCACCTGTCTTTATATAATAAGCATACTTGAAATACTTGTTGGGTTTCAATGATCACACATAATAAGTTAAAGTACCTTGTAAACCATTTATTTCTTTCTGACTTTTGACTATCTAAAGGATGAAGTAGTATTTATATGTTAGCTATATTTGTGCCATTGTAAGCTATACTGTAGCTATTTATTATGCAAGATCTAAAAGACATCTTTGACTTTATGATAACTAAGAAATGCTTCATATATCCTTAAGTTTTTAGACAACAGTAAACTGAAAGCTTATTAAAGGTAGTGAACTGGTTTGTGATCCTTCTAAGGAGATGATATAGAAAAATACGGTTCTTTGTAAGAATTTTTATATGTCTTAAATGATAATTTGTCTTAATATTCTTTTCTTCATATAACAAGAGTGATTATTTTTCAAGAAACTAAAAGTTTCATGTGAATGCTTGTTGGAAGGCATTTTTAATTTAAAACCTTCTGAGGCTTATAAAATACTGTCTGTTAAGTTTTAGGAGAACTCATGTTCCCACATCAGATTAAATCTTCTCAGAATAAATGCTTTCAGTAGCAAGAATAGTTTTAAAAGTTGATGACAGGATAAGCATTTGAGATAGTATTATATTAACATATTTGTAAGTACTTGTTCATTGTGGAAATGGGTACTTGATTAAAATATATATGGCTATGGAAACTGCTTTTGCAGTTCAGGATATACAGGTTTGTGTGTATTTAGCTTATTGTAAAGCCCTTAGTTTAAAATAAGGATTAAAATTACATTCAAATAGATCACTGAATGTTACTCTTTGTGAAACTGAACTTTTTGTGTGACACAAACATTATAAATCAACACTTAGGAAACGTTTACTTTCTTAATCTATTGACACAAGGAATCAAGGAATAAAGTATGAAAAATTAAACGAAAAAAATCACATCGAAGAATGCAGAAAATCTTAAAAGTTACCACATTGAAAGAAAAACAATATATTTGATACAACAATCATGGTCTGAAAATAAGTTGCTAAACGCTGAATTTGAAATAATTAGATTTGGCCAGGCATGGTGGCTCATGCCTGTAATCCCAGCACTTTGGGAGGCTGAGGCGGGTGTATTATGAGGTCAGGAGATCGAGACCATCCTGGCTAACACGGTGAAACCCCATCTCTACCAAAAATACAAAAAATTAGCTGGGCGTGGTGGCACGTGCCTATAGTCCCAGCTACTTGGGAGGCTGAGGCGGGAGAAGAGCTTGAACTTAGGAGGCAGAAGTTGCAGTGAGCCAAGATTGAGCCACTGCACTCCAGCCTGGGCAACAGAGTGAGACTCCGTCCCCCAAAAAAAAAAAAAAAAGAAAGAATTATATTTATTCTTACTATGTGCTAAGCACCACATTAAATACTTACAAATACGAAAAAGGAAAAATATAAGTGAGAAAATCAAAGAATAGTAAGGTAAGTAAATTGTCTACGTAGATGCAGCTAATAAGGGGTAGCATCATGGTGGATCCCAAACCATCTGAGCCCACAGCCCAGCTCTTAACCATTATACCGTGTTGCCCCAGATGTCACCAGAAATGGTTGTGGTGTGGGTTTATCAGTATAACATAAAAGAATGACATCTATTTGAAGAGAAAAAAGTACATTTGCATTCTTAGACATCTATATGTAACCTAATTAAATGCTTTCTAGACTCTTTTAAATGACAAAAATAATTACTTCATGAGTAACATCAGCTATTATCATTGTATTACAACTAACAAATTTTTATTCATAAATGTAATATGTATCCTGTTTTAATTTTACCCATAGTGCTGTTTAAGCATTACTCCTCCTCCTGCTTTATTTTTCCATACACTATTATCTATTATATCGAATAGGTCTCTTGTCTACCCTCATAGAGTTTTTTCCCCTTGCTTGTTAAGTTTTGTTTTAGGAATCAATATGAAAATGCGGTCTTTAAAGTCTTTTAAGATTTGTGCAACAGCAACAAGAAACAGGAATACATTTGCATACATTCTCCAAAGTAAAAGTGGCATTTGACATGCTATACTTATTAAAACCTACAATTGAAAAGATTCTAAGGCTGGGCGGGGGCGGTGGCTCACGCCTGTAATCCCAGAACTTTGGGAGACCAAGGGGGGGATCACAAGGTCAAGAGGTAACAGACCTTCCTGGCTGACACGGTGAAACCCCATCTCTACGAAAAATACAAAAAATTAGCCAGGCGTGGTGGCGGGCGCCTGTAATCCCAGCTACTGGCGAGGCTGAGGCAGGAGAATGGCGTGAACCCGGGAGGCGGAGCTTGCAGTGAGCGGAGATCGCGCCATTGCACTCCAGCCTGGGTGACAGAGCGAGACCCTGCCTCAAAAAGAAAAAAAAAAAATACTGTAGACTCCTCCCCCAAGCTGTATTTGCAGGATTCATTCAGAGTAGGCACACAGAGCTTCTTGCTTTTTTCTAATAATATCCTAGAAATTATTTACATTTTACTAAAAAGAATTTATTCACAATCATCCAGAGTTTTTTTTTTTTGTTTTTTTTTTTTGAGACAGAGTCTCACTCTGTCGCCCAGGCTGAAGTGCAGTGGCACAATCTCGGCTCACTGCAGCCTTCGCTCTCCGAGTTCAAGCGATTCTCCTGCCTCAGGCTCCCAAGTAGCTGGGATTACAGGCGCCTGCCACTGCACCTGGCTAATTTTTTGTATTTTTAGTAGAGATGGGGTTTCACCATCTTGACCGGGCTGCTCTTGAACTCCTGACCTCGTGATCAACCCGCCTCAGCCTCCCAAAGTGCTGGGATTACAGGCGTGAGCCACTGCACCCAGACCTTTTCTTTTTTTTTTTTTTTTTTGAGATGGAGTTTCACTCTTGTTGTCCAACCTGGAGTGCAATGGTGCGATCTGGCTTACTGCAACCTCTGCCTCCCCGGTTCAAGAGATTCTCCTGCCTCAGCCTCCCGAGTAGCTAGGATTACAGGCTCCCACCACCATGCCTGGCTAATTTTTTGTATTTTTAGTAGAAATGGGGTTTCACCATGTTAGCCAGGCTGGTCTCGAACTCCTGACCTCAGGTGATCCGCCCGCCTTGGCCTCCTGCCAGCCACCACACCCAGCCCATCTAGAGTTTTTAATTATAATATTAGTCCTCTAAAAGTGCTATCACTTAAAAAAAAAAATTATCATAACATTCAAATGTTTGGCAAAAGCATGTGATCCCAGCATGTTTCTTTGTCTTCTTCCGCTTCCCCCTACCTTTTAAACAGTTTTTATACGTTCCTCATACTTTCTTCCACGGACAATTTTCAACAAGTCTAGTCAAACTTATAGAAGCAGAAATTAGAATGGAATCTCTGATGTTTAATGTTCTTATTACAACAGAAATAAAATATAATAAAACAAGCACAAATTCCACCTGATTTTTTTACTTGCTTTATCAAGGACAATCAAGAAGCCCTGTGTTGTGTGTCTGTGAATGGGCCCTGCAAAAATAGCTTGCGGGGAAAGAACTCTACAAAAATCTTGACTTACAGGTTTTAACAAATGTGCTGTCAAATGCAACTCTTACTTGCACAATATCATGCAGCTTTCTCTCTTTGGTGTCTGCCTTGCCCTTTAAAAGCCCATAGAGGATGGAATTTTATTCTCTCAGTTAAGAGTCAGCAAAACTATAATCATCACTTCCTTTTCTTTTCTAGAATATTTCCGTGTGTTCACTGCAGCAGATAAAGGCCTGATCAAAACAAAATAATTCACTATCTTACACAGGCCATATATATATATATATGTGTGTGTGTGTGTGTGTGTGTGTGTGTGTGTGTGTATATATATATGGCACAATCTTGGCTCACTGCAACCTCTGTCTCCTGGGTTCAAGCGATTCTCCTGCCTCAGCCTCCTGAGTAGCTGGGATTACAGGCACCCACAACCATGCCCAGCTAATTTTTTTATTTTTAGTAGAGATGGGGGTTTCACCATGTTGGCCAGGCTGGTCTTGAACTTCTGACCTCAGGTGATCTGCCTGCCTCAGCCTCCCAAAGTGCTGGGATTACAGGCATGAGCCACCGCACTCGGCCCATATTGGATTTTTTTAATGTTCACATAAACTGAAATTTTGAGGAAAGAATTTTTAAAAATCAAAATTGCTACTTTAAAATTTTTAAGTAGTATCTGTTCAAATAATATGACTTTAAAAAGAATATTCATAGATTTTAATATAGGAAAAATCTTGGCTAATTTTAAATTGATGCAGTTTATAATCTAGAGATAATACTGATTAAACCAATATCCATTTCATAATAATCAACGTTAATTGTCACTAAGACTGATAAGGAAGGATTGAATAGTTTAAAAACAAAACAAAACAAAAAAAGACTCTTTGAGCAAAGAATCAGAAAGTTAAGAAAACTCATCCTGATCCTGACTAAAGTCAGCACAAAATGACCATAAAGAGCGCTTGGATAAGAAAATTAACTTTTTCACCAACATGAGCAGCAAGGAGCTTGGAAATGAGATACTGTATGGAAAAATAAAAGCTCTTCAGCTGTTTCACTAGACAAATGAAATCACAGCTGTTCAGCTAACACCCTAACGATGATGATGATAATCATAAACAACATCATCATCACTTTATTGAGCCTTTGCACCAGGTGCTATGCTGCCTTATTTACATGGTGAAGACTATGAATAATCCCATTTTACAGATATGGAAACCAAGGCACAGGGAAGTTAAGCAGCTTCCTTAGGGACACAGATTTAGTAATTGGCAAAGTCATGATTAGAATGCATGTAGTCTGGTTGCAAAGCCCACACTCATCACTTCTACACTTTACTCACTGTCCCTCTCTAGCTGTGAGAAGTAGAATGCCAATGAGAATTTAAGACTTAGTTGGTGGATTCATGGTTGAAAGCTATGAGAAGATTCTATATAATGAATGACATCTTCTGCAACATCCTTACAGTTGTGTGACAGTTTCCCAAGGTTCTTTCTTATAGTATCGCCTTTGAATGCAGGTGACAAATGTGAATGGGAAGTTCTACTCCTGTGGACTCACATGCACTTCAAAATAAATTGATTACAAAATCCCCTTAGTAGCTGACTAGTTAACATAAGGCTGATAGCCACAAGGTAATGTAAAGGGAAATATCTACACCAAGAGAGTGACTTGGTTTTTATTATTATTTATATATTTATTCTTTTTAGAGATGGGATCTTCCTTGGCTACCCAAGCTGGAGCGCAGTGGCATAGCCAAAGCTTACTGTATCCTCAAACTCCTGGGTTCAAGCAATTTTCCTACTTCAGCCTCCTGAGTAGCTGGGATTATAAGTTAGTACCATTAGTACTATGCTTGGCTAATTTTATTTTTTGTAGAGACAGGGTCTCGTAATGTTGCCCAGGCTGGTCTTGAATTCCTGGACTCAAGCAGTTCTCTAACCTCAGCCTCCCAGCTAGGATCCTCCTGAAGACAATTAGATAGGCTAGTTGTGAGGACAACCCCTAGTCTGAATGAAGTCATGTCACCCGGACAGCTAGGTAAGGAGAGAGGACAGACCAAGTGCATCCAATAGTAGTACCAAGTCATTAAAATACAAGTTAAAAAGAAGAGGTGGTCAGAATACATCCTATTCTACCCCTCAAGAAATTAGCATTCACTCATACAAAAGACAGTTCCATTAACCGAGAGTCTCATAGTTACTGGAAAACAGAGGTTGTGTAAAAGTAAATGGTGATGAGTGGGAACATAACTTGGCATCATGCAGTAACTAACAGACTGTCTTCCTTACAACCCTAGAGTGTCATGGGGATATCCCTTAGTGAAAAGGTCCTCCAATCCCTTTATGTAGATATCTGTTTTATATTTGTAAGATTCTGAGTAAGTTTCTATCTGACAGAAAGGGCACTGCTACTTTTTAAAAAGGTTATAACTACCACTTTACCATATTTTCCAACTCTCTAGGGATACTGTGTGGCTTGTTCATTAGATCTAAAACACCAGCTATAAAAATCTTATCTGGCTAGGTGTGGTGGCTTCTGCCTGTTACCCCAGCACTTTGGGAAGCCGAGGCAGGAGGATTGCTTAAGGCCAGATGTTCGAGACTAGCCTGGACAACATAGCAAGACCCCACTCTATATTTTTTTTTTTAAGTTTTTTTGAGTCAGGGTCAGGGTCTCCCTCTGTCACCCATGCCAGAGTGCAGTGGTGTGATCTTGGCCTCACTGCAACCTCTGCCCCCCAGGCTCAAGTGATCCTCCCACCTCAGCCTCTTCAGCAGCTGAGAATACAGGCACATGTCACGGTGCCTGGCTAATTTTCGTACTTTTTGTAGAGACAGCGTTTTGCCATGTTGGCCGGGCTGGTTTTGAACTCTTGGGCTCAAGCGATCTGCCCACCTTTGCCTCCCAAAGTGCCAAGATTGCAGACATGAGCCACTGTGCCTGGCCTACAAAAAACCTTTTAAAAAAATCCTTTCTACCAGTTACAGTAAGAACAAATAATTACACAAAAATTATTTGAAAGGCAACCACCTGCCAAACAATGTTAGCTACTTGCTCTGAACTAAAATAAACATAGTATTACTTACATACACACCATTGTTTAACTACAGTATGCTAACAATCATATTATCAAGTACCAATGAAAAAATACAAATTCAATTTCTACCAAAAGATTTTCATTAAAATCAAAACCCAACTCTTCTATTTCTATTTTGATTCCTAACCCTACCAAAGCAATATAAACCGAGCAGTTATTGAGGTTGTCTCCTTAATTAGTGACCTGGTTCTACCTGATGTGGCCTTATATAAAGGGATTGTGTTATACGGAAAAAGATACATATATCTTATGAACTTAACTCACCAAAATGATCTGAAGGAAGACCTCATATTGTCGTATATTATAGAGCGCTTCTTTTAACATATATGGCTGAAGTTCAGCTCTCATGTGTGGGTCGTTGGCTGCCTTCTCAAGGATGGCTGTGTAGCGGTATACCTGGTTCCGGGCAGTCTCAAGCTGGTAATCAATATGCTGCATGGTGGCTGGGAGTGCTACATGGAGAACAGCTGGCACTGTTTGTAAGCATATAAAAAGGCAGTCATAAAGGAGACTAAAAACAATTAAGGAGAAGAAGCCTAGAAAGTAGTTACATTTTAAGCATTAAGTTAGGGTTTTTTCCCCAATCAAATCAGTAATAATGAGGCATGTGTTTCATGGGCCCCACCACATAAAGAAAAGAATCTAGGCTGGGGGCGGTGGCTCACGCCTGTAATCCCAGCACCTTGGGAGGCTGAGGCGGGCGGATCAGGAGGTCAAGAGATTGAGACCATCCTGGCCAACATGGTGAAACCCTGTGTCTACTAAAAATACAAAAATTAACCGGGTGTGGTGCCGCGCGCCCGTAATCTCAGCACAGGAGAATCACTTGAACCCAGGAGGGGGAAGTTGCAGGAAGCCGAGATCGCGCCACTGCACTCCAATCTGGAACACAAGAGCGAAACTCCATCTCAAAAAAAAAAAAAAAAAACCCCTAAAACAAACAAGTTCAAACAAAAGATATTATCAGAATAACCCAGTTATAGTAGGTCAGCTTTTGCCACTAAATATAGAAGAGTTTAGAGAATAGGCAGAGTTTGGTATTATGTGTTGTTAACCATGTGCTTTCAGAAGAGCCACTGACCCTTCCTTTTGTATATCTTCTAGTTATTTAAAAAAAAAAAAAGGAATGTTTGTTAAGAAACTCATCTGGATGGTGAAAAATGACAGAATAGTCTAGCAAGGGAGGGTCATTTATGAAAATGGAAATTTGACTTTTTAGAACAGGTTTTAAACTAGAAAAAAATTACCCTTTTATTCTAGATTAGTGATTTGGTGAAAGACACTAACACCTTATCGGTGGACATACAGGAGTACCAAATTTCATAAGAAAGTTACTTCTACTGGTAGATACTTCATTAAATATTTCATAAGTACTTTCAAACTTATAAAGAATGCATTAAGTATATAACCACAAAGCAGATGCCCCCGAATTTAGAGATTTTAAATATCTCTCTGTGGATCTTTTCATTCCATTAACTGCACCAGGAACTGTTTTCAGGAAGATTTTTATTTTTTAAATAACTAAATTGTACTCCCTTTTGGTTACTGACTTGCAGTAATGAACACAAAGCCCCGCTGAACAGGGAGGTTAGCTTTGAGCAGGGCCCTTCGTCGCTTTCACTGATTCACTTTCTCCTACTAGCTTCATGGTACATAAAATGTAAAGTCTTGCCCCAGCAAAAGTAAAAATCACTACACATTATAAACAGTAGTTATTCTTCAGGAAACAGTAAAAAATGCAAATCTTAAATTTAAGAATGCCACTGGTGTGTTGTTTATTATTTTCCTCACCGTGCAACTTAAATTTTAAACATACATAACCTTTAGCATTAACCTAATGATATACCTACAATCATCAATGCCGTCTCCGCCTTTTCCACAGTCTCTGTTAAATAAACGAATTCCAGTAACAATCATGGTGAGTTCTTTCAGCTGGCGTTCTTTGTCCTTCTTAGACAGAGTTAGAAACGTCCCAAGCTCAGCCTGAGGAAAAATGCTCTGTAGAGCAGCTAAAATAAACCAGAAAAAAAAAAAAAAAAAAAAAAAAGGAAAACAAAATGATAGAATAAAGATATCAGAAGTTAAATAAGGTTTTTTTCTTTAGTAGCAAGTTAAGAGTCTGAGTTACTTATATGATTCTTTAAATTACTGATACCTGGTTATAGAATACATAATAAAATGTAGCACACATCAAAGCTGGATTACTGAAAGTTATGCCATTGCCTCATGTCCATTTTTAATAATTAAGCGCATCCAGCAGTAACTTTTTGGCAATGGGCGTGAAAACGAGCTTTCTAATTAGGAATCTGAGCCGAAAAATGGTTGCTTTAAAATAATTATGGAAGAAGGCCATAGGAGAGCTAGACATTTTTCCTGTTCCTCATTTTAAAGGATGAAAGAGGGCAAAGATTTCCTAAGGATAAAACAGTGCCCCTTTCCATCATCCATTTTAAATGACAGACTCAATTCTTTTCATCAATATGAAATATCCCTTTCCAGCTTTTCCATTTACTCAATCAGCCTGGGACCCTCAATCCTACTATCAATGTCTCTCTAATGAGGTGTAATAGGTCCCTAGATATGTGCAGCTCTAGGAAAATTAGCAATATTTCACTTTCTAGAGGTGCTACTTGAGTTTCAGAACGGACACACAGTGTAAAAGGAGACTGGGTACATTTTAACTCATTCGTGCTGATGGTTTTTTTTTCAGATTAAAAGGAAACTTCAATTTTTAACACTTCTAATTTAACATATTTTATAAAATACAATGATCATATATTTTACTTATGAAATGGAAATTGGTTATACTTTTTACCTGTTACCTCTCTGACAGTCTTGATGTCTGTAGGGGATCCAAAGCCAGAGCGGAGTAACACGTAGCTGATAATCTTCCGGTACAGGCTTTCCAATTCTTCTTTAGCACATGCTCTGTTATCTGTAATTTCTCTGGTAACAGAGCCTAATCTAGACTCTAGGACCCGGTGATGTTCTTCGAGAAATTCCACTAAAATTGCCAAATAACAATGTTCTATATATTTGATTTTTAGAATTCTTCTTACATAAGAACTAGAGAAAAACTGGGATTGGATATGGCAATTCTACTTCAGGAAAACAAGCAATTTCTTAAGCTGTAGTAATGAAATAAAAAACAGTGGCCAGCAAGTAGCCTCAAGACAAAAATCCAGTAGGAAAGATTTATGACAGTGACTTAAGTGGAATACTTTGTCAAAACACCTAAGACTTTAAACCGCCAAACTAAACACTAAATTTCAGAAAAGGCTAAAACCTCCCAATTAAGCAGAAAATAAAGAAGACCATTTCTACAACATATATATAATACTATATGAAAAAATAAATATATACATATTTTATATTTAGGCTATATGTAAGCACATGTAGTATACTATACATAAGCATATATAGTAGCAGAAATATATATGTAGTATGTATGTTCCTTTCAGTTACATGTATTTTTATTTCAGTTCTAGATAAATTTTCTCTGAAAAGCATCATTGATAATATGATGTTGCATCGAGAACTGTATCCCTCCTCATTCCTCCTGTGATATGCCGAGGGATAGGCTTAACTTTGACAGGACACTGTTCACTGAGTTGTTGCAAGTACAATTCTTGCAAAGACTCTGTAAGACAACCCATATTACTATTACAAGGGCAATAATTAACATATCCACCACGCACAGTTTATACCTATACTCTTGCCACGAAACCAACTGAGAACTTTGCAAATTTTTTTTTTTTTTTTTTTTTTTTTTTTTTGAGACGGAGTCTCGCTGTCTCCCAGGCTGGAGTGCAGTGGCCGGATCTCAGCTCACTGCAAGCTCCGCCTCCCGGGTTTACGCCATTCTCCTGCCTCAGCCTCCCGAGTAGCTGGGACTACAGGCAACCGCCACCTCGCCCGGCTAATTTTTTGTATTTTTAGTAGAGACGGGGTTTCACCGTGTTCGCCAGGATGGTCTCGATCTCCTGACCTCGTGATCCGCCCGTCTCGGCCTCCCAAAGTGCTGGGATTACAGGCTTGAGCCACCGCGCCCGGCGAACTTTGCAAATTAAAAATATGTTTAAATAACAAATGTAAAAATGTATAGGTTAAATTTTATCAATTCTATGACTATTTTATTGCTTTAAAATTTCCCTATTAAGCAAAAATGCAAGATACATACTTTTACATAGGTAGCATAACTGAAACTCATAAAGAGAAAAATCATCAAATTGTTAATAATGATTGTACTATATAGTAGAGGTAGAGGTAGTCCATAGAGAAATAGATTTGTTTTATACAGCAGGGGCAGCGGCGGTCCATAGAGAATTACATTTTCCTTTTTCTTTAGTTTCCAACTTGTGTTTGATGTATGCATTAAATTATTTACATAATGAGCCGGGCGTGGCGGCTCACACTCATAATCCCAGCACTTTGGGAGTCCAAGGTGCGGACAGAACTCCAGGCTTAGGCCTGGAGTTCAACACCAGCCTGGGCAGCATGGCGACATCCCGTCTCTACTAAGAATACAAAAATTAGCTGGGCAAGGTGGCACACGCCTATAGTTTCAGCTACTCAGGAGGGTGAGGTGGGAGAATTGCTTCAACCCGGGAGTCAGAGTTTGCAGTGATCTGTGGATCGTGCCACTACACTCCCGCCTGGGTGACAGAGCAAGACTCTGTCTGAAAAGAAAAAAAAGTTACATATTGAAAAGCTTTCTAAACTCCCCATCATTCATTTCATTTTTGAATAGTTATATAATTTAGGTAATTATTATGAGAAAATAACATAAACCAGGAACAGGGAAATCTACAAATTAAAAACTTTTAACTTCAATGGGCTGGTTGTTCGAATTCCTAATTATTATGTATTAGTACCATAAAGGTTAAAAGACAATAGACTTGGAAACAATAATTATGAGCATAATAATTGGAATTTGCTTTTAACCCTCACAAAGGCCAATGGTTTTTTTTTCATTTAGCATTTCTAACATTGTTATAGTCCTCAAAGTTGAAAAACATTTCAAAAGATTGCCAAAAATTAAACTGTTAAATTGATTAAACAATTAAATTCATTGTCAGCCAAATGAAGCCGTTCTTAGCTGAAATACAATATGAAATTTAAGTATAAAAATAGGTAGTCTATGTTACCTCGATTTGTATAATTCATATCAAAGTAGACTTGCATCTTAATAGTGTCCAGGGATGGATTTTTAGTATCCAATAGCCGAGTCATACAAAGCTAGAAAAGAATAGCCCATGAATACTTCTAGTTATAGTTTCTGAGACAAGTATTTCCTAAAGTTATTTTCAAAAATAAAAGGAAAAGCAGTGGTTCCTGATATTTATTCACCAATAACCCCTTTTATTATTATTTTTTCTCCTTGAAGACTTCAGGCTTTATAGTTTATTTAACCAATAACTTTTTTTATTTTTATAGATTTAGGGGGTACAAGTGTCATTTTGTTACATGGATATATTGTGTGTCGTGGTGAAGCCTGGGCTTTTAGGGTAGCTAACACCTGAATAGTGGACATTGTACCCATTAAGTGATTTCTCATCCCTCACTCCCCTCTCACCCTCCCAAGTCTCCAATGTCTACTGTTCCACTCTCTATGTCCCTGTGTACGTATTATTTAGCTCCCACTTGTAAGTGAGAATATGTGGTATTTTACTTTCTGTTTCTGAGTTATTTCACTTAAGATAGTAGCCTCCAGTTCCATCCATGTTGCCACAAGACATGATTTCATCATTTTTTATGGCTCATAGTATTCCACTGTGTGTATGTGTATATACATATTCTTTATCCAATCATCTGTTGATGGACACTTAGGTTGATTCCATATCTTTACTATCAATAACATTTGTTAAGCAATAAGTCATTTCCCTTGAGTTAACCAATAATTATCATGCCCAGGTGGCTAGTAGTCTAGTTGAAGGCAAGAAACCTGATGTTTTTGTTAGTTTGGGCAGTCTAAATGTGGGTAAATGTTCCACAAAGCTTATATTCCAGTCTAAAACTCTTCTAGAGTTCCTCGTTACTATTTGTGCCTTGAACAACACTGCTAAGTTTATTTTATAAAAAGCTGCTGCAGCCAGCACGGTGGCTCACACCTGTAATCCCAGCACTTTGGGAGGCTGAGGTGGGCAGATCACCTGAGGTCGGGAGTTCGAGACCAGCCTGGTTAACATGATGAAACCCCGTCTCTACTAAAAATACAAAAATTAGCTGGGCGTGGTGGCGCACACCTGTAGTCCCAGCTACTCGGGAGGCTGAGACAGGAGAATTGCTTGAGAACCTGGGAGGTGGACACGGCAATGAGGCAAGATCGTGCCACTGCACTCCAGCTTGGGAGACAGAGTGAGACTCCATCTCAAAAAATAAAATAACATTAAATAAAATTAAAATTTAAAAGCTGCTGTAACTACCACCCCTCTCTTCACAAAATTTCTCTAGTTCTACCCTTGCTATTTCTTCTCCTGGTCTGTTTTCTCCCATGAGCCCCCACATGGATGGCTCATTTCCCTTCTCTGCCTTGCCTCTTTAGATTGAATATCAACCTCAGTTTTTCTTTCCTTCTCTCATCTCTACTCATCACCTCCCTCCCCCACTTCCTTCACTGCTCACCCTGTAGGCTGAATATACTGCAGCTGGCAGGCACTTGGCAGCATCACTCTCAACCCGTCTCCCTGAGCACCAGCCCTGCTTTCCTGGGAGGAGGGAGGGGAGAATGCAAGACTGACGATTGGACACTGTGTCTTTGCAGAAGCCTGTGCACCTGGATCCTTCCACATAGAGAAGTACTGTTCTAAAATGCACACTTTAAAAAAATAGCTCATCCACATGATTTTTAGTTGAGAAAAATATTGTCACTTGAATTATACGTTGTTAGTTTATGTACCTGTCATATTAAAAGTATATTGGCTTGATTCTTTCCAACGTAGTTGAGTTGGGGCTTGAGGGGAATGGAGAAGTCTTCCTGGGTCCTGACAAGGAGAACAACTTATTTTCTGCCCCTCCTTGATTCTCTTCCACAGCTTTCCAATAACATTTCTGACGGTCATAATCACTTCCCTTATTGCTAAGAACAAGTTTTATACCATCTTTTCTCTGCATCCTCCCCAATATCTGTTATGTTTTGACTTTTTAAAGACATTCTAACTGGTGTAAGATTGTATCTCGTTGTCAGAATAGAAAATCCAGACATAAAGCCACATACCTGCAGTCAGGTGATCTTTGACAAAGTCAACAGAAACATACACTGGAGAAATGACATCCTATTCAATAAATGGTGCTGGGAAAATTGGATTACCATATGTAGAAGAATGAAACCAGACCCCAATGTCTCACCATATACAAAAATTAACAACTCAAGATTGATTAAAGACTTACATGTAAGACCTGAAACTATAAAAATACCAGAAAAAAACCTAGGACTGGACATTGGCCTACGCAAAGAATTCATTACTTAAAAGCAAATGCAACAGAAATAGACAAATTGGATTTAAATAAACTAAAAAGCTTCTACACATCAAAATGAATAATCAACAGAGTGAAAAGAAAACCTGCAGAATGGGAGAAAATATGTACAAACTATGCATCTGACAAAGGACTAATATTCAGGATCTACGAGGAACTCAAACAACTCGACAACAACAAATAACCCCATTATAAAGTGGGCAAAGGCCATGAATAGACATTTTTCAAAAGAAGATATACAAATGGCCAACACGCATGAAAAAAATGCTCAACATCACTCAGCATTAGAGAAATGCAAATTAATTTAGTTCTATTTAACTTCACAGTGCATGACAAACCAGTTAATGTTTGCAATGTAAGAGATTAATAACAAGGTTTCACTAAAATACTGTAGCAGATGCTGCTACCTGCCCAATTTCCCTGCCCTTCCTTCCTTCCTAACAGAGCCTCAATTTGGATTGGGGCAGGGATTTCTTCATCTAAAAAATAAAAAAGAAGTGAATGTCCCTAGGTCACTTACAGTATCATTCTGGTCAATAAATGTAAGTAGATGGAAGGGATTCTGGGAAAATTATTATTTTCCAGAGAGAAGGTGATAGACACAACTGGCACACGTATTTTGCCCTTTGCCTTCTCCCCTTCTTTCTACCTAGAGGTAGGGTAGCTATCTTTTGACCATCAGATGACCATATTGCAAGGATGGCATGCCCCAGGAAGCCAGGAAGAAGGGTCTATGTCTCTCCACACTTTGTGTTATGAGAAAAATACCTCATGTGTACTACTATTTTGTGGGCTTTTGCTTCATTTAGCTGAAGGCAATAATGACTAACACAAATACTGTGTTTACAACTGAGAATAAGTAATTGCAAATTTGAGGACTGTTGGGTAATCACCTTAACAAGATTCTGCACATCACTTTTCATGAGGGTTCTATCCATGTTAAAGCCATTACTTGGATCCAGGACAACAGCTTTCACCTGGAAAAAAGTAGGAACAAGTCCATTAAGTAGGAAAGAATCCATTAAGCAATTTTATTTCATATTATTAGTTTAATATGTTTCCATTTTTTAAACAACTACCTCCTGATTACAGTGGAGTTGGTTTTTCAACTATTTTTCTTACTACTGAACTCATCAGTACCCTTGTTAGAGGCTGAAGAAAAGAAGCGACAAACATCAAACTTGAATGGGGTGCTAGAAAAGTTATATGGGGAAATAAGTTGAAAGCAATGGCTAGGTTTTCAGTTGGGAAACTATGGTATATTTTATTGTATTTTTATTGTGTATTGTTATCTTAACCAAAAGCAAGAACAGAGAAACCATAGCAATGAGTAATTTTTAACAACGGCAAACAAAAATACACATCAAAAAATTCCCACACAGGAGAACATTATTGATGTTTTCCAAACTCATCAAGGTCTTCTAAATCAGTCTCTATAAATCTACAACTCACATGCTCTATAAACGTTTTTAAAATGTTTTCACTAACTTGTCCGATGATCTCATTATGTTTAAGCTGAAAAACATCTATGAAAGCTTCACAGAATTTAAAGGGGAAAATGGACACCACATCTTAAAAAAGCTCTTAATAAACTAGTAATCACAAAAAGATTTCTTCTTACCATAAAAGCAATCAGAGTTTCAGAAACAATCTCTCCATGGGCTGCACATTCTTGTCCTATTTCTCGTATAATACTCCTTATAACACTTTCGGCCTGAGTTGGAGGCATTCTGGCTAAATAAAACAACAATTTTTTAAAAAAAACGTGGGTTTATGCAAATTTGTTTTTTTCTTTTCTGATTTCTCCAATATTGTGTTTGTAAAGAGTCATAACATCATCTATTAGCTTATTAGTATTTTTATTAGTATCTAGGCCTCTCCTGTTTTTCATTATTTTTAAAAATGACTTTATTGAAGACAGACAATGATTGGGATTTCAAATAATTGAAACATCTGATAATTAACATTTTCAATTATTTAAATTATGGTCACTAAACATATATTCCTATTATGATATTCTTAATTAAAATAAAAAAAAAGGCTAAGCAGGCTGGGCGCGATGGCTCACGCCTGTAATCCCAGCATTTTGGGAGGCCGAGGCAGGCGGATCAGCTGAGGTCGGGAGTTCGAGACCAGCCTGACCAACACGGAGAAACCCCGTCTCTACTAAAAATACAAAATTAGCCGGGCGTGGTGGCGGGCGCCTGTAGTCCCAGCTACTCGGGAGGCTGAGGCAGGAGAATCGCTTGAACCCGGGAGGCGGAGGTTGCGGTGAGCCGAGATCACGCCATTGCACTCCAGCCTGGGCAACAAGAGCGAAACTGCGTCTCAAAAAAAAAAGGTAAGCAGTATTTGTAGGGGAAGAAGGTAAAATTAATGAGAAACCCAAGAGTACAGCTTGAAAGAGGAAATGCTTATTCAACCACATTCGCTAAATAACCTTTCGTAATTGTACTAGAATCTTGGAAAACAATTCTTGCTCAGATCATTAAAATAATCTTTTCCGCACATCTAAAATGGAGTTCAGACTCTCGATAAAAAACACAAAAGCAAAAACCAAAACGTAAGAGTTATGCATCATGGAAAAAAATGAACTCCTGGTTATTAATTCCATTTACTATAAGGAAAAAGTGGCAGGTTTTGACCGAGTTTTCTGATTTTCCTGAATATTAGTAACTAAGCACAATGGAACTTGGCATGTAGAGTATAACAAAGGCAATATCAGGTAGATAAAGCCAACTCCTCAGCATTATTAGCTTTCCGATGGATGGGTACGGAAGCACGAGGCATTTTGTCCAATGAAACCAGATTGCTTGGATTCCATCGTGACCCGACCACTGTCTAGCTGTGAGATCTTGGGCACTTGTTTCACTTCTTTCCAGAGGCGTGAGGACTAAATTAGTCCTATCTGTTTTGTGGTTACAACAGTTCGCGGCATAAGGGAATCGCTTAAAACAGCTTTGAATCAGTACTCCAGGATCGCAAGCAGCGCATGCGCGAGTGGCAGTCTGTGGGAGAGTCCATCCCGCGCCGGTCTGTGTGCGCATGCGCACCGCTGCCGGGTCGCTAGGGACGCGGCTCAGCACCTTCCCCGCATCCACCCACCAATTACTAAGTCCCCCGAGGTCCGGCTTCTAAGGTAGCCAGTGGAGTGGAACAGAGGCGGAAGGCCTCAGGCACCTGCGCAGTGGCTAGAGGGCCGCCCTGCAGCCCTGGGCGCCTCCGGCAGGAATGGACCGCTGTTCCAGCTCAGCGGCGGCGCAGCCTAAAGGATCGAGACTGAGAGCTAAGTCTCGACTAGGCAGGACGCGGTCCTCCAGCCGCCCGGGCTCCGCCAGCTGCCCCACGCTCGCCGCCTGGCGGGACACACCTCCGGGTCAAGGGCGCGGAGCCCCGAGTAGGCTGACCTGGATCGGAATCGACAGCAGGAGCCGTGTCTGTCTGCTTCTGTCCTGGGGCCCTCACCGCGACCGTCGGGGCAGTTGGGCTCTCGCAGCAACCGCCGCGTAACCATGGAGATGGAAGGCTCCGGACCAGAGGGGGTGGGGCCAGGTGGGGGCGGGGCTGGGTCCCACTTTGAGGGTCTTTTCCGCGAAAGATGGGCTGGAAAAACTTTAAAAACAAAGGAATTCCAGGCAGAGACATCTTAACCTCCGTGGTTAAGACTGTGAAACACAAGTTCTCGTAAATAAGGACATTAACTTGCTAGCGTGGGAACGATGGGGCGGCTTTGAAAGCGGGGTCGGGGAGAGGGAGGAGCCAGTTGGAGAGGCTGGGAAAACGGAAGGGCTGTATCCTGGACAAATAGAGTTCTTGTAAAAGTATCTAGATTTAAAAAACAAAAGTAAAAAGTATCGAGGTTTTATTTCATGTCCTGTTGTTCAAAGGAAGTCTGCAACAGAACCCTCCAAGATGCCCGAAAACTGCTCATTCAAGAAGCACATGATAAGAACACATTAGTGTCCGAGTCAAAATAATGAGGTTTTATCCCTTAACGATAATGTCGTTAGGCCCACCTTCAGACGTGAAAGTGTGAAAAAGGATTAAATACGCATTAGAAGGAGAGCATCAAACAACAAGGTTTTATTTTTAAACAGTAACTTTTCTCAAACTGCGAACAAACATGCAGAATATGCTTTGCTTAAGGACATTCCCTGATTACTAGGAAATGAATCAACACAAAAACTCAAGAATACACATCATAATATAACACAATTTTATTTCCACCTTCTAGAAAATGTTCCCGGAATGTGGATGAAGCTTGTGTAAAAATAGATGTTCAGAGTAACATGATTTATAATACCACAACCTTGGAAATCGAAACACGATATTTAAGTAAAACGTCAGGCAGGTATTTAAAATTATGTTAATAAAAACCTTGTGTTTGTCTTATATTTTTTAAAAGCCAAATGCAAAATTTATATATAATATGACTTAAACTATATTGACGTACATATAATGCACAAAAAGTGTATAAGTCATTTTTTCAAAATCACAGCAAGGAATTAGATCTAAGGATGGAATTATAGGTAAAATATTTTTATTTCTTTATACTTTTCTGTTTTTTCTAGATTTTTCCATAATGAGTATATATTGTCTTATGATCTATAAAACAAAATTTTAAAATACTAGGGAGATGAGACTGGCTATTTGTAGAGAATGAGCCCAATTTAGATATACAAATATACTGTAAGTATACAAGGTAAAGCAACCAAAGGAAGGTGAGATAGCAAAATTTTAACAGTGGTTTTATCTTTGTAATGGCTTATGGCTGATTTGTCTTCTTTGTACTTTAAGATAGCTACCAAAATGTCTTCCATGAGCATATATTATATATTAGAATATTAAATATTTTTTAAGATGGTAAGAATCATATCATCATATTAAGTATAGTTTTAAACTAATGGGCAAATTCTGGCACAAATACTCCCTATGTTTGATACTGTTAATTCCTACTTAATGTCAATGTTTTCTTCTCTTTTTATTACTAATTTAACCCTGTGTTGGGAATGACAGTGTTCTCTTAAAAAAAAAAAATCTCTCAACCTCTTTCTCAGTGAGCGTGGCCTGTGACATGGTCTGGCCAATGAGATGTAAGTATAATCTCTGGATGAGGTGTACTTCCATCTTATGTCTGTTGCCTTTCCTTTTCTTTCTACTTGAAATGAGAATATAGGGCTGAAGCTCCAGCAGCCTTGCTGTGAACATAAACATGAGGGTCACATCTTAAGGATGGTGGAACAGAAATGAAAAAGGAACCTGAGTTCCTGGTAATGTCATGGAACAGCCCTATCAGCTTCTTGACTGGCTATCTCCAGACTTTGCATGAGAGAAGATAAACCCCTATTTTATTAAGCTACTGTTATTTGGGTTTTCTGCTACATTCAGCCAAACTGAATCCCTGACTGCCACAATGGGTATGACTTTGGAAGTATTATTGAGCATTTTGTGCTACATTGAATTATTCTACCTAATCCTTCATGCCTCTTAGCATCCACACCCTTGCCATGGACTTTGGTGGGGTATACCTCCCCAATCCTTGATTTTGAATTTAGCTGTGTGACTTGCTTTGACCAATGGGTTGTGGTGAAGTAACAGTGTGCCAAATCAGATCCAAGGCCTTAAGAGACCCCATATTTCTGCTTTCTCTCTTGTGCCTGTGTCATTGCCATGAGAAGTACATACCCTAGCAAGCTCTTTGGTCCCAGAATGACATGCATATGGCACAGAATTGCCTGAACCGATCTTTTAGTAAGATGCAGAGATGACCAACTGGGGCCCAGGCCTAGACCCGCCAAACTCCAGTCAACCTGTAGATGTGTGATAATGAATGAGTATTGTTTTAAACCACTGAGTTTTGGAGTGGCTTATTATACAGTATAATTGTGGAAAGAGTTCATTTATAAACCTTTCGGTGATCTAAATTTCTCATTTATGAAACAGAGAAAACAATGGTATCTGTCTCACAGAGTTGTGAGAGTAAAATGAGATAGCCCTCATGAAGCACTTAGCACAGCATCTGACATAGATAAAAGGATTCATAAACTTTACATACTAGTATTTTGTGACCTTTATCATGGTTATTATTGACAACATCAACTATGACAATATATTTTATACTCCCATGGTTTATTGGACTTCTAGTCTTTGTAGAACTAATTATTCCTAGTTTTAATATGGCAGCAATGGCATTTAATTAAAAAACATGGAGGAACCAGAGTGCATCCAGAGAATGATAAGAAAAATGTTGTCAGAATAAGATAGAATTGGATATATTTACCTTGAGAAAAAGAAGGCATGAGAACTCGTCTCAGTTTTGTTAAAAGAGAAACCAAGCTTTATGTTGTTTCAGAACACCAGATTACAAATCTACATAAAACAGTCTTAAAATACAATTGTGATAGAAGTCTTTCTAGAAGTGAACCCCATTTTATCAAATGTTTTTTATCTAAAAGCTGAAAGATTGCCTTTAAGAATATTGTAGAATTAATTTCTTCTGATTAAGTGACTTTAGTATGTCACAAACTATTCAACTTTTAAAGAGAGAGTTACATATTTTTCCTTTTCCTAAGACTTTAAGAAGTTTTAAGCTCAGGTGAACTGAGCTTCTTAGCATGTTTAATAATTTTTTATTGAGTCGGACGCGGTGGCTCACGCCTGTAATCCCAGCACTTTGGGAGGCTGAGGCAGGTGGATCGCCTGAGGTCAGGAGTTTGAGACCAGCCTGGCCAACATAGTGAAATGCTGTCTCTACTAAAAATACAAAAAATTAGCTGGTCATGGTGGCGGGTGCCTGTAATCCCAGCTGCTCAGGAGGTTGAGGCAGGAGAATTGCTTGAACCTGGGAGGCAGTGAGCCGAGATCGTGCCACTGCACTCCAGCCTGGGCGACAGACCGAGACTCCGTCTCAAAAACAAGCAACAACTACAACAAATAATCATTTTTTTTATTGAATACCGGACATTGTGAATTGCATCCTTGTTGAGTGTCTGAATTTTATTGTCCCCCTTTAGGAAGGTTGTGCCTTTTTTTCAGCCAGTTATTTGTGGATGAGTTTGATTCATTTGAGGACTGTTTTTAAGCTTTATTAGGGTAGGTCTAGAGTAGTCTTCATTCCAGGAATAATTTGACCCTACTACTAATTAATAACTGCTCATAGGTCTTCAATGGATTCCTTGGTTTTCACTGAGAACTTTTCACTCTGGCTGGTCAGAGCTCAAATGTCTTCTCATCCTCTGTGAGCTCTAAGAATTTTTTAGCTTATACTCCCTGGTCATTCTGTGCTTGGCTGTATGGATTGACAGCTTGGCTGTATGGACAACCAAGTACTTAGCAAAATCTCAGACTTACCAGTTTTTAAATTTTATTTATTTATTTATTTGTATAGCTTCATCCTTTCCAAAACTCTGCCCTTCAATTTCCACATCTGTGAACTCTGATCTCTGTCTCCTCAACTCAATAAAGTTCCTAGACACTGGGTTTACCTTTCTATGCCCAGGATCTGGAAACTGTCTCCAGGCAGAAATTTGGGGACAATAATAGCAAACAGTTGTTTTATATATTTTGCCCAGTTTTCTAGTTGTTTGTGGCAGGAAGTTAAGTCCAGTCCTTGTTATTCCATCATGGTCAGAAGTGGAACCTTGGGTAACCTTGGAGAGATCCTAATAGGAAATACTCATCTAAGAGGGTAGAAGAGTGGGCTTACTAGAAAATTTCAGTAACTTTCAGTAATTCCTGAGAAGTAATGAATGTGTATCTGAGTGTCAGGATCATGAATTTAAAGTGAAAGCATTTTGCCATGTTAAGTGATTTTCTTTGGAAATTATTCAGCAGCTCAGGAGCAAGCATGATCTTGAAGAATAAATGGTTGGCTTGGCCAGGAACTAGTGTATTGCCAGACTAGCATTATCATGCTAGACCATACATTTAAACCAATGTAGAGCAACAAAAGCAATTTACCAGTTGTTTTTTGTTTTTTTGTTTGTTTTGAGATGGAGTCTCACTCTGTCACCCAGGTTAGCGTGCAGTGGCACAATCTCAGCTCACTGCAACCTCTGCCTCGTAGGTTCAAGTGATTCTCTTGCCTCAGCCTCCTGAGTAGCTGGGACTACAGGCATGTGCCACCACGCCCAGCTAATTTTTGTATTTTTAGTGGAGACAGGGTTTCACCATGTTGGCCAGGCTGGTCTTGAACTCCTAACCTCAAGTGATCCGCCCACCTTGGCCTCCCAAAGTGCTGGGATTACAGGCATGAGCCACTGGGCCCAGCCAGCAGTTCTTTAGATATTGAAAAGACCTACGCTAAATTTTTCAATTGCTAACAAAGATAGATAATTAACATTTGAAAGAGTACTTTGGAGCTTACAAAGCTATTTCACAGATAGATAAACTCATCTGTTCCTTAAAACAGCCTCATGAGAGTGAACATCATTATTTCATTTTACAGATATAGAAATCAATATTCGGTGAGCAAGAGACTAGTCTAAGACTGCAAAGCTACTAAGTTACGGAGCCGTCTTAAGTCTTATTGCTCTAATAAGTACTTAAAATGAGGGGGAATCTTTTAAGCTTCTGAAAAGTTCTAGACTCTTTTTCCCAAAAAATTCATAGAGCCTCTAATTTTATATATAATTTCAGATAATTCACAGATTCCCTGAAGTTCATGCAAGTGGCAGTGTACTCTTGGTTTAAAATTTCTAATTATTTCAGCACTGTAAGACAGGGTGGGAAAAAAAAGAAAAAATTTCTAGTTTTTAACTTGCATCTAGACAGTAGTTATATGGGTATTCACTTTATAATTTTTTTCAACTGTATAGATACACATATATACACATACACACATATGTATATATACATATACACACATATGCATATATACACACACGTATATATACATATACATATACATATGTACATATGCATATATACACACATGTACATGTACAGATACACATGCATATATACATATACACATATGCATATATACATATATACACAATACATGTATACACACATATGCATATATACATATATACACATATGTATATATACATACACATATATATACATATGTGTTACGTTGACTTTTGTCAATGTATATGTTTTATCATAAAAAATAAAGGCTCAATAATGTAGAACTTCTCTACTTTTAGTTGTGCTTTGTGGATGTTAAGCATTAAAATAGAGCTGTATTTCTAAAAAAATCCTCAAAAGTTAAAAAAATACTGTGTTATTCACTTTGTTTTCCTTGTCTTTCTCCATTATTATCCATATGCTTCACAACAGTTCTCCTACTGTAAAAAAACCACAACCTGTATATTATATGTAGTGCATTGATTTTGAAACTGTGAAAGTCAGAGTCCTAGAATTAGCTGACAATCTCCTTTTCCAGTTTATCTTTCCTTCTCCACAAAAAGGCTTGATAATGGAAAGGGAAGTTGAGTTTTAAGGTCAATAATGAGAAAGAAATTTTGGAACAAGCAAGACAATGCGAGTCACCCTGCTTTCCGTTTCTCTTAGGATAAGCATGAGCTATTTTCATGTACTTTCCCATATCCTTTTAGTCAGGAGGATCCGAAGATTATTCCTTAACCATTTTCTCCATGCAGATTCTTTTTCAGATGTTACTTACATGGGCACAGATACAAAAAGGCAGAAAAAAAAGAAGATAGTTTCGTTTCCTGATATAAATACAGCATAGCTTCCTGAGTTGAAGGGTCCTTAACTACTTTTCTTTGTAATTATCAAGAATCTTTTTCTTTTTTCTTCTCTTTTTTAAGAGACAGATTCTTTCTTTGCTGCCTAGGCTGGAGTGCAGTGGTGTGAATCATAGTTCACTGCAGCCTTGAACTCCTGGGCTGAAAGGATCCCCCTGCCTCAGCCTCCTGAGTAGCTGGGACTACAGGTATGCACCATCACACCTGGTGAATTTTTAAATTTTTTTGTAGAGACAAAGTCTTGCTACATTGCTCAGGCTGATCTCCAACTCGTCAGCTCAAATGATCCTCCCACCTTGGCCTCCCAAAATGCTGGGGATTATAGGCATGAGCCACAGCACCTGGCCAAGAATCTGTAATAAAGGACTGTTTTTCTCCATCGCATGAATCAGTCAGTGGAGAAATAAGGGACATTAGCATCAGATTTTCACAACCTAAATCAGGGAGGGTAATTGAGGCATTTAAGGAAGATAAACAAGCGTAGGGATTTTTTATATATTACAAAAGAAATCAAAATTATAAGAGCACAAAAATGAAAAAAAAATCAGTGAATTCTGTTATAATCATCAAGCTTCTATAAAAAGTGGGGGCAATAGTGGTTCTTCTTTCTTAGAATTATAAACCAGGTGCAACTTCATATGCATACCACATGGTCCTAATTAGGAAAACAGGATTGAAAGCATCAACATCTTTGCTACTGTAGCATGTGTGGCGATGATTCTCAACTCTAGAGAGTGAAGGACAGCATATCAGCAATGCATTGGCAGCCCACCATGAGCCACTCTGATAATGTGCTACTGATCTATTTTGTATATGTGGAAAATGTCACTGTGTAGCTTTTCTTAAAGGTGAATATCTCCCTGTCTTTTGCTCACCCACCATCTACCAATCCTTAACTAATGACTAAGTCTTAATTAACTTCTCTTGAACCAACTTGCTTTCTCCATTCCCACTTCTTCCACATTCATTAAAGCAACTGTCTTTTCTTGCTTAGATGACTGCAATAAACAACTAATTGAGCTCCCTGCCTCCAGTGTTGTACTCCCCCAATTATTTGCCTATACTCATCTTTCAATAGAAATCTGATATAGAAATCTGAAATAGAAATCTGATCGTGTCATTCCCTGCTCGACACCTTGTAAAGGTTTCTCAGTGGTCTCTGGGTAAGTCCAGACTCCTTGGCATGGTATATAAAGCCCTTTATGTCAACCTCAGCTCTCACAACTGCCTCTCCTCTCCCAGCAGACCGCACTGTTGCCATTCTCTGGCCATGTTGAATTAACTTCCAGTTTTATCTGGCCTCCAGACCTTTGCCTAGAGGTTACTCCATCTATCTCTGAATGTCCCCTTTCCTCTTCATCTGATTAATTCCTCCATGTCTTCAGAAGCCATCTCTCCTATGAAACTGTCTCTGATCTGCAATATTGGGTTTAGGGTCCTAAATTTTTACCTCTAACTAGTTCCAAAACATTTTCGCCACCCCAAAAAGAAACTTCATACTTATTAAGCAGTAACTCCCCATGTCTCCATTCCCCCACTACTTACACCTGACAAAGCTCTCAATACTCTATGGAAGTCTATTTTCTTGTCTGTCTCTCCAACTAGACCATAGCTCTTTGAAGACAGGGAACATACCTTGTTGGGTTCCCCACACCTAAGAAGAGAGCCTGGGATGTAATAGTCACAGTTGACCATTAGTGTTAAAGAGGTGAGTACAGAAGTGAGTGGGTTAAAAAAGGGGGTGGGGGGAGAAATTTTAAACATCTTTAAATGTCTTTACTAAAAGGTTAGAATGATTTCAGGGGGAAATTACAATTTTGAAGGGAAAGGAAAAGACATTGAAATTACAGGTTTCAGAAGAAGAGCTTCCTTTGACTCCAGCTTTGGCTCTCCTGCCTTAGTATCCCCAGTCTGCCCCCAAGCACCCTTGTATGCATTCCTCAGGAAGAGGGGTGTTGTTCTCAGTCTTTTCCTCTTCCCTCTGTGCCTCAAACTAGGCAGCTTCCAGTGGTACCCTGGGCTTCAGAAGGTGGCCACTGAGCTGACCTCTAGGCTTGCAGGCTTCTTGGGAGAGCAGGTAGTGGAGGTGGGTATGGGGGGTGGTGACCGGGCTCCAGTTTGAATTTCATCTTTATGATTCCCTCTCACTATGGGGAGCATTACGGCATGAATCCCAAGGACAAATTTTAATTTGGGACCGTCTAAACCCTTATTAAAGTCATACTATTTTCTCAATCATCAAGAAAACTGCCTTTCTCTATAGTCCATAAGTCCTCAATTTTGTGGGAAGGAATGTATTATTATTTATTTATTTATTTATTTATTTATTTATTTATTTATTTATTTTTGTGAGAGAGTCTCACTCTGTTGCCCAGGCTGGAGTGGAGTCGTACAATCTCACTGCAACCTCTGCCTCCCAGGTTCCAGTGATTCTCGTGTCTCAGCCTCCCAAATAGCTGGGATTACAGACACAGGCCACCATGCCTGGCTAATATTTGTATTATCAGTAGAGACAGGGCTTCACCATATTGCCCAGGCTGGTCTCAAACTCCTGGCCTCAAGTGATCCCCCACCTCGCCCTCCCAAAGCACTGACATTACAGGCATGAGCCACCGCACCCAGCTAAGAAGGAATGTTTTGGATCTCCTTCCACCTTTGCTGAAATTCTAAAAAAACTGCATTCCACTTTTAGCAGCTGTTTTCTTATGGCTGAATAAATGCCAGAGATGCCATCAGATTATTTTAATTCAATTGTCTCTCAGTTGAGGAGGGCTAAACTGTCAGTTTCCTCTTGGCACAATGCAAGTAGAAAGATAGTGATAAGCGGTCTGGTGCAGTGGATCATGCCTATAATACCAGCACTTTGGGAAGCCTAGGTGGGTGGATCACCTGAGGCTAGGAGTTCGAGACCACCCTGGCCAACATACAGAAACCCCATCTCTACTAAAAATACAAAAATTAGCCAGGCGTGATGGTGTATGCCTGTAATCCCAGCTACTCAGGAAGCTGAAGAAGGAGAATCACTTGAACCTGGGAGACGGAGGTTGGGGTGAGCCAAGATCACGCCACTGCACTCCAGCCTGGGAGACAGAGTGGGAGACTCCATCTCAAAAAAAAGAAAAAGAAAGAAAGAAAGAAAGAAAGAAAGAAAGAAAGAAAGAAAGAAAGAAAGAAAGAAAGAAAGAAAGAAAGAAAGAAAGAAAGAAAGAAGAAAGAAGGAAAGAAGGAAAGAAGGAAAGAAGGAAAGAAGGAAAGAAGGAAAGAAGGAAAGAAGGAAAGAAGGAAAGAAGGAAAGAAGGAAAGAAGGAAAGAAGGAAAGAAGGAAAGAAAGAAAGAAAAAAAGAGATAGTAATAACTCACCTGAATTTCTCATCGGCACTTCAGGATCATGATCTCTAACGCTCATCTTCCCTCTGCCACACTTAGGGTTGGGGTCCAGCCCCAGCTGAGGTCTGAGGACAGTGGGTGGATGTGGGGCAGGGAACTGGAAGAACACTCGAGAGACAGCAGGTAAATGAGACATGGCTTTATTCAGCAGTCCCTTCACAGGGTCCGTGTTATATTTATACACTACACAAACATTAGCGGCTGAGAGCCAGGTGGGGAGCTTCTCTATGTTGTGTCTACGTGGCTATGATTGTATAAGACATGGGGCTGTATACTTGCACCCCAATCCCACTGAATCATCGAGGCTGTTTACCTCGGCCTGTACCTGCTTCTCTATGCGTGCTTGGTGACAGCACAACCAGTTCCTTACACTCTCCAAACCTGTCCCACTCTCTGCATTCTTTATGGGATGAATTGGCATTGATTTAATAGCTGGCTCAAACCTGATCCCATTTCCCCCACTCCCTCTCCCCTCACACTCAGACCTGTCACAAGCCTGCCCAGCCCTTCTCAGCAAGCTTCACATCCATTTCCTACCTTAATTACTAATGCTCTCACTCAGGCAGGTTATGGGAATCTCCTAACTGTATTATCTGCTTCCAGGCTGGGGCACTCCCACAAGTAAAGCTGATAATATTACTGCCTGTGTACAGCCCTTTCTGCAGGCCACAGAAGGCCCTGCAGAAGAAAATTCAGTCCTCCTCAATGCATTGCAAGACCCTCCTGCAACTGGCCTCTATTTATCTCTAAACCTGCACTATTCAATATGGTAGCCACTAACGGTTGAAGCTATTTAAATTTAAATTAGCTAGAATTAAATGAAAGTTAAGATTCAATTCTTCAATTGTACTAGCCAAATGTGGCTAGTGGCTACCGTATTGGACTGTGACGACATAGAACATTACCATCATTGTAGAAAGTTCTGTTGGATACTTACCTTACCCCTACTGCATCTGAACTCAAACTTTCAAATGACCCACACCTTTGGGCATATGGTGCTTTAGCTGAGACAACCTCCTTTAATTGGATTACTTACCTTGCCAACTATGCCCTTCAAAACACAGATCAAATGTCATCCTATTCAGAGAAACCTTTCCAACCAAGCTTCCTACTCTTGTGCAAGTGATCACTTCCTCATTTGGACGCCCATTGCACTCTCTGCAGACTTCTACCAGAGCGCCCCTAACACTCCATGTCATCTAGTGTTGATGTCTGTTTCCCTTTACTACAGTATAAGCCTGGGCTGGGGGCAAGAACCCAATCTTATTCATTTTTCTAGCCCTAGCTCTATACTAATGCCTGACATATAGGATATGTTAAGAACTAATTTTGGGAATGAATAAATATTACCAATAAATATTCTAAGGTCAAAATTTTATCAGATTTCAGAAACCAGAGAATGTCCCAATTCAAATGCCTCACTGACTGGTAAAAACCTTGAAAAAGAAATATATTTTCAGTCAGATCAACAAAATACTGGATATGCTCTTTTAAATCGCAATCTCATGCTAGAGTTGTGTTCCATTTACAACTAACCCACGAGAGGCATGACAATTGGAGTGGATAATTGAGGTGGTTTGACAGGTATAGCGAGGTGTGGCTGACTGCACACGAAGGAAATTCTGGCTTCAGCAATTATTAGATACACACCTGTGATATTAAAAGCATGAAGATTTGGCTAGTCAATTCAAATATTAAGTGTCTACGCTTAAAAATAGTTTATTGGGACATTTTCCATTATAAAAATAACACACGCTCTTTATGAAAATTTGGGAGTACAAATCCACCACCAATAGTTTCATTAACAAAGGATTAATGTTGTTAACATATTCATGTAATGACTCATTCTATTGTACCTTATCTACATTCTTACCATATCTTATGTTACTCTTTTACACTTAACATTACAACGCAGACATTTTTATATCTTGTTATTGACTGTATTTTTAATAGCTGTATAATATGCAATTGAGTTCATGTGTCATAATTTACTGAAGTATTCCCACTATTATGTAGCATATTTTCAAGTTTTCACTTTTATAAATAACACTGGAATTATTTCAGTATAAGAATTTTTTGTATTGCATGTAATTTATTCAGATTCCCATGTGTGAAATATCTGAGTTTTTAAACATCTGCTTCATTTGCTACTTTATTCCTAGTACCTAGAACAATGCCTATCACATGGTAGGTATTTTATTAATAATTGTTGAATGAATATGTGATGTTAATTAAGTGGAAAAAAGCTGGCTTGATATGTAGACACCAAAAGCATGTCATAGGCATGTCTTGTGATAGGTTCCAGGGAAGACTTTGTCCCCACTTTTAAAAAAATTAGTAAATTTTATTTTTTAGAGCAATTTTAGGTTCACGGCAGAACTAAGTAGAAAGTACAAAGTTCCCATCTATCCCTATCCCCACACACGTAACCTCCCTGGCTATCGACATCCTGCACCACAGTGGCACATATGTTATAATTGATGAACCCATCATTATCACCTAGTCCATAGTTTAGGATTCACTCTTGGGGCTGTGGAATCTATGGGTTGGGACAAGTGTATAATGACAGGTATCCACCATTACAGTATCATACAGAATAGTTTTACTGCTATAAAAATCCTCTGTGCTCTATCATCCCTCCCTTCCCCCTAAGCCCTGGCAATCACTGATCTTTTTACCGGAATAAAATTGTTGAACCACATGGTAAGACTATGTATAGTTTTGTTAGAAACTGCCAAACTGCTTCCCAAAGTGGCTGTACCATTCTGCATTCCCACGTGGCAGCAGAGAAAAAGAATTCCAGTTTCTCCACATCCTTGGCAGCATTTGTTGTTGTCAGTGTATTGTTTTGACCATCCTAATAGGTGTGTAGTAGTATTTTATTGTTATTTTAATTTGCAATTCCCTAATGAGGTATGATGTTGAACCCCTTTTCATATGCTTAACTGCCATCTATATATCTCCTTTAGTGAGATATCTGTTGACATATTTTGCTCATTTTAAAAGTTGGGTTGTTTGTTTCATATTGTTCAGTTCTAAGGGTTTGATTTGAGTAACAGTCCTTTATTACATACATATTTTGCAAAAAATGTTATCGAAGTCTGTGGCTTGTGTTTTCATTCTCTTAATGAGGTATTTTGCAGTGCAGAAGTTCCCAATTTTCATGAAGCCCAACCTATCCATTTTTTATTTTATGGATGACGCTTTTGGTATTCTATTAAAAAGTCACCATCAAATTCAAGGTCATCTAGTTTTTTTTCTGTTATATCATATAGGTTTTACAATTTTGTGTTTTACATTTAGGTCTGTTATCATTTTGAGTTAATTTTTGTGAAGGGTATAGAGTTTGTGTCTACATTTTTTTTGTTTTTTTTGCTTCCGGATGTCCTGCTGTGCCAGCCCCTTTTATTGAAAATATTATGGTTTCTCCTTTGGATTGCCTTTGCACCTTTTTCAAAAGAATTGACTATGTCTGTGTGGGTCTATTTCTGGACTCCTTATTCTGTTCCACTGATCTATTTATTTATTCTTTGGCTTATACCACACTGTCTTGTAGCTTTTTAGTAAGCCTTGAAGTCAGGTAGTATCAGTCGGTACATTTACTTTTCATGTCTTTTCCCTCTCTTACTGTTCTAATTAAAACTTCCAGTTCAATTTTGAATAGTAGCAATAGTATGTATGAGTTCCACTAGCTTAAAATAAATGCTTGCATTACCCCTTTAAGTATGATGTTTGCTGAAAATGAAAAAATAAATATCATTTTTCTGGTTAAGGACATCCCTTGCTCTTTCTTTTTTTTCTTTTCTTTTTCTTTTTATTTTTTTTCTTTGAGACAGAATCTCGCTTTGTCGCCAGGCTGGAGTGCAGTGGCGCGATCTCGACTCACTGCAACCTCCGCCTCCTGGGTTCAAGGGATTCTCCTGCCTCAGCCTCCCAAGTAGCTGGGACTACAGGCATGTGCCATCATACCTGGCTAATTTTTTGTATTTTTAGTAGAGGCAGGGTTTCATCGTGTTAGCCAGAATGGTCTCATCTCCTGACCTCGTGATCTGCCCACCTCAGCCTCCCAAAGTGCTGGGATTACAGGCATGAGCTACCATGCCCAGCCGAAAATTTTCATTTTAACAAGCATTCCAGGTTATTCTAGTGCAGATGGTCCAGGGGTACACACTTTGCAAAAGTAGCTAATCTAAAATACCATGTGCAGCAGGCACTTTTCCATTTTTCAATATTATATACACATTCTGTCTTTGATTCTGATGCACAATGATAAATGTGTGCATTAGGCATTTAAAAAAATAGGTTACCCTGTCGGCAACTTAGTAATAAAAATGACTTGAAATACCAAAAATGAGAGCATAGTTTATTGATACTTATAAACTTTTTAATCAATGTAAGTGTTGCAGACTAATTCTTATGATCTGATCATAATTTAGTCACATGTGATTGAAATCTGCAGTGGCTCGGATTTGCTCCATTTGTGGACTTTCTCCAACAGTACCCCAGAATAGAGGATTCTAGCAAACCTCAGATCGATAAGGAGAAACAGTCTGGGACAATGGGTCGAACTGGCCAGAATGGAACTGAGATTACCAGCTGTAGAATTTCAACAGGTCCACTTGATGGAAAGAAAGAGACTAACTGGTGCTACTACTTATTTCTGATATGAAATGAAGCTGACGTCTGTGGAGTCTAAGTATCAAGGAATGGTAAAATGAAAAGGTTCCTGGTGGGTTATCCATGCCATTACTAAAGTTGTAGCATAATTTTGTAGTAGTTAGAAGTCCAGATTTTGATGTCTACAGCATGTATGAATGAGGTACTGTTAAAGCTGAATGCCAATCTTTATGAGAGAAGTTGAGGGAACGTGTACTGCCAAGGATCTGACCTTTACTCCCAGAATAATAATCAGATTGTCATCCTCAAGAGGTAAAGATAGGTCCTAAGAAGGAAGAAAGTTCCTTCTGCTACATTAATGTCATCTTTCATATAAAAATCAATGTGAAGAATTGCCTCCATGTTCAGCCTCAATGATATACAGTATGTGACAATTACTCACGTGACTGAAATGATTTCCTATACAGACCACAGTGCCACTTTTCTTACATATATGTAAGGGAGCCACCTACTGTCAAAATAGGATCTTACAGCTACAGATTCTCCCATTGCCCCACCCCCCAACTATACAACTGCATAAACTTAGCCGCAATAATTTAGATGAGAATTTTGCAGAATTCAAGAAACTGATAATTTTGGGGGTGGGAAGGAACAATCCACATTGCCCTGTGTCCTTTACAAGTTGGAAAATATTCATTAAGCAGTTACCTGTTATGCATTGCAAGTCTCAAAGAGAATCCTGGTATGCTGGAATTAGTAAGACAGTTTGTAGTAACAAATGCCCCTGCCAATTTCTTTCTCAGTATTTTTGGTAATGCTATTTCTTCCTGAACGTGTCTTTGCCTGTCTCAAGCTTACCTAGCCTGCAAACTCAGCTAATTCTTACCTCCCCCATGAAGACTCTGCATATCTCCAGCCTGTTGCAGCCTCTCCTGCTTGGATCTCTGTTGCTCTGCTTCATCCCAGAGGCACACTCCTGTGGGCGTTTCCTCATACATACACTGCTTTGTGGTGGTAGCAATAGCTAGCATTTACCATATGTCGGCACTGTTGGACCACTTTCCTTCTATTAACTCATTTAATTATCATATTAACTCGATGAGGTGATTACTTTTATAATCCCCATTTTTTAAAAGAACAAACTGAGGCCTAGAGAAGTTTTAAGAAACTTGCTCAAGGTCCTTAAGGTTATTAAGCAGTAGTGTCAAAATTTAAACCCATGCATCTGCATTTCCAACTGATTTGTAAGCACTTGGTGGACAAGAACTATGTTCTAAAATTCTTTTGAAGTTCCCAGATTGCCTAGCCTAGTGCTATGATCTTAGGGACTGAAGTTCATAGTTTTACTACAGTTTACTAATTTTCCAGGAAATCAGAAGACCCAAGAAAGAAGGTAGTTTTTCCCCCATTAATCAGGCTGATAAAAAACAAGTTTGGCAAGATACTACAGCAATAATAGGGAACTTGTATTAACCATGTACTATAAGCCTGGCACTGTGCTAAGCATTTTTATATATTATTTAATTCTTACAATAAGCCTTTTCAGAGAGGTACTATTATATATATATATATATATATATATCTTACAGATGAGAATGCTGAAGCACAGAGAGGTGAAGTAACTTGCCTAAGGTCCCACAGATTCTAGCCTATGTCTAACCTATATGCTATCATCTCGCACCTACTGTGTTAGAATGCTTATTTACGGCGGGGCACAGTGGCTCACATCTGTAATCCCAGCACTTTGGGAAGCCAAAGTGGGTGGATCACCTGAGGTCGGGAGTTCAAGACCAGCCTGACCAACATGGAGAAACCCAGTCTCTAGTAAAAATACAAAATTAGCTGGGCGTGGTGGTGCATGCCTGTAATCCCAGCTACTCGGGAGGCTGAGGCAGGAGAATCGCCTGAACCCGGGAGTTGGAGGTTGCAGTGAGCCAAGATCATGCCACTGCACTCCAGCCTGGGCAACAAGAACAAAACTCTGTCCCCAACCCCCTAAAACAAAACAAAACAAAAACCTATTTACAAGGGGATTTAGAAATTGCAGTGAATACACCATGAGGAAGATGGCCTTCTCCCATAGAACAATGACTCCTAATTTTGTAGGATTGGTACAGGAGGGCGAATGTCCACAGAAGGATTGCATATTCCCAACTATTGATGTCTCTTTCCCTTGGCGAGTTCATGAGCTGCCATCACAGAACTGACCTCATGGGGGCACTGCTCCCAAACCCACAGCAATCCTGAGGCAAGGCTGGAACATTTGAAAAAGGATTTACTCAAGTCCAGGGTAATAGGACAAGTACACTACATAGAGCACCGCAATCTGGTTACAAGTTGTGGCTCGCTCTCCAAGTCTTGGACAAAATAAATATTTTTGACCCTCCTTCCTGCAGTGGCTCCATTCTTATGTTTATGACAGAAGAGCAATCACCTAGCACCTTTCTCTTCAGTCAAGCCCCTAGAGAGCTGGGTGCAGGAGGAGGTGGAAGTTTCCAGTGGTGTGAGAATTTCTATTTCCTTTATCAAGGCCTGGCACTTCTACATATGATGGCATTGTAGATGACCACTCTCTTGGGGAGATGCCTCCCCCTTCAGCTACTAGCTCCGGGAATGAGACCTGCTCTTAAGACTTGCTCCTTGCTATGGTCTGAATGTTTTCATCTTCCCAAAATGCATATGTTGAAACCTAATCCCCAAGGTGATAGGTTTAGTAAGTAGAGTCTTTGGGAAATGATTAGGTCAGGACGGTTGAGCCTTCATGAATGGGATTGGTACCCTTATAAAAGAGACCCTAGGCCAGGCACAGTGGCTCACACTTGTAATCCCAGCACTTTGGGAGGCTGAGGCGGGAGGACAATTTGAAGTCAGGAGTTCAAGACCAGCCTGGCCAACATGGTGAAACCCTGTCTCTACTAAAAAATACAAAACTTAGCTGGGCATGATGGTGGGCACCTGCAGTCCCAGCTACTTGGGAAGCTGAGGCAGGAGAATCATTTGAACCCGGGGGGTGGAGGTCATAGTGAGCCGAGATCATGCCACTGCACTCCAGGCTGGGTGACAGAGCAAGACTCCATCTCTAAATAAATAAATAAATAAATAAGGCCCCACAGAGCTGCCTTGCCCCTTCTACCATGTGAAGACACAGCAAGAAGATGCCATCTATGAATCAGAAAGTGGGCCCTCATCAGACACCAAATCTGCTAGTGCCTCGATCTTTAACTTCTCCAGAACTGTGAGAAATAAATTTCTGTTCTTTATAAGCTACTCAGTTTATGTTATTTTGTTATAGCAGCTGAAACATTAAGATATACCTCAAATGGACACCATAATGTCTAACCAGTCTATATAACATATTTACATGTACAGTAATAGGTACAAGTAATAGCTGTCCACAAACCAACTCCTGTGGACAGGGTTTCAAGAGATGAAAGGAATCCTTGCACCCAGATGTCTAAGAGTTCAAGAGAAGCCAATAAGGTGAAAGGGCCCTTGCTAGAAGCACATCCTGACAATGCCGTATGCATGTGCACATGGGCCTGTGAGTGTGGACGAGAAAGGTGGTACATGTATTTTTGTTTCAAGATACCGCCTCTTGGGGTGCTAGTGACCGGGAGATCACTGAGAAGACTGCATGTGGCGACAAAGTGGAGGACAGTGCCTTCGGGATCCCTTCTGCTGGCGCTGCCTCCAAACCTGTCTGCCTACTAGTGCCAAGAGCCTGACTACCTTGTGGAGACCCAGACCCGTGCTTGTAGGAGCTCAAAAGGCTATTCCCTGATTTATATTAAGTGCTTGATTGATGTTTTTATTTTTATTTAAAAAAAATAAACTATTTCTTTATTAGGCAACAATGCTTTACCTAGAAATTTCTTTTCTGGAGCTTGACTTTGTCGTCAGTTTGGTCTTTGCCCTCTACGGAATCCTCAGCTCAGCTGGCCTTAAAATATAAAGATTCTTACATGCTCCAGCAATTTCTTCTGATAATGGCACACGTCAAAACTATAAGGCATTGTAGGGTCAGTGGTCATTGGTGAGAAGAGACAAAACAGTTTGTTCCACTTGAAAAATATTTCCTTCCTGATCACTTGGATGGGCCAATCATCAACAAAGATATCAGTAATATCTCCAAACAGAGCAACATTCCACAAACCAGCCCCTGCCTGTTTTTGTATGGCTTGCAAGCTAAGGATGATTTTTTAAAATTATTAAATAGTTAAACAAAATTGAAAGAACAATAATATTTTATGATATGTGAAAGTTATATGAAATCCAAATTTCAAAGTCTGTAATAAAGTTTTATTGGAACACACTCATGCTCATTCATGTATGTATCATCTCAGGCTGCCTTTGCTCTATAATGGCAGAATTGAGTAGTTTTGACAAAGACTGTGTGGCCCACCAAGCCTAAAATATTTCCTATCTGGTCCTTTACAGAAAAAGTTTGCCGACCCCTGACATAGTGTAACAGACTCTCCTGTGTTGATGCGTGTGCTATGTCTTCATCCTTTTCTCAAATCATCTCAGTGGTCTTATTTTACAGATGTAGAAATGAGAAGCTCAAAAAGGTATAAATAATCTGAATGATACAGAGCCTGAACTGAAGCCCTTGGCCAGATTACTTCAGCTCACTTAGCTTTACCTACATCACTTATCCAAAAAAAAAAAAAAATAGTGTTGACCTTATACAGTTGTGGTAGAGATGAAAAAAATAAGACTGTAAGGGGTTTAGTGCCGTGTATGGCATGCCATAAGTGCTTAGTAAACGTACTATTTTTGTTAACTAGTAGCATTATTACTATTAAAATTCAAATATTCTATTTCAGCCCAGTACTCTTTTCACTAAACTAAATAGCACACCTCTTTCCTACACTGAAGAAAAAAAACAGGAACAGGTTATATAATCACTGATTTAAAAATATTATTGGTGTTTTATCAAGACTAAAGGTGGTTTTCACCCACTCCCCAGACATCTGATTCACTCAGATCCTCAACTTTTTCTTTCTTTCTTTCTTTCTTTCTTTCTTTCCTTCCTTCCTTCCTTCCTTCCTTCCTTCCTTCCTTCCTTCCTTCCTTCCTTCCTTCCTTCCTTCCTTCCTTCCTTCCTTCCTCTCTCTCTCTCTTTCTTTCCTTCTTCTTTTTTTTTTTTTTGTTGTTGTTTGTTTTTCTGAGACGGAGTTTCGCTCTTGTTGCCCAGGCTGGAGTGCAATGGTGCGATCTCGTCTCACTGCAACCTCCACCTCCACCTCCCTCTCCCTCAGGCAATTCTCCTGCCTCAGCCTCCCAAGTAGCTGGGATTACAGGCACACACCACCACACCTGGCTAATTTTTTGTATTTTTAGTAGAGACAGAGTTTCATCATGGCCAGGCTGGTCTTGAACTCCTGACCTCAGGTGATCCGCCCGCCTGGGTCTCCCAGAGTACTGGGATTATAGGCGTGAACCACCGCACCCGGCCAGATCCTCAACTTTCTACCAAGATGACATCAAAATGGCCACAGATGATCCTTTGGGAGATGGATATCCATTACTTAGGAAGGCCTTACAGCCATTTTATCTCTTCTGCTCTGTAAAATGAAGATAAGAATGTTCATCCTACATAACTGGAAGCTCAAATAAGATGACAGATATGAAGGCACTTTTTTTTTTTTTTTTTTTTTTTTTTTTTTTTTTATATTTTGAGACGGAGTCTCGCTCTGTCGCCCAGGCTGGAGTGCAGTGGCCGGATCTCAGCTCACTGCAAGCTCCGCCTCCCGGGTTCACGCCATTCTCCTGCCTCAGCCTCCCGAGTAGCTGGAACTACAGACGCCCGCCACCTCGCCCGGCTAGTTTTTTGTATTTTTCAGTAGAGACGGGGTTTCACTGTGTTAGCCAGGATGGTCTTGATCTCCTGACCTCGTGATCCGCCTGTCTCGGCCTCCCAAAGTGCTGGGATTACAGGCTTGAGCCACCGCGCCCGGCCATGAAGGCACTTTAAAAGTGAAGTGTCCTGGCAGTAAAATTATATATGGAGAAAGCCTTTTGCAAAAGTAGATAATTCCTAAGATCATTATTCTCTCATAGGCTGTTGAGAGTCTTATCACCATGTGAATCAAATACAACCTTTAGGTTCTCTTTATTCTGCAAATCCTTGCTTTGTAGAGGAGCAAGCAGTATTCAGCTCCAAACGGTAGAGAATGGGCCAGTGATGGAATATGGGAGAAAGCTGTCAGAGAGCGAAGTGAACAAATGAGAGACCTTGGGAAGCTTCCTGCTAGCTGTATGTCTAAGCATTGCCCACCCCCGTGTCTCTCTCCTATAAGCCCTCTCTGTGGCCCTCCGGCTGCCTTCTTTCTTGCCCATTTCCCTTTTTCTTCTTGTCTTTCCTATTTCTTTCTTCCATCTTCCTGCCCGCACTGTGCCTGTCTTTTCCTCCTTCAGTTTGGCCTGAAGGACATTACAGGTTGAGCATCCCCAATCCAAAAGTCAAAGCAAAAGCCCACAACACAATTTATTCAGCATCCCCAAGGGAAAAAAGACCTTCAGCTGCAATATGTCTTTTCCGTGCATACCAGATATGTATGTCATACTTTTTACTAAGTACTTATGTATAAATAAGTATATGAAAATGATTATCAGCAGCATATAATTTTTTTTTTTTTTTAAGACAGAATCTCACTCTGTTGGCCAGGATGGAGTGCAGTGATGTGATCTCCACTCACTGCAACCTCTGCCTCCTGGGTTCAATCGATTCCCTTGCCTCAGCCTCTCAACGTAGCAGGGATTATAGATGTGCACCACCAGACCCGGCTAATTTTTATAATTTTAATAGAGATGGGGTTTCGCCATGTTGGCCTCAAACTCCTGGCCTCAAGCAATCCACCTGCTTTGGCCTCCCAAAGTGCTGGATTATAGGCATGAGCCACCGTGCCTGGCCTGAGCATATAATTTCAGAGTCAGAAATGATGGCGATGCCAAACAACCACAGATTGTCCAATGGGTGGCTGAGATAGTGATGCGTTTCCTTCCTCAATGTATACAAACTTTGTTTCATGCACAAAATTATTTAAAATATTGATAAAATTACCTTTAGCCTACATGTATAAGGTATATATGAAACATAAATAAATTTTGTGTTTAGACTTGGATCCCATCTCCAAGATATCTCATTACTATATGCAAATATTCCAAAAGCCAAAACAATCTGAAATCTGAAACACTTCTGGTCCCAAGCATTTTGGATAAGGTATATTCAACCTGAATTTATTATAGTTTCTATGTGGATAAAACATTTCTGTTCCATGTCCTTAATGTCATATTATTCTTCCACTCATGTAAATTGTTTCATGTTACTTGAGAAGAAATAAATTAAAAGGACTATTATTCACAAAGCTTTTTCATATATTATTTCATTAATCTTTCAGTTCTCTCAAACCTCATTTGAAAACAGCTCCAAATTACAACAATGGACAAAATAACAAAAAGCTTTCATTCCCCCCTGCCCCCTGCTTTTTTTTCTTAATAGGCAAGTATCTCTTAACTGAACAAAGAGCTTCCTGCGTTTTTTTTGCAGTATGACTTGGTTGATTTAGTTCTCTATTTCTGATTTTACTGTGGACATCTCTCGGGTCCATTTTGAAGGTGTTCATGATCATGTTGCCTGGCAAATAAATTCCTAATTCTTTTTCTGTTTGATTGTTTGTTTTTAAGAGATAGGATCTGGCTCTGTCATCCAGGCTGGAGTGCAGTGGCTACATCATGGCTCACTGCAGCCTTGAGCTCCTGGGCTCAAGTGATCTTTCCACTTCGGCTTCCCAAATTGCTGGGATTACAGGCATGAACCACTGTGCTGGGCCTGTTTCCTAACTCTCTAGCATGGTATTGGAGAGCCTCCATGATTAACCCCTGACCTCTCTTTCCAGTTTTATTTCTCACCACCCCCTTTTATGTATCAGTCTAAATTACATTTTCCTAACTGTACACTTCCTCATACATTTCTCTCTGGTTAGGTTACCCCATCTTCTCACCAAATCTGTCCATTGAAACTGGAATGGTCCTTCAAGTCCCAGGTCAAAACTAGCCATTATGTTTCTCTGAACTCACACAGTCCTTTGTTAATACCTCTACTGGGGCATTCCCCAGATTTGGCATTGTGCTGTTATTGTTTTGTTTTTTTTTTTAATTTTCTATAAGTACTTTCATTTGCCACCACAGATAATGCTACAGTGAGCATCCTGTATGCATACTTTTATGTATCCTTGCTGGTATTGTACAAAATAGATTCCTAGATGTGGAATTGTTAAGTCAAGGGGTATGTTAAGATTTTTTTTCTGTGTTATTTCTTTTTTTTTTTTTAATTTTACTTTAAGTTCTGGGATACATGTGCAGAACGTGCAGGTTTGTTACATGGGTATACATGTGCCATGGTGCTGTTATTGTTATTGTTTATGAACCTATCATCTCTTACTACTGTCTGATATATCTCTGTAGCCCCACGACCCTAGCAAAATGACTACACATAGTAGGTTTTTCCATGAATGCTTATTGGATGACTGAGGCTACTGTCTCCAGCCTAAATTCCCTATTTAAGACCTGAAAAAATCAGGTTTTTTAAAAGTTTCATTCCATTTAAGAGTTAAACCATTTTTCTTATTTAGTGCCAGATTTTTACTTTAGCATATATGACATGATGTTGGATACACCACAGTTCCATTTCTCTACCTCAAATCATAGTTCTGAGAAAATGAAAAATGTCTGCCATAGGCACTTATTCAAGCACTGCGACTCGGAATCTGACGCTGACCACTAGGATGGCTTCAGGCTTTACATGACCTAACACACGACCTCAAAGCTGGCTTTCCGTTTAAATGCCAGTAGTCCAAAAAACACTTTAAATTATTTATTTCTCTGCAGTGGGTCATAAAACGTGACATTAATGTTATAGAAAAACATTACATTTGAATCTATATGTAGCTGAAAGAGAATATGGTTGGCAGTATTTTTAGGAAGAGCTCTTCCTAAACAAGAGCTCAAAGAAAATAGGAATAGGTTATATAATCACTGATTTTAAAATGTTTTTATTATTGGTGCTAAGATGTCTTAGATCGAGACATCTCATCGATTAGTGTTCTCAAGTGACATCCTAAGGGCCCCTTATGGTCCTTCAGGAGATGGTTATCACTCAGGGAAAAAAAGCAGTGTATTTTCAGCTCATATTTTTTAGCAACACATGAAGTTAATCTTGTTAAAATTCAAAAGCCATTTCCCCTTAAGGCTACTGGTTTGTCCTTTTTCAGGTTCAGAAAATTTTCCCCAAACTCAGACTTTTTCATATTCCTGTTAAAGATTATTATAACCTCTCCTTATAACCTTTTATAAAATGGCAATCCTTCATTTCTCTGATAGGACTTTTTATGTTTAAATGGAAATAAATTTATATGGTAGCCAAAATGCTCAATGGAATTTATGTAAAAGAGAGACCAGCGAAGCAAACTCAGTGTGGCCTTGGCCCTGGGATTACATGTACAGATGTGTCCGTGGTTGAGGAGAAAAGCACTGTCATCTTTCCTATCTACTCAATCACTTTTCCCTCTGCAGGGAAACTCAGAGTGTACTCCTGGTGATATCTAAGCACAAATGCAAGTGTGATCGTTGTCAGAATCAAAATGGAATTGCTAAAGTTCAGAAAACCCTGACAAATAGAGCTGGGAAGGCCACAAAGAGAGGGTTCTCATTCGTGTATGTCTGGTAACAAAAACTGTCACAAAAAACTGCAAAACCCACAACCTTGCACAAAGGCCATTGCCACCTTACACAAAAAAATACCTCTGCAAGGACACCTGTCCCACAACTGCCTGTCCAACCTCAGGCTGGCATCACCCTTGTTGTTGATCTTTATAGCCAAGGATAATTATTTCAAAACAATGATGTAATCCTCCTCAGTTTTTCCCTTTAAAAACCTGTGTCTTTCTTTTCCTCCTTGAATACTCACATAGTTTACTATGGCATGCATACTGCCATTGCAATGCTCTATCTTTAAATAAATATCCTTTCTTTTAGAGAGTCTGTCTCTGGTTGTTATTTAAGCTGACACAAGTATTCCTAAAACAGGGTCCCTGATGCTATCCTTTTAAGTAAAAATCAGGGTAAGTATTCAAGAAATATGCCTCAAGCTGAGTTCCTGGTTTCTCAGGAGGGATGAAGCATAGGTTAAAGCTCAGAAATACCACCTGTGAGTAAAACAGGTTGATTGATTATTCATTAAAAACCATGCCTGAGTTCTTCCCTCTCTTCAGTTGCAGCCTTTCAACACCCATTGCTCTGCCTGATCCCCCTCAACTCTTGCCCTCCCTTTGCATAGGTAAACAGCCAGATGCACATTTAGGTTTCATCACAGCATGAGGGGCATTTTTGATGAAAATCATATATTTGAAATAATTTAGAAGCTCACCTCATGGAGTTTGCTGGGGATTTTTAGAGCTGTAACACCAAACTATTCCTTCCAGGTGCTCCATATCATCACTCACTCTTTTTATCAATGAAGAGTTTTAGGTTTTCAAGGCCAGTCAGTTTCTCTGAGGCACTCTCTCAGTAATTCTTGCAGTTGCACACCAGAGTAGTAGAGCCTGATAGAGAACACAGGTTCATATGGTCTTGTTTTGTTTTGTTTTGTTTTTCTTGAGACAGAGTCTCACTCTTGTTGCCCAGGCTGGAGTGCAATGGTGCAATCTCGGCTTACTGCAACCTCCGCCTCCCGGGTTCAAGCCATTCTCCTGCCTCAGCCTCCTGAGGAGATGGGACTACAGGCACCCGCCACCATACCTGGCTAATTTTTGTATTTTTAGTAGAGATGGGGTTTTGCCATGTTGGACAGGCTGGTCTTGAACTCTTGACCTCCAGTGATCCATCTGCCTTGGCCTCCCAAAGTGCTGGGATTACCAGTGTGAGCCACCATACCCAGCTCATATAGATTTCTTATTCCTATTACAGAGATTCTCAAACTTTCTTGGTTCCCAGCATCTTTAGTGTTTCAGTAATTTTTTCATGGAAACTCTAGGCCAAAAGAAGTACCTAATTGTTCTGGACCTAGGCCAAAGCAAGTGCCTAATGGGTCTAAACAACTTAATAACAGCAATTTGCGTGGTAGCTGGCAAATGTCACCGTGTTCCCCTTGAAATTTAAAAATGTCCGGCTGCCTCCCTGTGAGTTCACAGTGCCCTGGAGCAACTGGTAGAGAGTTCGGGAGCACCATCTTTATGTTTTAGGGCAGTTAGCAAACATTCCTTTTCCAATTCATATATGATGTCCTTATAAAAAATAAAAATTGCTATGATTTCATGTCTCTCTAGAAAATAAAATGGTGACATATGTCAACATGGAGAGATCAAAATGCAATGTTAGGTAAAAAAAAGGCAAGTTGCAGAATAATGTGTAGAAAAGAATAGCTTTTATTTAAAATTTATATCTTGTTTATGCTGGAAGGATGCACACTCTCTCTAGGAGAGTGGTTATCTCTATGGAGGAGAAAGAATTTGACTGGAAGGAGAATAAAGAAGATCTACATTTTATCTGCACCATTTTAGATGTGTTATTAAAATATGCAAGGCAAACATGAACAAATGTTGACATTTGTTAATTCTGGGTGGTGAGCCATAGGTGTTTCTTATACTAGTCTTTGGACTTTCCCATATTAAAAAAAAAATTTAACCCAGAAAGTATTGAGCAAGAACTAAAATGGTAGATCAAGTATTAGTTTTCTTTTCTACATATGATCAACCCTTATAGCTATTTAATTTAGTTTGGGGTCATAAAATAATTCTAAATTTTTTCTGGGGTCAGAAATAGCCAGATGATGAACCGCATACTATGTGTTCAAAAACCCCAGCTGCTGTGTTTTACAAAACCAGCTGCTTGCTAATCCTAATAAGGTGTAACTTTTGCAACTAATTAGTTCCAAAAGGCAAATTTAGATCTACATTCAGATTCAACACATTATCATGTTGAAGAAGAGACCACATCATGTAGGTTTTTAAAAACTTCCAGTATCTTGCTGGGCGTGGTGATTCACACTTGTAATCCTAGCACTTTGGGAGGCTGTGGGCAGATCACCTGAGGTCAGGAGTTCGAGACCACCCTGGCCAACATAGTGAAACCCCGTCTCTACTAAAAATACAAAAATTAGCTGGGTGTGGTGGCAGACACCTGTAATCCCAGCTACTTGGGAATCTGAGGCAGGAGAATAGCTCGAACCCGGCGGATGGAGGTTGTAGTGAGCTGAGATCGTGCCATTGCATTCCAGCCTGGGTGGCAGAGCGAGACTCTGTTAAAAACAAACAAACAAACAATTCAGTATGTTATATATGGTAGGTATTCAATGAATGCCTTTTGAATTAGTAAAATTAATTTATCTTTACTTAGCATTTTTAAAAATTAACAATAAAAAAACCATTAACGCACAGCTTTGTGGCAGCTTTATAATGTGGCTTGTAATTTTTATTATTTTTTAAATGTTATTTTAATTTTAAAGTATAATATGTTCATATGGTTCAAAATTAAAAGGTTTACATTGATATGCCGTGAAAAATAAGACTCCATTTAACCCTCAATCTCCAGCCACTCAGTTCTCTGAGAGGCAACCAAAGTGACCAGTTTTTGTGCCTATGTTTACAAAAGAGGTATTTTATATATATATACACCTATATATGTATTTTATATATATTATATATATGCACATGAATATATATACATAAACAAATACAAAAATTTGTTTTTAAAGTAGTAAATACATGTCATATTCACAGCTCTAAATACCATCTATGCATGACACTGATGAGACAATCATTTGGATGTCTAATAAATATTTCAAATTTTATTTGAAACAAACATATTTCAAATAAGCTCCATCTGGAGCTTACACATTCAGTTGATAGCAACACCGGCCTTCGGGTTGTTCAGGCACCCTTGACTCCTCTCTTTCTTTCATGCTACACATCTAGTCTGTCAGGAAAGTCTGTTGATGACTTTGAAACATTTCCAGAATCTGACCTCTGCTCACCACCTCCTCTGCTGTCACCTAGTCCTGGCCACCAGCATCTCTCACAGGGACCACTGCCTTACCATACTCCCTACTTCCACCTTGTCTCTCACAGTCTGTTCTCCACCAAGCACACAGTCTGTTCTCCACCAAGCACAGAGAGAACCTTTTAAATTATAAGTCATAAATGCCACTCCTCTCAAAACCCTACAATAGATCCAGTGCAGTGGCTCACACCTGTAGTCCTAGCACTTTGGGAGGCCGAGGCAGGTGGAACGCTTGAGCCCAGGAGTTAGAGACCAGCCTGGGCAACATGGTGAAACTGTCTCTACAAAAAATACAAAAATTAGCCGGGCATGATGGTGCCTGCCTATATAGTCCCTGCTGAGGAGGGAGGATGCCTTGAGCCTGGGAGGTGGAAGTTGCAGTGAGCTGAGATTGCACCACTGCACACCAGCCTGGGCAACAGAGCAAGAACCTGTTTCAAAAACAAAAAGCAGGCCAGGCACGGTGGCTCACATCTGTAATCCCAGCACTTTGGGAGGCCGAGGTTGGTGGATTGCTTGAGCCTGGGAGTTCAAGACCAGCCCAGCCAACATGGCAAAACCCCGTCTCTACTAAAAATACAAAAAGTTAGCCAGGTGTGGTGGTGCCCACCTGTAGTCCCAGCTACTCGGGAGGCTGAGGCACGAGAATCGCTTGAGCCTGAGAGGCGGAGGTTGCAGCAAAATGGCACCACTGCACTCCAGCCTGGGTGAGGTGACAGAGCAAAACTCTGTCTCAAAAACTAACAAACAAAACCAAAAAAAAAAAAAAAAAAACACAAGCAAAACCCGATAATTGTTTGCTTTTACTCAGAATACACTTCAAAGTCCTGCATTGATGAAGTCCTTCATGTAGGCCCTGCATTAATCTGCCTGCTTTATCTTCCTTGCCTTCATGCTCTGATTCTTTCTGGCTCACTCTGCTCAGCCTTGCTGGCCTCTTCTGTTCCCTGCATTCAGCAGATACACTCCTGCCTTAGGACCTTTTCTAGCTCTCTCTGCCTGCAACTCTCTTCTCCCAGATCTTCGTTTGGCTAACTCTCTCATCTCCTTCAAGTCTGTGTTCAAATCTTGCCTTCTGAGGCCCAACCTGACCACAGTTTTTTTTTTTTTGAAACGGAGTCTTGCCCTGTCGCCAGGCAGAGGGCAATGGGGCAATCTCAGCTCACTACAATATCTGCCTCCTGGGTTCAAGTGATTTGCCTGCCTCAGCCTCTCCTGTAGCTAGGACTACAGGCACATGGCACCATGCCCAGCTAATTTTTGTATTTTTACTAGAGACAGGGTTTCACCATGTTGGCTAGGATCGTCTTGATCTCTTGACCTCATGATCCGCCTGCCTCGGCCTCCCAAAGTGCTGGGATTACAGGCGTGAGCCACCGTGCCTGGCTGACCACAATATTTAACAGTGTCTCTTCCCCACAGGCAGCCCCTGGATCTCCATGGCCTGCCCTACTTTTTCTTTTAATCATAGAACTTGCCAGTTTCCAATATACTATATATTGTTCATGTTTGCTGTTTATTGACTATCTCCCTTAACAAGGTGTAAGCTCCACTATGGTTGAGACCTCTGACTACTTTACTTATAGATTTATCCCTGCAGTGTGATGCTTGGCACATAGCAGATGCTCAAAGGTATTTGCTGGATATGCGAATGAATAAATAAATTATACTCTGTATATTGTTTTGTGTCTTTTTTCACTTAATGATATATTTATTCAAAAGAGGTATCTTGAAAATCATGGAAATTTCTTATAAGCACACTGTTTCAGTCTATTTAGTGCTGTTAGAATACCTGAGGCTGGGTAATTTATTTAAAAAAAGAGGTTTCTTTGGCTTACAATTGTGGTAGCTGAAAAGTTCAAGATTGGGCAGCTGCATCTGGTGAGGGTCTCGTGCTGCTTCAACTTGTGGCAGAAAGTGGAAGAAGAGTGGGCACAGGCAAAGAGATCACATGGTGAGAGAGGAAGCAGAAGACAGACACCGAACTGAGGAAGCCAGACTTTTAACAACCTGCTCTCTCTGGTACTAATCAATTCCTGGAGAGGAAGAACTCACTCATCCCCATGGGAGGGCATTAATCTATTTTTGGGAGTCCTTCTCCATGACCCAAATACCTCCTACTAGTCCCCGCCCCTCAACACCCTCACAATGGGGATCAAATTTCTTTCCCTCCCTCCCTCCCTCCCTCCCTCCCTCCCTCCCTCCCTCCCTCCCTCCCTCCCTCCCTCCCTCCCTTCCTTCCTTCCTTCCTTCCTTCCTTCCTTCCTTCCTTCCTTCCTTCCTTCCTTCCTTCCTTCCTTCCTTCCTTCCTTCCTTCCTTCCTTCCTTCCTTGTCTCAAACTCCTGGGTTTAAGGAGGTCTCAAACTCCTGGGCTTAAGCAATCCTCCCACTTCAGCCTTTCAAGGTGCTGGGATTATAGGTGTGAGCCATTGTACCCAGCCCATTCTTTTTTTTTTTTAATAGAAACTTATTATTCCACCGGAAAGTTGTATCATAATTTATGTAACCAGCGATATTTAAATCGTTTAGTCCTTTTTTAAAAACAAATGATACCATAATGACAATCTAGTCCATATGTTATTCTGCATGTGTTAGAATATCTGTAGGATAAATTCCTGGAAGTGGAATTTCTGGTTCAAAAGGTATATATATGCCAAAGATATTGCCAAACTGAACTCTATACTTTCACCAACACAGTTTTATAATACTATTTTTTGCCAGTCTCAGATTTTAAAAAGTCTTCTCAGTGTAGTTTTAATTTGCATTTATTTTGAGTGATTGAAAAAATCTTTCCTATCTTCAATGATGTTTAGTTATTGTTATATTTTCTATTTAAAATTTTAATCTACTTTCCTATAGGGTTGTTAATCTATTTTTTATTGATGCTTAAGAGTTCCTTATATAGTCAAGAAATAAGCCCTTTGTCTGTGATAGGAAATGCAAGTATTTTTCTCAGATTTGTGGTTTATCTTTTGACCTTGCCTGTAGTTTTTCTTTCTTTCTTTTTTCTGTTTTTTATAATTTTCTTTTACAGCAACATTCCACTGAAGCCTATGATTTTTGACCTAGAAGCTTTTAAACAAATTTTTATGAAGTTGAAGTCATCAATTTTTTATTAATATTGTTTCACCCCTGGGTTTTGTGTCAAAAATAGAAGGTCTTCCTCAATCTGATTTATGTAAAAATTCTTACATGACTTCTTTTCATACTTTTGCAGTTTTATTTTTACTTGTAAACTTCAATCTAGTTGGAATATATTTTGATGTATTACGAGAGAGGATTCAATAATATTTCACCTCAATAACTCTCCAGTTGCCTTCAAACCATTGACTGAATGTCATGTTTTTTCCCACTACTTTGAAATGCCATTATATTGGTTTGTTTTCTGTTGCTTATAACAGAATACCTGAAACTGGGTAATTTATAAAGGAAAGGAATTTATGTCTTACAGTTTGGGAGGCTGAGAAGTCCAAGGTTGAGGGACCACAGCAAGTGAGAGCCTTCTTGCTGGTGGGGTTCTCTACAGATCCCAGGTGGTGCAGGGCTTCACAATAGCAAGTGGGCTGAATGTGCTGTGTATGCTAGCTCAGATCATTCTTCCTGTCCTTTTTTTTTTTTTTTTTTGAGATGGAGTGTCATTCTGTCTCCCAGGCTGGAGAGCAGTGAGGCGATCTCAGCTCACTGCAACCTCCACCTCCTCAGTTCAAGCGATTCTCCTGCCTCAGCCTCCTGAGTAGCTGGGGTTATAGGTGCCTGTCACCACGTCAAGCTATTGCTCTTCTTTTAAAGCCACCAGTCCCACTCTGATGCTAACCCATTAGTCCATGAGTGGATGATGAGATCCCTCATCATCTCCTCTTTTTTTCTTTTTCTTTTCTCTCGGTTTTTTCAGTTTGTTTTTTTGTTGTTGTTGTTGTTTTTTAAGACAGAATCTCCCTCTGTCACCCAGGCTGGAGTGCAGTGGTGGGATCTCGGCTCATTGCAACCTCTGCCTCCTGGGTTGAAGCAATTCTCCTGCCTCAGCCTCCCAAGTATCTGGGATTATGGGTGTCGACCACCATGGCCAGCTAATTTTTGTAGTTTTAGTAGAGATAGGGTTTCTCCATGTTGGCCAGGCTGGTATCACACTCCTGACCTCAAGTGATCCACCCGCCTCAGCCTCTCAAAGTTCTGGTATTACAAATGTCAGCCACCGTGCCCAGCCCCAATCTCCTCTTAAAGGCCTCACCCTTCAATGCTATCACATTGGGGATTAAGTTACCAACACACGAAATCTGAGGGACACATACAAACCACAGCAGCGATCTTTGTCATAAACTAAATTAATAAATGCATACGTGTATTGGTAACTCTTTCTGGAAATTCTATTCTGTGCCACTGATTCTTGTGTCTCCTGCCCCACAACTACTGCTTCCATTTCTATTGGTCTATAGTGAAAAGGCTAGTGCTCTATCATTGCATTTATTGTCAGAATGTCTCCAGATATTCTTGCTGCTTATTTTTTAACCTGAAATTTATAATCAACTAGTTTAGTACCTTGCAAACAATATCAATACCAAAACCAAGACAGAGACAAAGACTAAGACCAACAAGAGCAACAACCGCAACGCTGTGGTATTTTGTGGGTTCCTATTATATTCATACTCTTCAGCTCCAATCTTAGCTGTCGCCTTTAGCATATTTGAATCACGACAAAGAAAGTCTGTTTCTGTTTTGTCTCTGAATCCCTCCCTTCCTCCCTTCCTCCCTCCCTTCCTTTCTTCCTCCCTCCTTCCCTCTCTCCCTCTCTTTTTCTTTCTCCCAGGCTGGAGTGCAGTGGTGATCTCAGTTCACTGCAACCTCCACATCCTGGGTTCAAGTGATTCTCCTGTCTCAGCCTCCCGAGTAGCTGGGATTACAGGCCCGGGCCACTACCCAGCTAATTTTTTGTATTTTTAGTAGACATGGGGTTTTGCCATGTTGGCCAGGCTGGTCTTGAATTCCTGACCTCAGGTGATCCACTTGCATCGGCTTCCCAAAGTACTGAGATTACAGGCATGAGCTACCACGCCTGGCCAATTCTTTATTTTTTTCTTTTTTTGAGACAGTGTCTCGCTCTGCAACCTCCCACGCCTGAACTCAAGCCATCCTCCCACCTCAGCTTCCCCAGTACCTGGGACTACAGGTGCTTGCCACCACAGGCTAGCTTTTTAAATTTTTTGTAGAATCAGGGTTTTGTCATGTTGCTCAGGCTAATCTCAAACTCCTAGGCTCAGGCAATCCAGCTGCCTCAGCCTCCCAAAGTGCTGGGATTATAGGTATGAATGACCACACTCGGCCCGAATTAATTCTTTCTGAATCAACTTCTGGTTGTGGCTGCTATCTTAGTTTCTCCTTCATCATTGGTTTGGACTGTTGTTCTGGGTTCTGTGCTTCAGCAATCCTGATATCCTTCTATTCACTTTTTCTCAGTTCATGCTATAGCATAATTTAAAGCAGTTTGTTCAAAATTGTAATTATAAAGGACTTACCAGAATATAGCTTTCATTCGCTTCTTTTAGATAGAATTCTTATACTCTTGAAACAATCTTTCAGTCATTTCAATTCAAACCGGAGTTTGTGATTCTAACCTTTACATTTTTAAGTATGTTTTCCACTTGAGTTCTTTAAGATTTAGACAGACGACCGGTTTCTATGCAACCACGCAGGTGAAGGGCATGTTCTATCTTGCAATTTTCCATTCCTTAGCAATGTGCTTCCATCTGTATTCAATAAATATACTCCACAGGGAAAAAGAGAAAAACATGAATTGTCTAAAATAATTCTTACATTAAATGTCAGCAGGCATTTTATAAGATTAATTTTTAAGCTAAAATAAAAGTTCTACCCACCATTGACTAAATATATTTTAAAGCCTACAAGCATAAACTATACTTCAGAGACATCTACATGAATACATAAAAGACTGAAGAAACCAAACATGATAAAATTGGCACATTTTAAAAATTAGAATAAAAGCCTGGAGAATCTGCATGAGAAATGCAGAACAATATATGTCTTGTGGGGATGAAAAATAATAACCAACAGTTGGTGTACAGATGCCCCTTGACTTATGGTGGGATCAAGTCCTGATAAATTCATTGTAAGTTGAAATTATTGTAAGTCAAAAATGCATTTAATACCTAATACACTGAACATCACAGCTCAGCCTAGCCTACCTTGAATGTGCTCAGAACACTTCCATTAGCCTGCAGTTGGGGAAAATCGTCGAACACAAAGCCTGTTTTGTAATAAAGTGTTGAATATCTCAGGTGATTTATTGAATATTTTACTGAAAGTGAAGAACAAAACGGCTGTATGAGTTCTACAGAATGCATATTGCCTTTTCATCATTGTAAAGTTAAAAAGTCTTAGTGTGAACCATGGTAAGTCAGGTACAATGCTAAGCATTCTACTGAGTCCATGTCATGACCCTGTGGACCAGGTGCAATTATTATTCTCATTTTGTAAGTGAAGAAACCTGAGGCTTAATAAGCACTTTGTTGAAAGCCAGCCACTTACCAACTGGTAGACCAAGATTCACACGTAAGCAGCCCAATCCCAGGTCACTATACTGCTACTATGCAGAAATCCCAAAGTGCTGGGATTACAGGTGTGAGCCACCGCTCCCGGCTTATGAATGATTTTTTGAAATCAGCTTTATTCGGTTTAATAAACATAAAATTCACCAATATTCAGTGCACAATTAGATGCATCTCAAAAGTACACAGTAGTGTAATCACCACTGAAGTCGTAATATAGAACATTTCTGTCATCCTGGAAAATTCCCATGCCCCTTCACAGTCGGCTTCTCTCCCATACTCTCTGACTCTTGGCAACCACTCATTGGTCTCTTTTCTGTCATGAGAGTTTTGCATCTTTTAAAATTTCATATAAATTGAATCATATGGTAGTAGTCTTTGAGGATGAATTTTTAAATTTACATAATGCTTTTGAGGTTTATGACGTCACATGTATGTTACTGACTTAAAAAAGAGACGGGGTCTTGTTCTGTTGCCCAGGTTGCAGTGCAGTGGCACAATCATAGCTTTTACTGCAGCCTCAAACTCCTGGGCTCAAGCAATTCTCCTGCCTCAGCCTCCCAAGTAGCTAGGACTACAGGCATGTACCACCACATCTGGCTAATTTGTAGAAATTTTTTTTTTTTTTTTTTTTTTTTTTTTTTTTTTTAGTAGATAGGGTCTCACTCTTTGCCAAGGCTGGTCGTAACTCCTGGCCACAAGCAATCCTCCAGATTTGTCCTGTTATTCTTTTTTATTGTTGAGTAATATTACATTGCATGGGTGTGCCACAATTTATTTATTCACCAATTGATGAGCATTTGGGCTGTTTCCAAATTGGGGCAATTATAAATAAGGCTGCTATGAACATTTGTATACAAGTCCTTGTATGGACAAATGTTTTAATTTCTCTTGAGTAAAGTCATACTAGAAATATGACTTCTAGATTCTATGACAAGCAATACAAAATGATTTTGTAGGTGAAAATCATGAGGATGGTATGCAAATAATTGCCTTTTGTTAACTGATCCTATGAGCCTACGAAACCATATTAATGTAAAATGACATCTTTTATTTCAGTTAATTATTTCAATGATCACATCTTTTATTTCTTTCATTTATTTGTAGTTAAAAGATACCAAATTACTTTTTAATTAATTATCCAGAAATCAAGGGATAAAATTGCAAAACAAAATGTCAAATTTCTAGGTGGACCTTGACCCTCTTGAGATCCCTGGAACTGGTGACCACAATTGTAGGAATTTTTTTTTTTTTTAATATCTCCCAAGGCCCTTCCCAAAGAGTCTGGAATTGTCTGCACTCCAAAGAACCCAGAGATAGTATTTTGTCAGGTACAAACCTATTGTCCTGAACCAATAGAGGAAAAAACCATTATCCTGACCATCTGAAATCTTGAGAAGAACAAATATATGAGAACTAGGAAAACTTGTCTTTGACACGGTAGAATCCACTTTGTATGCTGAAATCAAATTTTGAATCAAGCCATTCCTTCACTAATGTGGAGAGGACTTAGCACTAAGCAAGAATAAATTAGGCTAGAAGTCTACTGATTCTAAGTGTTGGCACCCACCAGTATAGTATAATATCAACTAAGTGGCGCTACATGCCCATTATTGTTTTTTCTCCAGCCCTCAAACATAATGATATGGTTTGGCTCTGTATTCCCACCCAAATATCACCTTGAATTGTAAGAATCCCCACGTGGTCATAGGAGGGACCCAGTGGTAGGTAATTGAATCATGGGGGCAGATTTTTCCCATGCTGTTCTTGTGATAGTGAATAAGTCTCATGAGATCTGATGGTTTTATGAAGGGAAATTCCCCACACACGCCCTTCTGTCTACCATCATGTAAGACGTACCTTTGCTTCTCCTTTGCTTTCCACCATGATTGTGAGGCCTCCCCAGCCATGTGGAACTGTGAGTCCAGTAAACCTCTTTCCTTTATAAATTACTCAGTCTCAGGTATGTCTTCATTAGCAGTGTGAGAACAGACTAATACACATAACAAGTGTGTTCACTGTTTTACTATCCACTTCATTGAGTTCTCTAATTGTAAGGACTACTCCTTATTTTATGTACTATGAACACAACCATCTTCACCTGACATATGGTAGTTTGCTTCTTGATCCATGTTGAATAAACAAAATCAATAATATCTCATACATCGAATTAAAAGCTGCAATATAAAATTAAAAACTATAATGTAATTAAGAATGACATCTATAGAATTAGCTAATTCTATTATGTAACTAAATAATATCTTTAAAATAGGCAAATGAAACAAATAGCACGACTTGGGGACACTTAATTGGGGTGAGGGGATGAGGTATACCTGTGCAGCATACAGTAGTATATCAAGAATACTGCCTGGTCTTGGGGTTCAGTTTGGGTCCTCAGCAGAGGAAGTCCTTTATGGTCTTAAAGTCCAATGATGGGAAATAGATACCCAAAGTAGGTAAGATGGAAAGTTCCTAAGGTAAATAAGAAATAACGCATGTGGTTAAGAGTAAGGCAGACAGATGGGCTTGAATTTTGACTTTGCTACTTACCAGCTTATTGAGCTTAGGGAAAAACACTTAGCCTCTTTGTTCCTTAGTTTCTTTATCTGTAAAATGGGGGTTATAATTGTACTCGTGTCATACAGTTGTTGCAAGAATTAAATGAGTTAATATAGTATATGATAAATACCTAGAGTGCTTTGTCCATGTAAGTACAGAATACATATTAGCTTTTACAATAAATACAGAACAATATAGAGCTAGAAGTACAGTAGGATATTTGGGGATGGCATCCATCATTTTTCAGCTGTGTGACCCTAGGTAAGTTAATCTTGATAAATTTTAATTTACTTCTGTATAAAGTAAGAATAATTAATTCTTACCTCTGAGGATTGTTGACAGAATTGCAGACAATGTGTGTAAAGCCAGTGCCTGATGTGAAGCATTCAACATATAGGAGCTATACTGTCCCCTCTTTTATGTCTAAGAATGTAAAATTTGAGACCTAACATGCAGTTGCTCTATATTAAGGGATACTTTTAACTTTATTCAATTCAATATAAAAGTGTTTCTATTCAGAACTAACTAGAGAAAAAAGAACAATTTTCAGTGCTGCAATTTAAACTCAGAAATAGTTGGTTCTGCAATTTTCAAACAGAGTGGCAGAAATTGGAACCAGGCAGAATACTACCCTCAAGTGCCTGAATGCCTTTATCTGGTGGCTGTGATGCAGCAGTTGAATAATGCAGGTGGAGCACTCACATGCTGTCTGGCTTACTATTAGCAGATAACAAATGGCAGTACTTTTTTCCTTCCTTTTCTAAGTGATCCCAGACAAGCACAAATAAAACTTTATTAGAGGTAGCAGAGTGTCTAAATCCTCTCTCTGTAAATGAACCTAACTTTTGCCAAATAGTGTCTACACGATGTCAGTGGAAATAAGGCCACTAAAGCTAAAATATGCAAGCTTTATTTTTATTTTTTTTTTAAGACAGGGTCTCATTCTGTTGCTGTTGTGGTTTGACTGTGTCCCTACCCAAATCTCATCTTGAATTGTAGTTCCCGTAATTCCCACATGTTGTGTGAGGGACCCAGTGGGAGATAATTGAATCATGGGGGCCATTTCCCCCATACTGTTCTCATGGTAGTGAATAAGTCTCACAATATCTGAGGGCTCTATAAGGGAAACCCCTTTTACTTGGTTCTCAATTCTCTGTTGTCTGCTGCCATGCACGATGTGCTTTTTACCGTTCATCTTCCACCATGATTGTGAGGTCTCCCAGCTACATGGAACTGTGAGTCAATTGAACCTCTTTTTCTTTATAAATTATCATCTCAGGTAAGTCTTTATCAGCAGCATGAAAATGGACTAATACAGTAAATTGTGCTAGGTAGTGGGGTACTGCTATAAAGATACCCAAAAATCTGGAAGCAACTTTGGAACTGGGGAACAGGCAGAGGTTGGAACAGTTTGGAGGACTCGGAAGAAGATAGGAAAATGTGGGAATGTTTGGAACTTCCTAGACACTTGTTGAATGGCTTTAATCAAAATGCTGATAATGATATGGACGATGAAATCAAGGCTGAGATGGTCTCAAATAGAGATAAGGAACTTGTTGGGAACTGGAGTAAAACTATATTTTAGCAAAGAGACTGGTGGCATTGTGCCCCTGCCCTAGAGATCTGTGGAACTCTGAACTTGAGGGAGATAATTTAGGGTATCTGGCAGAATTTCTAAGCAGCAAAGCATTCAAGAGGTGACTTGGGTGCTGTTAAAAGCATTCAGTTTTAAAAGGGAAACAGCATAAAAGTTTGAAAAATGTGCAGCCTGACAATGAGATAGAAAAGAAAACCCATTTTCTGAGAAGAAATTCAAGTATGCTGCAAAAATTTGCATAAATAACAAGGAACCAAATGTTAATCACCAAGACAATAGGAAAAATGTCTACAGGGCATGTCTCTAGAGATCTTTGCAGAGCCCCTCCCATCACAGGCCCAGAGTTCTAGGAGGAATAAATCGTTTTGTGGTCTGGGCCCAGGGATCCCCCTGCTCTGTGCAGCCTAGGGACTTGGTGCCCTGCTTCCCAGCCACTCCAACCATGGCTAAAAGGGGCCAAGATATACCTCAGGGCACGGCTTCAGAGGATGCAAGCCCCAAGCCCTGGCAGCTTTCACATGGTGTTGAGTCTACGGGTGCACAGAAGTCAAGAATTGAGGTTTGGGAACCTCCACTTAGATTTCAGAGGATGTATGGAGATGCCTGGATGTCCAGGCAGAAGTTTGCTGCAAGGGCAGGCCCTCATGGAGAACCTCTGCTAGGGCAGTGCAGAAGGGAAATGTGGAGTTGAAGGCCCCCCACACAGAGTCCCCACTGGGGCACTGCCCAGTGGAGCTGTGAGAAGAGGGCCACCATCCTCCAGACCCCAGAATGGTAAATCCGACAACTTGCATTGTGCACCTGAAAAAGCTGCAGATGCTCAACAGCAGCCTATGAAAGCAGCTAGGAGGGCGGTTATACCCTGCAAAGCCACAGGGGCTGAACTGACAAAGGCTGTGGGAGCCCACCTCTTGTATCAGTGTGACCTGGATGTGAGACATGGAGTCAAAGATGATTTTGGAGCTTTAAGATTTGACTGCCACACTGGATTTTGGACTTGCATGGAGCCTATAGCCCCTTTGTTTTGGCCAATTTCTCCCAATTGGAATGGCTGTATTTACCCAATGCCTGTACCCCCATTGTATCTAGGAATTAACTTGCTTCTGCTTTTATGGGCTCAGGTGGAATGGACTTGCCTTGTCTCAGATGAGATTTTAGACTGTGGACTTTTGAGTTAATGCTGAAATAAGACATTGGGGGACTGTTGGGAAGGCATGATTGGTTTTGAAATGTGAGGACATGAGATTTGGGAGGGGCCAGGAGCAGAATGATGTGATTTGGCTGTGTCCCCACCCAAGTCTCATCTTGAATTGTAGCTCCCATAATTCCCACATATTGTGGGAGGAATCTGGTGGGAGATAATTGAATCATGGGGGTGGTTTCCCCTATACTGTTCTCATGGTAGTGAATAAGTCTCATGAGATCTGACAGTTTTATAATGGAAACCCCTTTTACTTGGTTCCCAATTCTTATCTGCTGTCATATAAGATGTGTCTTTTGCCTTCTGCTATGATTGTAAGGCCTCCCCAGTCACGTGGAACTGTGAGTACATGAAACCTCTTTTTCTTTATAAATTACCCAGTCTTGGGTATGTCTTTATCAGCAGTGTGAAAACAGACTAATTACAGTTTTTCAAGCTGGAGTGCAGTGGCAGGATCACAGCTCACTGCAGCCTCAACCTCCCAGGCTCAATCAATCCTCCCACCTCAGCCTCTTGAGTAGCTGGGACTACAGGTGCACACCACCACACTCAGCTTGTTTTTTGTACTTTTTGTAAAGAAAGGGTTTCACCGTGTTGTCCAGGCTAGTCTTGAACTCCTGTGCTCAAGTGATCTGCCCACCTCAGACTCCTAAAGCGCTAGGATTACAGGCATGAGCCACTATGCCTGGCCTAAAACACACAAGCCTTAAATAAGTCAGATGAAATCAGAGTTGGAGAAAGAAACTATCAGAGTGACTTCTTGGTGATGTAAAAGTCCAGTGATTACTAAACTGGTCAACTCCTTGTGCTTTGTGATTAGGATGGAGGCTTCTCCATCTGTCTGAGTGATGCTATACATCTGTTTCGTAGCGCACAAGTTCCTTTACTGCAAAAAGAAAGTTCACGTCTTGGTAGCATAAATTCCAGAAAATTAAACTGCAGTAATTTCTTAAGAGTCCTCAGTCTTAGAGGCCTTCCAAGATGGCCTCCAGGAGTTAACACAGCTTCCTAATTACCAGCAACCATGTGAACTGCATGCACTCTTACTGTACAGGTAGCATCTAAGACAACTAAGATAAATGGACTTCTTTAAGTTCTCTTTAAAGTAACTCTGCAAAATGTTTACAACTTTAATAATTTATATGGGGCATAGTATCTAAGGTCTATAATGGCCTCTCTAGGTATTGTACTCAAAGGAGAGTTATTATTGTTCTCTGTCAAATTATGCTAAAAATTGGTTCACTCGGGGAATTTTTTTTTTTTTTTTTTTTGAGATGGAGTCTTGCTCTGTCACCTGGGCTGGAGTGCAGTGGCGCGATCTCAGCTCACTGAAAACTGTGCCTCCTGGGTTTACGCCATTCTCCTGCCTCGGCCTCCTGAGTAGCTGGGACTACAGGCACCCGCTAATTTTTAAAATATTTTTAATAGAGATGAGGTTTCACCGTGTTAGCCAGGATGGTGTCGATCTCCCGACCTTGTGATCCACCTGCCTCGGCTTCCCAGAGTGCTGGGATTACAGGTATGAGCCACTGTGCCCGGCCCACTCGGGGAATCTTTTTAAAAATAGTCTGACTTAATCTCTGTCTCAGTCAAGTTTCACTTGAAAATCAGGCATGAGGGTCCCAATGAAATTTCAAAAACATAACTCATTTTCAATTTTCACTTGACTTTGCTATTTCACTTGACTTTGCTATTTCTTCAGGCAATTAGTCTCTCTCCAGAACCCTGAGGGCAAATCTGTCTTTCCTGACATTAGGATGGTGGGAGGGAGCTACAGAGTGTACCCCTCCACACATTTACCCGTGAGGCTTGGCATCAGGAGAGTACATCGAGCATGTTCAGGGAAGGGCATCCAGTTCTGCTCCCCATCATTCTTGGCTCCCTGCTCATGTCTGCTGGAAGGGTTAGGGTTCTGAAACCACTTTTGCAAACCTTATGACAGTGAGAGAAATCTAACATAGCAGACTCCATCTTGCTTCTAACCTCACAAGCTTATTGCCCTTGCTCATTCCTGAGTGTAGGCCAAGCTAACCATGGGAGGAATTTATTGTTTAACATTAAAGCAAGGAAGATAATTGCCCCTTCCCAAAACTACCCTCCTCCTAGTTCAGGCACTAAAACCACCTTTGCAAAATGAATGAAAGGCCAAAATGTTAGAATTATGGGAGGAGCCTGAATTCTGCTAAGACATATGCATAGTTCAGTGATAACCAGCCATGTTCTCTAGCTTGCTTACTACTCAGGAGTCATGTAGCCAGAGGTCACAAGAGTTGTAACTTTCTCAATTGTTCCTACAGATAACATCTCTATTGTAAAACCTAAGATTGTTGTTTGAGATCTTTTTCAGACATTTGCATCCTGATGAACTGACACCACTTGGACCCATGACTCATACCAAGGAAATGAATCAACTGGTCCTGTAACTCCCACCCAGAAGCTGACTCAGTGTGCGAAGACAGTTTCAGCACTCCTGTGATTTCATCCCCAACCCAATCAGTAGCACCCATTCCCCAGCCCCCTGTCTGCCAAATTATCCTTTAAAAACCTTACCCTCTGAGTTCTCAGAGAAGTGGATTTGAGAACTATCTCCCACCCTTTTTTCTTTTACAACTGGCAAATATAAGTGAGTCTGTAGCCATACCAGACCAATCTGACCCAACTTTTATGTAACAAAGTAGTACATTGTTTTCCAGTTGCCATGGACCCTCAGGTCATGTAACCTGAGCATGCCCAGATGGACCAAGTGTTCAAACACAGAGGGAACTAATTGCTCAGACTCAGGAGTGGGAACTGAATTAAAGAAGTGGACAATGCATGGCAGGATCCAGAATACAACTGGAGTGAGCTTTGACATCACCCCATGGCAGGATCCAGTTAGATCATGCCTTCCGACATCCCCTCATTACAAGATCCAATCAGATCATGCCTTATTACCCTATGCTTATAAAACCTGACCCAGCCCCCTGCTCAGGGAGACACTGCTTTGGGGACTATCCCTGGTGTTCTCCTTACTCCTTATAAATAATAAAATCCCCTTGCTAAATCTTCTTTGGTTGTGGTCATTGGGTTGACACCCACCAAGTGACCACACCTGCCTGTCGTGTGGGCAATAAGTCCTTCCTGAATTACTTTATATGGGAGTGCCAGCATTTAAATTTTATCCTACTGTATGTGAGAGAAATTGCTTTTTTAAATTCACAATGCTACTGCATTCACCAAATAATAATCTCTCTACTGGAACTTAGTACACCTGCCCAAAACAGGAAAAACCTAAGGACACTTCCTTTACTTGTTTTCTATGGCAATAAATACTGAAATAATTAATTATATGTCTGATGTAGAAATGAATAAAGACAGATACAGAAGCGTGTTTAGGCTTCATCCAAGAAACCTTTCCCCTCTTAATCAGTTTGCTCCCTCTCACTGTTTTTTCTTCTCAGACTTGGTTCACTATAATCTGGAATGTACTTTTTAATATTTTGGTTTTCCATGAAAATTCTTACAGCCCAATAGTACCCTGCACAAGGCTGGGAAATCAATAAATGGTTTTTGTAATGAGTTAATTTATTTAGTCTAGAATGATGTCTTTTGTAGTGAAATTTCAGTTGAAGACTTCTAATCAAGAGTTGTTTTGTTCTCCTCAATAACAAGATTAGAAGGTGTTTTCTTTCTTTCTGGCAGAATAAAATCTGCATGTCCTGGTGAAAGCTTAGGAAAGGTATAATTGATGTATTTTTGAAATGCCATCCTGGTTTCCTGTAATTCCTCCTCTAGGAAATCTTTCCAATTTGTCATGATTCCCAGTTGTTTTGCTATAGACAGCAGCTCTCCCTGGGTGTTAGCCAGTGTATCCATCACATTGCCAAGAGTGGCCTGATGTGTTTTCTCTGCTTCTTGAAGCACTTCCTGTACCTCTTCTTGCTTCTGCCTCTGAGCTATGCCATAGAGGACGTTCATTTCATGTTCTTTTTCCCTCATCAGTCGGGCCACACTGGTCTTCTCATCCTTAGTAACTGTGATACCAGTATTCACAATTTCCTCCGTGGTTTTGCTACAAAGGATAATATGGATTTATAAGTTAGATGGATTGGCCACTAAAAACAAAATAATTTCATCTTTAAACACAGATGACTGAGTAATTGTTGAGATGAGCCACCAGCCTGAGACAGGCTGATACAGATGAGCTTTTGGATTGCATTAGCTGTTAACAAACAAAACATGTTTTCAGAGCAGGGACGCTTCCTATGTACTTACCTGCTGTGGGTTAGGGTGAGGCCACTAATCTAACATCTAATGGCAACTTTAGAAACCTGAGACCACCTTTTTCAGGAAAATATACATGCATTGTGCTAAAAAATGAGGAGATAGGGTCAGAGTTCCAAACTCCGTAGAGAAAGTATTTCTTTATATTAATCCAGCTGCTGACCTTTAGCCAGAGATGAAAAAACTTTATACTCACAGGATAGATTTAGCTTTAATCTTGATTTTTATCTGAGCAATACTCTATGACAGTCACCTCAAACTTTTTGGTCTCGGGAACTCTTTACACTCTCAAAATTATTGAGGAAACCAAAGAGCTTTTGTTTATATGAGTTATAGGTACTGACATTAACAGTTATATAAACTAAAAGGGAGACATTTTAAAAATATTAAAAATCTCTTATGAAAAACATTTTCCAAAACGATGAAATATTTCATGAGAAGAATGGTATAATTTAACTTTTTTTTTTTTTTTGAGACAGTGTCTTGCTCTGTCACCCAGGCTAGAGCACAATGGCCTGACCCTGGCTTACTGCAACCTCCAGTTCCCAGGTTCAAGTGATTCACACACCTCAGCCTCCAGAGTAGCTGGGATTACAGGTGTGCATCACTACACCCAGCTAATTTTTATATTTTTAGTAGAGATGGGATTTCACCATGTTGGCCAGGCTGGTCTCGAACTCCTGACCTCAAGTGATCCACCCGCCTTAGCCTCCCAAAGTGCTGGGATTACAGGTATGAGCCACTGCACCCAGCCTAATTTTAATTTTTTTTTTGCAAAACTCTTTAATCTCTAGCTTAGTAAAAGTTGAATTTTCATACTGTTTCAATTTATTGTGATATCACATATCACAAAACCCTGGAGAGCACTATTTTATATTCATAGGAGACTAAGAGTGAAAAAGGCAAATAAAGTCTTAGTGTTATTAAGAAAATAGTTTTAATCTCATGGACTGCCTCCATAAAGAGTCTCAGGGACCTTGAAGGGTCTCTGTACCACACATTCAGAAGCACTGCTAAATGATTAATAGACTTCTGGCTATAATGTAGGGAATTATATATAATTTATAGCAGCCAACCATGTTGACCTCTTACCATGTCCAAGCAGGTTAATGAGCATTCTATGCATACATTAATTCAATGAATCCTCAAAAACAATTCTGTAGTGTGGTTCCATTACTATGCTCTTTTTATGAAGAAGACATTGAGCTCAGGGAGTTAAGTAATTTGTCTAAGTTTGCTTAATAAGTAAAAGAGGCAAAATCTGCAACACAACTCAGGCAGTCTGAGTCCAGGACAAAAGCTCTTAGCCACTGTGATACATTTCCAGTGGATTTCTGCAGTTAACACAGTTTGAGTAGAACCTCAAAGATTTGAGGTTTTAAGATCTCAAATGTATGATTGTTAATAAAAATCCTTCCCCTCTGCCTCCCAGTCTAATACAGCCTTTCCAAGATTTACCACTGGCCCAATCTCCTACATTCCACCCTCCAAGATGCAATTCTCTCATCTTCTCTGAGTCTTTCCACTTGACTTTCAAACCTGACAGACTTCCCTAGTCTTGAAGTAAATCACATCTTTCTTTAGCCTCTGTAGCCACTAAACTATTTCTCTTCTTCCTTTTCCCACCAACTATTTCCAATATTAATAACAAGGGTAATGATTATTGAGTGCTTACTGTATTGCAGGAACTGTGGTAAGCATTTTACATGCATGATGTCTCATTTAATTTTCACAATAACCCATTGAAGCTGATATTTTATTTATTTAGAGATGAATCTTGCTCTGTCATCCAGGCTGGAGTACAGTGGCACCATCCTGGCTCACTGCAACCTCTGCCTCCCAGGTTCAAGTGATCCTTCTACCTCAGTCACCCACGTATCTGGGATTACAAGTGTGCACCACCACACACGGCTAACTTTTGTATTTTTAGTAGAGACAGGGTTTCACTATGTTGGCCAGGCTGGTCTTGAACTCCTAACCTTAAGTGATCCACCCTCCTTGGTCTCCCAAAATGCTGGGATTACAGGTGTGAGCCACCGTGCCCGGCCTATTTTTATTTATAACCTGTGACTATTCCCTTGTAACAGGTGGGAAATGGAGGCTTAGAGAAGAGTGAGTTGTTCAATGTCACACAACTGAGCAAGCTGGGGAGTTCCTGCCCTTAATCATTACCTGCTTCAAGCTCGAGTGGGCACTATAAATTTTTTGTCAGGAGGGCAGCACAATGAAAATAACATTTTAGACTTGTTATTCAGGTAACAGTGGGTGAACTGAATCTGAGCTAGAGAGACCAATTGTATCATTTCATAATATTCTTGAGGTGCAACGATGAGGGTCTGAACTAACGACAAAAGAGAGGGTTGGGAAGAGGGAGAGAAAGTGTTAAGCCTAGGAAATATTAAAAAGTCATAGCTGCCAGAATCTGTGACTGCAAAGATATAGGGGATGTGGGAAAAAGAGGAATCAAAACCAACTTGCTAATTTTCAACCTGGGTCACAAGGGAATGGAGGTTCCATTAATAGAGTGATGCTGTGTATAGAGTGGGCAGTGTGCATCGACACACATCCTTAGGATTTAGTCTGATGTCTGATAACATCCTCAGGCTGTCCATGAGATTGTCAGGGTGATGACCAGGGACCAATCTCCAAGGAGGAAGCTGTGCTCCCTGTGTCCTCTGACACAAGCAGGCATGAGTTTTCTGCCAGGTGGGGCTGACTCTCCTCTCACTCAAATGGGAGGTTTCATTTATGGGCTAACTGGAAGGCTCTACCAGAATTGAGCTCAGGTAAAACTGATCCAATAACGTATATCTCGGATGGCTCCAGCTCCGAACCTCAATGACAGTCCCTTTCAGACTCCCTGATATCAAAATATCTTACTGCTATACAGAATCTGGTACTTAAAAAATCTTTCCAACTTTTCTTTCTTCTTTTTTTTTTTGGTTTTAAACAGGGTCCCACTCTGTTACCCAGGCTGGAGTGCAGTGGCATCATCTTGACTCACTGCAAACTCTGCCTCCTGGGCTCAAGCAATCCTCCCACCTCAGCCTCCGGAGTAGCTGAGACTACAGGCATGTGCCACCATGCCCAGCTAATTTTTGTATTTTTTGTAGAGACAGGGTTTTGTCATGTTGGCCAGGCTGTACTCAAGTGATCCTCCTACCTCAGCCTCCCAAAGTGCTGGGATTACAAGCACGAGCTGCCGTGCCCAGACCCAACTTTTCCCAGCCTGCCTTAGTTCTTGAATATTTGATCCTTTGGTTTAAGGTCAGAGCGTCTCTGAATTTCATTCTGATAAGTTCCCTGAAGTTGTGGAATTAAAGCCAGGAGTGGTGTGGGGTGCAGTGCATCGAGGGTGTGACCTGGAATGCCCATTTATCTTTGTATCTCCCCTGCCTAGCATGGTACCCATTGTGGATACAACAGGCAATCAATAAATGTATGAATGAATAAGTGGGTAATTCAGATGAAGTTCTCTCTAATACACGTTGTGCTGAATAACACTAAATTTTAAAGCAGGTATGTTGGAACATTACAAAAGCTTAAAAGAATTCATGAGGCTGGGCGCGGTGGCTCACGCCTGTAATCCCAGCACTTTGGGAGGCAGAAGCAAGTGGATCACCTGAAGTCAGGAGTTCGAGACCAGCTTGGCCAACATGGAGAAGCCCCATCTCTACTAAAAATACAAAAATTAGCTGGGCATGGTGGTGAGTACCTGTAATCCCAGCTACTTGGGAGGCTGAGGCAGGAAAATTGCTTGAACCTGGAAAGCGGAGGTTGCAGTGAGCAGAGATCGCATCACTGCACTCCAGCCTAGGCAACAAAGCAAGACTCTCTCAAAAAAAAAAAATAATAATTCATGCTTAAAAAAGATTCTTAACATAAGCGAAATATTTGCCATAGGAAAATAGCCAATTCTTGGGATATGTGTAAAATGTTTTTCAATGTACATAAATTAGTCTACCTGTATTTTTTTTAACTGAAAGAGGGCCTAGAAAGCTTATCATATGAGAAAGAACTGTGAAAGAACTAGGTATTAGTACATTTTGGTTTTTCCTTCCCTTCTTCAAATTAAAAATTAGACATATTCTCTCTCCTCAAACATTTGAAGGATCACCATGCACAGAGGAGGAGCAGGGCCAGAAGCCAAGGGTAAAGGTGAGGCCCAGAGTTTCTGGATCTACATAAGGAAGAACATGACAAGTAGAGGTGTTCAGCATGTGGACCAACCACCTCAACCAGCAACATAAGGAGGCTCACCAATGACTGGCTGGCATGTAGCAGAAGGAATGGCATGTCCAGCTCCATAACCCCCAATGCCCATTCCGATGTGAAGTGAATGTCTATGCTTTCTGTAAGCAGTGAGGTTCTTCTGCCATCTCCATCTTTATGAGGCTGTACACTTGTAATTTTGAAATACACACCGTATTTCAGGGTGGCACTGGCCAGAAAAGTAACTATTTTCAAAATAGTTGTAGTGTGTGTCCAAATTTATAGGATTCAGTCTGATATTTTATAAAACAGACGCTTGGAGAATGAAAACAAGTTACTAAATAAAAACATAATCTGATATATAATAACTCAATCTTAACTGATAGGGAAGAAATAAACCATGGAAAATCCATACTAGCAATTGATCCTTTGCCTGGTTAGTCTGTAAATAAGCTATTAATCTACTTTTCATTAGAACTGTAGGACTGTTAGCACTATTTCAATCAGGTACAAGCATTGTGTTTACCAGTAACCTATATTCTGATTTTCTACCTGGCACATGGGGAACTCCTGGTTCTCTGGTCTGGCAGGAGGCTGCAGGCATTTCAGAAGTTAGGTAGGTGAGGGACATCTCCAGATGCCAGCATTCAGCAGTGCATTTCTATCCCTGGGTTATTAACACTCTTGAACCTCTCCTTGGTGCTGCCTTATTATACATCACACTTTCTCCTTCCATGTCTCTGCTCATTCTGTTCTCATTCTTTTGCCTCTCTCACAGGTGGGACCTCCTACCTTCTCTCTAAGGCCCAACCCATGACAAACTTCCTCCAAAAAACCGACCTCACTACATACCCCACCCATACTGCTTGATCTTTCCAGGACTTTGAACTCTTCCAGCACCCATGTGCTATTTGTACCAGTCCATCCAGCCTTGCTTGTTGGGGGCAGCCATGCTCTAGTGATTTTACACAGTGTTGAGAAAGAGCCCTTAATTTGTGCCACATCCACAGAAGGTACTTGAGGAGCTCTGTTGAAGTGAACAAACCCTCTAGAAAACTCACATAGCTTCTCTATCTCTAGAGCAGGTAGCATAATGGAAGGTCATAAGCTTCGACATCATAAAGGCCAGGGTTCAAATCAGGCCCTGTCACCTCTTTCCTCTGTGACCTTTGGCAGTTTACTTAGTTTCCCTTTAAGGCCTTAACACTCCAGGGTCTTTGCCTGAAGATATGTGGGATGATACAATCTCCTAGGAAGGGATATGCAGATACAAGAAGGAGTATACAAAAGGCCTTGCATGTGCTGGGTAATGAATAAGGGAAGCTGTCAGTAGGAATTACAGCCATGACCACAAAAAGTCCTGAGTGGTTATTTCATCCATGCCTTGCCTTGGGCTAGAAAACAATTAGAACCTTTACAAACAGAGAGTTTTTTTTTTTTTTTTTTTTTTTTTTTTTTTGAGAGGAAGTCTCACTCTGTCGCCCAGGCTGGAGTGCAGTGGCGAGATCTTGGCTCACTGCAAGCTCCGCCTCCCAAGTTCACACCATTCTCCTGCCTCAGTCTCCCGAGTAGCTGGGACTACAGGTGCCCGCCAACACACCCGGCTAATTTTTTGTATTTTTAGTAGAGACGGGGTTTCGCCGTGTTATCCAGGATGGTCTCGATCTCCTGACCTCGTGATCCGCCTGCCTTGGCCTCCCAAAGTGCTGGGATTACAGGCCTGAGCCACTGCCCCCAGCCTTTTTTTTTTTTTTTTTTTAACTTTAAGAGAAAGAGTACAGTGTCTCCTGGGTAACCTGTTTAGAATCTAATCACCTCAATCCACAAAAAAGTTTTCTGTATAGTTAACAAATTTCTCATGATATGTAAGTGTTCTGAATCCTTAAGTCTTGATGAAAGTTTATAAGATCTGGTGTGCTGAAGACTGGTTTCGACTAACTGCAAGAAATTTAAACCATTTGTTCAATAAATATTTCAAGAATGCCTACCATGTGCCAGACTTTCTTCCAGGCACTTGGGAAACATCAATAAACAAAATGGGCATTCTAGCTGGATATATTTTAACACTACACATGGCAGTTCCTTAATCCTAGTCTACGGATTCAATAAAAGGCAGACATTGAAAACCTTCCATCAAACCTCACAGAGGAAAGGGCTGGAGGGGGTGCAAAAACAATCTAGCAAGAGAGGGAGGAGACCGCAAGTGTGTGTGAGGAGGGGACCCAGAGGGTCCCACAGGTGCCTGCAGAGCTCCTGCAGATGCCCGGCAGGAGAAAAAGGAAAAGAGGATCCACCTTCCAGTGCATTGAGCCACAACTCATTCCCTAACCCCCTCCTGGTATCCCCTCTCATCTTCGTCTTCTACCTCCACAATGACCTGTAGTCTATGCAGGAAGAGAGGTACCAGTTAAACTGTCACAGCTGCAGCTCTCATTCTCAATTATCTGTACCTCCTCCAGGATCTTACCTGTGTCCCTGTTCTAAAGAGTTCTAATGAAAAATATTTTACCCATTAATTATATAGAAATGGATTTTTTTGTTAACTCAAGCAGCAAAGCAAAAGGGACCAGTCACAAAGGCCAAATAGGGAGGTCTCAGTCTCAGCTCTGCTGCTACAAATCAGTGATCGTGGGCAGGTAAATGACCTGGTACAAAAAAATCTGGAAATTATGTTTTTTCTCTTGCCCCTGACAATCCCTGAACTCCTAACTGCTGTCCTGTTTCAGCAAATAATCATTACATATATAGAAATAGTTACCTTGGTTTTCTTAAAATATATATGTGTGTGATCTGATCTGTGACTATGCACATACATATGGCTGTAAACACATCAAAAAGGCATGGAAGGATATAGACTCTATCGTTTAAAATAACTGTCTCTGGGAGGCAGGGAGGGTGTAGGGGAAGAAATGCATCAGGACTTGCAATTTTGCTCTATATATTTCCATAATGTCAATTTCTTTTGCAACATATATTACTTGTATAATAAGAAAAAGACCAAAAAGTAACATAAACACAACAGTGTATGATCTAGGCTAGAGAATGTGAAGATTGATTTTAATGATGTGTTTATGGGAAATGATTTCTTGATTCCTGTCCTTGGTTTCTTAAAACTGGTGATACAGAATGAAAAATACCATATTTAGAGAGTAGCTATCTTTCAAGCAGGGACAAGAAGAAGATATGATTGAGGAAGAACACATGAGAGCTTTAGAAAACAGCAGTTTTCAGTCCCTTAAGCTGAGTGGTAGGTTTTTGAGTATTTACATTATTATTTTTCTTTAAGCCACACACATACTCTACAATATAAATTGCTCCCTATGTTTGGTATTTGCCATAATAAAAATGTAAAAACACAAAAACTGGGCAATATCTACCCATGTACTGTAACCTTATCTGTTTCTCCAGGTTGATTTTGATAAAGGAAGATACTAATTTGCAAATGAGTTCTCTGGAATACCTTTTCTGGGCCTGGATTGCTTTCTGGGCGATGAGTCTTTCTTCAGCCCTGGCTTTCTCCACAGCTTCCACCTTCTCTCTGTGGCATTCCATCATAATCCTTTGGATTCTGTGGACCATGCGCTGTTCTGCAGCCAAGTGCTCTCTCTTCATTTCGTCATCCATGTTTTGATACATCTCTGTCTTAGTTTTAGCTGTCACTTCCTGAAGCAATGGCAAAACTAGGTTTAGCTATTACAGATTTGATGTCTAAAACCACACATTAAGAGGCTATTTAAACCATAGTTTTATCTATCTGCTGGCAAGTGTACCTGTTAACACTGATGATTTAAAAGAAGAGTGTGTATGATATGGAAAACTTTTATTTATATGATGTTAGGTAGAACCAAAAATGTACAAACAATGTAATATAAATATCTACATAGATAATATTGAAAGGGAATATGGAAAAAAGAAAATAGTTGGGTTAGAGGGGTAGGGTTAAAGGTCTTTTTTCTTGATTGTTCAAATATTCTAGTATCATAGTATCATTATGCATAATTACATAATGCAATTCTGCTTTAGTAAGCCAGTCCTGGAAAATGGCAGAAATAATTATTATGCCTCCTGAGTGTCTCCTGGGTGGGAGAGAACCTGAAGTTCAGGCAGAAAACAATTGCATGATATTACAGTCACAGGAATCTGCCCACCTGTCCCCACCATTGTTTCAGCATTCCAACTTATTAGTGTTGAGGGGCCCTTTCTCCTTCGCGGAAGGGACAGGAATAAGTGCTCCATTGTTCCAGGAAGGAGGACCTGAGGAGGGCCTTCAACCAAATAAGTAGAGGAAGCACTAGTCAAACCAAGACCTGTGGAAAACAGACCCACAAATGGCGCTCAACGAAAACCCTGTCACCATTTTGGAAATGCCTACTAATACCACAGTGTGCCTGGCACTCCGAGGCCCAGATGCTACATACACAAGAAGGTGGGGATCTTGGTCCTCAGGGGATTCACTGTCTAGTAGAGGAGGCCAACAACCTAATTGTGCAATACATGTTACAGAAATATAACAATACGTAGAAATATAACATTATAAAGAGGAGGAGCAAATCATTCTGTCCAGGTATTTTAAAATTTTCACTTAAAGGTAATTTTTTTTTTTTTTTTTTTTTTTTTTTTGAGACAGGTTCTCATTCTGTTGCCCAGGCTGGGGTGCACTGGCACAATCACAGCTCACTTCAGCCTCGACCTCCCAGGCTCAGGCAATCCTCCCACCTCAGCCTCCCATGTAGCTGAGACTATAGACACTTGCCACCATGCCTGGCTAATTTTTCTGTTTTTTGTAGAAATAGGGTTTCACCATGTTGCCCAGGCTTGTCTTGAATTTTTGGGCTCAAGTGATCTGCCCATCTTGACCTCCCAAACTGCTGGAATTACAGGCATGAGCCACTGTGCCTGGCCCAAAGGTAAATGTTTATCTCTATTTGGGAAGACATCAAAAGAACATAGAGAAATTAAGTTATTTCACATAGCACATCAATGGAAGAACTAGGGATAGAAGCCAGGGTTGCTGACTGCCAGTTTCTCACTTCATTCCTGGCTGCGATGCTGGAGTCTTTCCAGAGATTCATCAATTGTACAGTCTTATAAAATATAGTACAGTGGGTTTTCTTTCGTTTTCAATAGCTGCAGAATCCCTTCTTTAAACGAAATCTTACCCAGAATAGAAAGGAATAAAACCAGTAAGAGTTCTCCTGGCTGAAGATTGCTCAACTCCCTTTAGCACCATTTCTACGGGAGCCCCTGAGAGAGCCAGCTGTTTACAGTGTCCAGAGAGAATCCTCAGCTGAAGCTGAGAGAAAGTCAAGAGAACTCTAAATTATAAGGGAAACTGAAATTGCTTCGGCTTCTCAGAAGATTATTTCAACAATTAAAATATTTGTTAAGACAGACCTTTCAGCTTTTTCAAGAGAAAAAGTTCTCAATTTCTCACTTTGGCTACTTCAAGGGTGAAAAGTTAAAAAATGAAACAGACACCAGAAATCAACTTTAAGAATCTCTCCAAAGTGGCCTCAGTTGATGTATTTAGAAAATCATTTTAGGAAAACATTGGCCATTTAGAAATACTAGCTAGGTTTCCTACAGAAGGCTTTGTCTTCTGCTAGCAGAAGGCTTTGTCTCTTAAATTACTAAAATTTTTTTTGACAAAATATTTTGAATGGAAATGTTTCTAAATGTCTTTAACACCATAAAAAGAACATTATGAAACAATCTAACACTTTCTTGATGATCCAGGCTTGGTAGACAAAGATGAATGATTGTACTGGGCCAAAACCTTCATGTGGCATTTAATAATTGTTGAAGTTCATAGAGCCACTTGTTATCTGTCATAAATGACCCCAGATTGCTTTGCTTTTTGAAATTTCATCTGTGCTCCTTGTAGGTATCAAATCAAATTTTTCTTTTCTTCAAAGAACAAGAAAATTACTTGCCATCAGGCTGAGGGTGCTGCTGTAGCTGCTATCAGTGAGCCCCTTTTTGTTATTTTTACTTTCCAGTAATCTATTTCCAACTTGAAAAATCAAGCAACCTTGCTGGGTGTGGTGGCTCATGCCTATAATCCCAGCACTTTGGGAGGTTGAGGAGGGCAGATCATTTGAGGCCAGGAGTTCGAGACCAGTCTGGTTGCCAGGCCAACACAGCAAAACCCTGTCTCTATTAAAAATACAAACTTAGCTGGGTGTGGAGGTGCACACTTGTAATCCCAGCTACTCGGGAGGCTGAGGCAGGAGAATCACTTGAACTTGGGAGGCAGAGGTTGCAGTGAGCCGAGATCACACCACTGCAGTCCTGCCTGGGCTATAGAGAGACTCCATTTCAAAAGAAAACAAAACAAACAAACAAACAAAAATCAAGCATCTAAGTCTGTTGGGTTTAGGTTGTCAAATAAGCATGATGACATCTGAGTGGGAGTGAAGAGGTTCTGCTATGTGTAATAAGCCTGAGTTATTCTCTTGTAGTCAGAGGCCTTTATTTAATTTCTTAGGGAGATATTTTAACTTACTTCTGGGTTTTCAAGTACATTCTCAGTAATTCAGACTGCTGGGTGATGGTTGAGCTTAAGACAGGTGAAGTACTACCATAATATATTCCTATATGAATCATTAATGTTTTTCAGAATGAAATGTATTTAATAGAACTCTTGCAAACATCTGTTGAAGAAGGAAAAATAGTCAGTGTCAATAGGGTGGTGTAAGACTGTTGTATGCCTGAATTTTTTTGGCACAAAGTGATTGTGTTTTTGTTTTTTTTTTAAAATTCCTAATTACTAACTAGGAATTCAGATAATTGAACTCAGTCCCTCTTTTATGTAATGATTTAATAAAACCAAAATTCATTTACTGTCTCACATAGCATGTGGAATACATATTTAAAGCTTCAAAAATAATTAAGTAACCTGCTGTTTGTCGGTGTTCTTATTCAACGTAAGGAGGCTTTACATTGCTTTTACATTTAATGAAATGATTTTACTGAAATGCATCTTGAGTGAGTCACCCCACATTTTGAGATATTGTAAGAAACAGATTTATGGACTCCATTGTGTTAACTGTACAGATGTTTGACAGGCATTTTTACACAATGTCCCCCTCAGGAGATACTGCTCTGAGGTTTCATAGCTAGGAATATCTGAGCCTCTCAGGTGCCTAATTTGTCTGTACCTTATGGGCATGGTGAGTCACAACATTTCCCTCTTTGTATTGGCTGCCAGAAAGCTCAAGGCCCAATCAGTGATAATTGCACAGGACATCATGGCATGTATACATTTTTAAGTTTTAAATTTACCTATGACTTTATTATATTTTCTACTCTAGTTTTTCATTTATTTTTCCTTTAGCTTTCATCTTCTCATTTACTTTTTGATATTATTGTCTTTCAATAATATAAATACCTTTTCAAAAGATTACCTATCCATCAAATAAGATCTAGAAATTTTATCTAACAGTATGCATTTGAAACACACCAAACTCCTTTTTTTTCTCACACTTTAAAAACTTTATTTATATAAAAAGCTCATTTGTTTTTAAAAGCATTAACAAGACAGAAAGAAAAGAGAAAAGGTATGAAGCAGAACACAGGCCCCTTAGTAGTGTTCGGTGGGAAGGCAGGATTTTTGGTTCTCTGGAATTGAATGTTTAGTGTTTTTATAAACGAAAGAGAAAAAAAAAAGTTAAAGGTCCCCAAAAGCCCATGGCTGTTCTATTGCCCACACCCCACCGAGAAAAAAGAGCACCAGGAAAAGAGCAGAAGAGGACAAAAGAACCCAAGAGTGGAGCCAGGTCTGGATGGGGCAATTTCCCCTGTGCAGGAAACACACCAAACTCTTTAGAGCAATCCCTGGTGTTCTCGACACATCAGAATTTAATATTTTGTTCTAGAGGAACTTGGTTTTCTGCTATATATTGGTAATCTCAAACTTTAATATGTGTGAGAATCACTTGGGCTGCTGATGGAGTCGGTAGGTCAGAATGAGGCCCAGGAATCTGTATGTCAGGCCCCCAAGTGAAGAGATTCTGATGCAGGTGGTTCACAGACAAGCCCTGAGAAGCAGTACTGATGTCTGTGTCTTAGTATCCTGCAGATATAACAGGCTGAAATAACCCCACACACTACTCTAGACTAATCATTCCTTCATAAATAAAAAATACCTGAAATGGTGGTATAAATGTAAATTCCCAACCCCTGGACAATTATTTCAGGAATGTCAATCCCCCTTTAACTATTTACCTTTAACTTTTCTTAGGGCTTCTTTCTACTGAAGCACTAAGTGCATCAACTCCACTCAAAGGCTATGTGGGGTACAATAACATTATTTAAAGAAAGACTTGTATGTGAACCTTGAAACGGGCATCACATCTTCCTCATGTCTTTACAACCTAATGCCAGGAAAGACATTCAAAATGTGTATCAACCAGCACAGTAGTATCTGAATGGCCTCTGGCTGCAGCATTATAGCAGGGAACTAGAGCCCCTTGCCAAACCATGAGTTATCCTTTTAAATTGCTGGATTGGGAGAGGTCCAGGAGTCTGCTGGGGAAGCAACCAGGGTGACCAAGGTAATAGAGGGCTTAGCGGGTGACTAGTTATCAACTGATAGAGAAGTATTTTAATACTTTAATTGCCAGTATGGCCATACTTGTACATAGCAACTGAAAAGCAGGCCTGCCTAAGACATGCTGTAAATGCCCTTCACATTTTAACTGAAATGGGAAATGGGCAGTGGGCCACCACAGCCAACCCCTCAGGCACCATACCAACCCTGGCTGAGCCAGGCCACTGGAGCGAAGCCTTCAGGAGCCCTGGGGAGGAGCTCCCCTTCCTGCCAGCAAGTCCTCTCTGGGTAAAGACAGTTGATTTTTCTCACCTGGTACACATCTAGTACATGGTAGGTGCTCGTTGTTGCAACAATGAATAAACTGGCCTGCAGTCCCTGAACTGCTCATTAGTGTTCTTAAGTTAGGCCAAACCTGGGGCTGGACCTCTGTCACTTTCCTCCAGCTTCTGCCCATGTATTGTCATACCTGTACCTTATCCCGTCCTGTCCCTCCCTTGACCAAAATGTGAAAATAGATCTGTAACCTTTTCCTTTGAGCAGATTTTGTAATCAAGGTACTGAACTAACAATGAATACTAGGGTCTCCACCTGAAAGTTTGTAAGTTACCTAGAGTCATGTACTTGAACAGGCTACAGGTTAGTATCCTTCATCTGTGACATCTGGCCCTGCATTAAATTCTTGAGGGACAGCTCAGATGTCCCTCTTGGCAGCACAGTAAGTGCAAACTTTAGAAAAAAGGAAGAAATCAGAGAAGGAGAACAGCCTGCTTCACTTGTTCAACTATTTGAGCACCTACCAACTCAGGGAATTATGCTGGGCACCAGGGCTAGTCCAGTGGTGAGACAGACACCCCTGCTGAAAGCTGCAGTCATGTGGGGGAGTCAGACATTCAACAACTAACCACACAATCATTATTTAATTACAGTGAAGACTGCTATGAAAAAGATCAGGGTGTCATGGACAGTGTGTGGGTGGCAAGGCAAGGCTGGTCAGGCAAAGCTTCCCTTGGGAAGTAAGCTATGGGTTCTTCTTCACCCATTCATCACTGCTCTAGAGAGCTCAGCATCTCTTCTGAGAACCTCCCAGGGATCCCAGCTAATGGCCATGAAACACCAACCTAGATTTTCTTATTATTTTTTTTTCATTCCCTTGCCAACTTTTTTTTTTCTTTTTACTAATATAATTACTTTTAAAAGACAACAAGCCACTATAAAAACCTGTAAATCTTTTTGATGTTCCTCCTTCAAAATCTGAATTTCAATTTTGTGTCTGTCATTTGCTTCTTCAAGTGCTTTCTCCACTGCTTGTTTTTGACGTTCATTAGCCTTTGAAAGAAAGAGTCCATTTATCTATTAATGTAGCAGAATAAGCACAGGGCAACTTGGCTTATTCGGGATGTTAGTAAATCAGGTTTTCAAATTTACTGAAAATTAGCAACCACCATGGAGTCCCTAATTTCTTGCCCCATTCCCATCTCAAACCTCCCATATCAAACTGTCTGCCTTAGCCAGAGACGCTCTAACGCATCCCAATCCAGGGCTAGCCTTGCTGTTTCTGGAATCGCCAAAGGCAAGGCAGCTTTACTATACGTAGGCTGCTGGGTTGCCTTTTCTCTTTGGCACTTTATTTCTTGCTTGATTGACTCTCAAAGTAACATATGTGCATTGTGGAAAATCTGGAAAACACAGTGAAGTGAAAAGATGTACAAAGCTAGAAGGAGCGGAGTAAAGAGGCAGAGTACCATCCAGGTCCCCCGCATTAGGTCCTCAGAAAGAACTTCAACTCTATTTGAAAAGAATACACAGAACACTAGACCAACTTACATTCAAATTGTAGACTATTTACAAAAGCATCACCTTGTATAATTGATGTATAATTGATGGTTCACAAACAGTTTGGGCCGGGCGCGGTGGCTCAAGCCTGTAATCCCAGCACTTTGGGAGGCCGAGACGGGCGGATCACGAGGTCAGGAGATCGAGACCATCCTGGCTAACACAGTGAAACCCCGTCTCTACTAAAAAAATACAAAAAACTAGCCGGGCGAGGTGGCGGCGCCTGTAGTCCCAGCTACTCGGGAGGCTGAGGCAGGAGAATGGCGTAAACCCAGGAGGCGGAGCTTGCAGTGAGCTGAGATCGGGCCACTGCACTCCAGCCTGGGCGACAGAGCCAGACTCCGTCTCAAAAAAAAAAAAAAAAAAAAAAACAGTTTGAATTTTACCACTACTAAAAATAGATGACTACAAAGATTTTGAGATAAATCAAAATCTGGGGTATACAGAACTGGAGCATTCATACAGAACTGGAGTATTATGTATGTTCAAAACATTTTCATAACAAGCTTTTGCTGGCATTAATACTGAACAATGCTAATACTATTTGCTATAATGTCTATTTTATAAAGAAACTGAGAAACATTATTCTAAGCACAGTGGCTTGTTCTGCTCTCAAGGAGCTGTAATTCTCTTTAGGAAGTTATTGATGTCATTCTATGATTGGAAGAAGTGGGGCTACAGGATTGAGGCTTTGCTTCAGTTTGATGCCTTGGATCCCACTATCAGCCCTGATATTTAAATTGCCCTTATAGCGCTCAGCAGTCGTATGGACAAGGTATTAAGGATTTTGGAGAGAGGGGAGGAAAAGGGGAGTAGGCCATAGAGAAGCATTTGAAGAAACAGGAGTGTTATCCACAAATGGATAGTCTATATACTAAATGTTAGGCCATAAGAAACAACTATCAACAAGGAGTCTTCTTATTTTTTTTTCTTTTTAGTTCTGGTTTCAATCAAATGAAAATAAAGGGAGCAGGAGTCCTCCATACAGAGAGGGCAGCTGAGAAGGAAGGAAGCTCCTGATGATGCCAACTTCTTACTAAGCATCTACTGTATGCCAGGCATATTATTTCATTGAACCCTCCCAACTATCCCACAGAATGGGTACTATTATTACTCTTTTACAATGAAGAAACCAAGACTACAGAGGTTGTAGAACTTGCCCAAGGTCCCACAGCTAGCCAGGATTCAGTCAGTTCTGACTACTACACTATACAATTGTTTCAGACAAATCCAAAATGTGAAAGAATTGTAAAGATGGACTTTGGGTTGACGTGTAACTTCTTTTACCTGAGCCCATACTTCAGCTTCTGCTTTTGCAATGCGTTCTCTGAGTATATCTTCTTGAAACTTCTCTTCTTTTTTCAGAATATTTGCCCCAATATCTGTGTATTTGAAAAGCAATGGTCACAAACTTCCACCGATTGCTTCCTGGTTTTCCTTTCCACCATTATGTAGTTATTTATGAGGGCTACTTAGGAGATACATCCTTTTAGGAGATGTCAGTATATATATTTCAAAGATACCCATTGAAAGAGTAAGTTTTTCTCTAATTAGGAGGGAATTCACAACACTGTCAGACCTGGATAGAGTTGGTCATCCCCCTCATCACAACAAGTCCACAACCAGCAGACAACTGGGGAGGTGAAATAAATGCCCTGAAGAAAGGGACACATTTTGTACACTCAAAGTAGAAAGATGAGTGAATATTCAAGAGGTCTTAGCACATTATACAGCTCTCTCTCTCTCCCTGTTCCTATTTGGGTGCTAGTGCTAGCATCAGGAGAGGCGAAGTGGAATGCCTTCAACACATTACATGCCTTTCTTTAGTTTGTGGTTCTTTGTGGGTTTAACTGCTTCAGTATGGAGTGAGCTAAGGGGTAGAAGTTTACTATTTTTCTGCCAATGATCTAATTTGATTTCCAAATAATAACGTTCTCATAATAATATCCTCTCTACCCAGACAAGGTAATAAAAGTCTAGAGGAGGTTAGAGGACCACGCAATATCAGATAGCCAGGTCTTTCTCCACTGGTATTTTTTTTTTTTTTTTTTTTTTTTTGAGACGGAGTCTTGCTTTGTAGCCCAGGCTGCAGTGCCATTGCAGCTCACTGCAACCTCCGCCTCCCGATTCAAGTGATTCTCTTCTCTTGCCTCAGCCTCCTGAGTAGCTGGGATTACAGGCGCCCACCACCATGCCTGACTAATTTTTGTATTTTTAGTAGAAACGGGCTTTCACCATGTTGGTCAGGCTGGTCTTGAACTCCTAACCTCAAGTGATCTGCCCACCTCAGCCTCCCAAAGTGCTAGGATTACAGGCGTGAGCCACCGTGCCTGGCCTTCCTCTGGGATTTCTATGCTGAAGGTAATAGATTCTTAGAGCTATCTTGATCCACATTCCTCCTTTCCCAGCGGCTGGAGTAAGTCTAGCTGTAGCAGTAAACCATTAAGCCAACTCACTAAAAGGGTAAGCATGGACAGACTGAAAGCCTTGATGCCAGACTTCCCTTGGGTTTCTCTGTTAAAAGAGTCAAGAAATTCCATTTTATGCAGTCTATTCTGAGTTATGTTTCTGTCACTAGCAATTAAAAGTATATGTTTGATGGCAGAGAGTCTCCTACTAGTTCATCAGTAAATCTTAAAAACACAGGCAGCATATATTACAGCAGAGATGGACACATACTGTAAAAGCCCAACATTGTGTAGAAATAATTAGAAAAGATTTTCTAGGACAAAATGTGACTAAGCATGGACCATCAATGTATTAAACTTCGTAAAAATGTGATACAGGTGTAGGCTACTGCTATCCTCTTTTATGTTTAAATCCCATTGGTTTTATTAGTTGTTCTCAACCCTGATTGTACAACAGGATTCCTGCAAAGCTTTTAGTGCACATACTGTAAAAGGAAAAAACTATTAACAAACAACTTGGATGAATCTCAAGGGCATTATGCTGAGCGAAGAAAGCCAATCTCAATGGGTTATATAATGTATGATTCTTTAGATAGCATACTCAGTGATAAAATTATAGTGATAGAGAACAGATTAGTGGTTGTCAGGGGTTCAAGTTTGGGGAGAAGAGAATGACAGCTAAGGGGTAACACGAGGGAGTTCCTTTGTGGTGATGGAACAGCTCCATGTTGTGATTGTGGTGACGGTTACATTAACATACACAAGCGATAAATTTCATAGAACTATATGCCTGGGGGAAAAAAGTATACATAAGGTCTGTACCTGAGTTAATAGTATTGTTTCAATGCCAATGTTCCGGCTTTGACAAGGTGCCAGGATTACATAAGATATCAATGGAAGCTGGATGAAGGGTACAAGGGAACTCTGATATATTTTGCAACTTGTGAGTCTTAAACTATCTTGAAATAAAAAAGGTTATTTAAACGTGAAGGAAAAAATACACATGCTTAGTCCTGACTGTAGAGGTCCTAATTTAGTGGCTCTGTGTTAGATTAGTATTAAATCCAGCGGGTCTGTGTTTGGATATCTGTATTAATGTATTTTTCAAAGTTCTATATCGTGCACTGCCAGGATTCAGAACTATTGTCCTGTGAAATACTCACTAGCTCTTCTATGAACATTTCAACATGCTTTTGAACTTACTTATAAAGAACAGAGAATTTCAACTTTTTTTCTATAAAGGTCACTGAATAGAAAAGATTAATTTCTAACAATAGATTTAACTTATCCACTTACGGTTTGGGTTAGATATTCCATAAGGCACAAGGAAATCAATCATTAAGGTATATCTAAGAATGGAGATACACTGTCCTGGGTATGAAAAGTCACTTTAGAGATTATAATGAATCATTCATACTAAGCATTAACTAAATGCTAAAAAACAATTTTGGTATTGATGTTTTTAGAGGATGATTCCAATTTGATCTCCCCCTACATTTTAGTTTTTTTTTTCCAAACACCTCTCCAGCTTCTTATATTTTCAAATATCAGAAGTGAAATGAAATCACCTTAGTTTACCATTTTAAAGGAAGAGAGGATCAGAGGAGTATTTTGAGAGTCCTCAGGAAAATACTTACAAGGCGCAAGGTCAGATTGAAAACTCTTATGAGAACAAAAGAGAGACGGAAACCTATAGTACAATTTTATTGCTTATGTATTATACATATGTATATACAGTAAAAGTCCTCATGTTATCTATATGTATCTACTTTTATGCCACCAGCTACTATTTAAAGGTTATAGTTTCTTTTACCCATTTATTAGGGTACTTTAAATTTTTTTTTTTTTTTTTTTTTTTTTTTTTTTAAGGCAGAGTCTTGCTCTTCACCCAGGCTGGAGTACAGTGGCGCGATCTCAGCTCACTGCAACCTCCACCTCCTGGGTTCAAGCTATTCTCACCTCAGCCTCCCAAGAAGCTGGGATTACAGGCACATGCCACCATGCCTGCCTAAATTCTTTTAGTAGAGACGGGGTTTCGCCATGTTGGCCAGGCTGGTCTTGAACTCTTGGCCTCAAGCGATATGCCCACTTTGGCCACCCAAAGTGCTGGGATTACAGGTGTAAGCCACCGTGCTCATCCAATTACAGTATTATTTAGAGATAATATTTCCTCTCCTACACATACTGAAAGGTACCCAAGTATGGCCAAGGGCAAAATGAACTCACATTTACTATTATGTGCTAGGATTTATAATAGATACGAATACTTCATTAAGGTCTCATAACAATCTGTAAGATAGGTATTAGTATCTTTATTTCCACATAAGGAAACAGATTGAGAGGCTAAATACCCTGCCCAATACACACAACTAAAAGTGGAGAAGCTGTATTCCAACCCATATTCTTTTCAAACATCCCTGTACAGACAAGCAACTCTGAAGAGAAAAAAGCTGATAAAAGTCTGTGTACCAGAAAGAATGACACATAACGCTATGAAGTGTTACAACAAAGGAAAACAATAAAGTCACTTACCTAGTATGTCTTTGTGAGTGTAAAAGCGTGTCTTCAGTGGCTTGTATTCATGGATCCGTTTGAAGGTTTTTCCAAAAGGGGCTGGTGGGATTATTTTATTACAAACAGCACAGCAAACAAAGCTGTTGTAATCTGAATTTCTGATCATAGTGAAATTTCAGATGTCTTCTCCTATTTACAGTTAAAATAATCTTAGAATCAGAAAAAGTTGTTTCAAGAAAAGCTGACAGTTTAAGAAAGCTGGAAGAGGTTCAGGGTTTTAGGATGTTAGAGGCTGGTAAGGATTAAATGGTTCACATGATTAGGTAGTGGTTATGTGTCTAACATTAAAGAATGGTACTAACAGCCCCTGCCATAGAAGGTATGGGCACCAGATTTGGGAAGATTTAAGCAGTTGCTCCTTCCCAAACTCTAGCATTAAGTTGTTAACTTACTTAGCAACTGTTGCTAGGTAAGACAAGCTTTGCTCATAAAAGCAACTTCAAATAATGACAAAAGGGAGCATGATACAGCCATTCATTTTCCTGATACTTTCTATATTAGTTTCTTATTGCTGCTGTCTTACTCTGTTTTCTGTTGCTTATAATAGAATACCTGAAACTGGATAGCTTATAAAGAAAAGGAAATTATTTCTTACAGTTTATGGAGGCTGAGAAGTCCAAGGTGGAGGAGCTGCATCAGGTAAGAATCTTCTTGATGGTGGGAACTCGCTGAAGAGTCCTGAGGTGGTACAGGGTATGACATGGCCAGGGGCTGAGCTCACATGCTAGCTCAAGCCTCTCTTCCTCTTCTTATAAAGCCACCAGTTCTCCTCCCATGATAATCCATTAATCCTTTAACCCATGAATGAATTCACTCACCTCTTAAAGGCCCCACTTCTCAATACTACCACATTGGGGATTAAAGTTCAACGTGAGTTTTGCAGGGGACAAATATTCAAACCATAGCACCACTGTGACAAACTAACACGAACTTCATAGCTTAAATGTAACACAAATTTATGTGCTTGCATTTCTGGAGATCAGAAGTCTAAAATGAGTCTTAGGGGCTAAGATCAAGTTGTTAGAAGGGCTGGTTCCTTCTGGAGGCTTCAGAGGAGAATCTGTTTCCTTACCTTTTCCAGCTTCTAAAGACCATCCATATTCCTTGGGGTCATGGCCTCGCATCACATAGCCTTTCCCCCCAGTGCTTCCATAGTGACATTGTCTCTTCCTCCGATCTTCTGCCCTGCTTTAAAGACTGTGGTGATTATACCAGCCTCATCTAGATAATCCAGGATAACCTCCCCATCTCAAAATCCTAAACTTACCCATATCTGTAAAGTCCCTTTTGCCATATAAAGTAACATATTTACAGGTTCCAGAGATTACGATCTGGACATTTTTTGCAGGAAAGGAAAGCATTAGTCAGACTACCACACTTTGTTTTAAAATGGTTTTTAAAGAATTAATTTCTTTTAAGGCCAGCAATGGAGGTAGCTTAATTTCTTTAAGGTTTTTAATAAACGTGATGTTTTGGTGCCATGGTAATAAAACAGGGAAATATCATGGTATCTTGAAGAAGAAATTACTTTCATTAAGTCAGCATTCAAAATTACTAAGCCTGGTTTTAACAATCACGTGGTTAACTAATTTGTTCCTCTAATTTTAGATAAACAGCCGTAGAAATTCTGCCTATCACAAAAATCTGTGCAACTGATTACACCAAGTAACTGAATTTTTAAAAATTGCCTGACAATGTCACATGCTGCAGCTACTTGGCAGAACTATTTTATAATAAGTGAATGCCATCAGTGAAATTAATTTCAACAATAGGACTCCCATAGGGCCCTGAGCTAAGTGTAGCACAAGTTACTCTATAATTTCTATTGACACATACAGCCTGATAACTGGCTGAGGACCTTAAGTACATATCAAATTGTGCCAGATCTGACTTCAAGAAAAGGGTTACCTGAGACTTGGAGAGGAATTAAAAACAAAGAGATGAATTGGTACTAAGAATGGGGATTACTGCATCCACACAGTTAATTATCTGGATTGGGAACTGAGGCTAGTTGTGCCAATGACTTTCCTATCTGTTACTAGAAATTCTTGCCCAGATGAGAGGATAACTAACTGGCCTTGATTTGCCTGGGACTGTCCCTGTTTTAAACTGAAAGTCCTGAAGAACTTCCTTAGTGTCTGGCAAATTGGAAGAGTTGCGCCCCTATGGAAGATAAGGCTGTAAAACCAATAAATAATTTCAGTGTTTGCCTTAGGAAATCCTTGAAAACCAATTTATCAATTGGACAGCTTGCTGATCTAGGCAAAGAGCTCTTCCATCAGAAGATTAGATTACTCCCCTGGGCAAAGAGCTCACTTAACATTTATTGAACAATAGTTTACTAATCAAGACTTGCTTCAAGATCTAATCTGTTATGTCAGGTGCCTTGCCCATTCTCAACCAGATTCGTGCATTGAAAGACCCTTCTTTAATCACCTGAACTCAGACTTCAAAACACTTTAACATCTTCCCCTAACCATCCCCTTCTTAAATACAGCTAACTTTGTAAAAGTGGTATTTCCCCTTAGTGCAGTAGATTCAATAAGCTTAGTTTTGTTTGATCATCAGGTTGTTCTGATGGTCTTTTGAGGGAGTTGGCAGTTAACAGTCCTTTACATAATTGTTTTAAAGTACAGGAGTGTTTCTCTACTTAAGATCTAAACTTATTTTTAAGGGCTAATGTGGCTGCTTTATTATTATGTGGACATTTACACATAGGAGGTGGTATAGTATGGTGGAAAGATCCCTAGACTTTAGAGCAAGAAGATACAGGTTCTAGTCCTGAATCACCATGATCTTTGGTAAGTCTCTTAGCCATTCTCAGCCTACTGTCTTAACCATAAACTGACACGACGGGATCAGGTGAAGTTCAACGTTCAGAATCTTCGGACTATTTGAAAGGTATTTTATTTTTGATGGTTATACCCTCATTCAAAAGAGAAAGGATGAAAACATCAACACATAGCCAGGCAGCCGTTGACATCAGCACACACAAAAACTGTCCTACAACTTGTAGCTATTCTGTAAAAAGTATCGTAGTCAGGTACTTGTTCCTAAAATTCAGTATGATTCCTTCCTCACACTACTTTTCACAGCTTTGTGCTTGACTGACTCTACTTACTTTGGTTGATTCACACAGATCTTACATGAGTTAAGTCTGCACTTTGTACAGTTTCTGTTGCCCTCCTGCACTGCAATCTCTTGACAGTTCACACAACTAGTATCTCCTCTGCCACCAAACATCAACTTATTCTGTTAAATAGTAAATAATTCTAAAAGATGGCAATGTGTCACTAAATGCATAAGTTAAAAACAGAAGAACCCTACTTTTGTGACAGCCAACATACACAGGGAAACCAAAAACAAAAGACAGTCTTTAAAAGGGATTTTGTATCACTGAAGTGCATTTTAAACTATATGAAGTACATTATACAGAGAGGCATAGCAAATAAATATTTGGGGCTCAGTAGTAAAGGTTTTATTTATTTACATGTAAATTCAATTAGCTAAGTTCTTTAATATCTACAAATCACACATAATTACATATTCATGTACCTTACAAAACGACAATGAAGTATGATAAATTAAAAATAACATTATGATAAACTCTGCCTATGCTGTTATTATTACTTGGTAATATTATAGCAACTGAAGCAAAACTTCAGAGGTGAGATTTACTACTGAGGCCCAATTACAATGATTTGGAGAATTAGGTATATATCTAGAAATGAAACAGGTCCAGAACCCTTGTGATAAAGATGTGAATTCTAAAAGGCAGAATCTGGCCAGACACAGACGCCTAGTCTTGAACTCTGTCCTAGGCCCCTGGGCCAGGTGCCAGGACAACCAAGGCCATTCTGCTGCTCGCCTCCAGTGAGTGCTGACCGTGGGGCTCGGCTTTGTTTACACTCACTTTTACCCCCATTTCTGTCCCCACTTCCATAAAAGACACTTCAAAATGCTGATGCTTCAGAGAATAAGAAACATTCTGAAAAGAAAAAAACCAAAAAGGCCTGCTGGCATATAAACTTCAAAAGAAAAAAAAAGTATGTAAGGTAAACCTGGTACAATAAGGAGACCTTATCTATTTCTTATCTATTGAGTAGTTGTAGTTTTTAAATAACTATAAGAACACTTGGTCTTATGTTTACAACATTACTGTAACATTAATTTACAAAAACTAAAATAGATAACATTTAGTTGTACTCAAAATCATCATACCTCAGTAAAACATACTTTCTTTTTTAAAGAAAAACTCCAATTACTCTGGGATATTCTTATTTAATCTTTATTTTAGTAGCTGAGTGGAAGGATCTTTTCCATTAAAATAAAATTCTGCCCCAAAAATAGCTAAAATGGAAACTGAAATATATGAACCATTTGTGACACTATAAGAACTACTTGTCAGAGCCAACTCAGTTTCTCATATCTCATATTTTTAATATTGACTTCAGGCTTTAAATTTTCTATTTATCTTTCTTTAAAAATATAGGTTCTATGCCAGGGAGAACATGAACATTTCCTTTGCAAGTAGCAAAACACAACTAAACTTTCACGACAGCTGCACCAGCATAATTCATCTTAAAATATTTAAAACATCATGCAAATTTAACAGCATGGGTACTTTTATTATACAGAATTTAATAATTAACAAAGACAACTTCCATTCTCATGGCACTTTTATAAGAGGCAAGGAAAGAAAAATATCATGAAGCTCGCTCTGTGGAAAAAGAATGAGAACAGCTGTGAAAGAACAAAATTTATGACAGTTGTCTGGTTGCAACTGCTATCTTCTGTCTTCATTAGCATGTTCTAGAACAAGAAATATGATACTGTACACTCACAAGGTCTTTCATTTGAAGATTTCAGAACGCTTAATAAACGTCCATCTGCAGTAACCAGCACTACTAATCCCATTTGGATGTTTTCCGCCTCATATAACTGTGCCCCTCACTATCAATAGCTTCATAGAGGTCCTTTTTATTCTCTTGTGTTGCATGCAGATAACCAATATATGCCACGCAAAGTGAAAGAGTTATCAATCCGAAAGCCATTACAGGTTTGTTCTGTCAAAGAAAAAAAAAAGTATAAAGCTTTAGTAAGACTACCAATTTGAGGAGACCCAAATATCAGTTGCATTTTCCTCCTGACATGCCACATCTTTATTACAACACTAGCATTACCATGGCAATATTTCAACTATAATCATTTATTCAGTTCCTTATTCAATTAGCTAAACTACTGATTATCCAGAGATTATAGAAGACTCTTGCTTCTCCTCTCCAGTCTTTCTCCCATCTACACCCTGGACATCTCAGACCTCTACCCTCAGGAAGGTGACAGCTGGGAAAGGAGTGGGGCAGGAAAACTGGTCTGGTACCCAGAGTTTTCAATGTTATCTGTGTGAAGTGGAGGAGCTGCTTAACTTCCTGGGTCCGGGGCCCAAGTCTCTGCATTTGCAAACCTCAAATTAGTTCATTTTATTAGGAAGTGAAGAATGAAGTACACACGCTATTCTTCTTGCCCAAGTCATGAATAACTGGCAAAAATCCTTTTATATATTAGTCACAGAAATGATGATGATGTATACACTCTTCGCTGGGAACCTACTCCACAACCTCAAGAAATTTAGTGATTGGAACAGCTATTATGCTGTTAACCTTGATTTACTCTTGGACAATCCAAGACCCTAAGAGGCAAAGTTATGTTTTCAGCTACACACACACACACACACACACACACACACACACACACAGAAAAGCTGTGTTGTTGTTGTTGATGTTAAGAGACAGGATCTCACTCTGCTGCCCAGGCTGGAGTGCAGTGGTGCAAACATAGCTCACTGCAGTCTCAAACTCCTGGGCTCAAGTGATTTTCCTGCCTCAACCTCCCAAGTAGCTGGGACTACAGGTGTGCACCACCATGCCTGGCTAATTTTTTTGTATTTTTAATAAATACGGGGTTTCACCATATTGGCCAGCTGGTTTCAAACTCCTGACTTCAAGTGATCTGCCCACCTCGGCCTCCCAAACTGCTGGGATTAACAAGCGTGAGCCACTGTGGCCAGCCTAATTTTAAATTTTTTTGTAGAGATAGAGTCTCGGTATGTTGAACTCCTGGACTCAAGAGATCCCTCTACCTCAGCCTCCCAAAGTATTGGGATTGCAGACATTAGTCATGATGTTCAGCCTCCACCCCCCCCCCCCCCAAAAAAAAGCTTTTAAATACAGGAAAGATGTTCACAACTCCAGAAAAGTATTTTATCTATTAACTTTGTTATTCCTGAAACTGTACCTTAGACCATTTTCTTTGCATGTTCACACTCAACGAATTGGCCTTTCTTAGGTCAATGTAAATGCGCAGTAGTGATACAAATAATAGTTTCTGCTTCTGTCACCATACCTGCTGTACCACTACTGAGAAATAAAAGAAACTCTTTAACTGAGGAATGTGAGCCCCCTTTAAATTATCAGGCCCAGAGAGGCACTGGAACAAGCTAGTAGTCACGTCTTGAGCTAAGTAATAATTTTGAAGCCCTTACTATGTGGGCTCTGGACTGACACCACCAATAGCTATAAATTAACCTTACAATGCCATCCACTAGACATTATAACTCATACTCTGTAATTCAACAATGTATAGCCAATTACTAATCAATGTCATTTCTGCAAACCAATGAAAATTACTGAAAAGCAACTTTTGTACTTGCCCCCTCTCCTGATTCACCTTTTTTCTGAAAAATTCCAGCCTCTCCTTTGTTCTCCAGAGTGCTTCGTAAGGTTACTGTGAAGTGTTTCCCAGGTTGCAGTCCTCAACCTTGGCCCAAATAAACTCCCTACAGATATTAATTTGCCTCAGTTTCTTCCTTTAGGTGACATTTCTATTTCAAAATAAGGGTCAAATTTTTTCACTTAGAAGAACACCTAAGAAAGGACACGGACTCAGAGCAGTTTAAATTTACAATTCTTGAAATGCTTTTAGCAATTAAAAGAACACATTAGTTCAAAGCTTTTAAAATATTTTACCTTGATTTAATGATCTGATTAAGTTGACCTATTTAACAGTTTACACTGGTAACTGCGTTCCTAAAATTCTAATCAGATTCAACACACTTAAATATTTATCATATTTTATTTTAACTTGATTTTACATTTATTTTAAAATAGAATCTACATTTATTTAAAAATAAACTCAGCCAGGCATGGTGGCTCATGCCTGTAATCCCAACAATTTGGGAGGCTGAGGTGGGAGAATAGCTTAAGGCCAGGAGTTCAAAACCAGCTTGGGCAATATACTGAAACACCATCTCTACAAAAAATTTTAAAAAGGAGCCAGGCATGAAGGTGTGCACCTGTAGTCCCAGCCACCCAGGAGGCTGAGGTGTGAGGATCCCTTGAGCCCAGGGGTTTGAAGCTGCAGTGAGCTATGATTGTACCACTGCACTACAGCCTGGGTGACAGAACCTCTAATGAATAAATGAATAAATGAATTTCATCAAATCAAATGTTTTGGAATTTTTCACAAAGTATCTGTAATATTGCTTAGATAAAAATATTACCTACAGGCTAGAATTGCAGTATGTAAGAAAGGTCAGATTTTCATTTTGGTTTCCTTGCTTAAATGGAAGGTCTTATTTACCTAATAGTACTTGATCAAACAACAAAAGTTGTCTTCAAATTAATGCAATGATTAAAATAGTACTTTAGATAGTTTGAGAAGCCAATCCATTAAAGTGCAAACATTTTCCATTATAACTCTCAAATGCCCTTAAAATATTTACTTTTATATGTGTATTTATATGTGAAACAGCATTTACAATCGTCCTTCCTCCTGCTTTTATTCACAGGGAGGTCTTGTCAACATCAAATTTCCATGCTAAAATCAATTACAAGAAAATCAGAACTTCCTGACAGTCTGGTTAGATTAAAAATAAAGTCTTATCCTGGATATATTTCTTACAGGTTTAATGAAGAGCTCTGGATTCACAGCACGAAATAAGGTTGTTGTGCGCACCCGTCTGAGCCCCGGGCTTTGAAAGTCTTTCTCTTTGGGTGGTTCCTTTTTGAATGTTGGAGGCTCAGGTGCTGAAGACATCTTCATCAATGATGATTTATTATCTAAAAACAAAATAATATATTTTTTCCCTTCATAATTGTGCTTCTCTGATAAATTTCTTTAAAAAGTCATTCTTAAATTCTTTCTTTGAATTCCAACCCAGATACATACCAAAGGTGATTGTCAGTTATCTTATTACTTTGTATTATGCACTTTGTAAATGGTGTTTTAAGTTTAATTTGTTAATTTCATTCATTATTTTAATTTTCACCTCAAAATAAAAGCTGTGGGCAAAGGTTGTTTTCCTACTTTTACAGAAGACAGGAGAATTGTTTGTTGGTCTGAGTCACGTTGTATCACATGAAACCAGGACTGAGAGTAGGTGAGGCCAGTAGGTTATCTGTTCCTTTATTTCCTTGTTTTCACTCCTCCTCACCTTTCAACAGCCCCTCCAGAACCCCAACCTGAGGGAAGGATCAGCATTCCTTTGCTCATTATCTTCTCCTACAGATTCACTCCTGGCCAGTTTCCTCCACTGCTCCTCTGTCTTCCTCCACGACCACCCACGAACTCATTTTCCCAAGCAGTAAGGATAAGGAGCTGTTTGTACTCACTCCTCCTTTGCCAATCAGCAACTTTCTGGGTAGGACATGCCCTGCTATCTCCTTAATCTGAATATCCTTTTTTATCTTAGCTACTCTAAATCTATCCTATTAAATCCAAGTGTGTCTTTTGTCTTCTTGTTTTCCTAGCTGAAATGTCAGCACTTTGGGAATATTTTTCTCTTCTAGGTATTATTAGGCAAAAGCTTAGTTTATCATCTCTGCCATCTAATGCTGGGATGGGAGGTGAGGGTTGAAAGAGGGGAGGTAGAGAAAGAAAGCTTCCAAAGATAGACATAAATGACAATATAGTAAAATTATTTGGGGGAAATGCTGCAATCACTGTACAGTAAATGTTATTGGGGCTTTGTTTGTACAAGTTTTTTTTTTTTTTTGAGACAGAGTCTTACTTGATTGCCTAGACTGGAATGCATGTGCAGTGGTATGATCATACCTTACTGCAGTGTGCAGCCTCAAACACCTGGGCTCAAGTGATCCTCCCACCTCAGCCTCCCAGGTAGCTAGGACTACAGGCATGCACCACCACACCTGGCTTTTTTTTTTTTTTGGTAGGTCTCACTATGTTGCCCAGGCTGGTCTCAAACTCCTGGCCACAAAGCAATCCTGCTTCTGCCTCCCAAAGTGCTGGGATCACATGCATGAGCCACCACACCTGGCCAGCATAAGTATTCATTAAGCTTACTATTTTATAGACTTTATAAAATCAATATTTTCACAACTTCATAGTTAAGGAGAAAACTAGGAACTTGGCTTTTCAAAATACATTGTATCACAGTAGACACTGAATGTTCATCTATACCACTTGATCAGGTACGCACCTCAAGAGGAACATCTGCTTGAAGAGAAAGGAATGTTCTAAGCACTTTCTACACTTGCAAAGGCTTCAGAAATGTTCACTGTTGCCGGTTCAATCACTTATTCCTCATGCACGTCATGATTATCTCATTGTTGCCTTCTTCATCGTTATCACTGACTTTCTGGTTCAATTTTTACATCAGTTAGCACTCCTGTAGCAACTTCAGGATTTGGTAACTTGGGAAATAAACTGCTATCTGTAGCCACACAGTCTTCAAAATCAAACTGGTTTGAGACATCAATGACAGTAGTAGTTGAGTGCTAGATTGGTTCAAACACCACATTTGGTTGCAGCCTTCTTACAGGAGGACCTCAGGGGATCCCACAGGAATCATGCCTGTGTTTTGCTAACATTTCATGATTACAGATAACTTTATAGACCACCAAGTCTCTGCAATCATGTCAATGGCTTATTCATGTTGCTTTTCTCCATTTTCTCTTCATTCTCTACATTTAGAAACTGCTTTCAGAAGTGAGCTTTCTCTGTGCCAGTTACACCCTGATCCAATGGCTGCAGAATGGCTGTGTAGTTCAATGGGAAAAGCTCAACTCCTACATGATCCAAGTGTGGGAGTATGTTGTGGGCAGAGCAATCGTCTATCAGCAAGAGGATACTGTGGATTGCTCCTTGCATTCCCTTGTCAATCTTTATCAGTCATTCAGTAACACATTTCTCATTATTCAGGCATGTGTATTAGCTTGGTAATCACGGGGGGGGGGAACATTTCTGAAGTACTGATAGTTAGCTGACTTGCCAAAGACAATTGTTCCAGAATGCATTAGAGTAGAATACACCAATCATCAATCTGTTTATTTCCTTTGCAAAGTCTACCTTTGGCATGAAGCATATGAGAAGGTAACAAGAACATCTGTTTGATCAGCATTTAAAACACCATTCAGGCTGGGTGGGGTGGCTCACGCCTTAATCCCACTATTTTGGGAGGAAGAGGTAGAAGCACTGCTTGAACCCAGGAGTCTGAGACCAGCCTGGGCAACATAGTTAGACCCTGTATCAAAAACAAACAAAGAAACAAGCCATTGAAGTTGTAACCAGCAATTTTTGTTTTTGTTTTTAAGTTTCTCCTGCACGTAAGTTAATAATTTTCTCTACCAAAACAGTGTTTTCTTCACTACAGGCAACTTGTGAAACAATTCCAGAATATGCCCCAAGTTTGTTGAGGCAGCCCCCACTTGCTTGAAACTCACCATGGCTGACAAGCTCTGGATGTTTGTCCCTTCTAAATCTCAAGCTGAACTGTAATCCCCAGTGTTGAAGGTGGAGACTGGCGGGAGGCATTTGGATCATGGGGGCAGATCCCTCATGAATGTTTTGGTGCCATCCTTGTGGTAATGAACAAGTTCTTACTCTATGAGTTCATGTGAGATCTGGGTATTTAAGAGTGTGACACTTCTTCCCCCTGCCTCTTGCTTCCTGTCTCACCATGTGACATGCCTGCTCCCACTTAATCTTCCACCACAACTGAAAGCTTCCTGAAGCCCTCACCAGGGGCAGATGCTGGCACCATGCTTCCTGTACAGTCTGCTGAACTGTGAGCCAATTAAACGTCTTTTCTTTATGAATTACACAGCATCAGGAATTTCTTTATAGTGATGGAAGAAGAGACTAACGCAATGCCCAAGGTTGACAAAAATCCAAAGCTTTCTATAGCACAGTTACATGCCCATTTCTTGCATGAACCCGATACCATGCAGAAATAGTGATAAAAGGGGCCTCACATTCACTTCTGCTTTAGTCCCAGAATCCCTTTATAAATTTTCTCTTCAATCTTGGCTCAATCTTTCAAAAATGTGAACAATGTTGGGGTCGTAGTGTTAAATTCCTTTGCTATTTCTCCTTTATTGTGGCAGCAATCTACTGCTTCCATTACCGTCATTTTTTTCTTCTAATGAGAACTGCTAGTGTTTCATTTTTCTTCTCTTAGCCATGATGGTGTTTATAAAGGTATTTAGAATTTAAGTAACAAATGTTGGCCACCAGGTGCCTATACCAGGTGTCAGTGATGTTTCTCCCTGTGCTAAAAACTTGTTTGAGTATAAACGTGGGTACTATAGTTTGGATATTTGTCTCCCAAACCTCACGTGGAAATCTGATCTCCAATGTTGGAGGTGAGGCCTAGTGGGAGGTGTTTCGGTCATGGGGGTGGATCCCTCATGAACAGATTAATACCCTCCCTGGGGGAGGGTGGGGAGCAAGTGAGTTCTCACTCTATTAGTCCCCTGGAGAGCTGGTTGTTAAAAACAGCCTAGCACCTCCCCTCTCTTTCTTGCTTCCTCTCTTACCATGTGATCTGGCATGCCAGATCACCACCACCTTCCACCATGGGTGGAGGCAACCTGAGCCCCTCAGAACAGATGCTGACACCATGCTTCCTGTACAGCCTGCAGAACCATGAACCAAATAAACTTCTCTTCTTCATAAATTGCCCAGCCTCAGTATTCCTTTATAGCAACACAAATGGACTAAAATAGGGAAAGAAAATGCAAAATGAAGCAGTCATTAAAGTGGAAGGAATATTCTAGTCTGTCAACAGACAAACCTGTAAGAAACATTCGGCAGAAAATAGTTAACCCACGGCCATGTTATCAGAACTGAATCTCAGCCTCAGAGTGTGCCACTACATGAAGCTGAGGCATTAGAGAAAAATACTATGAAGGCCGGAAAAAGCAAGTTCACAAAGGTAAAAGTCATTCTAAACAGAAACGGATATAAACAGAATTTTCCCATTTATTATTGGAAAACAGCTGCGTGTATTTAAAACAAAGATAGCCTGTGGAAAACAGATTAAAGTTGTTCATTGGGAAGGAAAGGTAATGGAAAAGATGGGTATAGAAGTTCATATCGCAGAGCACAGAAGGGTCCTCAGAGCACAGTTTATTTACATATACTTTGTGTGGATGATAATGTGCCAGGAATTGAGGATGATGAACTACTCCATACCTGATGTCCAAAATTAAATAAAATTGTTATATATAATTCTATATTAATTATAATATATGTAATTTATTAACATAATTATATATTAAATAATAATTTATTATAATATATAATTTACATTATATATTATTATTACTCTACTCCTGGTGTATATAAAATTATACACTGTATATAATTTTGGACTTCAGGTGTGGAGTGAGTTAATCATCCCCTCAGGGGGGGCATTAATCTATCTACAAGGGATCTGCTGTCATTTATTTTTTTTATATATATATATATTTTATATATATATATGGGGGAGAGGAGAGGGGGAGAAAGAGAGAGACTAGTTACAGCTAACAAAAATGTCACTATTTTAAAATTAAACAGATGCAGTGATGCTGAGTGTTATGAAATTCAACCTCTATGAAATATGTCTGTAAAAAACTATATAGCTAATTGTGATGACTTAATTTTAGTTGTAAGATTGCTTGATCTCCTTTTTTCCTTAGCAGAACCTATATTTCCTTTACAATGAATCAATAAAATAATCAGGGTAGTATTGGTTATATTGCAACTCCCAGACACCCACATTTACCTTAATAATTCACTGTTTATGTTAAACTCTTTGCTAGAAATGACAAAGAATATTTTGACTGGAAACTCACATGTATATTTTAAAAGATTTAATATACCCCAATTTCCACTGTTATTGACGCTTTCTGGAAAGTATGAGAGTAACATTTTCTATTATTTATCATTCTTTTATTAGAAGTGGGATAAAACAGCTCAGTTTTATTGCTGCTTCTCCTTTATGAGCCACAGTCACTGATGATACAACAGTTCTCCCAAAATTGCATGAACTTATTCACACCATCTATCAAACTAAGACTTTTCAACAACCATCTATACTTTGTTAAAAAAAAATTCAGATTACTGAGACCAGAAAGGGTCTCAGCAGCCAATAATTTGTTATATATAACTATTTTAACAACGACAACAACAACAACCTTTTCTACACAGGAGAAAATTCTTCTGTATTTTTTCACATGCCAGCCCACAGAGCTGTACAAGTACGACTGAAGCATAAATTCAAGATGTGCCAGTTGAATAAATAAAACAGGTAGAATGCAAAACCTTAAGTCATTTCTTCACAGATGTGTAAACTGTTTTGGGGAAAACAAATCTGTATTTTAACAAGTAAACTTTTAATCCTGAAGTTTAAGTTGACTAGCTATTTTCTAGTACAAAACTAATACAAGTTCCAATTTTAAAAGCTGCAGAACTAATCATAAGGTCAAAGCATGGCAATAACTTATTCTGACATTACCACTCAGGTGTACTGCACTTAAGACAAAACCAGTTAATGTCTAGCACACTTTCATCAGAACTAGTCTTCCCACTAGTTTCTTCACCTTCTTCCCTTACTCTTTGTTTCCATTACAGCTGTCACTCACTTACTTACACATGATATTGACCAATCTCTCGTTATTATCACTTTGAAGATCTATTTATTTTAAGCTGGATTTAAAAACCTCATTTACTGTGTTAAAATAGTAATCACATAAAACATACAGATTAGCAGGGATGCTGGGAACCTGGCATTACACTGCTCTTGGCTAAGTAATTTTGGGATTAATTTGTGTGAGGCCCTACCTGCAAAATAATTAATCAGGCACCCCTGGCTGTGTAATCTGCTCCACTCTTATTTCTTCTTCATTTTTCCATCACCCACTTCTTGTTCCCTTTTCTATGCATGATCAAGAAACTGCTATTTATCTTTTCTTAAAAAAAAAAAAAAAAAAAAAAAAGAGGAGAGTAGAACATTTCACAGCTGCCTGTATAAAAGGTCTAAACTACGCTGTATTTACTTCATTTGTTTCTCCCTGGTAACATGTTCTTTACCTTTTTCTCCTGTCCATCCTCCTGTGATGGAAGCGTGCAATGGAAAAAGAAGCAAAGATAAAGGACTGCCTATTTACCTAACTCCATGAGAGTCATTTACATCTCAAAGCATAAAAACAGTAAGCCCCTGAAATTAGTAACACACAATGTGAAAGGTTGTACAGATGGTCCTACACCGAGAGTCAGGACTAGTCATTTTTGAATGATTTTCCCTCTTTCAGTAAAAGTCTTGCTCAGGGAGTTATTCCAGAATACATGACTACCTATTAATATATTGTACATGCAAATTAGACCAAGATATAAAAAATATAAGAATTACTTTAAGGGAAACAATCTTCAAATATATATTTTAGAAATAAGCACCTCAATAGAAGACAAAACAAAATGACCAGAATCATAAAATGTTAATGAGCAGGAACCTTATTAATAATGAAAGCCGTTCCTTTAATAGACAGAGAATTATAAAATGGGCAAAATATTTTAATGAAAGTATAATACACTTTTTAATAGTTTCACATGCCACATTATCTTAATACTTAAGAAACTAACTTGAAGTTTGGGGCAGAAAACCTTAAAAATAATTTAAATTAGTTTAAACAAGTTTGGGATAGAATCAGAGGACTTCATGGCTTGAGGGAATTAGCATAACCTCAAATTCTCACTTTGCTACTTATAACCTGTGTGTCTTTAGGTGCTAACTCTGATTTTCAGTTTCCATCTTTATAAAAGGGGCACTACTATCTATTGCATAGATAGGTACTAAATGTGTGTATTAAATAAGACGAATACATTTTAAAGGATGCAGATGTTCAATGAATGGTAGCTACTGTCATACTCACCACTTTGTCTAACTCCCCCTTCTACATCCCCTTCTGAGAAACCCAGACCCAGGGAGATGTCTTTACCAGGAGGGTGCGATCACCTAGGTCTCCCAATTTCCAGCCCACCAATATTTCACCACCTCACCCCATCTTACTTTTAAATTGATAAAAGGCCTTTGCATATATATTACAATATTTAAGAAACAAAATTATAATCACTTGTTTTAAAAACTGATTATATATATGTTGTTTTTAAGGTAAAACATACTTTTTTAAAAAGTATCTTTCCCGCCAGGTGGGGTGGCTCACGCTTGTAATCCCAGCACTTTGGGAGGCTGAGACGGGTGGATTGCTTGAGGTCAGGAGTTGGAAACCAGCGTGGCCAACATGATGAAACCTTGTCTCTACTAAAAATACAAAAAGTAGCCAGGTGTGGTGGCGCACATCTGTAATTCCAGGTCCTCGGGAGGCTGAGGCACGAGAATCGCTTGAACCCGGGAGGTGAAGGTTGCGGTGAGCTGAGATCGCACCACTGCACTCCAGCCTGGGCGAGAGTGAAACTCTGTCTTAAACAAAACAAAACAAAACAAACAAAACGAAGCACCTTTCCATCTCTTGGATGTACTACGGTCCCTGAAAAAAGGAGAAAGGCTTTGCTGGCGACAGCCTGAGGACTGACAATCTTTGAGTCTTATCTGGCTTCCCCCAATGTCATGGACTACTGTTCGCTGCCGAAGGCTTACTCAAAGACGCATTGGAAGCCTCCAGAAGAAACTTCATTGAGTTAAGTTCTACACATTGTGTTGCAGGGCTGAAAAAGTACGCGTGTCTGCACAATGACAAAAGAAAAAGGGCATCTCCTGAAAACACCACCATGCTTCCCTAACTATGAGTCTGGTGAGCCAGGACACTAAGAAACTGGAGGAAACGAGAGAGTTCTAGGGTTGGAGGAGTCCATGGATGAAGCACCGAACAGACTGGCGCCCGCAAGGTGAGTCCGGGAAATGGGCTCTGTGGCGCCAGAGAACTCCACCGACTTGGGGTGCGGGTACAAGGCGTCCACCGAGAGGCAAAGATTTGGGCTGCCCAAGAGGACGCTCCCTCCCTGGGAGGCCCGCAGGGCAGCCAGGAAGGGCAGAGACGGGAGCGTGATGGTGCGGCCGCCCGGTCCCCTCCAGGCCGGCGCCCAGCCACTCAGCACTATAGCCGCCGCCGCTTACCTTTTGCGGGGTCACGTCCTCTCAGCGCCCGAGACGCCCCGCCCCACCTCACAGCCCCACCTGCGAGAGAGAGCGGTAGAGCGCGCCCGGCCTGGCGCCACAGCGTCCCCTATCTTCCGGAGGTTGCAGCGCGGGGCTGCAGGAATCCATCCAGCGCTTGTCCTTCCGGTTCTGAGGACCTCGCGCCCGTCCTTGAGGTCTGCGGGCTGGAGTTTGCAAGGGACGTTTTTGCTTTCTTCCCTTTTTGACCTTTAGTTTTCCACCTCCCAACTTCAAATTACCTTCCAGTTCCGTGTGTATGTTTGTATAAATAAAAGGAGACATATCCTAGAAGTATGTTTATTTCATGAAAGTGGAAAGCATTCTGATTTGGGAAAGAAAGCTAGATCTGATCTCCTCCTTCCCCTACTTTAGGGGCACAGTCATTTAAGTGTAGAGTTAATACTCTGCCACTACGTTAGGGCCTTGAGAGTCCAAGATGCAGATGTATGCAGGTGCAGTTGAGACAAGAATAGATATAGGGATGCTGGTTTGCACATACTTTGCTGATGTTTAAGTTTGTTGGGATACACGTGAAAACTGATATGGTTTGGCTCTGTGTCCCCACCCAAATCTCATGTGGAATGATAGCCCCCTTGTGTTGAAGGAGGGCCCTGGTGAGAGGTCACTGAATCATGCGGCAGACTTTCCCCTTGACGTTCCCATGCTGAAGTTCTCAGAAGATCTGTTCGTTTAAAAGTGTGTAGCACTTCCCCCTTCGCACTCTCTCTCTTTCTGTCTTTCTCCTGCGCCATGGTAGGACGTGCTTGCTTCCTCTTCTGCCATGATTGTAAATTTCCTGAGGCCTCTGGAGCCATACCTCCTGTACAGCCTGTGGAACTGTGAGCTAATGAAACCTCTTTTCTCTATAAGTTACCCAGCCTCAGGTAGTTCTTTCTAGCGATGTGAGAAGAGACTAATACAAAAACCAAAAATAAAATTCTAAGCACCACCACCACCCACCTACCCCCAAAAGGAATGGACCTCTGTCTTGGCCAAGGTAATCTCAAAAAACCCTGAAAAATGAGTTCAGGCCCTGATGGGAAGGGGTGGGTGGTTGGACATGCCTCATTATACCCTCCTCCCATTGGAGTTTAGACACAACTGACCAGAATTAACATTAAAACGGAGATCTTAAGACTGATAAAATATACTGTAGCAATAAGAAAATTCCAACCTGACTCTGGAATAACATCACGTGACACATAGTGGGACCTGAAAGAAATAAAAATATGTTACCCCAAAATATATTTATTTGACATATTTTGAAATGGCCTTGAAAAGCTGTCTCTTCCGGGGAAAATTTACGTTCTATACAGAATCACTTTCCCTTACTAGATCTTTTTTTTTTTTTTTTTTTTTTGAGATGGAGTGTGGGAGTGTCACTCTGTCGCCCAGGCTGGAATGCAGTGGCACGATCTTGGCTCACTGCAACCTCCACCTCCTGGGCTCAAGCAATTCTCCTGCCTCATCCTCCCAAGTAGCTGGGACTGCAGGTGTATGCCACCATGCCTGGCTAATTTTTGTATTTTTAGTAGAGACAGAGTTTCACCATATTGATCAGGCTGGTCTTGAACTCCTGACCTCAGGCAATCCACCTGCCTCAGCCTCCGAAAGTGCTGGGATTACAGGCATGAGCCACTGCGCCTGGCCCCTTACTAGGTCTTTTCCAGAGAGTCTGACTTCTTTTAAGGTCTGATAACAGATGTTCACATCTATTCTCTGAAGCCAGCTACCTGGAGGCTTTATCTACATTATCTACATAATCAGAACCTTGGTTGCCACAACACCCCCACTTATCTTAGCTCAAGCTGGCTTCACATCTTCAGGCAGAGCTTAACTCTTTCAACTAATTGAAAACATGAAAAATTTTTCAATTCACTTTTGACCTGGAAGCCCTCTCCCATGCCCGCACGCTGCTTAGCGATGGGCCAAACCAATGTATACCTTACATGTATTGATATATGTCTTTGCCTGTAACTTCGATTTCTCTAAAGTGTATACAATCAAGCTGTAGCCCGACCACCTTGGGCACATGTTCTCAGGACTGTCTGAGCTGTGTCACAGGCCATGGTCCTTAACATTGGAGACATAAACCTCTAAAATGATTGAGACCTATCTCATAGACTTTCTGGTTTACACAAGCTATATTAAAATGAACAGAATAGTTGGAATGGAAGGTACCCATATTTTGGCATGGGTTTATGTAAAGTTTTGGTAAATATGTTTTGAATTTAAAACTTGTTCTCCCAAGCCAAATTAACTTCACATTTGATTTGAGGTTTAATTTTTTAAAAATTTTAATATTTATGTGTATATATTTATGGGGCACATGAGATATTTCGATACAAGCATACAATGCATAATAATCACATCAGGGTAAATGGGGTATCCACATCGAGCATTTATCATTTATGTTACATTCCAATTATACTCTTAGTTATTTTTAAATGTACAATCAACTATTGCTGACTGTAGTCACCCTGTTGTGCTATCAAATACTAGATCTTATTTATTTTATCTAACTATACTTTTGTACCCACTGGAAATCCCCATTTCCCACTCCTCCCGCCCCCACTACCCTTCCTAGCGTCTGGTAACTATCATTCTACTCTCTATCTCCATGAGTTTTTTTGTTTTAATTTTTATCTCCCACAAATAAGTGAGAACATGCAAAATTTGTCCTTCTGTGCCTGGTTTATTTCACTGAAAATAATGTCCTCCAGTTCCATCTATGTTGTTGCAAATTGTTTTTTATGGCTGAATAGTACTCTGTTGTGTATATGTACCACATTTTCTTTATCCATTTATCTGTTGATGGACACTTAGATTGCCTCTAAATTTGGTTACTGTGAATAGTGCTGCAATAAACATGGGAGAGCAGGTATCTTTTTGATGTGTTGATTTCCTTTCTTTTAGGTATATACCTGGCTTGAAGTTTAATTTTTAAAAGTTCATTGACATCTGGTATTACAAGGCAATCTTCTGACAGAGTAAGTTAGATTTCAATTAAAAAGCTGTTACTGCAGTAGCTAAAAACAATTGCAAGGCTACAAAATATTATTATGTTGTATCCTAAGCAGACCCAAACTTTTTTCTTATCCCTTAGGGTTCTCAGTAATCTGTAACATGTCAGATGTCACTATGGAAACAAAGTACTTTTACTGTCATGATCAGTAGAAAGTGATCAGATGAAAGAATACAAGAAACATAAAAATGTGTAAGAAAAGAGCACAAGCCGTAGGTAAAGATAACAGAGAAAAGCCTGAGGGCCTTGCCCATTTCATGGATATGAATACAATGTGAATGATATGAATGATTTTGTTTATAATTCATTCCATTTTATGATGCTTTTAAGAAATTACTTTGAAGAGTGATGCCAATCGGATTCGGCTTTTGTAATCTTCATTTTGAGCAGGGCCATCAATATTTAATAATATTTCCAGGGGATTTTGTATTTGATGGGATTGCATAAAGCAAAGTTTAATCTGTGTGAAAACACATTCAAAGGGACCAACAATATCTATTTTAACCTGGGGTTCCCAAAGTGTGTTCTGAGAACACTGGTGGTCTGGGAGCCTTCTCAAGGGATCACTGATGCCACTAGTGCTTTTTAAAATTCAAGCAAGAATAGTTGATTGACAATATTTAATAAAAATCATACATGACTGGTATTTTGTCAAAGGCAGTTCTTTTTTTTTAAATAATAACATAAATGCTGGCGCTTGTTTTTTTTCCTAGCAGAAAGCCAAGCCAAAGTACTTGATATGATCAATGTGAGCCAAGGATATCTGACTCCCTTGAATGAATTATTAGTTGACAAATGAAAAAATTAAACATGTTGTGGTAATTTGAAAACAATCTTCCTAATCCTTCACCCCTCCCTATGTCCCACCTTTATCCATGCTCTCCCACTCTGACTCTGGGGGGTCACCCTTGTGATTTATTTTTGCTAACATGATATTAGCAAATGTGACACGAAATAAGCTGGAAAAACACCTGAACTGGTAAATATACTCCAGCTAGCCTGCTGGAGATGAAAAACATACAGAGCAAAGCCAAGTCATCCTAGTTATTCCAACTGAGGCCACTCGAGATTGACTAGTTAGGTGTGCACGCCTTGAGTGAGGTCAGTCAAGCCTGCCCAGATCAGCTGAACTCTGCAGATTTATGAACTTAAATATGTGTATTTTTGTTTGCCACTGAGGTTCAGTTCGTTGTTGTGCAGCATTATGGTGCCAATAGAAACTGATAATATGCCCTCCATTGTAAATTCCTTGGAATCAAAGAGTATTTGCCTGGTAGTTTAAGGAGCGGTCTGTTTTCTAGTGGTGCTTGTAAGAAGGACAAACATCTTGCTATTTTTGAAAACTATGTAGTTGTCTGGCATCACAAGAATGTCTGACCTGGGAAGAAAATGAAATCTATGAAATGCTATGAGATATAAATTAGTAAAAAAAAAAAAAAAAAAAAAAAGAATGGGGAATTATTAGAGGATCACAATTCATTACTGTTTTTCTTCCATATAATTTTAGCAGAACTGTTTTTAATACTTTTCATGTCAGGTCATCTTATATTTACTTCTCTCACATTTTGAAATACTGGAAATAATAATAATTTATTCTATATTATTTAAAGTCTTGTGTGTTTTTTTTTGTTTTTTTGAGACGGAGTCTCTCTCTGTGGCCCAGGCTGGAGTGCAGTGGCGCAATCTCAGCTCACTGCAAGCTCCGCCTCCCAGATTCATGCCATTCTCCTGCCTCAGCCTCCCGAGTAGCTGGGACTACAGGCACCTGCCACCACGCCCGACTAATTTTGTTTTTGTATTTTTAGTAGAGACGGGTTTTCACGGTGTTAGCCAGGATGGTCTTGATCTCCTGACCTCGTGATCCACCCGCCTTCGCCTCCCAAAGTGCTGGGATTACAGGGGTGAGCCACCACACCCGGCCTATTTAAAGTCTTAAAGTACCTTAAAAGTGATATGAGATGAAAACATTTTTATCCTAACTGTTCTTCTTTTGAAAAAAGCATAAGTTTATTATCAGAGTAGTTAGACTCAGATTAGCAAGAAAATTTTTGGTTTATTCAGTGTGGCACATGCTTTCCTGGGCACCAGGAATTAAAAGATGATTAAGACATAATCTTTGCCCTTAAAACTCTTAAAGATTAGTGAGGGAGGCTGGCCACCGTGGCTCATGCCTGTAATCCCAGCACTTTGGGAGGCCGAGGCGGGCAGACCACCTGAGGTCAGGAGTTCAAGACCAGCCTAGCTAAAATGGTGAAACCCCTTTTCTACTAAAAATACAAAAAATTAGCTGGGCATAGTGGTGCGTGCCTGCAATCCTAGCTACTCAGGAGGCTGAGGCAGGAGAATTGCTTGAACCTGGCAGGCGGAGGTTTCAGTGAGCTGAGATCACGCCATTGCACTCCAGCTTGGGCAACATGAGTTAAACTCTGTCTTAAAAAAAAAAAAAAAAGAAAGAAAGAAAAAAGAAAAAGATTAGTGAGGGAGACAAATATAAAACAGATAATATCTTGTGTTTTTGTTTGTTTGTTTGTTTGAGACAGGGTCTAGCTTTGTCACCCAGGCTGGAGTACAGTGCCGAGATCTCAACTCACTGCAATCTCCGCCTCCCAGGCTCAAGCAATTCTTGTACCTCAGCCTTCTGAGTATCTGGAATTATAGGCGTGTGTCATCATGCCCGGCTAATTTTTATTTTTTATTTTTGTATTTTTTGTAGAGACAGGGTCTCACCATGTTGGTCAGGCTGGTCTTGAACTCCTGATGTAAAGTGATCTGCCCACCCTCCAGCCTCCCAAAGTGCGGGGATTACAGGCGTGAGCCACCACACCCAGCCAGATACTTTAAATATAAAGTGATTTACACAAGGTTCCACGGAAGCACAGAGAATTATATGTTGTTTGGCCTGGATATACCACAGAGGATGGTATGTGGCTGATGACTGAGCCCAGAATCACAGTCAAAGTGATAACCAAGGCAAGGAAGTTAGAAAGGATGTTTCAGGTCAGAGGAGACAGAATGAACACAAACCTCAAAGCGTGAAGCCATATAGTGCGGTGTGGTGTGTTTCTTATTGCTAAAGAATGGATAATAAAAGGGAACATAAGAGAAAATGACAATGGAGAAACAGATGGGGGCAGTCTAGGAAGGCTTGTATGCATCCATGTTTAGGGAATGAGTAGAGCAGAAGGAGACCACGAAAGGGTTTGAGAAGAAATGGTCAGAATAGAGTGAGGAAGATCAAAAGAGGAGTGTCTTGAAAGCCAAAGGAGTCAAGATGATTAAGAAAATTAATGCCCCAGCAGCTTTGCCACCAGCCAAGCTCCCCTACAAGCTATTGTCCTCCTTTCTAGAATACACATCTAATCATGTCACTCTTCGGCTTCACACTTCCTGATGGAACACTCTTTCCTGCACCTGCCCTTTGCCTCACTCCTACTTATCCTTCACAAGGATAACCAGGGAAGGCATCACCCCCACAGCTCAGCCCTGCTTGGTGTGTAGGAACTATATTTTCTGGGAGCTGACTTTTGGAGAAGAACTGGAGCTATGCAAGAAAAAGAAAAGGCTAAGAAACTGAAATAATTTTATGAGGAGGGGACTAGAGCAGGACAATCCTGAGCTTTTGCAGAGATTGGGCACATGGATCCAGAAACTTCTGCCCCCACCCATTCAAAATATCTAGTGTCTATTGTAGGAGTTGATAGGAAAGGAGGTCATTTCTTTCTTGGTTAAGCGGGAGGGAAGAGAGTTGTACATCAGCTCATGTATACAGAAGAAATAGAGAACAGCAAGTTTTCCTGTTCCTTGGCCAACTGAAAACAAGATCTGATCCCCGAAAGGGATGGTGAGCAGGAAGAAGCTGAAGAGAGAATTTGTTGAATATAGGGTCTTGAAGACTCAGCACACACCTGTTATTTCAGTTGCAAATGACAGAAACTTGACTGAAACTAACTCAAGTTCAAAAGGAGTTATGTTACCATATGTAATGGGAAGTCTACGGAGGAAATAGATTTCAGCAGTGAGATATGGGACATCTGAACGTGTCAATAGGAATGTCTTGTTTCATGTCTCCATTCTATTTCCTTTCTCTTCTCTTCTCTTTCTTTTTCTTACTCTGTCACCCAGGCTAGAGTGCAGTGGTGCGATCTCGGCTCACTGCAAACTCCACCTCCCAGGTTCAAGCAATTCTCGTGCCTCAGCCTCCCAAGCAATAGTAACTACAGGCACAACCCCATCACATCCTGCTAATTTTTTGGGTATGCTTAGTAGAGATGGGGTTTTGCCATGTTGGCCAGGCTGGTCTTGAACTCCTGACCTCAGGTGATCCACCCGCCTTGGCCACCCAATGTCTGGGATTACAGGTGTGAGCCACTACACCTGGCCTCTATTCTGTTTCTTAAATACACTGATTTCATATATTGGGTACATCCCTGCTGGCAGCTCCAGGTTTCTATCCTGTTACAACACATCCAGGTGGAAAGGGAGCCTTCCCTATCATCCATACATCAAATATCATACAACGACTCTTTCGGCCTTGTTTGGGTTATGTGCCCTTTTTCAGGCAAATTGCTTTGGACAGGAGGAAAGCTATCACTGCTGGACAGGCCAGGGTTAAGGTCATATTATCAAAATTGCGGAGGTGCAGTTCTCCAGCGGTTGGGTTGGGAGACAGATGCTAGGAAGATGAAATCAACAGATGCCCACTTCACACGAGGGGTCAGGGGGAGGAATATGCTCCTGAAAAGCAGCATCCACAAAACAGCTCTTTTCCAGTGAGTGGTGCTTTTGCCACATGTTTGTGGAAAAGAAATGCCTTCTTCCAATGGCAGCTAATTAAATGAAGAGGCCAGAGTGGAAAGATAGCTGGGCCTATCTTTGCTCTGAGTGCGCACGAGAGAGCTATTGTCTCTGAGTGCACAAGAGAGATTCCTGAGGGACTTAAAAAAAAGTTTACCATTTCCTGGCATTATATGATTTATTTCTTTATTGTCCATCTTCTCCATTAGAATGTCAGTTCTGTGAAGGCCTGGATGCCCCAGGAAAGCTCCATGGAGCTCCATGCAAGCTCCGTTCCTAAATGTGTAAGTTTTGCTTACAGCTGGATTCCCAGATATATTGAAGAGTTCCAGAAATATTAATTGAAGGAATGTTGAGTAGACTAGGGAGATGTTAAGGAAGGAGGCGGGGTGTCATGGTGAAGTGAAGTTAACCAATGCATTACTTTGAGTCCATAGACCCTGAGGGGCCAGCCACTTGCCTAGAATGAGGGTAGGAGTGAGATAATGTCAAAGAGGGCCAAGTGGCAGAGAGTGGAATTGATCAGGATGGGCCTACAGCCTCTATCCATGTCCTAAAACATTCCGTAGCTTCTACCCACAGCACCCAGGGCCACCGAAACAACTTGTCTCAAGGTACTGAGGCACAGGTCTCTTATTTCTTCATAAACTTCATCCCATAACTGAAATAAAAACACAAAGAAACCCCTAAACTCACCCTTCTTCTCACTCTTCTACCCTTGCCCAAACCCACTTCCCAGAAAGAAGGGAAAACAGGGGGCCTCTGAGATAGAGAGGGGCCCACGTGAGGCTTTGTTGCAGATCTTTTGCACTAGCCACACCCTTGGGTAGGGAGGGCTAAGGTCCTAAAGTCTGCAGGGAGAGGCAAATATAAGTCAGTGAAATGCCAGTATCAATGTTCTAATGGCCTTATATTTACCCAGATACTAGAAAAGCGTGGAAACATTTAGGTTGTACTAGAAATTGCTGCTCACCATACAGTGCCTGTGAAATAAAACAACTTTAATGTAGACATAAAAAGCAGTACATTATGAAATGTATAGCTATTTAGGGGAGATGTCCCGGAGCTTAACAGATGAACTCACAAGATTTCTTAGTGCTTCTGAAGACTTGTCAATTGGTCCAAAACATCCACATCTCCTCAGCATTATCCTACATGAGGAGTTCTCAAACTTGATCATGCATTAGAATCACCTGGGGGATCTTGTTAAAACACAGATTACAAGATCCCATTCTGAGAGCCTCTGATTCTGTAGTCTGGAGTGTGGGCCTGGGAATTTCCGTTTTTAAAAAGTTCTGAGGTGCTGCTGCTGCTCCTCAAACCCCACTTTCAGAAACACTGACCTACATGATAAGGCAATTTTTTTCCTTTTCCATTTGCCAAATAAGACATAATTACTTTTTATTACATAGTTTCTACTTTGGGGAGAGAGATGTGTGATATTTTAACTCAAGAGAATTCTCTGAAGATTTAAATTTCTGACCTAGTGAAGCCTCCAGCACAACAGACATAACAACCATTTCAGATGGTTGAGATCTGAATGAGATTAGAGTTAATAATAAATCTTTATGGATCAGGAATGGGGCAATTTTATTTGAATATAGTGACATTTATCCTGAGAACATACTTCACAAGACTTACAAGAAATACAGAGATTTTGGGGAGATTAAAACTCTATTTTTAGCTCCATCCTTTTAGGGCACAAAGCAAATAACTGAGTTACTTAGCTGCATTAGCTATAATAAAGTCCCTCACTGTAACAGTCCTAAAAGGGTGTCCCCTAATGCCTCAAACGAAACTGAAAAGTCGTAAGTTCAATAAGTAGTAGGAAGAATTCCTTCTCTTTTATTTTTGTCTATCTTTTTATCCCCTTTCTTCTCCTGTTCCTTGATTCATTTGAAAACTTGTGAGGTTTTCCTCAAATCATTGAGAAGTTGTTACACAATAGATGACACACAGGCAGGGTTATTTGTAGATTACAGTCATTGTTTTATTCACAGCAGAGCTGTGAATGTGCCAAATTAAGATAACCCAATGCTTTTCTTGATTAATGATAGAAGTTGTTAAAAATGCACAGTGAAAAGACTGAAATCTCCAGGAGAGGACAGTCTCACATGGTAACAGGACTTTTGGGTTTTTCTAATCTGAACAAGATGCTCACCTTATTTCTGTTTCAGATCACTAAACCTCTACCACTCACTCCAAGCAACTAGGAATGCCCTGTCTCTTTCAGCCATGGCTCATAAACATCATATATTACACATTTTCTTCCTGAAGAAAGTAGAGCTTTGATCAATACAATTTGAATAGGGAGGCAGGTAAAGAAGGCTCTGCCATTTGCCCATGAATGTCTGATAAAATAAGGCAAAGTGGCAGCAGGTATGCAATAATGGAAACTAGGTGAATCAAGGCAAAAGGGATAATTGGATTGTATACTTGTGAGAGATTCTCATCTTTTGTTAAAATGTTCTTTAATACTGTTGTTGCACTTATTTTCAATAACATACTTAAGGTATAAACTGGTGCTAGAACTTAGGTCTTTGCCTTGACCAACTCCAGTTTTTAAATAAACTTTTTGTTTAATTGAAGTATAACTTATGAATGCAAAAGCATACAAACTCCAAGTCTACTGCTTGATGGATTTTCACAAGTGAACATACTCAGGTAACCAACATCCAAAATAGGAACTGGAATATCACCAGCATCCTAGAATCTCTCATGTCTCCTCCCACTCACTATCAATTCCCTCCCCTGGGAACTGACTTTTTTACTTCTATCACCACATACTAGTTCTTTTTTAATTTTAGGTTTTACAATTATTCATATTGATGCATTATTAGTTCATTATTCATTTCCATTGATGTCTAGTATTCCACAGTATTGAGAATCAAGGGTACTTGCATCAGCCTAAACTTAACTATGGGACTGAGAGCTGAAATCACCTGTGTCAATATTACTGCTTTTATGCCTCGAGAAAGTCTTGCCAGGGAAAATGTGATTGCAGAACAATAAAGTACTTTACTATTTGTATCGGGAAATTCTGCAAACCAATTTGTACAATCAGTTTGCTTACTTAGGTAAACAGCTCACTTAATCAGGACAATAGTTTGCTCTTCATAAAACTCATCTCCAGACTGTCGCCTTACTATGTCCACCAGTCCTAAAATACTGTGTCATGAACTTCACACATTCCTATCAATTCCCCACCTGGAAACACTTGCCTTAACCTTGTGAATCCAGAACCCCAAAGTCTGTATATATTCCTCTCTATTTCTCTTTTTAGAGACACTAAGACTCTGTAAGCTTTGCTTGGTCAACAGGTTTTTCTGGTGGTCTTTGTGAGGAGGTAGACAATATGAATATTTCCCAATGTATCTACCCATTCTAATGTTGATGGGCATTTGGGTATTTCCAGTTTGAGGCTATTACGAATAGTGCTGTTGTGAACATTATTGTATTTTGATACACATATGTATATATTTGGGATCGGAATTTCTAAGTCATTGGTAACCATATGTTCAATTTTAATATATTCAATAGTTTCCCAAAGTGATTGCACCAATTTATACTCCCAGCAGAAGCGAATGCAAGTTTGTTTCTACATCTTCTCACCAATACTTAATAGTGCCAGTCTTTTTGGTATTAGCCATTCTAGTGGCTGTGTAGTGGTAGCACATTGTGGTGTAATTTGTATTTCCTTGATGATTATAATTATTCTCTTTTCATATGCTTATTTTTAAACATTTTATTTTGAAATAAAGATAGACTTACAAGAAGTTTATTCCTTATTTTCTCTTTGGCTCCTGCTTTTGGAATCATCTCTAGGAACTCTGCGTATCCCCAGTTTGTGAAGATTTGTTTCTGTGTTTTCTTCTGAAAGTTTTATAGTAAAATAACAGGTTTTACATCCAGATAGACGATTCATTTTGAGTCAATTCTTATACAAAGTGCAATGTTTAGGTTAAGGTTCAATAGTTTGGTGATTAGTATCCATTTACATGCTTATTTTCCATTGGGGTATCCTTTTTTACAAAGTACCTGTTTTTTTGGCTGTCTTCAATTGAGTTTCTACATTTTTCTTGTTGATTTGTATGAATGTTTTGTTTATATTTTCCTTTTTTACTTCAATATGTTTTGGGGGAACAGGTGGCTTTTCATTACATGGCTAAGTTCTGCAGTGGTGATTTCTGAGATTTTGGTGCACCCATCACCCAAGCAGTGTACATGGTACCCAATGTGTAGTCTTTTATCCCTCACCCCCCTCCCACACTTGTTGTATTTTCTTATTAATTTGTATGAATTCTGTATAGGTGCTGGATACAGTTTTCTTGTCAGACACACGTATTGCAAATATCTTCTCCCATCTTCTGATTGCCTTTTTACTCTCTGATGGTGTTTTCTGATTAACAAGTTCTTAATTCTAATGAAATTCAAGTTATCAATTCCTTGAAACACTGAAATTCAATTTATTAGGCCTTATGATTAGTGCTTTTCATATCACATCTAAGAAATCTTTTCCTAAACCCTGGTAATGAAGATATTCTTCTTTGTTATCTTCTAGAATCCAGACACTTTATTATTTTATCTTTCTTGATTACATCTACAGTCCTTCTAGAGCTGTATTTTGTGTATCGTGTGAGTTAGCAATCAAGATGAATTTTTTTTCCGTATGGATTTCCAATTGGCCCAGCACTGTTTATTGAAAAGACCATTTTCTCCCCAATTATACTGCAACATCACATAAAAAATTATGAACTATATAGGAAACGAGCCTGTTGCATGACAAGAGTGATCCATCTTGATGCAAAATTACCGTGATGACCGATGTTTGACTCTTGCATACCAAGGTGTTCTGCAGCAAGGTCTTTAAATAATGCTGATAGCACAGACAACCCCTCATAAAGCTGCTTCTCTGACCTCTCCAGTAGTCACAAGTTTCAGCAAGAAAGTCTGAGGTATGACCAGCTGTACGTCTTAGCATAAAAGCTTCCATAGAAAAGATACATTCTAGAGGGTGGATGCAGGGATTCATTGTCTTACAGCCACCAGAAACATGGTTTCTGGTTGTAAGTCCCTATTAAATATTTTCTTTTTTCTTCTCTGATCAATACATCTCAAAACAGAAGGGAAAAAAAATCAATATTTTCTCTCTGAGAAACTGGTTTTTTCAGCCTCTTCCTTCAGCCTTTCAGCTCCCTTGGCCTTTGGGGGTAGGTTTGCATATACCTGCTCACCATGGAAGGGACTGTATATGTGTGGGTCTGTTTCTGAGCTTTCAGAGAATTGGATTGTGCAATTGTGAGAGCTGGTTGAACAGTCTCTGTGAGGCTGTTGTCTCCACGTGTGATACTGGAGTGGAAAGTCCACGAGGCAGGCAGTCAGGCAGGGAAGACTCTGGAAGGCTGGAACTCAAAAGCACAAGCTGGAAATCCACAAAGAACTGAAACCTTTGTCTTGTCGCCTCTGACCTTGGTGACAAGGGTATCCTGCAGAAGCCTGTGCCCTTCATTACAAAGCTGAACGCGTACCTGACCCAGGAGTCAGGGAAGAGGAAGGGGGATCCATGAGAATGTAGAGCAATTGCAGGCCCAGTTGCTGCTTCACACCAACAAGGTGAATTAGCAGGACAGCCACAACATGTGTCAGCTGCCAAGGCTGTGGCTTGTCTTCCAAACCTCCCACATCTCTCCCTGATTGTCCATGCCAATCAGAAACATGCAAGAAAGGGAATTCAGCCCAGTCAGAGGGACACTTCCAGTATTCGTTACAGATGATTCATAATATCTTTGTCTTTTTTGTCAGGAAAAGGAGATGGAGACGTGTTCCCTATACGATTATTTTAATTTGGGTAAAGAATTTTAGGTTGCACTTCTTTTCTTTCAGCACGTCACATATGTCATTACATTGTTTTCTGGAGTCCTTTGTTTTTATTAATTTAATCAGCAGTTAGTCTTATTTTGTTTCTTTAAAAGTCATGCATCTTTTTATCTGGTTGCCTTTAAGGTCTTCTCCGTCTCTGGTTTTTAGTAGTCTTATTATGATATACCTCAGTATGTTTTCCTTTGTATTAATCCTCCTTGGGATTCATAAAGATTCTTGAATTTATGTCATGGTAACTTTCACATGATTTAGAAAATTATTGGCCAATAATCAAATATTATTTCTCCCTATTTTCTCTTTTCTCTCATTTTGGGACTCTAAGTATTTATATTTTAAACTTTTCATTATGACCCAAATGTCTCTTTCTTTTTTGTTAAATACATCTTCATCTTATTTTCTCTCAGTGCTTCAGTAGACATTTTCTACTGATTTGTTTTCCAGATTAATGAATCTTTTTTCAGTTAATCTGCTGTTAAAGCTATCTTTTGCAGTCTTAATTTTAGTTATGGGACATTAATTAGAATCTCTAATTGATTTTTTAAATGTATTTTCATCCTCTGATGAAATTTTCTGTCTTGTCATGTGTTTTCTTGAATACATTAATAGATATTTTAAAGTCTGTATCAACTAACATCAGTATCTGGATGCTTGTCAGTCTGTTTCTTTTATTTTTTTAGTTTAAACAAATTTTTATTACACAAAGTTGTCACATAATTGGATATTTTTCTACTTTGTATACAATTCTTACTCTCTACAGAAAGGCTGCTTGACTTTTCATCTGGTGATAGTAAGCACTAAAATTCTGACTTATAGAATAGTAAAAATACCTCTGTGATTTAAGTTGAAAGAAGTACATTGGTACATGGTGGTTGCACCCAATATCAGGAATGCACAAATGTCCTTTTATTCAAAAATACAAAATAAATTATCTGTAGGCATGGACAATGGCAGCAGTAACCCATTATATATTGTCAACTGAAACCAGTAACTGATGGTTATAGTGATTTTCTTAAACATCAGCCTTCAGTCATTTTCTCCAACTGACTTCTCTGAAGTTATTGGTGAGGAACACTGCCTTGAGCTTCCTGTTGCAGTTCATTAATCAAGCACTATTCTAGGAATAAGAACATCTCACCTCCCGTTCCACCCACTGCGCCCATTCCAGGGTTCTTCCCTTCTTTAGGAATTTCTATAACTACAACTTATGATGTAGTTAACAGAGAGTCCACCCCATTAACACCCAGTAAAGCAGTTCTCACAACCTTTGTTGGGTCAATTTTTCCTTTTTCCACCATATTCATAACATAGCATCATCACCAACTGCATAATTTTCTCAACTATCAAAAATCCTTCAACACCTGCATGCTTAGCAACAGTAACTGCAGGATTTTTGAGTGTTCTTTTAATAACTTCTATACCAATTTTTAAATCTTCATTAGCTGGAGTTAATGAATCCAAGGCTCGAATGCCCTGGAGCAGGGCACAACCCCCTCCCAGAACAATGCCTTCTTCAACAGCAGCTCTTACAGCATTAAGGGCATCCGTAACTCTTTCATTCATTTACTTTGACATCACCTGTCCCACCAGCCTTCAGCATTGCTACTCCATCTGAAAGTTTTGCCAGACATACATTCAGTTTTTCCTTTTCATATTCACTAGTTGTAACATCTAACTGCTCAATGATTACTTGAATACATTTTTTAATTTGAGCCTTAAAAGAAAAAACCTTTTCCTTTTAAAAGCATAGCATCGTATTTGGTCAAAATGACCTCTCCATTTTTTTCTAAGTTACGAGGCTAAATGCTTTAAGATTGAGGGCTAACCCCTCTTCACTAACCACTAGACCACCGGTAGCAATAGCTATATCTTCACGTTGGTTCTTTCTGTTGTCACCAAAATCTGGAGCTTTGACTGCTATGATCTGAAGACCAACTTTTAGCCTATTAAAAATGAGTGTACTTAGAGCTTCTCTATCAATATCTTTAGCAATTATGACCAAGGACTTACAGTGAGGATTGGCAATTTCAAGAGCACGTACAGTGGTCTGGACACTAGAAATTTTCATTTCATTCAATATAACATAGGTATCCTGGAATTCACATTTCTAATCTTTTGATGTATTAATGAAGTATGGAGAAATATAGCCTCAATCAAACTTTATGCCTTTAATAATTTCTAATTCATCATTCAATGTTTTTGCATGCTTTACTGTGATGACACCCTTTCTTCCAACCTTTTATTTGCATCAGAAATGATGTTGCCAATTTCTTTGTCTCCATTTGCAGAAATCATAGCAACCTGAGCAATTTCTTCAGGGGTTGTCACGGTTCAGACAGCTTCTTAAGTTCAGCAATTACAGCATCAACAGCTAACACCACACTTCTGATTTCCACAGGATTAGCACTTTTGCTAATCTTTTCAAAGCCTTCCTTGGCAAAAGAGCATGCCAGTACAATAGCTCTGGTGGTGGCCTCCCCAGCTTCGTCATTTGTGCTATTAGTAACATCTTGAACAAGTTTAACTCTAATATTTTTATGTTTATCCTTTACATCAATTGACTTGGCAACAGTCACACCATCTTTTGTTACTTTAGAACTTCCCCAGTTGATCAATCATTGTTTTTGGCCCTACTGTAACAGCTACAGCATCTGCTAAAAAGTCTATACCTTGAAGCAAAAAGGCTTGGGAATCTGCACCAAATTTTACATCTTTGGCAAAATCACAAGTGAGATAAGGGGCTAGTACCCTAGACACTGGTCTCATCTGGCAAAAGACTGTGGGTAATCGAAGCATTTCTGTGGGATGGCAGTGGGGCGTGGGTGTGGTGAGGCAGGTCGTCAGTGGTGAGTGAGGAATGAGTCTATTGCCATGTTTTTTATTAAATGGCTGAAATTATGCATTTTACACTATGGAAGTTCTTTCTAGATAATGCTGTTTTCCTCTTGAGAAGTATTTTTTTGTTTTGTTTTGTTTTTAGCGTGTGAGACACAGCGTAGGAACATATCATCTTCATCTGGTAAGGACTCCATGTGATTAAGAGTTGGATTTCAGCCCTTTCATTTCTTATTTGCCTTACTGAAATTCTGCGGTGTATATCAGGAATTCTTTACGTTGGCAAATCCTGAAGACTAATTTTAACTCACTAGCACCAAGAGATGCCAATAGCTCAGCTTCAGTTCTCAACCTGACAGTATTCACTTTCCTCTTGGTTCTCCTCTTCTTGGCCTGTGCTGCTTCTATATCAGTGAAAACCTAAGGGAAATAGAGAAGGGGAATGTTGGGTTGGCTTCAGTGAATTTTCTTTCTCTCAGTGATCTTGGTTCCACAATTCCTGGTTACACTGGTGGCTCTCTGATGCCTTCAGACAATTTAACTTTGTTTTGTTTTTGTGTTATATTAGCCGTTCTAGTTGTTCTCAGCTAGAGGGTTGATTGGCCACAAATCTATCATAGCCAGTAGGAGGAGACCCCTCCATTCCCTTTGATTCTGTCTCTGACTCCAGCCAATACCTGCTTTCAAGGACCAGAACACTTTTACTTACTTTTGATTGATCAAAACCTCTTTAATTCTGGTGACAGAGTTGTTCAAACACTCTTTATCTCCTCCCCTTGTCCAAGGCAGGCCCTTCTCTGGAGGATCATCATAAGAAAACCAAACAGAAAGATGGCCCTGCATTCTAGGGTCAAGTGAACTGTTTCTATAAAATCCTTAAGTCCTCAAACCCAGTCTCCTCATTTGCCCTGACCCTGCCCGTCCAGGTGGAGTGAGGAGCAACACTAACTCAGTGCTCATCCTACTAGAAGCTCCTGCCTCATGACACTGTAATCATTTGTGGAAGCCTAGAAATGTTTCTATCATTTACTAGACTAAATTCCTTAAGGAATTTTTATTGTCTGCATATTCAATTGCCTTTTCATGTGACAGTAACTTTGTTAAATTTTCTCTAGAGAATCAACAAAGATAATTCAGTCATTTCTCTACTGTAGTTGTTTAAAATGTGCTTTTAATTGTTAACAATTTTTAATTTTGTATTAATTTCTTTTTTCTGATTACTTTTTACTAATAATATTTACACTGGGAATGATCAATTTGGGGAAAACTTCCATTAAGTTTCTCCATATTTGTAAGATTTTTCCAGAGACTAATATCTGCCTTGATATATTTCTCTTCCAAGCTCACATCCTTTTGATGCTGGGTATCACTGGACACATTCAAACTGCAATACAACATTGATCTCTGCTCCTTTGGTTACAACATTGGGTGAGTCAGCACAATGGGAGGTAGGATGATTCTTAGAAGCCACCCCTATACCACAACACATAGCCATAAATTAACTGTAAACATAAATGAATGTGAACCACGCAAGTACACCTCACTAAATCAAAACAGCCCAAATTAGCTTACCCAAACCCTTAGCTAGGTCCTGTGGCCACTCCAACTCTATCTGACAGGAGGGGAAGTGCAATGAAGGAAAAATTACAGTAGAAACAGACAGCTGTTTTGACTGATTATGGTTAAAATGTATTTGCAGATTTTACAGAAACATATTACTATGAGAACATACTGCCCAGGCCCTTCCCAAGGCCTTACAGGGGCCATGAAGCTTAAACTTCATTAGCTTCAGGGTAAATCTACCTTGTATTTAAATATTATTAAAGACCACCCCCTGCAAAGAGTTAACTAATTTAGAATGTGGGCTCTGAAATAATCATGGACCAAGAAAAGAGGGCTAGGTCTTTTCCCTTTATATAAATTCATACATCTGGTCTTGGAGAGGTTCAGCACCACATCAACCCCCTTCCCCTAATAGTCTTATATCAATAGGACTTCCCAAGGGGAGGAACAAAAGAGCAATAGTTATTCCACAAATCCTTTCTCTCTTTCCCTCCAAGTCTTCCGTCCACAACACTTGTAATATTATTTAATACTTTGCCTCTTTAACCTTAAATGGAACTAACATTCATCAAATACCTATTACCTGTCAGACGCTGTTACCCAATATCTTCACATTATTGCCAGATAATTAGGGCAACAATTCCTGAGGACATAATGAAGGTATAGTTGCAATGAGTCGATTCCAGTCACTGTAGATGGGAGGTCATTACTTATGTACATATTTATGTTTCATATATTAATCTACAGGTTATGTTTAAAGTATAAGGATTTATATAAATTTTCTAGAATAGGATTCTATTGGCTGTGTTTACATCTTTATATAAAATTTAACTCTTAAAATAGGATTCTTCTTGGGGGTGTGTGTGAAAGTGATTAAGAATTGTTTATTTGGCAAAAGTTGGTGGAGATCAGTTTGTTGTTTGTTTCCCAACACCTGCATTGACATCCATGTGCACACAGTTGTTTTTTTTTTTAAAGCAAATTCAAATAAAGAAGGAGCAAGATAAAATTCTAGATTTATCTATCACACGACTATAATAACTATTGTACTGTATATACAGCAAATACATAAGTTGGCTCTAAATGTTTTCTGATACTGCACACTTATTTTCTTAAGATCCACAAAATGCTGATGAGTGAAATATGGCTTTTCATTTGTTGACTCAACAACCAGAAAACTAATTAGGGCTAGAGGCACATGCATTCATCAACTTAGAACCCTGTCAAACCCTGAAAGGTCTGAGGCAGTGGTAGCTAAATTGATGTTAGGAATATGTGAGTTCTTCTTTCTTAGGAAAAATAAGATCTTGAAACATTTCTTGGACATGGAAATTGCTTACAACATATTTAATGCTTTAAGTGCGAATATTGAAAATGTGAGCCCTTTCAATTACTGGGGAGGAGACATGGTATCTGGCTGGGGCCAGAGTGGCGGCTCTGCTGATGGTCAGCTCTGGTGTGGGGCAAGGTCCTTCACCATGCCTGGCACCACTAGGTTGCCAGGCAGTAATGAACTGTGATTAAAATCAAGAAATCAGGACTCACATTTTCATTGGAAAAAGGCTGAAAACTCACTTCAGATATAGAAATGGTGTTAAAATGTGACCATTTCTATGCCCCTCAGATATTCTGTACCCACAGAGTATTTTCCCTCCATTCTTTCCTACATCAGTCAGAAGATGGATGAACCACCTATGGCACCAGAAAAGGCAGCAGCTGAAGGCACAGAGCCCTTCACCCCATTCTTCCCTGAACAGGAAACCTCAAAAACACTTGTCATTTGACAGAGTTGATGTCACAAATGTCAATCATTACTAAGTAATGTTTATTGCATTCATGGAGTTGCTCTAGATGCTACAAATCATCTGTTACTACTGGTACAACTGAGAATTGCCAGTCACTTCCTTCTTCATGTAGGTATCTTATGTTTCCAAATTGTACCAAGAAGTAATTGTTCTGACATTTGGAGGCAGCCCTCCCCACAAGTGTTTTGCTGCCCAGTACAAAAGGTAGTTGTGTTTTTTTCCCCCAAATCTATGCATACTTCTCTCATTTCTTATGCCATTTTTTTTTGGCCAGGAAATTATACAACCCAAGGTCAGTGTTGCTTTCAAAGATAATGATAGCTGCCATCTATTGAGCAGCTATTGTTTTGTTTAACCATTATAAAAACACTCTGAAGCAAGGAATCCTTTTCCCATTTTGAGACAAGGAAATGGAAGTTCAGAGAAGTCAAGCATCTTGAGCAAGGCTACAAAGTAAGAAATAAGTCCAGGATTCCAAGCCCAGTTTGTTTGAACTCAGAGTCTATGGGATGGATAGATGGATATACATTGTGGGGGAAACAAACAAACAAACCTGGAATTAGAAATGACACCAAATTCTGATAAGTAACTCCCCTGTACCTTGCCTCTCCGGGATAAACATCTCAAGTTGCTACAATCCTTCTTTCCGTGACATAGTTAGAGATGTCCTCATCCCTCTGGTCACTGTCTTTTAGACCTACTTGAGTTTGTCAAAGGCCCTGTTCAGGCCAAAACAAAACACAGTGCTCCAACTGCCTCTAACCAGTGCAAAAAAGACCAGAACCCCCGGCTTCTCTTGGGAGGGATACTGCTGAGAAATAAAGGTCAAGTTTAAAGCACAGTTCTACATGTGTGATGGTTCCCAATGCATAGTAGTGCTTGTACTTTCATCACTGCAGCCAGCTCTGGTGCTAATGCTTAGAACCTTGACCATGTTCTTCTCATATGGCAGCTGCATTCAACACAACTCTGTGGTCTTTCTCAACAGAGTGATCACTCAGATGTGTCTTCCTGCAGCCCCCACCCTTGTGTAGTTCATTGAGGGGGACACACCAGTCATTCAAAGGCTCTGGCTTACACTACCTTTGTCTGCTTTGGGCTGTGCACTTTCTGATTATCTTGCAGAGTCACTTATTCACACTGAAGAGGCAGCTATTAAAATTGAAATCCAAAAGGGGCAGAGAAGAACGAGGCTCATAATATTCATCGCATTTCTCCAGTTCTGCTGTTCTTATTTCACTTTACTCTTAGCCTTTTGACTTCAATATGGTGTTATTTTCTATTACACTACTCCACTGTTTCTGTGGTCATTATTATATTTGTTTCACCCAAACCAAAGATGGAGGTGGAAGAATTAAATCCCTTTGTCAAAAGTGTAGCAGAGGCACTGTGTCCATAACATGCCCATGTTAATGCCTCTCTTTCCATAAAGATCCAACTTGTATCCTGCTCTCCATACAACCTCTTCTGATCGCCCCCAGCCCCTGGTAATTTCTCCTTCTTCCAGCTTCTGTGTGCGATACTGCAAGATACTGGAGGGATCTTTGTCTGGAAAATTACACCTCTGTCATACTGGATTCTTGCATGCTACCTTTGTTTGGGTTAGTGCTGACATTTTTAGAAGGCTGGGATCCTCGGAATCATCAGCACCTGGGACTTCAGTACAGTAACCTTCAAGGTTGTGGCAACAACAAATGTCCTCAGCCCGCTGCTCCTAGCAGAAGGTGTCTTAGCACAAACAGGTGATGCTTTAAGTTCACAGATAAAGTTTGGTGAGTGCCAGTAATGAACAAAGGAGTGGAAACTGAAAGGGATGAACAATTCCAGAGACAAGACTTTGGGATCTTATCACGATGGTAACCCTTTGGGAACTGGGAACTGGATCAATATTCTGGGATCCTGGGATCTCTGTAAAACAAAACAAAACAAACAAAAACAAAACAAAAACTCAGAAAACAAAGCAATATTTGCTTTACTGGATATGGAGAAAATTTATCTAGTAATTGCCTAGTAACATAACTAATAATATAAATTGATGATTAAAAAAATAAACTGCAGGCTGGGCACGGTGGCTCACACCTGTAATCCCAGCACTTTGGGAGGCTGAGGCAGGCAGATCATGAGGTCAAGAGATAGAGACCATCCTGGTCAACATGGTGAAACCCTGTCTCTACTAAAAATACAAAAATTAGCTGGGTGTGGTGGTGTGTGCCTGTAGTCCCTGCTACTCAGGAGGCTGAGGCAGGAGAATCATTTGAACCTGGGAAGGGGAGGTTTCAGTGAGCAGAGATCGCACCTCTGCACTCCAGCTTGGCGACAGAGCAAGACTCTGTCTCAAAACATAAATAAATAAATAAATAAACAAACAAATAAATAGAATAAAAGAAAATAAACTACATTCTCTTTTGGATTTTGGATTGCGTATATGGATATATGGAATAATTCCAAGGGGTGTGAATATGAAGAGCAACCAGAGAGAACCTGAGCTGAAACTCACATGGTTTGTGGATGTGGATACCACAATGTGACGAAAAGAGCTCTGAGACGTGGGTTTCATCTAGTTTCTTTCTATACTTTTCATGCTGGCTCTGAGTCCTAAAGCAGGTCACTCTCTGTGGTTATGTTTTCTCATCTCTAAAATGAAGGAATGAAGGTGTTGAATTTCATGCTATCTAAAACATTTCCAACTGTAAAATTCTCTTTCTAAGCTATTCCCATTCCAGCAGGAAATCATTTTGTTTTCATTTCTACGTATCTTTAATTTTAGATGATCGCATGCCTAGAAATGGTTCCATAAAAGGATAAAGTACTTTAAATCACTCTCTCTCTCATCTGTTTTTTTGTGTACATAGAAAATGTCTGTTATCAGTGATTTCTGGGGTTGGGAAAGTGATTTTTTAATTTTCTCTCTACTGCTGTGCTATTAGATTTTTTTAATAATAGCATACATTTATTAAAAATATGAAAATGAAAACCATGCCCTTTTACTTTCTGGATTTCCAAGAATAGGACATATGAAGTGAAGTTAAATTAAGCTCATCAAAGATAAATTAACTTAAATTGTTATTTTGTTCATTGAATTTTTGTAGGTAGTTTTTGATAAAATGTTGGAAAATCATTTAAAGAGATGAAACATACCCTCATTGTTCCAGCTTCTTTGTGTAGATGATAGCAAGGTTTTATACAAAGGAATATTCAATGAACTGTGTGTATATGAGTGACTTTGGATTTTTTCCAGTTTCAGTTCTCTTTCAATACATATTGAAAACAGCAGAGACCCAGGAATTCTTATCTAAGTTATGTGCCAAAACAAATGATCAGGTTACACCTGTTTGGCTTACACTACCTTGGAAACCACTGGGCTTAAAGCACTAGTTTGCTTTCAGGGAAACAATATAATCAACTCATGCTTTTTTAAATCAAATGAGTAACTGACTGGATCTCTTATTAATCTCCACATCTGTGTCAAGAGGTAAGTTAAGCTTATTTTTCTTACGATAGATTTTGTCTATTTAAAGGGAAAATTGCATTTCTTGTAATTGGGTAGTCATTACTTCTTTTTAAAAAGTTTCAGTGACAGAAGTTATCCAAATTATTGCAAATCTCATCATACTGCCGTTCAGTTTTGTGCCGCATCACATGTGCTCTTTCTGGATAAGCTGCCACGAAGTAAGGTTGCCTATGTAGAACGTGTGGTTGATTCTAAAGCTTTCAGAGAGTGTAGCCAAGAAAGAATGCCAGACCTGAGCAAAAAGTGTGAGGGCTGATGTGAATGAGCAGGACGAGGGGGCACAGAAGAGCAGTCCAGGACCCTCTAGGGACATTTTCTGTGTGGATGGAGGGCAACTTTAGCACTGTTTCTAATAGGCGATTCTCTAAAAATGACAATGCTTATACAGGAAATTTAAAAACCTTGCAAGTGGTGTGTATGCACATATGTCGGCCTGTGTGGGTACTGTTCTTCCTACTAGCAGGCTTCATTCCTGCTGTACATCTACCCATCGTGCTTCATTTATTTGGCTTTCTCTTGAGCATTCCCATTATGTGTTGTTTCTCATAGGCTGAAATAATTAAAGTTCTGATACTTGGTTCCAGTATGATTTTAAGTACTATGTAAATGTTTTATGCAAAGGGCCAGATAGTAAATATTTTAGGTTTTGAGGGCCATCCTGTCTCTGTCGCAACTGCTCCACACTGCAGTTCTAGCATGAAAGCAGCCATCAACAACAGTAAACATTTAGGCATGGCTGAGTCTCAAAGAGTGTTATTTACAAAACAGGTGGTGGACTGGATTGGGCCTGAGTGCTGTGTAGTTTGCAGAATGCTCATAAATATGAGTGCAGAAATGCTGACATCCTCTGGCAGTCCTGAAATATGAGCTGGTCATTCTGCTTTTTTGCTTTTCTGTTTGTTTTTTAAAAGCTTAGGAATATGAACGTACATATAAACTTCTTGTAGACACTTGAGAATATAACAACAAACCCTCAGGGGACCACAGATTGGGAAACAATGTTTTAGGGATTTTCCAAATAGGCCATCTTCAAAAATAGAAATGCCTCGTTCAAACAGGGAATTCGAGTTTGCTAGTGTCAGCAGGCACAACAGGACTCAGAGATGGAAAGATGCCTGTGGAAGGAAATAGTTTTCTTCAGGGGTTAGATGATTTGTATGCAAGGCAGAACAGAGTTATGAATGGACCAGAGAATCCAGCACTCAGGGGAGAGCAGAGACTAGCCATGCAGAACTAGGGTTCTTCTACTGCTGGATTTGCTACTGACTTATTGGGAGTGTTGGATGAGTCTCCTACCTCTCTGAGTTTTTCAGTTTTTCCATCACTGAATTGAAGGTTGTACCATACATCCTGCTCACTACTGAAGATGGAGGTAAGCATTGGATGAGATGCTGTGAAATGCTGCAGAAATGGTCAAGTGCCCAAGGGTGAGCATTATTGTTACTAAGAGGTGAAAGGAGCTGGGTATGAAGGCTGATGGATTTTTCAGGGAGTGTCGCTGGCGTCTGCAAGGCAATTGGAAATCCAGTGCTCCTCAAACACAAGTTTCAAACCAGCACTTTTGGGGAATGACGAAGGAGCTCTCTGGCTCCCAGCAGTGCAAGGGCTTTTTGGACAGTATTTATGCAGGTAGCCTTGCCTGTCTTCCTCCCAGAGGCCAGCTTGACATTGCCTGAACCTCGCAGGAAGTAAAGCCTCCAGTGTTGGGCGAGAAGTTGCTGGTGTGGCAAAGCTCATACTGCAATAAAAGAAGAACAAGTGGGTTGCTCAACAGGGGTCTCAACAGTGTCATCACAATCAGAACTGGCACTCAGTTCCAAAAGTTCAGGAAGTCAGGCATATTGTTTACTCAGAGTTCAATCTATTCTAAGAGATTCATCCACATAAGCCAAGCCCAGGGACCTGATTTATAAAATGCATCTCCAGCAACTGGAACTCTTGTGTCTAATTTCAGGAGGACTTCCTTGCACAGCATAAACCATTTCAGCAAGAAAAAAATTATTACTCAGAAGGCTGCTTGGTAAATTGGCATAATGAGAATCAATTATTATGTGTAGTATCTGAAATTCAACATTTCCTGTGCATTCTACACTTTTATTTGCTTCATCTGGCAACTCTAGTTCCTTCTCTTAAATAACATGTGGTCTGTAAAGACGTTAACCACAAAACAAGTACATGATTACAACTTACAAGTGGCATGAAGGAAAAAAGCCAACATAATGAACAAGAATACCAAGGAAGACCTAATTTAGATTAGTGGGGTCAGGGAAAGCCACTCTGACTCAGGTTAAGGGGACCAGAGTATTGTAGGAAGGAGGAACAGAATGGATGTACTGTGTAAAGGAGAAACCAAAAGAAGGAAAGCGTGTCTGGAATTCAGTATCCTTTGGAGATATGCAAGACAAGGTTGGAGATGCAGGCATGGGCACAACTACACAGGCTTTTGTTGTCCAGATAAGAGTTTGGCCTTTTTCCCCCTACCCTCAACACAACAGAAAACCATGGTATGGCAGAGAAATGAGAATACACAGTCTCCATTTTAAAAATTAATCTGAATGGATAATGGGTTGGAGGGGCAAGAATGAGAAAACGAGTGACAGCTAGAAAGCTGCTATGGTGTCTAGGCAGGAGATGAAGGTGGCTTGGATTAGAGTGGTGCAAGTGCAGATGAAAAGAGTGAAAAGTTTTGCTATGTATTTCAAAGGTAAAAACTTTGGCCTTGAATGTAGATTAGATGTGGGGTTTGAGGCAGAGAGAAGGATGAAGAATGACTTCCAAGTTTCTGGCTTCGATACTTGGGTGGATGGTGGTGCAATTTACTGAGGCAGAGAACACTGAGAAGGATCATTGCTTTGGCTGGGAGGCAGAAAGTGAAGAAAGTACTGGCAAGATTTCACTTCTGAATATTTTAAGTTTATGAGATGACATCCTAGTGGAGATGACAAGAAGGCAGCTGAAAGTCAGAGATGAGAGGTCTGCACTGGAGATACATGATTTGGGAACATTGACATATATGTAGAGGCAAGAAAGATTTAAAAGGATTCACTATATGATTTTTCTACATGGTAATTTTCCAGATGTCTGTTAATTGGCTTGCTTTGTAAACATTATTCTATAAACAACTTTCTCCAATTGTTACAAGAACCAAATCTATACGTATGAAAGAGTTACAGGTCTCTGATTTCATAGTGTTTCTTATTAGGTTTTCTTCAGATTTAATTTTTATATTCTTATTGTAAAGGATAAGAATGCCATTGTCTTTCCATCAGCAAAATATCTGAAAATAGGGGCCAGGCACGGTGGCTCATGCCTGTAATCCCAGCACTTTGGGAGGCTGAGGTGGGCAGATTACAAGGTCAGTAGTTCGAGACCAGCCTGACCAATATGGTGAAACTGCGTCTCTACTAGAAATATAAAAATTAGCCAGCCATGATGGCAGGCACCTGTAATCCCAGCTACTCGGGAGGCTGAGGCAGGAGAATCGCTTGAACCCAGGAGGCGGAGGTTGCAGTGAGCTGAGATTGCACCACTGCACTGTAGCCTGGGCAACAGAGCGAGACTCCATTTGAAAAAAATTTTTTTTAAATAGGATGGACATTTATCAGATAAGTCATAATTATGACATTTGATGCCATCATCCTCTGATTCTATTCAAAGATCAGTCACTTTTTTTTGTTGCCTTTCTTTTAGCAACACAGTATCTTACCTTCCTCCCACCTCTAAAATGCCCAACAAGGTACTTTCAAATATTCAGTAAGATTATATAAATATCCTTTTGAGTAATATGGACAAATGCCCAGTGATACATGTCATGGGGAAACATAATATTTTTTTCCTTTTTAATCTTTGGGGCTTTGTTTTAATAATTCATAAAGACATTAACCTTTCCAGTAGGCTTAAGAATCCTTTTTATTTAATACAATTTTGTTTGTGTCCTGAAAACAAGGACATTGAAGTATTTATTCCCTGCTGAATAGGGCATTGTGTACACGTAGCTTTGTTTTCCCTGAAAATACCTCTTAGCCTTCATGTGCCTTCTCAGGGCTCTGGAATGTGGGCTTGCTCTATATTGCTTCCTCTGTAAGAGAACATGTATTATGCTCCCAACATGCATGCTGTTGGAACATCTCAGTTTTCTTAACTCCCTGTTTCCCCTCACATCACCATTTCCATGATTCTCTTTTGGCTGAGTCTATGCAGAAAACAAGTAGTATTAATTATTGTAATAGGAAACAGGAGCTGAAAAGGCAAAGCTTTCACCTGAGAAATTATAAAGTAAATTAGTGGCAGGCCTGGAGCTCTAGCCCATATCTACTGGTTATGGTAGAAAGTTTAAAAAGTGGCTCTCGACTGGGAAGATTTTGTCTCCTCTCTCCAGGGAACATTTGGAAATATATGGAGACATTTTTGGTTGTCACAAATGGTAGGGGAGCTGGTTTCTAGCTGCTAGGGGCCAGAGATGCTGCTAAACTTCCTACAATGCACAGGACAGCTGCTGAAACAAATAATTAATCAACCCAAAATGTGTACGGTGCGAATGTTGAGAAACCTTGCTGTCAGATAATGGAAATTAGACTTGAGCCCTGCTCTGCATCTTACTTTGTGACCTCGAGAAAGTGGCTTCATTTCTGAGTCTGCCTTTTCATTTGCAAGAACAAAACCACCACCATCATAAGGCAAACAAAGACAAAAAACAAAACAAAACAAAAAACTACCTTTCGGAGTGGTTTTGAGAGATCAATTCAAAAGCACAGAACAGAGTTCTGAGCATATCATGGACCCAACAAACAATGAATCAGGCCCATCCCACGGAGTTCAATGATAAGATGGAAACAGTCAGTGCCAGAAAGCAAATGTCACTGAAATGAAAAAGAAGGCTCTTCAGATCCTTGTTAGCTTTTATTGGAAAAAGAGCAAGAGATGCAAAGAAGTTTAAGAGAATTAAATAGCATCGAGGATGTACTAGAAGGTGAGGGGAGGAGATGATGAGACTGGAAATAGAACCTAGTGGCAGAGTTGTAGGAGTGATGAGATTTCAGCAGTGACCTGGAGATGGATTTGAGATGCATTTAGGAGGAATCTGAAGAACTTTGTGGACAATTAAAAAAGGGTTATGAGAGAGGAGTCTAGGATGAATATGAGATTTCTGATGGGTGCTTTGATGTTGGTGATGCCATTCAATAAGAATGAAATCGAAGGGCAAGGAAAAGAACAAATTCAGTTGTAGATGTATCAAGTTCAGAATTCTTGTGGGACATTTAGATGATCACCACGAGGCGGGGAACTATGGAGGTTTAGGGAGAGTCAGGAAGGTGAAAGCAGAAGTCGAATCCATGGGGATGAGTGAAATTTTCTAGGGAGAGCATGAAGAGTAAGAAAAGAGCAAAGGACAGAATTCTTAAGAGCTGGACAACAAAAACGAAGATGAAAGAATCAGGAGGAGTGAAACAAGAAGAGAGGGTAGAGTGGTGTAGAACTCAAGTCTGAAGAAGTTTCAGGAACACAAGTGCAGGCAACAGTGTCAAATGTCACAGGAAAATTACATAAAATTCAAGTGTCCACAAGATTTGGCAGTTGCGTGACGGTGCTAACTTTAGCATAAATGTTAAGTACAATGATGAGCAGAAAACCTAGACTCAATGAGTTGAGGAGTAAGTAACAGTTGAGGAAGTAGAAATGAGGGATAAAGAAAGAAAGACTGTCAGTAAGATAAGCTATGAAGATTCTCCCTCTCCCCCACTAAAAATGGACACTTAAGCATATTTGTAGGCTGAGAGGAAGGAGACCAGGGAGATTGAAGACCACAGAATACAAAACAGGGAAAACTGACAGATCAAGAATGGGATATAGAGTGTGAATGATTATTTTGGGGCAAGAAGAGGGAGACTCTCCCTCCAAACTGGGTAAAGAAGGTAAATTGGGTGTGAATATGTCAGTCTGGAGGGTGAGGGAGAGGAAGTTTGTATTGGAGAGCTTTACTTTTCATTATCAAATTGGTGGCAAGCTGAGCTGCTGATATGGGATATGCGAAACAAGAGGAAGTAGGAGCAGGTAATAAACCTCAAGGATTGGGAGGGGCATTAACGAATTAGAGAAAGTGAGTAGAGACTACAGCGTCAACAATCTGGCATGTGAAGGACATCTCAAGATACCAGGATCACCTTGATATTCATATCTAATTATCTTCATATCAGTAACATGACCCATCCATCTTTAGAGGGAAGCAATAAACTAGAAAGATTTTGCCAACCACAGAATTGTTTGCAAATGGGGTAGTGGGCAGTGGGGTAGATGACCAACCAAATCTCAAATTAAAGTGGACATGGGATTAATTATGTCCATGGACCAGTTGTATCATCTCCTTATATGTAAGCATATCCTTCGGGATTCCTGGAGAGCCCTAAACCACCAGAGTTGTTGTAATGCAGAAATTGTAATTTATCTTACATAATCCCTCAAATAGTAGAAATGATCTGTAGAATAGAAGTAAATGAATCCTGATGAAATTGTTTTATTTTGCAGAGTCTTGCCTTCTTTTGAGCCTAAGTCATGAGTTGGATGTTCCTCAGAGATCTCCTGAGTGGAGTAAATAAATACTCCACTGGGATTGGACGGATTTGGCTGGCTGTCATGTTTGCCTTCCGTTTGCTGGTCTACATGGTGGCAGCAGAGCATGTGTGGAAAGATGAGCAGAAAGAGTTTGAGTGCAACAGTAGACAGCCCGGTTGTGAAAATGTGTGTTTTGATGACTTCTTCCCCATTTCCCAAGTCAGACTTTGGGCCTTACAACTGATCATGGTCTCCACACCTTCGCTTCTGGTGGTTTTACATGTAGCCTATCGTGAGAGTAGAGAGAAAAGGCACAGAAAGAAACTCTATGTCAGCCTAGGTACAATGGATGGTGGTCTATGGTACACTTATCTTATCAGCCTCATTGTTAAAACCGGTTTTGAAATTGGCTTCCTTGTTCTATTTTATAAGCTATATGATGGCTTTAGTGTTCCCTACCTTATAAAGTGTGATTTGAAGCCTTGTCCCAACACTGTGGACTGCTTCATCTCTAGACCCACTGAGAAGACGATCTTCATCCTCTTCTTGGTCATCACCTCATGCTTGTGTATTGTGTTGAATTTCATTGAACTGAGTTTTCTGGTTCTCAAGTGCTTTATTAAGTGCTGTCTCCAAAAATATTCAAAAAAACCCAATTCCTCAGTGTGTGAGTGCCACAGCCTCAGACATGTTGAATGTGGTAGGAGAGGGACCCTACTCCAGAATCATCATTCACACTTGGCCATAAACATACTCCCACCACCTGAAGCAAAGCTACTTGGTGACACACAAGAGGGTTACACAAAGAAAACCTGCATCCCTCCTCAGCAAGGCCTAAGCTGAGTTGGAAGACAAAGCATGTCAGCCTTAGTATCATTTGGGAGGATTTTTTTTTACATTGTCAAAATGCTTTCGGTTATGAGCACTAGACAGAGGTCTCATTGTTTTGTTGTAGGGTTCGCCAGTATGTGGATAACATTAGTTGTTTTAGAATAGGTAATTGCAAATTAGTCTGAAGAAATCTAACAGGATTCTTTTAAGAGCTTAGATTTTTCAAGAAAAAACAAAAAAAGAAACCCTGTGTCAGTTTTCTGTTTTTTCTAACTATCTCATTACAATTTGTGCACAATGAACTGGAAAACATAAAAAGTGACACTTTAGACAAATGTGATGGCCTTCGAGCTGAAATGAAGGAACTGGCAATCTTTCCAAAGTGGCAGCCAAGGCCCCACTCCCTGTCCTACTCAATCTCTGTAGGGAAAAACTGTGGGATAGGACATTAGCCAGATGGAGACACACAGAGGAACATTCAACAGGAAGATCTCCAGGCCTTTTTCCTGGGATCCTTGGATGTAAGAGGACTAGAGGAGAGGGAGGAAAGCTATCATTTCAGTGGTCTTCAAATTAAGTACAAATATTACTGGGAGGTATCCCACTTAAGCCTGAACCAGCAGATGTTCAAAAGGGTCACTCTAGAGTCAGAAAGGCAGGTCCCCCAGAAGGCAACACATTGATAGGAAATGGAGGCCACAGAAAAAGAATGTGCCCACTTGACAATTACTTAAGATTTCTATTTAACCAAAAGAACATTGAAATACTTTGTAAATATTCATATTGTTGAACCTTTCGTAATCAGGAATTCCCTATGTACTATATAGTATGTATGTCCCAGTTTGCCTATAATTTAGTAGTATATCTCCCTCTAGAACAAACAGTAAAATGTGTACTACGTTGTTACAGTGGTGCAAAAATGTTTAAAAAGTTTATCACCTGTTTTGAAGACTAGAACTTTCTTTACTTTTATTTTTCTAGAAATTCACAGATACATTCTCTTTGGATTTAATACTCTAACATATATACACTTCTTCAGAATAAAAATAAAGGTATTTCACAATGCTCTTTGGCTGTCATTGGTATCTTTGCTAGACTATAGTGGGTATGATTACTCTGTGAAATAAAACATGTTCTGACAACTTTAGAACAGGATTTGCAACACTGCTTGGTAAAGATAGCTCAGAAATTCTTCTTCTCCCTTGGGAATTTAACAGAAAATCAGGGCATAAAAATGTAATTTTAACTAAAAACCAATTATGTCTTCCATGCCTTGCCCTCTTTAGAATATAATCTCATTACAAGTCATACGCAATGAGGGTTATTTGGGTGATTACGTGGTCTACAGACTATGTCAGCAGCAGTGGTCATTATCTCTATCTTAAAGACTGTGTTCTAGACAATGGAGAGAAAGGTGAAATTTGTGGTTTACTCCTTTTTGCAATTTATAAGACAGATCACTGCTGGACTTGAGCTTACAACCATGTACTTTATCATTGAACACGAAAACATCTACCCTGCACGAATGCAGGTAATTATGAATTTTGTGTGTGTATGTGTGACAATAATAGGTGGTTAAAAGAAATTTAAGGTTTTTGAGACCCTGATCGTGGCACAAAATCTAGAAAACAGGGTTTCAGAATGCAGAACTGGAATGGAAACAAGGGATTTTGTCAGTCTGAGGATGAGTTTGATGCCAAAAATGTTTTGGGGGAGCTCAGTCTCTTCATACCAGTTATGGCAAGTTCTGCCTAAGCAAAAAAGTCCAACTGCTTGGCCATATATTCTTTGCATTTCCACTTTGTATAGAAAAGAAACTGAAAGGTAATGTGAGCAAGGGTAATGGCAGCGTAGATGTTTAAATAGGAAGGTGAGTGATTTTTGTTCCCTGAGTCTTGCTGGTAGTACCTTAATTTACAAGTAAGTTTCCTATGAGAACATTCTGATGACTTTCTTGGGGTCAGTGAGGACCCAAAGTATTTGATTGAAATTGGCAGTTAATTTGTATCATATTTATTGTTTCTCTTGTTGGTAAATTAATATTTATTGAGCACCTGGGAGCAAGAGACTGTGCTATGTACCTCCCAAGATTTAATGCATAATTCCTGCTCAAGAAAATGTCCACTTCTGTTAAGGGTCATGGAGGATGGAGTATCTTACACCTGTGTCTTGGTCTCATTGGCCCACCTCAACTGTTTCACCCTGAAACCTTCTGGTGCCCATAGAGCAGACAGTAACCTTGGAGATGAGGAAAAAGCAGTCACTTTTCTTCAGGGATATGCAACTAGTACAGGCAGACTGAGCAATCAACCATAGGTCTTCCCAGATCACTAAACAGAGGTCTCCCTAATTTCATTTAAGCCACTCCCAGCTTGCAGTGATTATTCTGACTGCTCCGCACTTGTCCCATACTCTTTCTAGTTACAGACCTTGTTCCTGGCCACAGGAGTTCTCAATAGAGCTGGCAGGAAATGTTTTCAAGCACTTGTACAAAAGAATGCCCAGAGCTCTAAGTGGTTGTGGTTCCAGTCTTCCCAATGGAATGAAGCCAATCTAAAAACAGGACTGTGAAGATGAGAGAGGAGGGGGAAAAAGGCAAAGACTTGAGGATGTTTGAATTCCTCAATACCATTGTCCCTGAGCCTGGCTCTACTCCTAACCTTTCTGTGGTTAGTCACATGAAAGATAAATTCCTTTTTCCTTAAGCTGGTTCAAGTTGGATTTCTGTGTCTTGTAACTGAGAGTCCCAATAAAGCCACATTCTTCATAAATTTATTTCCTGTATAATACAAAATTTTAATAATTTAAAAGCCTATAGTACCCTGCCTCTCCTTATTCTAGCTCATATCCCATCACATACATGTAATGCTTTTCTTAAATACTGATGCTATTTATTCCTAGTTTGTTTGTATATTTAACACTGCACAGAGCACAAAAGTGAGGAGCACTTCATAGCTCTTTAAAATACTAATTAGAGGGCAAGTGCAGTGGCTCATGCCTGTATTTCCAGCACTTTGGGAGGCCAAGGCAGGAGGATCCCTTGAGCTTCGGAATTCAAACTTGAGGTGGGCTATGATCGTGCCACTTACTGCATCCAGCCTGGGTGACAGAGCAAGACCTCGTTTTTTGTTTTTTGTTTTTTTTTTTTTTTGAGATGAAGTCTTGCTTTCTCCCCTAGAGTGGAGTGCAGTGGTATGATCTTGGCTCACTGCAACCTCCGTCTCCCAGGTTCAAGTGATTCTCCTGCCTTAGCCTCCCGAATAGCTAGGATTATAGGCACCCACCAACATACCCAGCTTTTTTATTTTAAGTAGAGACGGGGTTTGCCATGTTGGCCAGGCTGGTATCGAACTCCTGATCCACCTGCCTCAGCCTCCCAAAGTACTGGGATTACAGGCCTGAGCCACCATGCCTGGACAAGACCCTGTATTAAACAAAACAAAAACTAATGAGGAAAGAAAGAAGCAGTGGTGGAGCACGTAGAGGCAAAACATGTCAGAATTCAATTCAATTTTTATGACAAAAGCCCAAGGAAGTTGTTCTAGGTCTAGAAATACCTGCCAGAAGCACTTTCTGTAATATAAATCGGGCTTTTTTTTCACAAAGCAAATCTTCCTTTGGCTGTAAAAGGTATTGGTGACCGTGAGGAGCTCTGAGAATTTTCCACAGACCCATCTTGTTTCCCCAGTGTTAGACAGTCTAACAACTTTCTGAGATGTTTATCTTTTAAAAATTCTATAATGTTCCCAAATATTGTTTGAAAGCAAAGTAAAATGAGTTCTCGATTTTACTGACATAGGTCAATATTCCCATCTATTTAAAGGTGAAGTATCAAATCCTTCCCCGGCTACAAAGAATTTTTAATTTTTTTTTCTATTAAAAAGGAAAAATGGGCTGGGCGCAGTGGCTCACGCTTGTAATTCCAGCACTCTGGGGAGCTGAGGCGGGCAGATCACGAGGTCAGGCGATTGAGACCATCCTGGCTAACACAGTGAAACCCTGTCTCTACTAAAAATACAAAAAATTAGCAGGGCGAGGTGTCGGGCGCCTGTAGTCCCAGCTACTCAGGAGGCTGAGGCAGGAGAATGGCGTGAACCCAGGAGGCGGAGCTTGCAGTGAGCGAAGATTGCGCCACTGCACTCCAGCCTGGGCGACAGAGCAAGAAAAAAAAAAGGAAAATGTTGTTCAGAAGAAATATGTAATTTCTGTTAATACTTTATCTCAAAAAACCTTCAGATAGTAATGCCTCTTGTCAAAGTAAAGAGAGAATGGTTGTTGTGTAGAATTGGGGATGAATCAATCACAGGACATTGAAAAAGTGGACTTGATTCCTCTTCTTTTGGAAAAGGTCACCATTAAACTCTGTGCTGTGGATTGGGGCCAGAGCAGACAAATATTAAGCAATACAACTACCATATTGTTGGTATAAAAATGTTAACGAAATAGATAAGTAATCTCCTGTGATTAAAAGAGGTATTAATCACTAGGTTAGCCAAGAGTTTTCATTCATGTTTATCTCAAAGAAAAGTGCAGTAACTTGAGATCTGACTTTCTGTGGAAGATAAGCAAACCTGATAAACCAATCCTCTTAGAGATTGCTCCTAATTACATTAATTTGATATTTAAAATTAATGACTGTGACTACGACCGACTTTGTCTTATTCATCTCTTTATACCCCTATATCCCCATAGGTTAGGTTCCTTTGTGCTTAGGAACTCAAAAGTTTCTTGGAAAAAAACGTTGTGTTCCTCTTCCCTCTCCACTTAACCCTGATTTTGTTGGGGATGTCAATGTGCCCAGCTAAAAAGGTATATTTTAAAGTCTCCTCTGCATGTAGAGGTAGCTGTGTGACTATCTTCTTGTCAAAGCAACAGGGTGCTTTGGGGAAAGTTGCGTAAAAAGTGTGCTGACCTAGTTTGCACGCATCTTTTTCCCCACGCCCACCCCTTCCTGCCCGAAACATCATAGCTTAATGTTGCCGAGAACATCTTTCTGCCATGAGGTGACTCTGAGGATGGATGTGAGACCTTCTGAAGAAGACAGGCAGGCTTCTGGGCCACTGATGCCATTATGAAATTGCCTTATCAGCCTCGAACTGCCTATTCTCCGAGTACTGTCTGCTTGTTATTATGTGAGAGACAACTTAACTCCTACCCGATGTAAGTCACTGACTCGTTAATTTTTTACTTACTGCTCCAAACAGTTCCAGAGTACATTCACATTAGTGACTAGGATGACACAGAAGGCATGCCTGTATCAACTGAAGACAAAAGAAATGCCTAGTATTTGAAACATTTAAAAAATTGAATTTAAACATTTAAAACTGACACTTATAAAACCTCAGCAGGGGAGAATTTTGTGCAGAATTTAAGTCAGGTGAAATGGAACAAGCAATCATTCTGCACCAAGATTTAAGATTTTAATATGAGACCGAGATATTAGTTCACAACTTAAATACCTTGGAATTTTAGCTGTCCACCACCTTAACATGAGCAAAGTATAGTATGAGACTTTTTTTTAAAGTTCATTTATACCTGTATTAACAAACGTTTGTGTCCAGACTATAGTGAATTATTTTCCCAATGCTTCAAAGACAAATAGCTTATTTTGTGTTTCAAAGTTGTAGAACCAGGACCAATGGCTGAAAATAAAAGATTTTTAACTAATATTGGAAAGTTGTATTAATTTGAACTGCCTCAATAAAATGGTTGCCAAATAAAGTGGTGAGATTCCCTAACACTGAACAAGGTGTTCAATAATATTTCTGGATTATATAGACGGTATAGCTAGATGATCTCCAAATTTCTTTTAAACTCTTCAAGATCCTATGGTTCTAGTAACTAAATATTGGGCAATGGCAAAATAAGACTTTGTATTGGCGGTATCACTATACAAACCTGAGTCCACAGAAAGATCTCTGATGAACAGAATCATCTTTAAAAAACAAATTTCACGTGTAATGAAATTTGTCATTACAATAGACAATTTAGGTAGTCCCAAAGAACTGGTTATAATAGGATTCATCTTTAAAATCATGGCTTTATAGTTAGTAACTGTGAGGTACTTAATATTTTGTGTAATTTAATTCTTTTCTCCACCTTGAGAAATTGTAAGGCTTGGATCAAATATTTCATCAGAGAGCAAAATGTGATGTAAAGTGAGGATAAGTGAAATACATATCTCACAGGGCCACTGTACAGATTATGACTCATGCCAAGCATGGCATGTAGAGATTATTTTAAAATGTTAGGTATTGTAATTAACAATATGTGGCTTTATCATATCACTTATCTCTATGTTATTTGCTTATATATTTGTTATCTCCCTCTAAATGGTGAGCATTTTGAATGCAAGGAAGAACTGTGTCCTTCATCATTTTACCTTCAGGGGTTAACCCACAGTAATTGCTCAAAAACAATGAACACATTTCTGAATTTTTCAGCATAACTGTGTTGTATGAAGTAAAAAAAAAATCACAATATTCTGGAATTGGAAGAAATCCTAAAAATACTTACAAATCAGACTACAACCTAGAGTGATACAGTGACTTGCCCAGTTACCTGAAGCCACTGAGCAAGAATTCAGTTTTTTAAAAGCTCCAAATTCAGTCTTCCAGAAATTTCCTGTAAAACATTTTTTCAAAGATCTTTGGAATACTGGCATATCCACATAATGACCAACTGTGTTACTTTTCTTTAAACCTTATTAGATAACTAAATATGTATAATCAAAGCATGATGGATTTAGCCTGTTTTCATTATGAAGGCTGATCTATTCATCCTAAAATGGACCAATAGCTAATGTGTCATAGTCATCTCCCAATTAAAAAAAAACTATAATTGTTTAACTTATAAGTACCCAAAAATATAAATGACTACCACATATTAGCCCATGTCCCCTGTAAAGTATAAACAAAAAATAATGGGACGGTAATTTCTGGTTCAATTTTCAGACCTTAACTGTACATACTCCTTCCCAGTGTTAGTTTGCCATCTTGTGGCCTCTTAATCCTGTGCAATTCAGTAACTAAGTTAGCCTATGAAACTGATGAGCTTTATAGGCTCATCACACACCTCCACTTTTAAACCTACTTCATATGCAGCCATGTAAGCTACTGCACTTCCAATTTCACTCCAGACCAACTCCAACTACAAGTGAAGTAAATCACCTAATTAAAAAATATTCTGAGAAAAGTGCTCAAAGAACATCTGAATATTTATTGATTATACATACATGTTTGCTGAAAAGGAGTGTATCTAACTTTTTTGACGAAGCCAATACGAACATGGCCTCTGATAAAGAAGAGAAAGCGAGGTAATAACAGGATCTGAATGTAAATTTTGCCAAATGGTGATATGGTCTTTCTCACTAACCTGACAGGATTGTAAAATCTACCACAATGTTTGCTTTGTTGAAGGTGTATGTATATAGTGTGTATATACACACACACGCTATTGACTACTATACACATTTTCCTTCAAGCAGTATCTAGGATTGTTAACCTGACTCAGCAAGAAAACACTGGTCTCTTGGAATAGTCAGATGGTGATAATACAAATAAGACTGAGTTACCTCCAGTGGTAGCTAATTCCTTTCGTAGTTATGAGAAATGAATTGCCATACAAAGAGCTCAGAACAGTTGCTGACACATAATGATTTATTAAATATTACCTATTGTTCTATCTAGATAGAGCCAGTCCTCAGCCTTGGGCTTCCCAAGCTTCTCTTCCAGGATCTTTGAGCTCAGCACTTTGTAATCAAGGGCCCAATTCTGTGTATGAGACTTGAAAACTCTGAGAGAGCATGTCTGCCCTTTGCTTCAATGTTGTATTTCTGAAGAAAGCTACCTACGTAGAGGTTATAGCTTGGTCAGTAAAAATAAAAAGAAGAAGAAAAAAACAATGTAGCTAGGCCACAGGAATGCCGGGTTCCAGGTTATAGTTTTAAAGTCGAAATTCAGTTTTTCTCTCATTGTCAGGGCTATCAGCTTAGAGAAAGGCAGGCCGAACAACACACACCTAAAGCTCAAGGATTACACAGAACCAACCAGCCTCTATTTTGTGCTGCTAAGGGTACATCATTATCACACAGAGCATTCTAGGTTTCTGGTCTTTTCACTTCTGGCAGAGCAGATGTTACCTTTCATACCAGTCTCGTCTGCCTTGGCTGGGAGCTGCTATGGGAACAAGATTTTGTGGAAAGAAACTAGAATTACTTCAGTTTCTCATTTTATAGTGGTAGACTTTTTAAACTGAAGACATCAATGTATGACATGACATAACTTCTAATTTTGCCGTATTTACTGAAATGAGAACTGTATTGCACTACTTCATTTACAATGAAAACCTAAGAACCTTCCCTATATATTTCTGACAATCTCAAGCTTTATTCTTCTGCCTTGAAATAAATGGCAATACAGTCATCAACCAGGACAATGGAGAAAACATTCTGAACTAAGGGCCAGAGACCTATTTTGTAGGTTTGCTGTTAAAAGTCTTTAAATTTTGCCATGTCACTGTCTTTATAAAATGGGGCTGCTAATTTTCCTCTTCTTATGGGGCAGGGGTGGTTGTGACGATCAAATTTTAAACTGCATAAATGAACACCCACCTGCCATACTTGATCAGAAATTCTTTTGAGAGTATACACGCTTGAGAGAAAATTTTGTAATGCTGCAGCTGAGGTTTTAAAATCTTCAAATAAGTAAATCTAATGAGCTGATCAGTTTTAATAGGGTTGGAAGTAGCAAACAAGGATTGCCAAGAATGACTTAGGCATTTGGATAATGTAAAAGTGTACTGAAAAAACATAAAAGATTCTCTGTATATCCTTCTCCCATCCAAATCTTAAGTGTTAAGGTGTCGGTTAACATCTTAAAGCTGGCTGGGTGCGGTGGCTCACGCCACCCAACACTTTGGGAGGCCGAGGCGGGAGGATCATGAGGTCAGGAGATCGAGACCATCCTGGCTAACACTGTGAAACCCCATCTCTACTAAAAACACACACAAAAATCTGCCGGGCGTGATGGCGGCTGCCTATAGTCCCAGCTGCTCGGGAGGCTGAGGCAGAATGGCATGAACCTAGGAGGCAGAGCTTGCAGTGAGCCAAGATCGCGCCACTGCACTCCAGCCTGGGCGACAAAGCAAGACTCTTTCTCTAAACAAAACAAAAAAGAAAACATCTTAAAGCCTCCATATAAAAGCAGCAAATCTGACTTGGCAAGAAGGGGGCATTCCTCTTGTGAGGATGACTCACAGACATCTGTTTCCAGTGAAGAACTGCCTGGTGTGATCTGCTCCTGAATAGTTTGAAACACACTTGTGTCTTTAAAAGCCCAGTGGCTTCTTGAACACCTCACTGCTACACAGGGACCTTGGGACATGAGGGCCATTATCATTCTTGTGTCCACTTCTTTTCTCCAACTTACCCAGAGGAACAGGGGGATCCAGGAGACCTATGGGTGGTAGCACTAAAGACAGTGTAAGTGCAGCTTGCACAGTGAACATTCTTTTGCCATGTTCATAGCTATTTGGGGGAAAAAACCAACCTGGTAGCAAACAAAACCTCTGACTACAAGTTTCAATTATAACCCTCCAAATACAAGCTGACTAGAGAATTCTACTCTAGTCAGAATCCATTAAACTCCTGCATACTTGCTTCTCATTTCCATTTCTCTCTTGGCTTCTCTGGTTTAAGAGTACACACTGCAGTGCAGATCTTCAGTAGTGCAGCCCCTTTGTTTTATGCTCCCTACCTTCATCAACACAGCTACCTCCTTCATGGCTCCAGAAGTTTATTCTTTTTTATCTTTGGAACCAATGTTAACTAAACCATAAGCGAAGGTGAATAGGTATACATATATATACATGCACACATACAAATTAGTAAAAACGTTGTTATTAAGGATAGTTTGGAAGTTTTCAAATAATCTCTCTCTCTATATATATAAAATTGTGGGTCTTAAAAAAATAAAAATCACTTATTAATCAGTTCCTGACACTGCTTCCTAATCACCTAGAGATAATTCTTTTCTGATACTAGGATAATTTTTATGGAACCTCACAGCTAAAAACACTGAGCAACCTATTATCTCATTTGGCTAAGCTCTGGACTGTTTGCCTGGTTTCAACTCTCAGCTCTGCCACATACTATCTGTATAACCCTTAGGTAAGACCTGTAGCCTTTCCTCATATTACTCAATTTCCTCATCTTAAAATAGGATAACAGCACTTAACTCTTAAGAGTTGGTATAAGAATAAGCAGAAATACAAGAAAAGTTCTCAGTGCAGTGCCTAGCAAATAGTAACAGTCAACAAATGTTAACTATTACTAGCAGATCCAACGAACAGGGTCTAGGCAGGCCAGATTCCCTGGACTTGAATAATTGTAAAGTTTATCTTTTCTTTTGGCCACAAATACCCACAGTTTTTGTTACCTATCCTCCCATTCCTACTATTCCAATTCTTCTTCTCTGACTTCCTCGAAATATGCCTGCCAACATTGTTCATTATGCTCCCTAGGGTTCCCTCTATCCTCTCTAGAACTCTTGTTCTTTACTGCTTCACAGACTTATATACTGCAATTTCATCTTAACTGAACCTGGATCTACCAAGATGATACTCTCAAGAAGCTGCTTTCCCAAACTCCTTACCTGTACCACACAGCCTGTAGGTATGCTCTTAAATCAATTATTTTATTTTTATTTTTATTTTTTGAGACAGGGTCTCATTCTGCCACCTACCCTGGAGTGCAGTGGTGTGATCACAATCCACTGCAGGCCTGAACCCCTGGGCTCAAGCAATTCTCCCACCTCAGCGTCCTAAGTCATTGGAATTACAGGGATGATCCATCAGGCCTAGCCCTGCTGAAGCAAATTTAGGACTTCAGTACTTCTCACACTGGTTTCTACTAAGGGCATCTTCTGCGTACAGTCCATCCAATAAGATGGACCAAACTTAATCTACATCGAATTCAGGAATCTATTTGTATGGCCATTTCCAGACACTGTGAGCTGTATTACTCCTAAAATCATAAATTTCAATGTCCCAGTCTTTCATACCTAATTTTTAGCCTTATTCTCACTATACCCTCTTTGTCACCATTAAGACCTCCAGTTCCTTGACCACTCCCTTTTCATGTGTCCTCTTGGCTGTTTCCTCCCCTATCCAGACTCAATTCATCAACATGTTACTTCTACCAGGACTACACAACCACCTCCCTCTTCCATCCAACTGAGGAACACTATCAGATATACCATGTAATCATGCAGAGGGTGCTACTAAAATATTATGCTTTCCTAAATCAGCTGGGCCTTGAATGTGAGAAACAGCATATATTAGCTGATCAGTAATTCTTTCATATCCCCTACTCAGCTCTTCCTCCTATCTTTTGTTTCAAATTTTCACCATTCAAACCTTCATTTTCTACTTTCCTAAGGCTTGCTGTTGAGCAGCAATGTTGTTTCTTTCCTTCCTGACAAAGAGCTCAACATTTCTACTTAACAGACTTAGTCTAAGAGGTATCCTTCCTACTTTGTAATGCTAATACTCCCAACCTGTGTTTTTGGGACCAGGTTCCATCCACGACTTACCTACCTACCTAAGTAACAACTACCTGCTTTTACTTCCTTAGTTAGCTCATTCAATTAAACCAGAAAATAAACAGTATTTGGCATTATTTAAAACTTCTCTAAAGATCAATGACCACCAACAGTTAATTCTGGTAGAGTCTTTATCTTACTCTTAATTGATCTCTCAATGGCATTTGGCATGACCATTGACACTTTATCATTCTCCCTCCTCTGGCTTCCATAATGCTCTGTACACTCACCCCCTTCCTAGTTCTCACCTGACTCTTCCTTCCCAAGTCATCTTTGCTTGTTTCTTCTGCATACTAACTGTTGGTGTTCCTCAAGACTTTTGCCTTGGCTGTATTTTCCCATGTGCTTTCTGGGCATGCTGTCTTTTTCCTCAAACTAAGGTTAAAAATGGCTAAGTCTCAGACTTGTACATTAGATTTAAAGACTGATTTTGCTTCTTCCTTCAGTTCCAGTAAAATGTAATAAACGCTAACTATACCCCAGATCCTGAGCTAAATGCTTTGGAGATAAGACAGGCCACTTGCCCTCAAGAAGTTTAAAATCCAGAACTGTAGTTTCAGAGTCTCACATAAAGTACTGATCACTAATTAGGCTTTAGCCCTGGGATGCAAGGTTGCTTCAACATTTGAAAACCAAAAATGTGATTGATCACATAAACAGGACTAAAGGCAAAAACCACATGATTATCTCAACAGATGCAGAAAATGCATTCGATAAAATTTAACACCACTTTCATGTTAAAAAAACTCTCAATAAACTAGGCATTGAAGGAACATACCACAAAATAATAAGAGCCATCTATGATAAACCCACAGCCAACATCATACTCAATGGTCAAAGGCCGGAAGCATTCCACTTGAAAACTGGCAGAAGACAAGGATCTCCTCTCTCGCCACTCCTGTTCAACATAGTATTAGAAGTCCTTGCCAGAGCAATCAGGCAAGAGAAAGAAAGAAAGGGCATCCAAACAGGAAGAGAGGAAGTCAAACTATTCCTGTTTGCAGATATGATCCGATATCTAGAAAACTCCACAGTCCGGGCCCAAAAGCTCCTTAAAAGCTGATAAACAACTTTGACATACTCTCAGAATACAAAATCAATGTAGAAGAGTCACTAGCATTCCTATACATCAACAAGCCGAAAGCCAAATCAGGACACAATCCCATTCACAACTGCCACAAAAATAATACAATATCTAGAAATACAGCTAACCAGGGAGGTGAAAGATCGCTACAAAGAGAACTACAAAACACTGCCCAAAGAAATGATTGCCCAAAGAGATGACTGGGCTGGGCGCAGTGGCTCACAACTGTAATCTCAGCACTTTGGGAGGCCAAGGCAAGCAGATCACCTGAGGTTGGGAGTTCGAGACCAGCCTGACCAACATGGAGAAACCCCGTCTCTACTAAAAATACAAAATTAGCTGGGCATGGTGGTGCATGCCTGTAATCCCAGCTACTTGGGAGGCTGAGACAGGAGAATCCTTTGAACCCGGGAGGCGGAGGTTGTGGTGAACTGAGATTGCGCCATTGCACTCCAGCCTGGGCAATGAGAGGGAAACTCCATCTCAAAAAAGAAAAAAAAAAAGAAAAAAAAAAAAGAAATCAGAGATGATACAAATGGAAAAATAGTCCATGTTCACGGATAAGAAGAATCAACATCGTTGAAATGGCCATACTGCCCAAAGGAATTTATAGATTCAATGCAATCCCTATTAAACTACCAATGACTTTCTTCCCAGTACTTGAAAAAACTATTTTAAAATTCATATGGAAACAAAAAAGAGCCCAAATAGCCATGGCAATCCTAAGCAAAAAGAATAAAGTTGGAGGCATCATGCGACCCAACTTCAAACTAGACAATAGAGCTACAGTAATCAAAACAGCATGGTACTGGCACAAAAACAGGCACACAGACCAATGGAATAGAATAGAGAGCCCAGAAATAAGGGCACACACCCAAACTATGTTATCTTTGACAAAGCTAACAAAAACAAGCTAATGGGGGAAGGACACCATTCAATAAATGGTGCTGGGATAAGTGGATGGCCACATGCAGAAGATTAAAATGGGACCCCTTCCTTAACTCAAGATGGATTAAAGACTTAAATGTCAAACCCCAAACTATAAAAACTCTGGGAGGGCAACTTACACAGTATCATTCAGGACATAGGCATGGGCAAAGATTTTGTAACAAAGACTCCAAAAGCAATTGCAACAAAAGCAAAAATTGACAAATGGGATCTAATTAAAGAGCTTCTGCACTGCAAAAGAAACTATCAACAGGGTAAACAGACAACCTACAAAAGGGGAGAAAATTCTTAAAAACTTTGCATCTAACAAAGGTCTAATGTCCAGCATCTATAAGGAACTTAAGCAAATTTACAAGAAAAAAAAAAAAAAAAAAAAACTCCCAAAAAAAGTGGGCAAAGGATATGAACAGTGTTCAAAAGACATACATGCAGCCAACAAACCTATGAAAAAAAGTTCAGTATCACTGACCATTAGAGAAATGAAAACCGAACCACAATGCAATACCATCTCACACCAGTCAGAATGGCTACAAAAAGTCAAAAACAATAGGTGATGGCAAGGTTGCTGAGAAAAAAGGAACACTTATACACTGTTGATGGAAGTGTAAATTAGTTCAACCATTGTGGAAGACAGTGGGGCAATTCCTCAAAGACCTAAAAACAGAAATGCCATTCAACCCAGCAATCCCATTACTGGGTATATACCCAAAGGAGTATAAATCATTCTGTGACAAAGATACGTGCATGTGTATGTTCACTACAGCACTATTCACAATAGCAAAGACATGGAATCAACTTAAATGCCAACCAATGGCAGACTGGATAAAGAATATGTGGTACATACACACCATGGAATATTATGCAGCCATAAAAAGAATGAGATCATGTCCTTTACAGGAACACAGATGGAGATGGAGGCCATGAGCCTTAGCAAATTAATACAGGAACAGAAAACCAAATACTGCATGTTGTCACTTGTAAGTGGGAGCTAAATTATGAGAACACATGGACATGGGGCGGGGGAGGGGAACAACAGACACTGTGGCCTACTGAAGGGCAAGGTACGAGGAACAGATCAGTAATAATAACTAATGGGTACTAGGTTTAATATTTGGGTGATTATTAAATAATCTGTGAAACAAATCCCCACGACACAAGTTTAGCTATGTAACAAACCTGCACACGTACCTCTGAACTTAAAAGCAAAACAAAACTGATCACTATATATCTCTGCATGGATGACCTACATGAATCTCAAACTCAACATTATCCTTTCTTCAAATCCAGTTCCTTCTATTATTATCTTGGTAAACAGCATCAACATTAACAAATACTAAAGACAGAAACTTATGAATTTTATAAGATATGCTATTCCTCACATCGTAACCTCTACCAAATCCTTTCCATTGGCACTTCAATCTATTCTATTTTGTCCATCATTTTAAGAACTTTGATTAAATTCCACGACATCTTTCAGCCACCAGTCCATCTTTCCTTCCCCTTCACAAACTTTCCAAAAATAGGTGTTTAAACTTGCTTCCTATGTCTCAACCTTCTTCTGGCTTCCACTAAAACTAAGTAATTGCAAAGTCACTGGTTATTTTCTTACCACTAAATCCACAGGATACTTTAAATTCTTACACTGACAGAATGTAACAGAGCTGAACATGCCTCCTTTAAATACTTCCATCCTACTGTTGCCATGATTCTCCTACTTTGCTATTAATCTACTTGTAAGTACTGAGTTCTTCTGAATTCAGCCATTTTCTATATTCTTTCCCTAAGCAACCATCCATTCATAAAACTGCTCCTCTTCATCTTAGCTACATGAAGAAATGGCATGTCTTCAACCATTTATTCAAACGAAAAACCTCACATTTCTTTCCTCTCCCTCCTTTCCCATAATCCTTAATGGTCAGGTCCTGTCCAATATTTTAGATCTCTCAAGTTCATCAACTTTTCCCCCTCTCTGCCAACACCAATCTACTTTAACTCGGTATCTTCTTTCCTGGATGACTTGGACAGGCTTCCTAACCAGTCTTCAATCTTCCCCTCCAGAGTAAACTTTTAAAACTTCAAGTATAAGAAATCTCATTCCTCCACTTAAAAACCAAATGTGAACTCATTACTTAGGATAAAGTCCAATACAATTAGGTCTAAGACACTAAGTGATCTGGCCCTTGCTTATCTTCCTTCACTTTAAATTTATCCTTAGCAACTTTCTATCATTTCCCCAAAAGCTATTCTTATCAGAGCTTTTTACACGTTTTTCCCTTAGCCCGAGTTTTCACTGCCTTCCCTCCCCTAATTTTTATTTATTTATTTATTTGAGACGAAGTCTTGCTGTGTCGCCCATGCTGGAGTGCAGGGGCATGATCTCGGCTCACTGCAACCTCCGTCTCCTGGGTTCAAGCAATTCTCCTACCTCAGCCTCCCGAGTAGCTGGGATTACAGGCACCTGCCAACAGGTCCAGCTGATTTCTGCATTTTTAGTAGAGATGGGGTTTCACCACGTTGGTCAGGCTGGTTTTGAACTCCTGACCTTGGGTAATCTGCCTGCCTCAGCCTCCCCAAGTGCTGGGATTACAAGCATGAGGCACTGTGCCTGGCTTATTACTTTTATAGGTAAGTCTTTATTGTTGTCCCTCACCAGAGTATATAGGATCATATTCTCACCCTATATATCCTTAGAATACCCTGTCTTATTCCTTTATAGAACTTAGTAAAAAATAAACATATTTTATTCAAAGTGCTGTGGGAAAACCATGAGTTTTCCTCCCTTTGAAATTACTTGAAAACAAAAACAAAAACAAAAACCAATCTATCTGCTTGGTGGGGAAAAGTCTGAAAGCAAGCCAGTAGGGAGGCTGTTAGAGCAATTTAGGCAAAGTATGATGGTGATTTGGATTAGTTATGATGACAAGAAAGGTTCCTTCCTACTTAGAAGGTAGAAATGATGGCTGGGTGTGGTGGCTCATGTCTGTAATCCCAGCATTTTGGGAGGTCAAGGTGGGTGGATCACGAGGTCAGGAGATCAAGACCATCCTGGCCAAAGTGGTGAAACCCCATCTGTACTAAAAAATACAAAAGTTAGCTGGGTGTGGTGGTGTGCACCTGTAGTCCCAGCTATACAGGAGGCTGAGGCAGAAGAATCGCTTGAACTCGGGAGGCAGAGGTTGCAGTGGGTCAAGATCATGCCACTGCACTCCAGACTGGTGACAGAGCAAGACTCTGTCCAAAATAAAAAAATAAAAAAATAAAAAAATAAAAAAATCAGAAGGTAAAAATGACAATTGTGACTAAACAAAGAGAAAGAACATGAATTAGTACAATGACAACATCTAAAATCCTAGCTTCAGAAAACCAGGTAGTGACTTCCCTTATCAAGATAAGAAATATCGGAAGAGGAACAGATTGAAAGTAGGGTGGAGGACATAATGGTTTGGACATGATATACTTAACTATGAAGTAGGCAGTTGAACATACAAACAGAGAATTATGAAAACTCTGGTCTTCAGAGGTATAAATACGGGTAGGATAGATACGTTGATGATACTGAACTCCACAGAATAATGCAAAGAGAGTGTAGAGAGAAATAGTGACCCAGAGGTCAGGTACTCGAAGTGGAGCTAGGGATGGAATCAGAAATGGAGCATCCAGAATAAGTAAGGAGAAAACCAACAGAATATTTCAAGGAGTCATCAACCTTTCTGCATGCTCCTGAGGCAGTGAGTGGGGGCAGAAAAACAAACAATACATACAGCAGCATGGAAGACAGTGGTGATCCTGACAAGAAAAAATTTTAGGAGAGTTGTGGGAACACAGAAAGTGGCAGTTAAGTAAGAAGTGAGGAAATGGAGCATATATGAGCAGACAAGTCACACTGGCTGTAACTGGGACCAAATAGGGTTATAGCTGGATGAAATAAACTGTCTCCCGCCTACGTTTTCAAGAATAGTAGTTACTAGAGTCTATTCATAAATTGTTGGAAAGGACCAAGTAAAAGAAATACTGATCAAACAAGAGAGCAACAGAAAGTTCTTAAGGAGATGGGGGGGTGGGGGGGGATGGAATCCAGAAGAGGAAACTGGTTTTTGCTAAGTAGAAGAGTGCAAATACAAGCAGGTTTATTGATTTGGTGGTGAAAAGTTGAAAAAGTTCATGTCATTTTTCTTTTTCCTCAGCAAAATGTGGTTAAATGATCACGAAATGAGGGCTGTATGTCATTTAAGCTTGTGGAAGCAAGTTACCAGAAAACTACAGAAAAACTGCCAGGTAGTGTTGAGTCTACTTAAGCTTTGAGATTACCAACCTATCTCCCAGAATAATTTTCTTCCATTCCACTGCTCAAGAGTAGACAGAATGTTTGGGGATTCTTCCAGATCATGACAGAGGGAGAGGTGTATGGTCTGAGGATATTTGCAAAGGAGTGCTTGTAACAATGGGATCTAGTTTCTAAGCTGAACAAGTTGAGGACAGGAGTGAGCTGATGAATAGTCAGCAAGTGGTAGTAAAAGGTAGAAGTATTTTTTTAGCGGAGATATCTTGAGCAGGTGAGCTACAAGTTTGTGGTTAGAAAAATTAATTGAATTCAAGATTTGGAAGTGATATGGGGTTTGATTGTGGCAAAGTCGTTGAAGAACACAGGTATTATTTTCTTCATTGACTGGTAGTGTTGAAGATATAAAGTATTTTTAAAAAATCTGTTGTAAAGAATGGGCATGTGAAACTTTATGATCCGGGTGTCCCTCCGATGAGGTGACATTTAAGTTGTGAACTGATGTATATGAAATCAGCCATAGAATTAAGAGGAATAAGCATTCCAGATAGGCTCTGAAGTGAGGAAGGAAGGTTACTGTGTTCAATGAAATGAGAAGAGTGGGAAATGGGAAGTAGGATAAGAATGTTTAGAGGCAGGGGCTTCTGGTAAGTATGACAACTGGATTTTAATCAATGTTTAATCACAATTACTTGAAATTCAATGAATATTACTTGAATACCCGTTTAATTACAATTACTTGAAACTCAATGAATATTACTTGAATACCGGGAAATATTCAAAACATTAACAACCAAAACAGCAAAGGAATCAACCGATTGGGACATATAAATTGAACAATCAGAAAAATCACCATTTGCAAACAGCTGATACAATTGAATTGGTGTAGACATGTTGATTATCAGTTCTGGTTGAATAAATGCTGTTTGAGATCAGCATTTCTCAAAGTGTGTTCTTTAGAATGCCAGTTCAGTGGGATATAACTAAGTATTAACATTAAAAGAAGAAAAATGTTCTCATGGTCAATTAAGTCTGACTTTTAACTTTTTACATATTTACAGAACTTCTGTCTTTAATATGCAAACACGCATTAAATTCTTTAAGAGAGGCCAGGTGTGGTGGCTCATGCTTGTGATACCCACACTTTGGGAGGTGGAGGCGGGCGGATCACTTGAGGTCAGGAGTTCAAGTCCAGCCTGGCCAACATGGTGAAACCGTCTCCACTAAAAATACAAAAATTGGCCGGGTGTGGTGGTGTGCACCCACTTGGGTGGCTGAGGTAGGAGAATCACTTGAACCTGGGAGGTGGAAGTTGCACTGAGCTGAGATTGTGCCAAAACTACAAAATTAGCTGGGTGTGGTGGCATGTATCTGTAGTCCCAGCTACTAGGGAGGCTGAGGCAGGAGAATCACTTGAACCAGGGAGGCAGAGGTTGCAGTGAGCCAAGATCACGCCACACTGCACCAAGCCTGGGCAACACAGCGCGACTCTGTCTCCAAAAAAAGAGACACAGAGAGAGAGAGAGAGAGAGAGAGAGAGAGAAAACTACAGAACACAATTTAGAAAACTTCATCACAGCAATACTCTCACTATAATAAACATGCTGAAACAGGCTGCCTTAGCCATTACTTATTAGTATTTCTCTTATCCATTAGTCTCTTTCCCAACTTCATGAGCCTTTCTTCTGGCTCCCATCATTTTTTTCCTGGACTATTTTAGGTTCCCCTAAGTAATCTCCAAGTTACTCAATTTATCTACTATACCATGACAATTATCTAAAATTGATAGATTAAATTGTTCAATCTGCATGCATCCAATAACCATTTTCAAAAACGAAAATAAAGACTTCATACAGCACACAAGAACATTCCTGATCCCGCCACCCATCTGCCTCCTCAGCTTCACCTTCTTCAACTTCCTATCTTAACAAGTGGCCCACTGGCAATACTGCAATTATGCTTTACCTCCAAGCCTGAAATTCTCTTGTCCCCCTGAACCAATGAGCATTCACTCATCTTTCAAAACTCATATTTTTTACAAAGACTTTCACACCTACCTACCTCCTTTTCCAGAAAAATAGGGCATTCTTTCTGATGTCCCTAGGTATTATATTATTGTCCTTTCATCTTATTATCTATAGCCACTGTGACTGCTTGATAAAAATTTGCCTTAAAAATCTGTCTAGCCCTTTAAAATAATAACATATGTATGTTAAATTTAACACTGTTGAAAATTTCAAAAACCGTTACATTTCAATTAAGACGATGTATTTTGAATAACACAATTCTGACCTGTAATATGCAAACTTTGGGGGTTCAGAAGAGGAAAAACTCCTACTTTTTAATGACGAAACTTTAGCAAATTTAGGCTGCAGAAGATATCTCAAGACAATAGGTGGGGAAAAGTATACCATGAAAAAAATATATTTTATGATTCTTTTTTAATACTTAGACATTACATTCCATATCAAAATTTACCAACATGCTGTTCTTTAAATTCATATCTATTTTTTTTTTTACCATAATTTGATTTTTCTGTTTCATGCTAAAAAGCCCACTCTCTCATAACTACCTTTAGCATACATTACCTGGAATATAAAAATTTCATTAAATGTTGGCAAACTCTTCCCCATGACATGTAGAACAATTACAGAAATGTCTAGTTATAAATTTTCTTAAGCTAATGAGCAAAAGAAAAGCCCCAATACACTGGCATTTTCACTTAACAGTGGCTCATAGTTACAATGATCAGAAATAAACTTACTTGCTACTGTGCTATATGAGTAGTTTTGCCAAGTGCTCACCTTTAAGAGCTAGGTCAACTTCTAAGAAAACTGTATGGAAACATTCAGTTGTTAACAAAAATTTAATATTAAAATTACTCAGTTATTTAAATTATTGTTAATTTAGGAAAAAGAAAACCCATGTATTAATCACCCATAAAATAACTTTTATTTTAATAAATAACAGTGGGCTTACCAAAGGGCAGGGATTTTAACGTGTCAAGTTTTATGCTTATTGGTAGTAAGTCTTAAAGAGGTGAAATGAACTAGTCAATAAAACCCAAAAGGCCCTAAAAATAAAATTATACTTTAATAATAAAAATTAAAAAGAAATTTCCAAAAGAAAATAGTTCACTCCTTGACCATGCTTATTTATTCAGAGTACCAGCGATTTCAGTAAGTGCTTCATTTTTCCTGCAAATCTGATGTTGCACAGGGAATGTACACATTTTCATACCATCACAATATCATCAATATCTCAGGCCAATAATATTGTGAATGCAACTGTTTTATAACAAACACAAAATAAAAAAACCAATGTTACTATTTATGGCAAACAGAAACAAAAGTAAATATTGCAAGGATGTTTTCTTTTGTTTCTAGTACTGATTTTAGTTGGACTTTAAATGAAGGTCATCAACTCTCCTGGAATAACCTCTACCTCTGGCTGTGAATCCACAGTATAAATATGGTGAATAAAGCTAAACTGTAAGAGCTAACTATATACTGAATAACCAAAATAATTGTAACTAATACTGCTCTTGAAGACCAATCTAATGAAAAAAGTATCATTAGATATGGTGAGAAATACAGACAAATCTGTACAATCTAACATCTATAAACAGTAAAATCAAAACATCCAACTTCCTTATAGAAAGTGTTTTATCTATGTAATTATAAATGTTAAGGACTCTTGTATTTTATAAACACAAGATGGGCTCACTTTGATGATATCAATTTTAAGATTTATAAAAATGTTTAAAAAAATCTTTCCACAAAACTTTATACAGTTTAAAGCTATACACCAATCTATAAATCTCAGAAAATGGAAAACAAAACAAAAAATCTTTATAAGATCACATGTATAAAACAAGAAATGAAATGTGATTTTATTTAAGGCAATACTGGGCTACTTCACAAATCACCACCTCAAATATTTACACTGCTCCACACTACTAGTTTTCTATCACATTCACAAAGGATTTTTTTTTTTTTAATACCAAATGTTTAAAATCTTCAATGTAGTAAATTCTTTATTCACATTTCCATTATATTTCATGGACTCATAGTAACTATATCCAATTAGAAGCAATGAGGAAAAAAAAAAAAAGCAAAATTGTAGCTATAGGAAACTGCTAAAGAATCTGCTTTAATTTCACATGAATACCACCCCAAAATCCTGGATGGCAAATTTACAAAGCAGAGCAAAGTGTTGATATAATGTGCCTATTTTGTGAAAAGTAATCTTGATATCATCTTGTAAATAAATGTTTCATGTAAAAATCAATGAACTATGGCAGAGTTTCTGGTTTTAGTTCAAAAAGTTCTTAATTTAAAACAATAAAAGAACAATTTAAAAAACTTGATCGCTTAGTTAAAAATTAAAATTCCAAATATAAATGTGTCATTTAATAGTTTAGACTTACAGACTGCTGGTGGCAGCACATGATTTACAATAATAAATATATACAAAAAAGGTATCTACAAATAAAGAGTACTGTTATACATGAGCAGTGACCTGGTGAAACATACCAATCACACAGATAATTGTTTAGTTCATGAAAAGGGCAATTGGGTGATAGAAATTTGAGGTTTAGCTATTTACAATAACTGAAGTACTGATTCTGTTCCTCAAGTCCCATAGGGATAAAAAAAAAAGTTTTACATGACAATGTCATGTTTTTTTTTGTTTTTTTTTTTTTTGTTGTTTTTGGCCAGGTTAATTCATGACAACAAAAAATATAATGAAAGTTCCACAATTCTAGCATGCTTGATGGCTTCCTATTTAAAATAAAATGGTAAATGATGTATTTATACTACATTAATTATCAGTACTGACCTCTGCCTGTGGCTTTACCTATACTGATATCTTTCACAACAGACATATCTGGATCATTTGAATGTACTTCAAGTTTTTTCAGACTGACGGTAGGTTTCATTTCCTGAAGCTGCTTTAAGACAAGCTCAGTGCAATCTTTAAGATTCTTGTCTAAAACAATTTTTACGTTATCACTGCACTGAAGCTGTGATGGATTGGCAAACTGTACAAACGTTTCGCTTTCTTTACAAGGACATACATGATTTCCACTAGTCACAGCAGTCTTATCAATATTTTTTCTTGAATTTGAATGGGATCCTTTTTTGTTTCCAGTATTTGGATGGTCTTTGTCAATATTTTTCTTCTGCTTCACTGCAGACTCCTCAAGAAACTTCAGAAATGATACTTCAAATCCCATTGGCTTAAAAGAGCTCCAGTCAAAAGATGCAGGATGCTCCTCAGTGGTTTGAATGGCAACAGCAGTTTCTTCTTCTTTACGCACGCTACTTAACTCAGCTGCCGATGCTGGTTCAGCTTTTTCAACTTTCCTTTTTTTATTTTGTGAGGCATTTTTTTCTTTATTAACTCTCTTCAAATTACTTGCTTTTTGTCTTTCTGACTGGCAGGGGTTATCTTCCTGAAAATCGTTACTCACATTTGAAGAAGTAATAGCCTGGGTCTCTACACTTGTGCTATCTTCATTTATTAATTTTGTAATAAACAATTCTGTTAGTTCATCCATTTCATCTTTTTCATTTTTTTCAACTTCCTTTTGTGAAACTGTAGCTGTTGTTCTTGAATTATCATTGCTCTCTGATACACACGTGTCAGAATCTTTCACATCATTCTTAGCACCTTCTTGCTCAGACGTTTCCTTTACTTGTGAGTTGCAACACCGTTTGAATACAATAAGAAGATTTCGGTGTTGTGATGTAAATGCCTTAGATAATTTATGGCACTTATAATGTCTAATTATATTGCTTTCACTTGTAACAACCGAAGTACATCCCTTTATCATACATGGATACTGGGTTACAAATCTGCTTGTACACTCAGACAGGGCATCATTTCTAGCCTTTATAGAATATACATGCTTCCCACGTTTCAGAGAATAAGGCTTATTTTCTTCAATCTGCACAATCTTTGCATTCTTGTTTTCTAAATTATTTTTTTTCTTTCGTTTGGTCTTGGGCATTTTTATTCCTTCTTTTCCACATCTGCTGTGTTTCGTCCCCCTATGTTTAGACTTTGATTTTTCCTGGTTTGCCTTGCTTGACATATTTTCCTGGCCAGGTGTTAATCTTCTTGGGCGAATCAAATGAGCCTTATGTTTGTCATTATGCTTATTAAAAATGTGTCGGAGGAGATTTGACCGGGTTGCATATATACGGTCACAGCCTTCACAATCACATTTGTATACACCATCTTCTTCGGTTTTACTTGCCCTTAGTCCAATTCCATGGTCTGCCTCTAGATGAACAACATAGTTCAAATATGTAGTAAATGAAGATTTACACTCTAACTGGTCACACGGAAATTTCCCAACATCCACTGAAGCAGTCATACTTTCAATTTCTTCAGGAGTCATTTCATGAAGTTTCATGTAGTGTTGTATTAGGCCAGTAATTGCTTGGAAAATTCGAGAACAGTCACTTACCTGACATCGAAATTCTTTCAAAGTTTGTTTAGTTTCAGTTTCTTCACTTTCTTTACCAGCTTCACTTTCCTCTTCGACCTCTGCTGAAAATGCAGGTAGATCTGATTTGTGTACAGCCTGGTAATGGAGAATCAAGTTTTGCTGTATCGTAAAGGCAGCAAAGCATCCCTGGTGAACACATCGATAAGGTCTGTAAGGACTGTATCTTGTTGGAAACTCAAGGGATTGGGAAACTGGCTTCTTCCGTTTTTTCTCCTCCTTTTCTTTTTTATGCCTCCTAATTTTCCGTCCTTTGGTTTGTATGTTTGTGAGTGCATTTGTATTACATTGTTCTGAAGTAACTGTAATCACCTGTAAAGAACTTTCTATTTTGTCAGGGCTTTTTTTTTCTACAAGTTGTTTTTCTGGGATCACTGCTACATTACTGTGGGTAGTTTGGGTCTCTGCTCTCAATTCTAAAGCAGGCTGAGATTCCTTTTTATTTTCCTCTGTCATAGCTAGCTGTTTTTTCACTTGTGTACTTCGTGGGGCCGACAAATTTTCACTCTGAGATTTTCTTCCATAAGGCCTTTTAATTTTTAACTTTACCATTTCTTCAGTTGTAAAATGATGCACCAATTGACAGTGTGCCCGGAGGTTAGAATTTCTTGTAAATGTTTTTGTACATGTAGGTACTACACATTTAAAGGGAGCAAATTTCAATTGATTCTTCTTAATTTCAAGAATCATTTCTGGAGTGTACTGATGAATTTTACCATAGTGCTTAAATAGTGCATCCTTTGTCATAGCACTGTAGTTACAGCCTTGGTTTTGACACACAAAGGGTTTATTAACTTTGTCATTAAATTGAATGTTTATCATTTCAGAAACTGGCTGAACAACTGTGACATCTGCAGTTGATTTAACAGGCGTGGGAGTCAGTGTCACTGATGTATTTATCAGTACACACTGGGATGCTGGAGGGGACAGGTCATTTTCTAATTTTAGTTTCTGTAAGCCTTCTAAAATTTCCTGTATTTGATCCTCCTTATGTGATACTTCAGACTGAGGAATGTTACTTTTTGTTGGTATGACGCTTATAAAGGAGGAAAACTGAGAAGAATCAGGTAATTTGTTATTTTGCACAGTGTTTACTGAAGGAAGCTGAATGTTATAATTTATTTGAGCATTTTGTGATGTTTCACCAGCACCCTGAGATCCACTTTTTACCTCAAGTATTTGAGAATTCATAGCAGTTTTAATAATTTCAAGAGTCTTCTCAAAGTTTTGTATAACATTGTCTTCAGAAATCTGCAAATCAGAATTTATTGAAGTTGTGCATGAATTCAAAGCCATCATTTGGGAATCACCATTTTCAGTTTTTAATGTTAAAGGGGCTAACACTGTATGGGACTCAATACTGGTTTTAAAATTCTCTTTTACATCAGTCATAAATAACTGATTGTTAACATTATTTAACTTTTGTGTTAGATTTTCCACCAAACTCTGAGGTTCACAACTTGGAATTACATTTGAGTGAAGGTTAGTAGCTGGGATTTCAACACTCTTTGCTATGAGTCCCATTGTTGTTAAGTCACTTGTTACCAAGTTTTGGGACGAATTAGGTGCAATTAGTGGAGGAGCAACTTTCTTTCTTCTCTTAGAAGCACTGTTTCCCTTTTTATTTAAATGACTGGATCTTGTGTTCTGAGGACCACTTATAACAGAAACACGAGAACTGTTACTGGTAAAATTTTGTGATGGCCCACCAGAATTAGGAAATGAACTAGAGCACAAACCATTTTCAACAGTCTTCAGTAGTAAGTCATTTGTTGGAAAAACAGGCAAGCTGCTACATTCCTCAATGGAGGAAGTTTTGGAGTTTGATGTCCTATTCTGGTTGGTCAGCAAGGTGTTTGGATGGCATACAGTCTGCAACAGGGGTGGTACAGTTGGATTTGGCATCACTGTTGCATTTACTTGTGGTGTATCAGAGACACAACCTGTTGAAACATGAGAAAGCATCTCGGCACCCTCAAATGTACTGGGAATGCCAGCAGTTTCCAAAGCCTGTTTAATAATTTCACTACCTTCTTGACTGACACTGGTATTGAAGTTAGTCACGCCAGGTCGAGGAAATGTATTTGGTAAAAATGTTGGTGAGCGATTTTCAGCAGCAAGCAGCTGTAGAAATGATGGATCTTTAAAACATGCTTCTGGATTGAAGGTAGATTGTTGTGGCTGCTGCAAATTTACTGCATTTGTGGAGAGAATCATGCTGGCAAGAAGAGAAGGCTGTCCATTACTCTGTAGAAGTTCTTGAGCAATTTCGGCTCCATCCAGTGGTTTACAGTAAGATCGCTTGGATAAGTGCCCACCCAGTGATCTGGGATTAGTAAAAGCCCTGTAACACCTGCTACAGATAAATTTCCCATCTCTGATAATTGCAGGCCATTTAGCCCTTTTGTTGTGCTTAGGTTTTCTTTCCTTCCCATTTGGGCCCCGCCCACGGTCTTTTTTAACTTTTTCAGGTGCAGACTGTTGGTCATTGGTGCTACTGAAATTATCTGCAACATTCACTTGTGAAGGAAAAACTGCATTTTCACCATTACCCCCCTTTAGAAAGGAGGAATTAGTGTTTCCTTCCATCTGTGAGGAATAATGATTTGTATTATTTTCCAGTTGGGAAAAAACAGAATTAGTCCCACTATCTGCTGGTGAAGGGAAGAGAGACATTGAACTACTTTCTGCAGGTAAAGGAAGGAAAGGATCTGAGCCACTGTCAATATTCAAAGGCAGAACTGTTTTGGTTAGATCTTCCATTTGTGCTGGCAAGGCAGTATTAGGTAAATTTTCCATTTGGGAACATAACATACCACCTTGTTCATTTTTATCCTGAGAAGTTATATTTGGATTTATGACACTTTCCATTGAGGACAACAATGGAGTTGACACACTTGCTAAATGAGCTGGAAAAATGGGAGGCGAGACATGCTGCAACTGGGCCGAACAAGTAGGATTCCCATTGGCTTTGGTCTGTGATGTAAAAAATGCATTATTTGAGCTGTTCACCGGTGATGGCAAAAAATAAACAAACTTTCCATTATTTGGTGTATTTAAGTTGTTAGCTTTCTGACCTTTTTTATTTTTGCGCTGCATTTTAAATGCAGCATATTGGTCAGGGTGTGCTGTCTTCATGTGTTTCCCAATACTCTGTGAAGAGTTATAGGTTCGAGTACATCCCTCGACCTGGCAGCTGAATTTCTGAACTGGAGCTTTTGCAGGCACTGATGGGGTTCCTAATGAATTACTTAGATTGGGCTGTGGCGGAACAAATGCAATACTTTCTAATGTCTTAAGAGGTAAATTATAAAGATTGGATGATGTTTTAACATTATCTCCACATTCAAATTTGGAAGTTGGTAAATTGTTTTGAAATCCTGCCTGATTTTGCACAGAAAAGGTCATCAAGTTGTTCACTTGTCTTTCTAAGTTTTGTGGGGTAAGGTCACCTATTTTGAGAGTTTCTGAATTTAATAAAGAATTCTGAGTAACCTGGGCTTCATTAAAGCAATCTTGTTCTTTTCTCTCCTGGAAACCTGGATGACATAAATCATTACAAGTATCTTCAACTGGTGTATGTAAGTCTGTGACCAGAGATTCACCATTGCCTTCCACAGTTGAGTTTTCTTGCTTTCCAAAGTTATCCTCAATCCCCTGATTGAGAGACACCTTAATGGACACAGCTACTTCACTGGATTGAAGCAGAGGAGTAGTAGCAGAGTTTTCCAAACCATTTGACAATGGTCCATTAACTTGCCTGAGCTCAGAGGCAGAAATCTGGTCTTGTTTGGTCACAGTTGATTCTGCTTTGCTTTTATCCCAAGCATCACTTCTATCTGCTAGTAAGCTGTTTTCAATGTTATTTTCTGAAGGAAGCACAGATCTTTCTTTCTCAGTATTCTCTGCTGTGTTCTGATTCACTTCAGAAGGCTGAATGGAATCTCCAGATGAATTAAGTTGGGCTTCAGGAGGCAGCACTTTTTCAGGAGGAGTACTGTGATCATCCAGATGCTTTTCCAGCTCACCCTGAGAACGATAAACTTTGCCACAACCTGTGAACTTGCAAGTGTACGTATTATAATGTTGTGCTTCATGATCATACAGTAAATAAGCTTCTGAAAAAATTCTTCCACATTTAGGAAACATACATTTTGCTCTAAAGACTTGATGCTCCTTTCGGTGGGTTAAAAGCTCGGCATAACTATTAAAACCAGCTTTACATTTCATCTGTATACAGATATATGGTTTACTGCCACAGTGCATCTGTAAGTGATCATTGAGATGAGTAACACTCACAAAATGCCGCCTACAGTACTGGCAAATAACTTTTTTGCTCTGCATTTCAAGAAAGCGCTTAGCATCTTCATTATCTTTATGCCCCTTTACATGAGCAATTAAATTTTTAAAGTACTTAAAGCCCTTTTTACAAAAAGTTACAGGGCAATTAAATTCATTGACAGGTACTGGTTTCTGGACTGGAATCACTTCTGGCTCATAGGATTTATCTTTGTCATCATTCTCATCGTCTGAACCATCATTGTCATTAAACACTATAAAATCTGTTGAATAGAGACTATTCTTTTTTATAGGTCGCTGCTCCTGTTTAGCCACAGTATTAGTCTTCTGATTTTCATTGGCAGTTGTGATCTTTGGAGGCCTTCCCAATCTTCTTAATGGTTTCATAGCTGCTAGTCTCTCTTTACTAGATTGTTTAACATGCAGTGTGACATGAGGGACAAAAGTTTCTTTAGAATTAAAGTTCTTTGCACATATGGGGCAACTATAAATTCCATCTTTGTAATGTTTCTGAGCATGTCGTACTATTCTGTGACCAAGGAATTCTTTGTCACACAACACACAATACTGCATGTAGGCTTGCCAATTCCTAAACCTAGCAGATATAAATCCCCTCTCTCTTAACTGTTTTATCTCTCTCTTCTTCTGCTTTTCATCACCAATGTCTTTAAGAAGGCCAGAATTAGCACCAACTCCACCAGAAAGTCCATTCATAGAAGTTTCTTTACTCTCTTCTTGGTAGTCTACTTTTTCATATACTTCACTGTCATTCAGTTCATCTATTGAAGACACAATGGATGCTTCTTCCCCCATTAATGCAAGGCATTGTCGTTTCAAGGTTTTCCAATCCCAGAATTCTGGATCAAAGGGCCACTGAGTTTTCAATACAAGTAACAGCTCACAGCGTAGAGAATTTGGTATTGGAAGATTCTCTTCATCATATTTCTGGTCTGGCTGATTATACAACATTTCCACAGCATAATACGCATCTACTGTAGGCTCAATAAGAAATTCACTCAGTTGACAAGCACGTTTTACTTCCAGATCATCAGGCAACAAACATGAAATGGTCTTGCAAATAGATATTTTCACTTCAGTATTTTCTGTAGACTCCAAGCGAAGAGCTTTTACACACAGTTCTATACAGGTAGCAAGTCCAGCCCCTTCAGTCTGTGAAAAAGCAAATAGGAAATGTTAATTTAAGCTACACTAATCAACACTAATTTATTTCAGAATTTAGTTAAGATTGAGATTTTTCTCAAATCTTACAATAGCAGCTTATGAAAGGATTCCCCTTCTAAAGCACTGCAGCTTAGTCTGTTATGTGTGTATGTAAAATGAACTGCATAGAATGGCAGAAAATGCATAAGTATTAGAAGCTAAGACCTGGGTATGAAATTATTTAATGGCTAGGCAAACTTGGAAGTTAATTTAACTTTTTTGACCTTTTATATCCCACTTATAAAACAGAGGTCAAAACAGCACTTAAACTTCATTAAATTGCCGTATTAAAGAAGATTAAGTATGTGTTATAGTTTAGTATAATGTCTGGCACATAGTAAATGATCAATAAATGTCATCCTTATTGTAACTCTTCCTGTTTGCATAAGCAATCTTTCTGAAACAAAACCCTCCTAATCTAATTATAAAACTGAGAACATCCCCGTATTTCCAAACTTATCAGTACTGAAATAGTTTGCTTCTATAAAATAAGGTACTAATCCCTAATAGTGGAGATTCTAGTGCTATCATAAAAGCGAATGTCAAATTACCTACCTCATAGCGGGACCAGCTTAAGAATTAGAAGTAGGGGTAGACATAGCCCAACACACTTTTTCTTTTGAATTAGCATCTTAAACTATTATTATTAGATAGCAATAACAAAGGTAAGAGTCATTTGAAAGACACATAGAGTAAAGAGATAAAAATAGGTTTTAAAGACAAGAAGGGAACAAAGATAAATGAGAAATAAGATAGCCACAGGATGTGGCCACATTCATTGGAATAAAATATGTATGATACAGGATCAAAAGGCAACAAAGAAAATAGGTAGAGAGAACTGATAGGGCCTGTATTATCATAAGTTAAGAAGTAAATATTATACCAAAACAAGCTTAAACTTGTAGGGCAAACATATTTTTACTTAAAAGGAAAAGGAGCCTGGGATACTGAATTGGCCTTGATTTTAGAAACAGCAAGAGCACAATGACCAAAAAGAAAATGAATAGAAAGAATAGCATGATGAGACCTATTTTTAAAATGATAGGCTAGGCTGGGGGCGGTGGCACATGCTTATAATCCAAACACTTTGGAAGGCTTTGAGGCAGGAGGATCACTTGAGCTCAGGAGTTTGAGACCAGCCTGGGCAACATAGGGAGACCCCATCTCTACAAAAAGTACAAAAATTTGCCAGGTGTGGTGGTATACAGCTGTAGTCTCAGCTACCTGTGGGGGTGAGAAAGGAGGATCACTTGAACCTGGAAGGCTGAGGCTGCAGTGAGCAGAGATCGCACCACTGCAATCCAGCCTGGGTGACAAAGTGAGACCCTGTCTCCAAAAAAACAAAAAGGCTGGGCATGGTGGCTCATGGCTTATGCCTGTAATCCCAGTGCTTTGGGAAGGCAAGGTGGGAAGGACTGATTGAGGCCAAGAGTTTGAGATCAGCCTGGGCAATACAGAAAGACCCCATCTCTACCAAAACAAACAAACAAAAAATTAGCTGGGCATGGTAGCATGTGCCTGTAATCCTAGTTACTCAGAAGGCTAAGGCAGGAGGATTGCTTGAAATTGGGAATTTGAGGCTGCAGCAAGCTAGGATTGCACACTGCACTCCAGCCTGGGCAACAGAGCAAGACCCTGTCTCTTAAAAAGAATAATAATTTTAAAAAAATGACAGGGAAGATGAAAACTGGGAACG